>NW_023600993.1:74578264-75239407 GCF_014898055.3 Talpa occidentalis | reverse complement strand
TCAGTTGCACTCCCACCAACAGTGCACAAGAGTTCCTTTTTCTCCACATCCTCGCCAACATTTGTTGTTGCTAGTTTTTTTAATATGTGCCATTCTCACTGGTGTGAGATGGTATCTCATGGTAGTTTTGATTTGCATTTCCCTGATTACAAGTGATGTTGAACATTTTTTCATATGTCTGTTGGCCATTTGCATTTCCTCTTCAGAGAAGTTTCTTTTTAGCTCTTCTGCCCATTTTTTGACTGGATTATTTTCTTTGTTGTTGCTGAGTCTCATCAGCTCTTTGCAGATTTTTGTGATCAGTCCTTTATCATTAGTGTTGGGTGCAAAAATGTTCTCCCAGTTGGTGGGGTTTCTCTTTGTTTTTGTTATTGTCTCTTTTGCTGTGCAGAAGCTCTTTAATTTGATGTAGTCCCAGCTGTTTATCTTTCTCTTCACTATCACTGCTTTGGTGATGTGTCTGTAAAGATGTCTTTGATGTGCAAATCCCGTAGTGTTTCGCCTATATTTCCTTCTATGTATTTATGGTTTCAGGTCTTATGTCTAGTTCTTTAATCCATTTTGAGTTGATTTTTGTGTATGGTGTGAGGTAGTGGTCAAGCTTCATTCTTTTGCATGTAGCGACCCAGTTTTCCCAGCACCATTTATTGAACAAACTTTCTTTGCTCCAATGCATAGTCTTTGCTCCTTTGTCAAAGATTAGTTGACCATAAATCTGTGGGGTTTATTTCTGGATTTTCTATTCGATTCCATTGGTCTGTATGTCTGTTCTTGTTCCAATACCATGCAGTTTTGATGATTATGGCTTTGTAGTATAGTTTGAAGTCTGGGAGTGTGATGCCTCCATTTCCTTCTTTTTTTTTCAGTAGAGCTTTGGCTATTCGGGGTTTTTGGTGATTCCATATGAATTTCATCAATAATTGTTCTATTTCTTTGAAGAATGCCATTGAGATTTTGATTGGAATAGCATTGAATCTGTATATTGCTTTTGGTAGGATGGCCATTTTAATAATGTTTATTCTTCCAATCCATGAGCAGGGGATGTCTTTCCATTTCTTTGTGTCTTCTTCTATTTCTTTTAACAGTGTTTTATAGTTTTCTTTGTATAGGTCCTTTACCTCTTTTGTTAGATTTATTCCCAAATATTGATTTTTTTTGTTTCGATAATAAAAGGGGTGGTTTTTTTGATTTCTTCTTCTTCAGATTTATTGTTTGTGTATAGGAAGGCTACTGACTTTTGCGTGTTGATTTTGTATCCTGCCACTTTACTGAATTGATTGATGAGTTGAATTAGTTTTTCTGTGGAGATTTTGGGGTTCTCTATGTATATTATCATATCATCTGCAAATAGTGATAGTTTGACTTCTTCTTTTCCTATTTGGATTCCTTGGATGTCTTTCTCTTGTCTTATTGCTCTGGCTAGGACTTCCAGTATTATATTGAAAAGCAATGGTGAGAGTGGACATCCTTGTCTTGTTCCAGATCTTAATGGAATTGCTTTCAGCTTTTCACCATTGAGAATGATACTGGCTGTTGGCTTGTCATAGATGGCCTTTATGATGTTGAGGTATGTTCCTTGTATCCCAAGAATTTCAAGGGCTTTTATCATGAATGGGTGTTGCACTTTGTCGAAAGCTTTCTCAGCATCTATTGATATTATCATATGGTTTTTATATTTCTTTTTGTTGATGTGTTGGATAACGTTGATTGATTTTCGGATGTTAAACCATCCTTGTGCCCCTGGAATGAATCCAACTTGGTCGTGGTGAATTATCTTATGGATACATTGTTGGATTCTGATAGCTAAAATTTTATTGAGGATTTTTGCATCAGTTTCATTAGGGAGATTGGCCTATAGTTTTCCTTTTTTGTGTTGTCCTTATTCGGTTTTGGTATTAGTGTAATGTTGGCTTCATAGAACGTGTTTGGTATTGTCCCTTCCTTCTCAATTTTTTGGAAGAGTTTGTGAAGGATAGGCACTAATTCGTCTCTGAATGTTTGGTAGAATTCATTTGTAAATCCATCAGGTCCTGGGCTTTTGTTTTTGGGGAGGTTTTTAATTACCATTTCAATTTCGCTGCTTGTAATTGGTCTGTTTAGGTGTTCTATTTCTTCTTTATCTAGCTTTGGGTGATTGTAGAGTTGTAGGAATTTGTCCATCTCCTCTAGATTGTTGAACTTGTTTCCATATAACTGTTCATAGTAGTTACTGATTATTCTTTGATTTCTGCTGTGTCCGTTGTGATTTTCCTCTTTCATTTATGATTCTGTGTATTGTGCTTTCTCCCTTTTTTCCTTTGTGAGCCTGGCTAGGGGTTTGTCTATTTTATTTATTTTTTCAAAGAACCAGCTCTTGGTTTCATTGATCTTTTGGATTGTTTTTTAGTTTCAATTTCATTTATTTCTGCTTTGGTTTTTATTATTTCTTTTCTTCTACTGGTTCTGGGTTTTTTTGTTGTTCTTTTTCTAGATCTTTGAGCTTCGAGATTAGGTTGTTTCTTTGAGTTCTTTCTGTTTTTTTGATGTGAGCTTCTATTGCTATATATTTTCTCTTATTACTGCTTTTGCTGCATCCCATACATTTAGGATATTGGTGTCCTCCTTGTCATTCAATTCAAAGAATTTTTTAATTTCTTCTTTGATCTCCTCGTTAGTCCAGTGGTCTTCCAGTAGTGTGGCTTTTAATCTCCATGAGGTAGGATAGTTCCTTGCCTTCTTTTATGATTTATTTCTAGTTTGATGCCTTCGTGGTCAGAAAAGATGGTTGGTATGATTTCAATCTTGGTGTATCTGTTGATGTTTGTCTTGTGCCCCAGTATGTGATCGATCCTGGAGAATGATCCTGTGCGCTTGAGAAAAATGTGTACTCCGTTTTTTTTGGGTTTAGTGTTCTATAGATGTCTGTTAAGCCCAAATGCTCTAGGTCCTTATTTAGAGCTTTAGTTTCTTTACTTATTTTTTGTCTTGTTGATCTATCCATTGTTGATAGTGGGTGTGTTGAAGTCTCCCACTACATATGTGTTTTCTCTGATGTCTGTTTTCAGAGAGGACAACAGTTGTCTGATATATTTTGGTGCTCTTTCGTTTGGTGAGTATATGTTAATGAGTGTTATTTCTTCTTGAAGTATTGTCCCCTTAATCATAATGTAGTGACCATTGGGGGTCTTTTTATTTTTTGAGTTTGAAGTCTGTTTTATCTGATATAAGTATAGCTGTTCCTGCTTTCTTTTTTGGCCCATTTGCTTGTAGGATTGTTTTCCATCCTTTGACTTTGAGCCTATTTTTATCTTTTGTAGCTAAATGTGTTTCCTGGAGACAGCAAAGGTTGGGTTTTGTTTCTTAATCCAGGCTGCAACTCTGTGTCTTTTTATTGAAGAGTTTAGTCCATTTACATTTAGAGTTAATATTGATATGTTAGCATCTGTATTTGCCATTATGTTTGTCTTTCCTTTGATTTTATTATTTATTCTTTTAATAACTTTTTTTTTTTTTTGGTCTTCTTTCGTTGTTATTCGTCCCTCTGAGGTTCTGGCTTTAGGATTCCTTGTAGTATTTTTGGAGTGGGGGTTTAGTCGCAATGAAATTCCGGAGTTTCTCTTTGTCTGGGAAGGTCCATATTCTTTCTTCATGGAGGAAAGAGAGCTTTGCGGGATAGAGTATTCTTGGTTGGCATCTGTTTTTCTTGGAGTCTGTTGACTATGTCCCTCCACTCTCTCCTTGCCCGTAGTGTTTCTTCAGAGAAGTCTGATGTCAGCCTGATTGGTTTCCTTTGAATGTTATCTGTTTCTTCCCTCTTGTCAGCTTCATTATTTTTTCCTTGTCCTGGATTCTTGGGAGCTTTACTATTATGTGTCTTGCTGTTTTTTCCTTTCGTCGTGGAAGTTTGGTGTTCTTCTTGCTTCTTGTATATCAATTTTCAGCTCCTTCTTCTCATTTGGGAAGTTCTCTTCAATTATATCCATGAATATTTTCTCTGTTCCTACATCTCTCTCCTCTCCTTCTGGAATTCCTATAACTCTTATATTTCCTTTCCTCATGGAGTCAGATAGTTCCCGAAGTCTTTCTTCATTCTTTTTCCTTCGTACTTCTCTTTCCTTTCTGTTTTGGTTCTTTTTATTTCTGTGTCTTCAAGATTACTTATTCGTTCTTCCATTTCATCTATTCTGCTTTCATTGCTTTTCCCAGAGTTCTTTAGTTCCTCCATTAATTCTTTGATCTCCTGCATTTCTCTTACTTCCCTCTTTAGGGACTCAATTTCCTTCTTCTGATCTATCACTTTTTTAATCATGGCAATTTTAAATTCTCTTTCTGGAAGGCTCAGAAGTTCTTCCAAGTTGCTGTCGTTGCAATCTGGGGAGTGGTTTTCTTTTTGTGGTGTGCTTCTTTCCTGAGGAGTTTTTAGGTTGCGTGTGGTTCTTCTACTCCCTACTGTCTGTTTTCTAATTTGTCGTATGCATTGGGACACTGTGTTGCTCGGACTGACTGACATCTTGGGTGAACTTCTCCGCTCCCCTCTGGCTCTTCCAGGAGCCATCTCTGTCTTCTGGGGGAGCTTTCTGCTGGTTTTAGGCAGTTTTTACTGAAGAAATGTCCCTGTTCTCAAATGGCGAAGCGGGATGCAGTCCCTGCGCCTCCGGTTTCAGGCACACTCTTCTGCGCACCCGGTCTGCCCCGGACGTGGGTGCCTGCTCCCTCTGTGGGCTCAGACTGCTGGTCGGAAGGGCCTGGCGTGGAATAACTTCCCGGCTGGCCACTGGGTCCTCCAGAAACCTTCTGCTCTTTTCAAGCAGTCTTAAGAAATGTCCTGTTTTATAGGGTGTTAGTGACTTTTTTTTTCCTGGTCGCTAGGTGGCGCCAGAGATCTCTCCTATTGTCCTTGGGGGGCTGTTTTTCGCCTCCCCCACCCCGTGGGACAGCGAACAGAGCGGGAATGGTAGGGTACACCTCAAACAGCTTTTGGGTGGCTGTGTCTGCCTTGTGCCCCACCGTCGTGGAGAAACCACACCCCGATTTTCGTGCCCCGGGTCTCAGTTCAAAGCCCTCAGTTCCAGGACGCGGGCTGTAGCCCAGTTCAGTGGCGCGGGAATGGCGCCTTTTGCACAGCTCCCGTGCCTGGGCGCCTGGTTCCTGCTCACTCAGGGAGGACCTTCACCTAGTGAGGACCTCCGTGCGTCTCCCCGCAAGCCTAGGTCGTCTCCCCGCAAGCCTAGGTCGCAGGCGTGGGGACCTGGGCAGCTGCGATCCAGGTGTGCACTTACTTTTCAAGTGCACGCCGAATGCGCCGCTTTCCCGCGCAGGCTTACCGGCAGCCCGGGCTGTGTGCACGTCTCCCGGGTCTTTGTTCTTGTCTAATGGCGCCCGGAGCCGTTCGCTCACCGCCACGGCGGATCCTGCAGGGTTCGCCTCAGCTCCCGTTCACGGGGTGTGGTGGCTGCAATAGTTCCTTTCCACGCACAGTCCCGCTTGCTGCGTCGTTTGTTCTTGTGGGCCGTTTTGGTTTGTTGTTTCCTCCTCTCTGCCGGTCGGAGAGTGCAGCCTCTGTGGGCGGGGAGGGGAGCAGGGTTCTGTGCTTCCCTCCGTTCTAGTCCTCTTTTATGGCAACTTTCTTCTTCGGGTAGTTTGCTGGAGTCGTCTGTTTATCTTCCGTGTCCCAGTTCTCACTGGGACCTGCCGCTTTTCCTCCCTATTCACTTTTTTAATGGGAGATCTTACTCGCAGTGTCTCCTCGCCGCCATGTTGCTCCGCCCCTCAACACTAAACTTTAAACAAACATAAATATCTTTCCAGAATCAGTAGAGGATCTGGGGATATGCTTCCTGTTACTATTACTAACAATTGTTAACCACATTTGTAGGCTTAGGTTGATCATGGATCTCCCAAGGCTAACACTTAAAATATGGAATCGAGAATGAATCAAACTTGAACCTGTTTTTCTGTCTGGTTTACTAGAGATGTTTATCTGAGAGATTACTATGAATCATAGGATTATAAGATTGCTGTTGTGACAGAAGGCATTTTTTAAAAGTAGAGCTTCTGCAAGTCTCCAAAATAATTAAAATGCATAAAACACACACAGCAGATGGCAAAAGGGTTTGAATTAAATGTGTGTGACTTTTTACTACCTAGTTTTACATGATAATGTGTTTGTTGTGTGGTTTAGGTGGTGACCTTTCACAACTTCTGTAGATACTTAAAGTGGAATGTTCTCTCTGGAGTAGCTAAAATCTGGCAATTTTTGAATAGAAATGTTTTCTAATGCTTAATTTATTATTTTACTATTGTAATAGCAAATAAAATTGAATGTCATCTGAAGTTTCTTTTCTCTGATATTTATCCCTTTTCCCCACCCACATGGTTGAGAAAATTAACTGGCAAAATTTCTTTTATACCATTGTGTTTCTGCTTTTTAAACCTTAAAAGTAATGTGCTTTCAGACTTTCTTTTCAAAAAAAATAGCTTTGAACATGAACAGAAATGTTATGCCCTTTGGCGTTACCTTATTTCCGATGAACTTAATCCAATTACTTCCATCATTTATTTTCTTTATTCTCAAGTTAATGCATTTGTAATTCTGACTTACTATTCTAAGGATGACAGTGAATTTTTGACAGTTCACCTGTTTTGGTTATCTATTGTAGTATGACAACCCCCAAACTTGTTGGTTTAAGGAAATGACTATTCCAATAAAGATTAAGACCTTAAGAATAAACTTAGTGAGAGATGTGCATAATCTGTATTTGAACAAAAATTAACACTATTGGAACACCATTAGAGTTGGACAAATAAAAGGAATTTCCTGGTTTTACATACATACTAAAAATTATGAAAAAGACAGTTCTCCTTATTTTAATGTACAAATTTAGTGCAATACCAATAAATCTACAAACAGCTCATTTTATGGAATAGAAAGGTTGATGCTTAAATTAATATAGAAAAACAAGCATTAACAACAGCCAGAAAATCACTTTTTGAAAAAGAATAAAATTTGCAGTTGATAACTTACCTACCATACATTAAAAACATACAATACTAAATCCCTTTATAAATAAAATAACAGCAGATAACATCTTTAATTAAAACAGTCTCCTTTAACCTTCATGTAGGGAAAGATTTCCTAACTTTTATTAAAAATACAGAGCCAATAAAGGAAAATACTGATAAATTTGACAACCTAAAAACATTAAAATATCATGTAGTCAAAACCACTATAAACAAAGTCAAAGACAACTGAAAAAGGGTGAGAAAATATTTACAATATCCACACAGACAGAGGTAATGTCCCTAATATGTAAAGAACTGTTTAAAATGGAGGAACATTCCCGGTAGTGCAGCGGTTGAACGCTGGATTGCGAAGCTGCCCGCAACATCTGCAGCACCGGTTCGATCCCCGGCTGCTACCTGGCCACCGGAGGAGGGTCCCACATGGCGCGCAGACCTCTCCTGCCGCTGCTGCTCCCCTCAGCAGTGTACTTCGGTCTTTCTGCCTGCTGTGCTCCCCGCTCTGGCTCTGGTGAATTCTCTCGCCCTCCTGAGCTTCTGACTGTACCCAGTGCTTGTATAAATAAATAAATATATCTTTAAAAAATAAAAAATAAAATGGAGGAACAAAATAAAAAAAGTTATAGAAAAATAGGCAATGTCTATGGATTATGGATAATTCATAAAAAATAAGAATACTGCAAATATAATAAGCATATAAAATGTTCAATCTCAGTATGAAAGAAATGTGAATTAAAACAGCACTAGAAGTTAGCCATTTCTAACTTTTCAGAATCTAAAAATGTTTTTAAAAGGACAATTTCTGTTAAGTGAGGTCATAGGGAAATAGTTACCCTTATACACTACTAGTAGGAATTCAAGTAGTGTGATACAATCTGCTGAAACAAAATTTAGTAATACCTAACAAAACTCCATATTTATCTTTTTTTTTCATATTTATCTTTTGATTTAACAATTGTGTTTTAAGAAACTGGAGTGATGCACGCCACCAAAAACATGAAAATAATATTCGCTTGTAGCATTATCTTTACTTCCAAAACATTAGAAATAACCTAAATGTCCATACATAGGGCAATGGTGGAATTAATATTGTGTATTCTGTATTCACCAAATAGAGTATTATGCAGCTTTTAAAAATAATAAAGATGGTATCGATGGGCTTATTTAGAGTGTTTTCTGGTATATACTATTGTAAGAATTTTTTTTTAAATATTATTTATTTATTTTAATTTTTAATTTTTTAAATTTTATATATTTTTACATCATTTTTCATTTTTGCACAATATATGCATTTTCATCTTGGTTATAGTCCCCATACAAAATTCAAAAGAGTATCTGTAGTTGTTATCCATCAGTAAGAGACGCTATCTGAGAAAAATACACTTATGTTCTGTTTGTGCAAAAGAAATATGGGTATGATAAATCACAATCTGAAGGAATTACCATCAGCGGATGGGTGGAAGTAGGAAAGAAAGAAACGAGAATGAGAATATGGTGGTAAGACTGAGAATAAAGGAGAAATATTGAAGCAAATATACCTGTTTTGTATAGTTTTTACTTTTAAAATCACATTTACTTAGCAAATAAAAAATATCCACAATTAGGATTGTGGGCCGGGTTACCCCAAATGAATACATAAATGGACCTAACTGTATTACAAATAATGTAGCCGTATTGAATATGATGGAACTAAAAGAACTAACGTTGGAAAACAGTATTATGATTAGAATATATAAGTATTACATACTCTATTAAATTTGACTCTTTCATGGGTATAAATTAGTAATTCAGTTGCTACGTGTATGTGTAGTAGGATTGAACAAATACGTAATATAGATAATGAAAGTGAGCTTTCTCACAGTTAGGAAAGGAAGTTGCAAATAAGGAAAGGGGGAAGCTATAATGAGCATTGTAATGAATTGGAATGCATTATCTGTATGAATTTATAGGTATATGTATTTATATTTATGCTTGTTTATATTCTATATTTACCTAGGTGTAAATCTATATATATGACTTAACTATAATTACACACATACAGATAGAAATAGAAATATAGATGTGTAGATACATGCATGGATTGGCATGCATGCATATATATCTTAGCTTCTTAGCCTTGTCCACTGACAGGGCCTAGAAGTGATGACACTTCAGTAGCTGTGACCATACACAATAGATCTTGGTTAAATACCATCCTCCCTTCTAGTACTAACCAGCCCCAACTTAACTTCCAAGGTCAGAGAGATTGGGTGTGTTGAGAATGATTTAATGTAGTATATACGTGTTGATCCTCAGTGATGCACACCTGACACTCATGTACTATCATGTTATGTTAGTTCAATAAATATAAATAAATAAACACCATTTCTACTAAAAGGAACCAGAATTTCTTGAAGAAGTGCTTACATTCCAGGATTGGGGCAGAGAAAGTGTAAATGAGCCTAGAACTTGTGGTGGGATGGGGGCTAATCAGAAAAACATAAGAGCAAATTGAGGCGAATATGTTGTTTTTGTATAGTTTTTACTCTTAAAGTCATGTTCCTAGGGGCATCCTTGGTGGTGCAAAGGGTTAAGTCACAGCACTGTGAAGCTATCCACAGCCACTGCAGCATGAGTTTGATACCCGGCCTGGGACGTGACCCAAAAGGCATAGCAGACCTCTTCTGCCTCACTGCTGCTCCCCTTAGCAGTGTACTTCGTTAGGTCTGCCTGTTCTACTCCCCACTCTGTCTCTGGTAAATCCTCTCACCCCGCCATGCCTTTGGCCTGCACCCCAGCTCTTTTAGGTATAAATAAAATCTTTAAAAAAATGTTTCTAATGGCCAGAGCTGGAACAATTTGAGGAATAAAATAAATAATGATGGTATTGGATTATAACTTATTAACTAAAATAAATGCCACATTAAGTTATGTAAATAATTTACTAAGTGGGAGGAAATAGACTGATTTTTCTTGTAATGAATTCTAATTAATAAATGTAGAATGAATGAGAGAAATATAAAATCATTATTATTAGATCAACACTGTGGTATAATTGTTGCAGGCAACTTCCACCAAAGGATGGATGTGTAGCATCAGTGAGCAAAATTTTGAGGAGAGACAGGATGTTTGTAGTTTCAAAGTCCCTAGATATTCAACAGTAAGGAGCAGGAAACAGTAATGTTCATATGAGAAACCGAGTCAGAATCACCCGACTTGATCAAGATTGTGTTGATCAAGATTAACATAATCAGCTGCAGGACATAGTGATGTCATGTACCTGAGAAGGACATCAAATGCACTGAGAAGGACATCAAATAAACCAAAATAAAAATATGGTCTTCAAAATAAATGATAATTTGTCATAAAATGTTAGTCATGAAAAACCAAGAAAGACTGGCCTATCATACTTTATAGGAGACTAAAAAGATATAACTAAAAGTGGGATACCATACAGAATCCTGATGCAGAAAAAGTACATTATGAGAAACACTGTTAAAAATTTTGTAAGGTCTATAATTTAGTTAAAAAATATTCTTTCAATGTTAATTTACTATCATTGATAATTATACTATGATTATATATAACTGAGTACACAAGTTGTTAAGATTAGAAAAAGCTGTGTAGAGGATATGTAAACTCTAAGTTTGCAACTTCCTATAACTTATATTATTGAAAAAAATAACCCAACAATAACCTTATATTCCCCTTCTGAGATGGTTTGGACCTAATTGGGCGTTTCTTTTGTTGTAGCTGCAAATCTCTGAAGGTTTGAGTTGTTTATTGAGATTATTAGGTTTCTCTTCTTTATGTAATTTCAGGGTCTCTTTAGTGATCTTTCCCTCTTTCCATAGAAGGCAGCCTTTACTTCTTACATGAGAGCCCAGATTCCAAGATTCTAAGTGCAGAAACTACCTAGTAGTGAGATTCAGAAGTTCTAAAACATCCCATCCTCCATATTTGATTGGGAAAGCATTCATAGGCCAACCAAAACCCAAAATCATAGAAGAATGAATTCTTTCTTTTAATAGGAGATTGGCTTGTGCATACAGGAGGGAAGGAATTGATTGTGATCCTCTTTGGAAATTAGCTGCTGCCCCTGCCATGGGCTTTTTCTGTTTTTTTTTTTTTTTTTTTTTTTGTAGACATCATTGGCAGATAGCAGACTATAATTTATGAAGCTGATACAGCCTTGTAGATAAAGACAGAGCCAAGGGAGAGTAAGTTCAAGAAAGTCTTAACAGTTTGGCTGAACAGTTTTAGGAAAGAGACAAAAATTTGAAAAAAAAAAAAAAAATCTGTATTTGAATTTCCTAAATGTTTTCTTCTTTATTTTCTATAGTTTCAAATACTTGAAATAACTACAAAGGATCTCTAAAATTCATCTTTTGTTTTTTGGCAGGATTATACCTAAGCCCTTCTGAAAGATGGAGATCAACTCTGTTTAAACTCCCTTGTTAATGTTATCTCAATTTAAAAATGAAACAATTTCAAAAAGTAAACTTCTGTGAAAGATAGTCTTTCTCCATAGCACATTCCAACAATTTACAACCTTTAATTTAGGAAGTTTTTTCTTTTTTTTTTATTTAAACCTCCTAGACACAGAGTTTGCTTCCATTTTGTCACATTCTTGGTTTTTTTTTTATTTGTTTTTTTTAAAGATTTATTTATTTATGCATACAAGAGCTGGGGTATGGGCCAGAGATGCAGGGGGGTGAGAGGATTCACCAGAGACAGAGTGGGGAACAGAACAGGCAGACTGAAATACACTGCTGAGGGGGACAGGAGGTGAGAGAGGAGAGGTCTGCTTCGCCATATGGGTTGCTCCTTGGCCAGCTGGGGATAGACTGCGTGCTGCAGAGGCTGTGGATTGCTTCAGAGTGCAGTGCTTAACCCCTTGCCCCACCAGGGAGGCCCCGTTTGTCACATTCTTGATGGAGCAGTTCCTCTGTGCTTCCAAAAGATACTGTCTAATTTGACATCTTTTATCCTACTAAAAATGATTTTTTTTTTCTTGGAATTCATAGTAAGTATGTACAGAATGCTTACGCGTGTCAGACACTGTTTAAAGGCTTTATAATGATCCCAACAATGACAAAGTTAAGCATTAAGATTGTTTATATTTGCATATAAGGAAACTGAGAAATAGAATACATAGCATACCCTTGGCAATATAGTAAAGAGGTCTAGCATGGATGCCGTTTCATGCTGTTGAGTTAACAGAGTCTGATTTCTTGTCCACTACGCTTTGCTGTACTTAGCATGACTGACTGGTTTCCATTCCTGAATGAAATGATGTCTTCAAATTATGTTTTTTTTGAAAAAATGTGTTTATATATAATATCCACATATATGTATAATATGTATGTAACATTTGCCATCTTAACCATTTTCTTTATTTTCTCCAAGTATTTCCCATTCTCCCTCAATAAAAGAATCATCATCAGAAGGCATTCAATACCTGAATAAAATACAGTCTCTTTTTCACAATCTCAAATTTTACCTTTTCCATTTAATCTTCATTTTTTCCATGCTTTCTTTTCCCCATCCTCCAGTGCATAAATTTTAATATATTCCTTATGGTAATGAAATTTGACCAAGTACCACAGCATATTTAATGAGGATGAAGAGCCTATTTTGGAAATATGATGCTTGAGGTAGAATGATGGACAGTCCATAAACTATAGGAGGTTATCATAATTAGCTTTCCATAATAAGATACTTTTATGCTATAATAATCATAAAAATTCATACTATATATATTTTAAATATATTAAACTACCATTATTTTTACATCCTTGTTCATTCATAACTATATCTTAACTTATAAGAACATTTTTTATGGGATTTCATGTCTAATTTCTCAAAAATAACAAGGCAATCACAAATTATTAACTATTTGTGAAATAATCATCCTAAGTGTAAAGAGATAAGGTTACTATTTCTGAGAATGTTTTTATAACTAAAAGTAGATAATCAATATTGCGGTTTTATATTGTAACATTCAAATAGTGCCTAAATCTTTAGCTAATTCATAAAGCTAAAAATTTTTGTGTCCTCATCACCCAAAGCAGTGATAATGAAGGCAAAGATAAACAGCTGGGACTACATCAAATTAAAGAGCTTCTGCACAGCAAAAGAGACAATAACAAAAACAAAGAGAAACCCCACCAACTGGGAGAACATTTTTGCACACAACACTAATGATAAAGGACTGATCACAAAAATCTGCAAAGAGCTGATGAGACTCAACAACAAAGAAAATAATCCTGTCAAAAAATGGGCAGAAGAGCTAAAAAGAAACTTCTCTGAAGAGGAAATGCAAATGGCCAACAGGCATATGAAAAAATGTTCAACATCTCTTGTAATCAGGGAAATGCAAATCAAAACTACCATGAGATACCATCTTACACCAGTGACAATGGCACATATTAAAAAAACTAGCAACAACAAATGTTGGCGAGGATGTGGAGAAAAAGGAACTCTCCTGCACGGTTGTTGGGAGTGCAAACTGGTCCAACCACTATGGAGAGCTGTGTGGAGATTTCTGGACCTACTAAACATAGAGCTTCCATATGATCCAGTGATTCTACTCCTAGGTATTTACCCAAAGGACACAGAAACATCAATTCCAAAGAGCACCTGCACCCCTATGTTTATAGCAGCACTGTTTACAATAGCTAAGCTTTGGAAACAACCCAATTGCCCAAAAATAGATGACTGGATCAAGAAGATGTGGTACATATACACCATGGAATATTACTCAGCATTCAAAAAAGATAAACCCATGCAATTTGCAGCAACATGGATGGTGCTGGAAGGGATCATGCTCAGCGAAATAAGCCAGAAAGAAAAAGAAAAATACCGGATGGTCTCACTCATAGCAGGAATCTAGAAAACTTAAATAAGGGACCAGGAAAATGAATAACTATAAGAAAGTGAAAATCAAAATCAACAAAAAACTATGATCCAGAGACACTCTATGTAGGGTGGAGGGCAGGGAGGGGAGGGATTGGGGTCAAAATAAGGGGGTTGCAATTGTATGGGGAATATAAAAATAAAATTTATTTAAAAAAATTTGTGTCCTTGGTAGTTTTCTTATTTTTAATGTTTGTATATTTCAGTGATTCTTCATTTTTATTGCTTACAGAAAAATTTATTATCCTGCCCATTATTTTGCTACTGCTGATTGATTCATTGATCCATTTAACAGATTTGTTTGATTACATTGGAAATATAAAGATGACTAAGACATCATTCTTGCATAAAGAATGAATAGTTCAACCATGGGAAAGACCAACTTAAATACAATAGAAAGTTGATTTAGATGTTAGAAAACCATTTGTGAAGTTTTCACCACAGATGTGATGTTTGTGCCAGCTATTTAAAGGAGCTATTATTCTCTAGGTAGAATAAGTAGGAGAAAGCATTTTAAGCACACTAAATAGACCAGACCTTGATTCAGGGGTGTGAAAAATGTCTGACATATTGGCCATGCTCAGATGAGGCCAGCATAGTTAAAATACTAACTTCAAATTAGAAACATTTTTACAATTTTTAAAAATTGTGGTAAACTATATATGATGCAAAATTTACTGTTTTAACCATTTGTAAGTGTACAGCTTAGTGACACTGAACAAGTTGTGCAATAATCAGTTCTAGCCATCTCCCAGATATTCTCCCCAAACCAAATTGAAATTTTCTATACCCATTAAATAGTAATGTTTGATTACTCCTCCTCAGTAATCCCTGGTATCCAAAATTCTGCATTCTTTCTGTATTAATCAAATTATAAATTTTTGATGACTGTTTTTCTGTATTGTCGTTGGCTATTTTAGGGTAGGTCAGCAGCAGTCCTAATGAGGAAAAAGGATTGGCTGCTGATTACAACTAAATTTTTGCCGCTTGAATTAGAACATAAGGCCTGCACAGGTTTGATTTGAGGGAGCATATTTTGAAGTATAAATTTCTGGTTCATTGTGTAACTATTTTTGGATAGAATCCAGGTTTGCTCTTCTTTGATATTCTATCCTGAGAGCATTGAGCTATTACTCAAATCAGTCACTTGGTTAAGCTTGAATAGTATATTATTCAGTGGTGTGATAAGCAGTACAACTAATGAGATTTTCTTCTGCCTTTATTCCTTTCTTGCGGTTTTCCTAAAATACATATTTTTATTTATAACAAGTTATTAATATTGTTTGAGGTATTGTCCAGGCTTTTAGATTATCTTTTTTTTTTTTAATCTAAGACTATGAAGCAATATAGGCAATATAGGTATCATAGAAGAAAATTGAAATAATTAATATTTCATTATTTCTGTTTGTTTCCCTTTTCTGTTATGTTGGCTTGAAGCCATACTGGTTTACAAATGAATGTAGAAGTCCATGGTAGAGTAAAAGTACAACTTTGTTTAATTCCTATGATATATTAAATAAATTATAATGTTTGTATATTTCAATAATTCTTCATTTTTATTGCTTGCAGAAAAATTTACTACCCTGCCCATTATTTTGCTACTGCTTGATTGATTCATTTATCCATTTAACACATTTGTTTGATTACATTAGAAATACAAAGATGATTAAGACAAATTACTTGAATATTAGGTATTATATATAGAAATTGCAGTATAGCTCAGCTGACGAACGTTTGGTGTGTTAAAATCTTTTTTTTTATTATAGTATTTATTGTAAAATGGACTAATAATTTGGATTGGATATTGTGTTAATCATGGTTTTTAACTTCACTTATATTAAACAACATGCTGTTTAGTCTCCATGTATTTATGTGCTCTCTCTTTTTAATAATTGATTGCTAGGTTTTTTGGCATTATGGAAAAAAATATTTGGTATGATTTTAATATTTGTAATTTTATTAATAATTAACTTGTGTCCCAATATATGATCTGTTCTTGAAAATGTTCCTTATATACTTGAAAAAAATGCATATGCAACAGCGTTGGATATAGTGTTCTGTGGATGTCTGGTTGATTCATCTCCCCATTTAAGGCTATTATTTTCTTATTTATTCTGTGTTTTGTGATCTATGCATAGTTTTAAGTGAAGTAATTAAAATCCTGTGGTGTTATTGTGTCATTTTCTCTTTTTAGTTCTATTAATAGTTGCCTTATGTATCTTGGTGTGCCATCATTTATTGCACTTATATTTAAAACTGTTATTGCTTCTTGTTGTATTAGGCCCTGATTCATGAAGTACTGTCTAGTTTATGGAAATCTATTTTATCTGATAGAAGTGTAGGTGTCCCTGATATTTTTTTCATTGCCAGTTGCTTCCAGGATTATCTTTCCTGGCTATATGAATTTCTTTTAAAAAGCAGAAAGTTTGACTTCATTTTGAAATCCACTTACTAATTCTATACTCTGTAGTTGATTAATGTAAGCCATTTACATTTAATGTGATTATTGAGCCCAAAGTACTCATTACCATTTTCTTTTTAAGAATTTTTTTAGTTTGTCTTTGTGACATTATTTTTTGACATGTTCCATTGTCTTATCTGTTATTTCTATTGATTTCTGTTGAAGGTTCTGCTAAGTATATGTAGTGTACATATATGTAGTATATCATGGCCTACTCTGTGTACCATTGAACAAATTGATAACAAACTTGTTTTAATATGCCACATTTTTATCTCCTTCTCATCCACATTGTATAATTCAGATGTCTGTGACTTTTATAGCTTTGTTATTTATAATAGCCCATTTATTGGTTGTTTCATGTTTGACTTAATGTTGGTGTATTCTTTAAACTTTTGCTTTTCAGTGAAGCTCTGTACCCTTCCTTCTCTTTTGAATGATAATCCTGTAAAATGAAGTATTCTAGGCTGGAAATATTTTACTTTGAGTACCTAAATATCGTTTGCTGTTCCCTTCTTGCTGTAAGGTTTCCACTGAGAAGTCTACAGACAGTCAAATAGATGTACCCATAGATGTTCCTTCTCTCAATGTGTTTAATATTCTGTATTTGCTATTGATTTTCAATAGTTTAATTATAATGTATCTTGGACTGTGTCTGAAAGTCTTTGATCTTCTTGATTCAGGACATCTTATTCATTTTTTATATTGAGATGGTTTTCTGCAATTATTTCTTGAAATGATTTTTTCTATGCTTTTCTCTTTCACTTCTTCCTCTGGCACCCTCAAGATACAGATGTTATTGCTTTTTAGATTTTCCCTAAAGAGCTTTTGATTGATAGTTGCTTATAGGATTGTCTTTTAGCTGTTTTCATTTTTAAAATTCTTTTTTCTCTGTTATTCAATTTGTGTATTCTTTGCCATTGTGCTTTCAAGTCATTAATTCTCTCCACTACCTACATTTGTTGGTAACTGCAGGACCTCTATTACATTTTTTAATTCAGTTATAGTATCTTTTTAAATCCTCTAATTCTAGTTGTAAGAGTCTCATATTTTCTTGGTCTTTATTGGGTTCCTATTTTCCATCATATGTTATTGTCCTTAATTTAGCAAGTATGGTTATAACTCTTCATCAGGTTTTTCCACAGTTTTGAGAACTGAGGTTTCTCTTGGGTTTTGGGGGGCTTTTTTGCTCTAGCATATGTGGAACAAATTTTCATTTTTAGTTTTTATGAATTGTTATATGGAGTTTCCTTTAATTATCAGGTTTTCTACCCCTCCGAAGGAAGCTGGGTATAATCCTAATGTTTTTAGGTGTTTTCTGTTTCACAGACTAATGCTTTTATATCTGTTTTGTTGACCAGAAATGGTGCTGGCAAAGTAATAATAGATAGGAGGAAAGGGGAATAGGAAAGTTCCCAAAGGTCATCTCTGTTGAACATTAAGTGTCAAGCTTCCTATGGTGCTGTGGGTACATGGGTTTTGTGGTAGGGATCCATAGTGATCTCCCTCCCAACTTTTTTTTTTTAATATTTATTTATTTATGCATACAAGAACTGGGTTACAGACCAGAGGTGTGGGTGGGTGGGGTGAGAGGATTCACCAGAGACAGAGTGGGGAACAGAACAGGCAGATTGACCAAAGTACACTGCTGAGGGGAACAGCAGGCGAGTCAGAAGGGGTCTGCTGCATCATATGGGTTGTTCCCTGGCTGACGGGGAATTGAACTCGTGCTGCAGTGGCCACGGATTGCCTCATAGGTTACTTCTTAACCCTTGCGCCACCAGGGAGGCCCCCCCTCCCATCTTCTTGTCCAAAAATATCTCATAGTCTTGTGCCAGTTGTCAATCTGTAGGCTGTGGTTGAGGAATAGACGTAGTGCAGAGTGAGGACTATAGTTGAAACAGGCCTACTAGCCAGGAATTGTTCTTTGTTTTTTCTAGTACAAAGCCTTATCCTAGAGTGCTTGCTGCTGTTTTTAAAATTCAGGTGCTAAAGCTCCTGGGTAGTGAAAGCATGCAATTGTTTTCTCTGGTTGACTTCACCTAGGCATAAGGCAGATCTTCTGACTATCATGGCTTTAGGCTGTAAACAGAAGCCTCTTCTATAAGAGATATGTGTGATCTTATCTGACTCACCCACCCAGTTCTGGCTCCATTTGTTTAGTTTAGGAAACATAGACTTAAGACAATAATCATTACTCTGTACCCTTACTACAATAGTTGTCCAGTGCTGCACCCATTCTCCTGTATGTTAATTCTGTGGACCCCATTCTCCAACATAGAGCCACGTTTTTAGTATGTCCAGTGTGGGTGTGTGTCCCTGAATTAAGGGTCTGTGTAGCAGCTGCCCCTCTTTTCCTTGGGTAGTTAATGCATGGATATTGCTTTAAACAGAATTTAATTGCAGTTTTTCTCACCCATTTCCACAAACTTTTGCTGCTGATACATGAGATAGCATCTTTTTATTTTTCTATGGTTGTTGATTTTGTTTTCTGGTGATTTCATTGCAAATATGGGAGGAGGCAAGCCAGGCTTCTTCTCTTCCTCTCTTGCTATACTGATTTTAGACACCTTGAAGATTTTTTTCCCTGAATTTTTCTTTTTTAATTAAATTTGGGTGTCTTTGATGGCTTATTAGGAATTTTTTTTTCACAAAGGAACTTAAAGTAATGCCATATTTACCTGGAATTATAATTTCATTATTTAAAACAGTATTTCTAAACTTACTATAAAGAGAAATCAATGTTTCATATGTCAACTCTGTATGTGAAATTGTTTAAAGTTAGCATTAGCACATAATTCCATGCTTTTGAGATTTTCTTATAAAAACAAATTTTCTTTTAAAGTGTTTATCTAAACCTTTTAGTTTTTTCAAGATTCCTGTTGTTATATAACATTGAAATAGAAATATTGTTTTTACTCATTAAAATACCACTGCAAGGTATTGTGAATTGGCTCATTTGCCTTAAATTTTTTTAACAAATAAGGCAGTGTTTTGAGTTATGCCAGATGTACAAATGAGAGATTTGAGTGCACTTGTAGAATTTAAATTGAAATGCTAATGAGATTCTTACAAGCAGATAAAACAACACAGTGTACATTTTCATTTGTTTTATTAAAGTCATTATTTAACTGGAAAAACACATTATTTGTAGCTATTTATTTATGTGGCATTTGTAATTCGGCTCTAAAATTTTACCCAATTAAAGTGCTTTTTATTCCATTTCACTTAATGTGGTGGATTGTTTTGGGCATTCATCTTTCACTCTGTTTCATTCAGTTGTAGAGTGGCAGTAACTCAATTGAATGAATACATTTCTCTCTCTCTCTTTTACTAGTGCTTAGTGCTTACACGTGCTGCTTAACTCCATGGTGCTACATTTGACATCTTTATTTTTTATTTGCAGTAATTTCACTGAAATCTTAAACAAACCCAAATTTCTGAGAAAATAAATTGATCTTCGAGCTAATTGAACACAGGGCACTATACCTTAAAAGCACTTATTTCAACAAAGATATTCAATGTCTCATTAAGAATATTGCTATTTTTAAAGCAATAAGATTTTGATTTTTCAATTTTTTCAGTCTTTTAAACAAAAACCTTTTGTGAATGTTAGGGATTTATTCAAATGTCTATATTTTGAACACTGAATTAGAGCAGCTTTTGGATTTCTTTTACTTATTTTTTTTTTAATCTACCTCTCGTGAGGTTAAGATGAGAGTATTTGAAGTTTATAGAGGTTTAAAATTTTATGCGTATAGATATACAAAATCAGTGCATGTGGAAGAACAAATATTAATACAGAATTTCAAGTGGTAGTGTGAAGCTAACTGAGTTAAAGCTCATATTGAAATGTAGACATTATTACTATTAGGAAGACAGTGTGCCTCCTTGAGAAGGCAACTTCTCTGAGAATGAAATATGTGAATCCAGCATTATACAGATGGTATCACAAGTATCAGATCTTTTACTGATTGCATTTTATAATTGGTTTGGGGAGTCTTCTATTGTAAGAAAGTGTCTTATATTTTAAACTGCTTGATTATGCTTTTATGAAAATCTGTGGTAAAACAAAATCTGTTAAC
The DNA here is from genome assembly GCF_014898055.3 of Talpa occidentalis. Classification (NCBI taxonomy): domain Eukaryota; kingdom Metazoa; phylum Chordata; class Mammalia; order Eulipotyphla; family Talpidae; genus Talpa; species Talpa occidentalis. The sequence continues at coordinate 75,218,968 of NW_023600993.1, read as the reverse complement.
AAAACCATTTCAGTTAATGGTCAATGAAGAAAGTCTCTATGTTAACTGGAATTGAACCAGTGGCTGTTACTTTGCAGACATTTACATAAAAATTCTCTCAAGGGTAATTAATTAAGCAGCTTTAGCGTATTTGATACACATAACTGTATCTTAATAACCGAAACTTTAAGAGACTCTTGAAGTGACAGCATAGTGAAATGGGAGTCAGGAGACAGAGTTCTGGTTCAAACTACGGCACTTATGACTCTGTGAACTTGATATACCACTTGACTTGGTTAGGCTTGAATTCTTTATCTGCAAAATTATGAGGTTTGTGATGACCTTTGAGAGTGATAATGTGAATTTTATAATTGTGATAATGTGAGATTCTTTATTTGTTTTATAATTGTGATAATATTTTATAATTGTGATATGAGATTCTTTTATTTGTTTTCAAGAAACAGAGACACATAACATTTAAGTGACAGAATGTTTATCATATCTCCATGATTTCTTAACACAATGTCCAGAATTATTTTTAGATGCAATATTTGTAGTAAGTTTCCTATTTAGCATTTAAAATACTTTTAGAAAGTAGCTTTTATAAGTATAGCCAAATTTTGCTTACGCATGTTAATGTGGGATGATATCTAGAACTGAAACTTCTCATTTTCTCTTCAAAGTTGTCTCTCTGTATAAGGAGTATTTGGAAAGAGTTGCTGAAGAATATTGGTTTGAGTTTCATTTTCAATCTGGGCAAGAAACTGCCTTTAACATTTATATGTAGTTTTATTTTTACCTACTGCCTCATTTTGGTAAAGTGTAGGATTCATTATTAAATCAGGAATTGCTAAATTATTAAATTAGGAGTTAACCCCATTTTATCCTGTTTATTTCATCTTTTTGAAAGCACATTCCATTCATATTTATATCTGTATCTAAGTTCATATCCATGTATATACTATTTCATGTACATGTCCCAGATTTTGCTCCTCTCTACCTTTACTTTTTTTTTTCTCTTTTTTTTGATTCCTGTTTCTGGCAAACATTCTGACTAAATTCTACCATCTTATAAAGTCCACTCTCCCATTCCTTGATATTTATTTTTAAAGATTTATTTATTTATGCATACAACTATGCAAACTATGGTACAGGCCAGAGGTGTGGGGGGTGAGAGGATTCACCAGAGACAGAGTGGGGAACAGAACAGGCAGATTGACTGAAATACACTCCTGAAGGGAGCAGTGGGCAAGTCAGGAGAGGTCTGCTGAGCCGTGTGGGTAGCTCCTTGGCTGGGGATCGAACTCGTGCTGCAGTGGTTACAGATAGCTTCATAGTGCTGTGTCTTAACCCCTTGCACCACCAGGGAGGCCCCTCCTTGATATTTTTTCTAAGCACACAAGCCTTATTGACCATTAGATTGATTCTAGATTCTAGTGCTATAATTTTCTATTTCTCTGATTCTGAGAAAATTACTATAGTCACTCTCACTATAGTCACTCTGCAAAATATGAACAATGCCCAAATCTCAGTGTTGTTTTAAATTTTAAGTGATACATAATTCAGTCAGTTAACAAATATTTATTAGTGATATCATTAATGAGCGAACAAAATAGATTTTAAAACCCTGCTTTTATAGAACTCACCTTGTAGTGGCAATAGGTAAATAAAAGAAAAACAAGGCATATTGTATGAGAAGTGGTGAAGGGAGGGAAAGTCAGTAATGTAGAGAGTAAAAGAAGAATGAAGTTTTGATTTTTAGATAGGATGATTTGAAATGGCTTATTGAGAAGATGGCATTTGAGCAGGGACTTAGAAAAGCCTGGGAATAAAAGAGCATTCCAGGCAGAAGGAACTACAAATGTCTGGTGTAGGTGTGCAAACAGCATGTTCCAAGAACAATGAACAGATCAATTGGCTATTTCAGAGTAAAAGTGAGGGCAGAAGAACAAGACCAAACCATGTCTTGTTTTTTAGGTCAGTTTTAGTAAGGACTTTGTCTCCAATGTCATGAGGTCATCAGAAAGTTTGGAGGAGAGGAGTGGGGTAATCTACTTATTTTTTACTCTTATAGTTATTTCATGTCTTCTGTAGAGTTTGGGGAAAGAAACAAATGTAGACATTCTGTAGACTGTTGGGATGTGTCAGGTGAGAGGTGGACTATATACAAAGTACCTCAGAGTATCTGACCTATCATAGCCATTCTGTAAAGGTTAATGCTTTCCTCCTCAATTCCCTTTATTGATATGCCAGCCAAATGTCATCTCTTCTTCCTTAGAGTTCTCTGTTGTGATACACATATTTTAAAATTGAGTTATTTGTATATTTTTCTTATTTATTGAAGTTCAATTTTATTTTTGTTATATATCCCAAAGAGCACAGTACAGGATATTATATAAAATTATAGATAAATATGCTTTCATAAAATAAATATATTTTAAATATATCCACATGGTTTTGGGAAAAAAGATAGCAAAGGGTAGTGTTGTATTACTGGCTAGATAGGTCAGTGAGAGTGAGTACTCTGGTAAACTCTAGTTTTATGGAGATATAGGTATAGGGAAGAAATATGCTCCATATGTCTATGTCTGATGTGGGGGTGTGTGTGAAAAAAGAGGCAGGTAATATTTAGGAACCTATCTTGGGCAAGAGTTATATGAGTAGCAAGTTGGGAATATTTGGGGGGTTCCAGTGAGCAGTAGCATCCAGGAAGAGAGGATTAGCAAGTATGGGAGGACAGGGAAGTAACAGTTCAGGAGTCCTATGATCGTTGTATTTTAGGATCTATTTATGAGGAATAATGGTTTGTGTTTAGTAATAGGCTAAATGTGAGAAGAACCATTGCCTGCCATTATGTATGAGAGATGCTAGAACATATCTAGGTAGGCATGCTGACCAGGTTTTTGGCTATCTTCATTTGTGATTCATTCAGATGTGCATATTTGGGCACTGAGGTGGCTTACTCAGGTGCCGCAAATGATGGATGAGTGCAAAGAAATCTTCTTATGGGAGGCACTTGGAAGTATAAATGAACTCGTGGTTGACCTCTGGAGGAATCTGTGTGTAGTAAGTCCCTAGCTTTCACAGGGAAATTGAGGAACCTCAGGATATTACTAAACTGGGAGCCCGGAGTAGTGCTATACACTTTAGCATTCTTCTGTAGATGATTGGATACCCAGCTCAAAGGAACAGAAGCAAAAATAGTTTTTGTTGGCTCATCTAACTGAAAAATCCATATGTAATTATTGTCAAACAAGCTTGATCTAGCTGCTCAAATGATGTCACTAAGGATCTGCCTTCTTTGCAGTTCTCTCTGTCCTGACTTTCTCAGGTCATCCTCATCCACACAGTGGCTACCTGCCATCTTCAACTGGAAAAACTCCAAGTGTCATATCCTTAATGCAATCTTCTCTGATGGCACTGTATTTCTTGGCCATCATATTGAAGCTTTGACTTCAGTCTGATTGGGTCACCTTAAGTCATGTGTCTGTTTCTAACCATTTATTTATAGTGAGCATGGACCTCAGGCTTCATTTTCAGAATTAGGGATGGAGTTTACCCTAAACTGTGCAGGCTCTGTGAGGTGAGAGTAAGAACCTGAAATTAAGTTTAGATTGCTTTTATTAAGCAATTTGGGTGTGGAGAGTGGTATAGACTCAAGTTCACCAAAACAATAGATGTCTACTATAGGAAATATGTTGTTAGGGCCCTATGAGGAAACATAATTTGTCTTCAACAGTCTAAATGAAGGGATTTTAATGAAGGGAATATTTTCAGAAGTGTGGTCAAGATTAAAGGTACTGAACAATGATTGATGAGGCTAATAAAGACTGCATCAGCAGGAAGTTATTATGATCCCTGAGACTGAAGAATCAGGGGGAAAATGTTTTCAGCGTCAAATAAGAATCTGAATTCTGGCTATGGCATATGGCATATAACTGCCTTGATTCTAGTTGTTTTGTTTATATTTCTGTCCTGCTCAGATTGGTATTGCTTCGTGCACGAGCCTGACTTGAAAACTCTCAGGAAAGTTCAGCTCAAATAGCTGGAGGCCGTTCTGTGGGTTAGATGGTAATTGCTATCCTCTGACTGCTATGACAGATACCTAAATGACACTGTGGTGAGATGTTAAAAACTACCTAGATTACAGCAGGAAGCTCAAATTTTGGCTAGCAATGAGGTGGCAAATGGAAATAGTACAGCACCAATTTCATTGGAGGACAGGGCAAGTAATAGCATTTCTTGAGTCCACTGGGGCTGAGATAAGAGTGCCTGATGCAAAGTTGGAAACCAGAGAAGAACCTGACTGAGCAATAAAACTTTTGGCTGAACCTAAAATGATTTCAAAGCAGATAAAGGGTGGGACTGTTTAGCAGTGGAAAATAAAACTTGGTTTGATGCCTAGAGAGAATTACATGATGTTAGAAAAAGGTCATTATTTATTATGTAATCAAGCAGTGCAAACATATCAGCAAGCTTGAGACAGTCTTTATCTGGGACTATTACAGCTGCAATTCAGGTGAGAGAATATTACCAGGTCCAACCTGCTTATCAACCTTTGTGTAATGAGAGCATAAAAAAGAATGATAATTTATCCAGTCTGCAATGAAAGAGAAATGTAATAAAGAAGATTTTTTTTCTACTTTATGGGATTGAACCTAAATTTAGTTTGTATTCTTTTTAAAAGAAATTTCCTATGTACTTTTTTAAAATTCACCTTTTAAAAGAAGAATTCACCTTTTAAAAGGAAATATTTTTATTATTAAAAGTGAACTTTATTTTGGATTAATTGGGGGAGTATGAAGAGAAGAAACCTGTTGGAAAAAGGAATATGAAAAGTAAAAAACTGTCAAACATGGTTAAAGATAGAGGGATAACACACCAAACTCATGGCCATCTATACAATAAAACACTTTCTTGTTTCCTTGCTTTCCTTTGAATTTGTTGGCTTCTCTGCCTAGGTGCTTGAGTTTTCTGCCTAGGTGCTTGGTTCTCTGCCTAGGAGGAGGTGCTTAACTCCTTTCTAGCTCTTCCTTGTCCTTGAAGATTCTAGGCAGACTCTGACTCCCAAACATTCTAACACCTTCCTTACTCCCAATGTCATGCCAGATTATGTTGTGATGAGCTTAGAAAATCATCTTCTCCATTGCACTGTCAAGCGTCTTAAGGGATAAGCCAGTGTAACAATGGATAGTTATACACCAGAATAGCTTCAGTAATTGGAGTGTACAGAAGTATCCTGATGCATTTCAACATGCCTTAGTCATGGTGAAAGCAGAGATAGACCTGTGCAATGGGAAGAACTGCAAGTAGAGGTGTATATGCTGTTGGGAGGCTTCCCATCATTCATTTTGGCATCTTCATCAATTTGGGTCTCCTATTTTTCTTCCTCAGCAGAATGACTTCCTACTTTCAGAAAATATAGTTGCTGGCAGCTGTTAAATTTTACACAAGAAAGCTTTACCACCAGAAAGACTACAGATTCTGACTTGACTTTCTTGCTCTTAAAGTTCCTGGATCCTAGGATATATTGACCTGTCACTGGCCAGTTTGGTCCCATTATGCCCTTCCCCTGCTCAACCATCAATTGTTCCCTTTGTAGTCAGATGTGCTTGGAGGATAGTTGCTGTTGCAAGACAAAATAATACATACTATGCAGTCAATATATGGAGTAATTGATCTTGAGGGCCCTGATTGTCAGTGCATAATTAATTCTAGGTCATACATATCTATGAGAGGGAATGACAATGAAGGCCTGTGCTCCAAATAGTAAAATAAACTTTACTTTGATGTTGAAATGCATATCATTATTTTTAATTGGAGATTTACCGTCTTCATTATGTTTTTCTGTTGACTTGCATTAATATGCATTCTTTGCATTTTTTAAGCATAAACTGATAGGAGCATCAAAGTGGGCAAAGTACTCTGGATAATGAAAAAGTTGGGAGCAAAAAATATGCTGTGGTAAATTGATGAAGCAAAGAGGTTGCTGACTAACTGAAAATATTTTTAGTCTTCCAAAAGGTATTACTAAGATCTTGCAAGTGAAGTTTTAAATGCCACTTTCAACAGAAATTTTCTTACCAGCATGGCCTGATTCTCAGGGGATGGCTGACATTAATGTAAAAGAAACTGACATGTTTACCACTCATGCTAGATGAGTAAATGAGTATAAATCTAGACAGCCTTTTAAAAATGACCTGTGCACAGCATTAAAATTTGTGTGTTTGTGGCGTATGTATAGCATATAGTCACTGAAGGCTGATCCTAGATCTTAGTGAAATGGGTCTGATTTGAGAAATAACATATTTACATTATAAAAAAAGGAATGTTGTAAGAAATGACGTTAATTCCTTTTACCCTTTTATACTTCACAGGGTGGGAAATTATGAGTGGGGATTCCTGGCTATAGGTCCAATTTTTTTGTACTTTAAAGCAAATTTCTTGGAGCTGGGATGTATGGGGGAGGTGGGACTGTGTGTGATTAGTTATTAGAGGGGAGACCCCTGTAACTTGAAATATAAAAGTTTGTATACATATCATACAGGGGCAACCATGGAGTAATGATGTTGGGTGGATTACTGGCCAAATATTGCCTCTAATAGAATCTATGAGCCAAAATATAAGTTTGATGTACCAATCACGTGAATTAGGAACCAGCTTGTTATTTCTCTATTAACCTCTGTGATTCTTATAATTCTATTAGAAACTTCATTTTATCACTTCCAGAATTTAAAATTCTGCCTATCAACCAAATGAACACAGAATGTTAAAAGAAACAGACATTTCCTATTGTATATTAGTGAAGTGATTTTATCAGTCTCTCTTTGTATGCTATTACATAACCCCTGGATGGAGTGTTATTTCTATTTTCGCTTTGGCAAGGAATAGCAGTCAGTTTCTGTCTCTCCTGCCCAACTCTTACCCCTTTCTCATATCTCTCTCACCTTTCCTCCCTATCCTTCATTCCTATTTTTCCTTCTTTCCTTCCCTCCCTCCCTTCTCCTCTTCTCTCTTTCCTTAAAACATGCTTACTGTGAGAATTCATGAAGCCAAATGCTCTTTATATTACCTTTGTAAATGACCTAAAGGAGTAGTTTCTGCAGTGCCAGGAACTGCTGACCTCAAATGTAATTGCTTTTGTGTGTTCATCTAGAAGCTAAAAGAGGTTTCTTCTCTATCATCATCATGCAATGTGGTTTCTCTGTCTCTAGTAAAAAAAAGCACAGCAATACAATGTTTGACCCTTGGTTGTTACTGAAACTTATTTTCAGGGAGGAAGTAATTTTGAAAATTAGTTACCATAAACAGACTACAAACAAACAACCTCCTGCTTCCATAAAATAGATGGTTCTGTTCAGGAACTGTTGATTTTAATCTGTTAATATTGCCACTCTAACTAAAATAGACATTATCAGTGCTGTATACACCGTGAGTGTCGACAGTTTTATACTAACAGCTCTTGCTAGAAAATTTGGAAAACAGCCAGCTGAAAAGGTTTTTAGACTTTTAAGATGTTGGAATATGTCAAAAATGTTTCAAGAAGAAAAACTTTTGATTTAGATAGTTGCATAGTCTCCAGAAAATTAATAATTTCACTAGTCAGTAAAACCAATTTCTAGCTTTAGTGTAGATAGCTAAAACACACCGAAAAGTTTTAATTTATGCTCCCCAATTCATTAGCAAATCTTTTTGCTTGTTTTCAGTGTTGACATTTTGGTATAGTTCTTTGCTGCTTGGTTGATATGTTACTATACACCATGTCAGTGTCTTACATATCCACACAGTTTTCAATTATAAGTCTTTTCCATGTTCTTATTTTGAATGACTGCATATATTTTGATAGTAATAATTATGTACAAGACTGTCTAATTATTTTACATATATTAGTTAGTCCTGACAACAATGTTATGAGGTGGGTGCTATTGCTATCTTCCTTTTAAAATAAAGAACAGGACTTCCCCTAGTGGCGCAGTGGTTGAGTGCTGGGCAGCAAAGCTGCCCCCAGCCTCTGCAGTGTCGGTTCAATCCCTGGCCGCTGGTGAGGGTCCCACATGGCGCGCAGACCTCTCCTGCCTCCTGCTGCTCCCCTCAGCAGTGTATTTTGTTGGTCTGCCTGTTCTGTTCCCCGCTCTGGCTCTGGTGAATTTTCTCACCCTCCCGCGCTTGTGACTGTACCCAGTGCTTGCATAAATAAATAAATAAATCTTTAAAAAATTAATAAATAAAATAAAGAACAAAAAATGACATATAGAAAAAGTATGTAGACTCTTAGATTTCTCAGTACTAGTACACAGTAGAGTTATGAATGTGCCATGGTTTATTGTTTTCTTATCCATCCATTCTTACATATTATATATAGTTCCTTATAGTTATTATTATATGTGTCACAGAGCAAATACTATTACAAAATTATTTCCCTACATATTAAAGGATTTTTCCTTAGGATAGTTTCCTGAAAATATAGTTACTGAATAAAAGTTAAAAAAATTGAGGCCAATTCTCTGGTGGTGCAGGCAGTTGAGCACCGCACTATGAAGATGTCTGCAGCCTCTGCAGTGTGGGTTAGATCCCGGCCTGCCGGCGAGAATTCCCACATGGCAAAGCAGACCTCTCCTGTCTTGCTTGCTGCTCTCCTCAGCAGTGTATTTCTTTACTCTGCCTGTTCTGTTCCCCGCTCTGTCTCTGGCGAATCCTCTCACCCTCCTGTGCATCTGGCCTGTACCCCGGTTCTTGTATAAAAATAAATAAATCTTAAAAAAAAAAAATTTGAGGCCATTGATACTACCTTAATGCTTCCCCACTGATTGATTACTTTTCTGCAATAATTTATGTCCTGCAGAGTTCAGGAAATCATTATCATCTCTTGATAGTATATTTTAAAATCTTTGCTAGTTTGATAGCCAAACATTCTTTCCCCCTTTTGTTTTATTTTTATTTATTTTTAAAAAGATTTATTTATTTATGCATACAAAAACTGGGGTACAGGCCAGAGGTGTGAGTGGTGAGAGGATTCACCAGAGACAAAGTGGGGAAGAGAATACGCAGATTGACTAAAATACACTGCTGAGGGAAGCAACAGGTGAGTCAGGAGAGGTCTGCTGCACCATGTGGGTAGCTCCCTGGCTGGGGATCGAACTGTGGTGCAGTGGCTGTGGATAGCTTTATAGGTTGTGTCTTAACCCCTTTCACCACCAGGGCGGCCCCTCCCTCTTTTGTTTTCATTGTTGGATTCCTGTGTTTGAATTTCCTCTTTTGTGAATTCATTATTCAAGTCCTTTTGCATGTTCTTTTCTTAAAGATTCTAGGTTTATTTACTTTTTTTAAGATTTTTTTTTTTTATACAAGAACTAGGGTACTGGCCAGAGGTATGGGAGATGAGAGGATTCACCAGAGACAGAGCAGGATGCAGAACAGGCAGACTGACTGAAATATTCTGCTGAGGGGAGCAGTGGGCAAGACAGGAGAGGTCTGCTATGCCATGTGGGTATCTCCCTGGCTGGCCAAGAATTGAACCTGTGCTGCAGAGGCTGTGGACAGCTTCACAGAGCTGCACTTAACTCCCTGCACCACCAGGGAGGCCCAAGTGTCTAGGTTTATTCTTAATGTCGTTGTATATGTTCTTTAAATAAGATATTGACCTTTGTTATATTTGCTGGAAATATTTTGTACGGTTATTGCCTTTTATTTTTGAGTAATCCTTTTACTTAAGCAGGGTGTTTTCGTTTTAAAGAAAAATGTCCCTTCTCTATGATTGCTCTGTTTAGAATTTCTTTTCATGTCTAAGATAAATGGTAAATTATCTGTTTTCCCTATTGATATTTTCCCTTTATGTTTAATTTCTAATCAATATGGATTTTTGTTTTTTGTTACATGGTTAACAGTGTACTGGCAAAGGGCCTCCCCTGGTGGCGCAGCGATTGAGTGCTGGGCTGCGAAGGTGCCCACAGCCTCTGCAGCACTGGTTCCATCCCCGGCCGCCAGGTGAGGGTCCCACATGGCGCGCAGACCTCTCCTGCTGCCCGCTGCTCCCCTCAGCAGTGTACTTGTCAGTCTGCCTGTTGTGCTCCCCTATCTGGCTCTGGTGAATCCTCTCACCCTCCCGCACTTCTGACTGAAATACTTGTATAAATAAAATAAAATAAATCTAAAAAAAAAAGAGTTTAAAGACAAAAACAAAAACAGTGTACTGGCAAAATGGTAGGCAATTAAATTATTTGAATTTCATTCTTCTCTTTTAATGAATTAATTGTATTTTGAAAGAAAAGTCTTGGAAAGTCCATAAACTACACAATTGCCTTACTCAGTTTTGTTTTAAAGATTGTTTTCTCTTTGCAAAAGAGCAATTGTGAATTGAATTATTGTTTTTTAATCAATAAATCAAAGCTAGTCCTACAACTCTTTATATTTTTGTGTTTTAAACACTGTATTTGTAATATTTTTGCCAAAGTTTGTACAAATAAGTCTAATAAATGAAACTTACTATCTAAACTTACCATCTAACCTTCCTTATTCTTCGTGGTTCTATTGCCTTACTGAGGATAATATCTTATCTCTAGATTTCTGGTTCTTACATTGTGACTTAAAACTGAGAACTTCTGTAGTCTTCTCATAGATATAAAGGGTGCTCTGATGGATAGTAAACAGTTTTTCCTAGATGTCAAAGGTTTTTTTTTATAATTGTTATTAGCATTTGATAGTATGATAGGAGGCAATAGTACTGAACAATCAGATACAATTTAAGTCAGTTACAATGACCATGTTGTCATTAGAAATCAATGTTAGGAATGAATATCATAATCTAAAGTAGGATGGAGCTATACATATATTTATATACATATATTTGTATATGGGTATATGCATACATATACATATTATAATAACATATATCAATACATATATGTTCCAAATAATTTGTGATTTAATACTTAAAGACTTGTCCTTAACAAAAATATTTATCAAATATTTAACTCTAGTACTAAGGCTCCCAAATAACATGTAATGACTAATTCTCAAATGATATAAATGTAATCTTTCATCTTCTATTATTCATATTATTACTAATTATTTCATAATCCTTATTTTATTTTAGCAACATGTTAATACTAGTGTCAAATTAATATGAATACAATGACTGATAGAGTTGAATATTTGTTTACTCTCCACCCAAAAGGATTGTATTTAAAATATTTGGTAATACATATTTAGTTACTCATCTTTGGGATTTGTTTAATATCTAGTTTGATTTGTGTCGAAACTGGTTGTTTAGGAGTTGATCCACACCCAATTTTGAAATGCAAGAATTGTTTTGAAATACAAGAATTGTTTTGAAATAAGAAAGTTTTATCTTAGCTTATTTTCTTCTACTCTGAATTTTTTGCATTCTTTGGCACATTGAAGACAATGTAATTGTCTTAGTAATCACTAAATTACTAATTGTTTAGTAATTACTAAATTAATCTCCTTAATGACATCTCTTTTAAAAAATACTTTTGCTTATTTTTTCATTGTTCAGAAGGAACACACTAAGTAGAAGGGAGGTATTAACTATGAATCTGAGATTCAAAGGATGGTAGAGACCATGTAAACAAGAATAAAAGAAGAGAAGAATAGAGTGTTATAATAATAAAAAGTTTTCTATAAACTACCTAGTTATAGAAAGGAATGGTTTCTTCATTCTTGAGGAGATTATGGAACAGACTCAAATCTAAAGGAGACACAAAGAATCAAGTACCTTGATATTTGTTAGAACTCTCTTTAAGAATAGTAGTAAATTTAATCTAGAAAATTGTTTATTTTTCTTCAAGAACTGTAGACTCTCATAAGATATGGGAAACAATAATAGGATCTACTATTCTATATAATTCTGAATTAAAGGAGGAATTACTTGAAGTAAAAAAAAAATATAGAGAATGTTGTAGGGAGAAGAAATGCTGCTAATAAGTTAGGTGTATACTCCAGGCTTTTAAAAAGAAACAAATTTCATTAAACTCAACAAAATGTAGATGTAATCAAATTTCTGGAATAGGAATCCAAACTGAGGTTATTATTTCCTCTATAGTGCCAACAGGAGACACTGTTAAGTGACCTCTGTAGTAGTATCTTTCCCATTTTACCTGTAAATATTACCGATGATTCAATGGTAGTTACTACCATTGGTGGTAGTGGAATTAACTAATACTGCCAATGGTAGTAACTACCATTTCATGTATATTGCTTAAAATTGAGCCTATTTGATATCCTAGTCTAGGAGAAAACTAGCTCAAAATCTTATAGATTCAAGTGATCTTTTTGCTATCAATCTATTAAACAAAAAACTTAGCCTAAATATTTAAATGGATACAAAACCTTCTAACTCCTATATTTTTCTGTCTACATTTTTTGTTTTATCCATTAGGAATTGACAGATATTATATAATGTTCATTGTCTCTAACTGTGACTATTAGTTTAGTAGTAGACCCTTACTCAGAAAGGTAATCTGGTTAGTCTGAGCACTGGTCCTGTACGAGAAGCAATTTTGTTCCCTTAGAGAACATTTGGCAGTGTCTTGTAGTAAATAGGGATAAAATGGGGGAGGTAGGATATGCTCAATTGACATCCAGTGGATGTAAAACAGGAATGTTGCAAAATATCCTATAATACACAGGAGTGCACCCTCCCAACATCCCAACAAAGAATTATGCAGTCCAAAATATCAATTATGTTGCTGTGAGGAAGGAAAATTCTATACTGTCAAACACCAGCAAGGATGTAAAATAATGGTACTTCAATGACAATAAATAAATTTGAAAAAAAGTAAAGACAAAAATCCTGGTATAAAGCACAGGTTTTTGACTGGAAGGCTAAAATAGGAATTACTGGATCTCCTCTGAGAACTAATGATTAAATTCTAGGGTTGTATCTCAGTAGTTTTTCTTTTAACCCACCCTATGGGTGATTCAAATGTTCCTGAAGTTGAAAACCAATTTTGGGCCCATTTTGGCACTTAAGAATATTTGAATTATTTTTAAGCATTAAACTTGGACCAGTGGTACCTCTCTAATGCTCAAAAAACAGCCTTTTTACAGTGAGTTTGTTTTTGTCATCTGACCTAAGTGGATTTTGTTGCTCTGTGTAATTATCAAGTTCTAGCACTGTCTAGCATGTTGTCTGACATGTGTGTCTTGATTTGTATTCAGTTTAATTGGTAGTAGAGCTTTCTCATCATTTACTTATAGGCTTTCTTACAAGTCTTTTATTTTTTTTTTAAATCAGTTTTTCTTATTAATACCTTAGGTCACAAAAGGATGGTAGGGTTTGGATGATGAGAAAATTTCTTATTTTTAATAACCTATTAACATGATCATATTTGTACTTTTCTAAATTTCTATTATATCCACTTTCCCAAACATTTCCTACTTGCTAGTCAGAGGAGCAGAGGCATAACTGCAATCCCTGATCAGCCCCAGGAACACAGCATTTTTCTAGTCAGGAACATTACTATTAATTGACTGGACGGCACTGCAGGAAGTGATTTTCAATGCTTGTTGAATTAAATAAAAAACAGCTCCTGAATACCTTGGAAGATGGTGGTGATAGAGAGGAAAATATGAGCAAAAGAATGGACAATATATTGAGTCATGTTATACTTAGTGTATATCTACAGTAGGAATTAGTTTCCATTTGTATTTTTGTTGCTAATAGAGGACAGTAATTATTATCTTTTTTCCTTTTGAAATAGAGTTACAACAATTAAAATGAAAACAATTTTCATGTTAGAAGTTGATAAGTGAGTGATTCTAGTTGAATTAGATGAACTTTGGAGCAGCAAAAGAAAGAGATCCATGCTATTTACTATTGCTAAAATATGGAAATAAACTAAGTGCCCCAAAATAGATGAGTGCATCAAGATGATGTTGTATATACATATGCAATGGAATATTGCTCAGTGATTAAGAGAGATAAACTCATACCATTTGTGGCAACATGCATGGAGCTAGAAGGAAAATAAGTGAAATAAGTCAGAAGGAGAAATGTAGATACCAGATTTGTTGCTGCTATGTGGAATGTAGAGAACTAAACTGAGAGTCAGATAAAGACAAACTTTAAAACTAACTCTTGAATCATGCTCAGCGAAATAAGCCAGAAAGAAAAAGAAAAATACCGGATGGTCTCACTCATAGCAGGAATCTAGAAAACTTAAATAAGGGACCAGGAAAATGAATAACTATAAGAAAGTGAAAATCAAAATCAACAAAAAACTATGAACCAGAGACACTTTTTGGGGGTTGGGGGGCAGGAGGGGAGGGATTGGGGTCAGAATGGGGGGGCTGCAATTATATGGGGAATATAAAAATAAAATTTATTATTTAAAAAAAATAAAACTAACCCTTGAAAGCTGACTAAAAACGTGAAGCATGCAGAATAGGGAGGAATTCTAACAAAGAAGAGAGGAAACACAATGGACTGTGGTGGTGGTGCACTATGGTGGCAATAACTGATGGGGGGGTATACAAATTTACCTCAATTAAATATAAATTAATTAATTTAAAAATACAGATAAATGTCAGAAAGCAAAACAAGCAAAAAGTAGCTTCAGATGGTATCACAAGAGTCTTAAGGAATCCCCAGCTGGTAGCATTAATGTAAGTTTATACAAATTATTTCACTTTTTGTTAGTGCTTCAAAAAGAGGAAGTTCAGCCTTTAAGCTTTTTAATTTTTTTGCCAATATAACTGCAATTTTTTTGCCAACATAACTCTTAGATGGTGAAAAGAGCCAAATTTAGATCAGGGAATCTTGCTTTGTGTCTCATATCTGTTATAATACCTGACTCTCTTCGAGGTTGCAGTTTGATTTCTGATGACCTTATCTCTAAAATGGTGATAAATACATATACCATTTGGGAGCCTGAGGATTAAATTGAGTAACTGTGAAAAGCATGTAATATGGAGGTGGGCCCATGTGAAAGCTTGAGTGTTTCTCAAACCTGCAATAGTTTGATAACACAGCTATTCAGTAGAAAATGTTGTGCTCCTGGGGCTGATCAGGGCCTGCAGTTATGCCTCTGCTCCTTTGACATTTTGATCTTCATGGACAAATAAAATCTTTAGGGTCTACATGTGGGAACTCTTTGGGTCTGTTCCCTGCATACCTCTCAGAAACAACGGAGTGAATGTGAACTTCAAAAGAGAAGCTCAACAGAGTGTTTTTTGAATTTGTTTGTAGCTACACAATTACTTTTTGCTTCCACAAATTCACAAGTATTATATCTATTAATTTAATATTTAATACAGTATCAATAAATGTGGATCAACAGTTTAGTCTGTAAAAGCATGCCCTACATACATGATAGTTTTATGTTTTGCCTCATTATATTGGGAATTTTTGTTTTTATTTTTAAGATTGATTGAATGATTTAATACAAGAGCTGGGGTTCAGGCCAGAGGTGCAGAAGGGTGAGAGCATTCACCAGAGACAGAGCAGGGAGCAGAACTGGCAGAAGGACCAAAATATACTGCTGAGGGGAGCAGTGGGTGGGACAGGAGAGGTCTGCCGCGCCATGTGGGAATCCCCCTGGCAGGCCGGGAATCAAAACGGCACTGCAGAGGCTGTGGACAGCTTCGCTGCGCTCAACGCTCTGCGCAACGGGGGAGGCCTATATTGGGAATTCTAATGAAATTCTTTAGCAAATTTTAGCAAACTAAAGGTACTAAGAATTCCATAACCTGAAGCTATACAGTTGCTAGATAGGCCACAAAGTTAATTGATTCTGAGCTTACATTGATTGAAAAAAAAAAAAAAAAGCC
This sequence comes from Talpa occidentalis, assembly GCF_014898055.3. Taxonomy (NCBI): domain Eukaryota; kingdom Metazoa; phylum Chordata; class Mammalia; order Eulipotyphla; family Talpidae; genus Talpa; species Talpa occidentalis. Next base: position 75,203,200 of record NW_023600993.1, on the reverse strand, counting down.
AAATGTAAGATTCCTAAGGGTTCTTATTTGCTTAGTTGCTTGGTGGTATCAAGACCTAAGACCTAGTTTCTTCTGAGGGCTTCATAAAGTAGCATGATATATTGAGAATTTTTACAAGCAATTTTGAATAGAGTTTTCATAACTAAATGTAATTCAAGCATAGGAGGCAGCTTTGTGGAATCAAATAGTGCTGTAGAAGTTGATATATCTTACTGAAATACAGCTTTAATAGTGATAATGCAATAAGGATTGTCTTTTTGTCTCATTTTTAATTTATTATAAAAATTAGTAATCAACTGTGTGGATTGGGAGATCTCAGGAGCAATAAAGTATAAAAATTTTCTTTGGCAGTCAAAATAAAATATTGTATTTAAAATTAATTGAAGCCTATGATTATTATGATAAAGTGTTGATATATAAAAATTAAATTAAAAGTTTTTCCTTATGGCTTCTTACCATTATTATACTTCTCAAATTAATATTCTATTTGAGATGACTGAAAGGAGAAGATTAAAAGAAGTCATTAATAAAAGGAAGAACATTTAATGGGAATATGATTACCATGTAGTTCAAATAAAATTTCATTGCTATTTTGTGCAAATTGCTATTTTGTGCATCTAGTTGTCTTGCTTATCTGAAGATGGATTCAGTTTTAGAGAAATTGAAAAAAAAGATACACATATATTATATAAAATCTTTAGTAGTTGAAATATGTTAGTTGGTTTACTTGAAAACTTTACTTGTTGAAAACTTTTGTTCCTCTAAGGAAGAATGTCACATGAGTTGAGAAATGCGTACATCCTGACCACAATTAAATCATGGCCATGTATTATACTTCTATTAGTATTTGCAGCTATTCTGCATGGTCACTGAGAATTTCCCTTAGTCTAAAAGCCAAAAAACAACAAATAAACTAACAAACAAACAAACTGAAGTTTGTCAAGTTTGTCTCTAGCTGTGTCAAATTCCCCAGAGATCAGAGATTTCATATAGTTGTTTTCTTATGTTTTGTCCACAGTTTATAGTAGTTATCTGTTGGCCATATCACAAACATGATCATCTCTCTGCTGAAACACTTCAAGTTTTAAGATTGACACTTAATTTTTATTCTGCATTTAATCTATTAAAATCTTATTATTTTACCTGAAGAGTTATCCAACAATGTTCTCATAGTTATTCCCATTCTTTCAGAGGCTGCAGACATGGTCTCTAAGATACATTCTTTGTTTTAGCTAATTTTTTCATTCTTTCTGTCCTTTGATTTTTTTTTGTTTACATATTTATCTTCTTTGATTAAAAATAGATTTTTGAAAGAAAGAATCTAGAATCTAAATCTACTCTTTTCTGTAATCTAACTTTTTATCTTCAATCTCCTTGCCTTTGAAACAGAGTTAATAATTTCTTACCTTACAGTGCTGTTTTGAAGTCATGGCTGTTAAGGAGCTAACACAGATACTTGGCAAACAGTAAGTGCTCTGTAAAGGATAGGTCTTGTTCTTAGATACTACTTCCTAACTTATTCCACATTCTTAGATTTGGGGAAATAGATTTTTTTTGCTTTATAATTCAATCTTTGGGTTTCTGGAAAATATTGTGAAAAGATTTTAGAGAATAGACTGGAGTTATCTATGAATAACAAGTTAATCTATGTAGTGGTTAGGATCAAAATTAAGTACAACTTTCAGAATTAACCATTAGAAAGAAACTAGAGGGACAAGTGAGATTATTTTAAATGCTCAGATTAATACAAGTTTTGCTTACTCACATAAGGAATGGGAGGAAAATATATCAACAATATGTTGTCTTCAAGTGTTGGACCAGAAAGGACCTGAATCTTAATCTCAGATATGTCTGGAAGAAATTTATTACCCAACATATGTCAGACCTACTTAGACATGGTGTGGGAGTCAAAGATAAAGAAGAAAAACTGCCTTCCCCTTGAGACTCTTATGCTATTGAGTAAAAGCTCTCAGAAAGCCCTCTTGGGGAGCAGATCTATGTGGAATAGAGAAGCAGTTGCTCTAAACTTTTATTATTGAAACTGTATTAGTCAGTGTTTTCCAGCAAAGCAGATCCTAGTGCATTTATGACCAACACATGATAGCTAGCTAGCTAGCTAGCTAGACAGATACATACATACATATGTACATACACACAGACAGATAATAGATAGACACATATGTATATGTGTGTAATTTTAAGAAATTCACTCACAAAACTCTGGAGGTTTGACAAGTTTAAAATTTTCAGGGTAGACAGGTAGGCTGGAGACTTAGTCGAGTTATATTTTTAGTCCAAAGGTGGTGCAATAGCATAATTTCTTCTTATTTCTGGGAGATAACTTTTTTCTATTAAAGCCTTCAATGAACTGGATGAGGCTTACCCACATTATAGACAGTAATCTCCTTGACTGTGTCTTTTAATTTAAATGTTAAATTCATATAAAACCATCTTCAAAGAAACATTTAGAATGATGTTTTATCAAATATATGGATACTGTGGTCTGGTCAAAGGGATTCAAAAAAACCTAACCATAACAGGGACCTGTTCTTGGAGTTTGTGTTGGGCCTCATAGCAAATTCATTGTTTTATGGTATACCAATGCTAGACCTTAAGCTTTTCATCACTTACTACATTTTCCTGACTTTGTTCATGATTGTATTTCTTTTTTTTTTTTTTAAAGATTTATTTTTATTTATTTATTTATACAAGCACTGGGTACAGTCAGAAGCGCGGGAGGGTGAGAGAATTCACCAGAGCCAGAGTGGGGAGCAGAGCAGGCAGAAGGATCGAAGTACACTGCTGAGGGGAGCAGCGGGCGGCAGGAGAGGTCTGCGCGCCATGTGGGACCCTCCTCTGGTGGCCAGGGAGCAGCCGGGGACCGAACCGGCGCCGCGGAGGCTGCGGGCAGCTTCACAGCCCAGCGCTCAACCGCTGCGCCACCTGGGAGGCCCTCATGATTGTATTTCAAACCTACTTTGACTACTGAGACCTTATGCCCAGACGACCACACCATTAGCCTTAGTCTTTTAAATAGTTGTATTGTGCCCTCTGTATACCTCTGCTTAGCCTCCTCATTTAACCCCATGCTACACCTTGATCCTAGCTTATTTCAGCTTTTTGCATAGTTGACCTGGTCTACAAACTATTTACCAGAAGCATGTGATTATTAACTCTCAAGGGGTCATTAGTATCTTGAAAGTTAATCTCTTCCCTTTAGTTATGTATTTTATCTATAAGTTATTGACTTACTAGGGTTTTTATCACTAATTTCAAATACTTTCAGTCTTTTTTAATATGATAGTTTTCACAGAACATAGTATTTAATTTGGCATATTTTTTGGTTAGAGCTCATTTGTTGTAAGGCTGCTCCTGCCCTATTTGTTCTCTCGTCAGTTTGTGAGGTGGAGTAATTATTAAATGTACTTCCATTCTTTGAATAATTGGGCATGTGTGGTATTTATGACCTGTCTCTCTCTCTCTCTCTCTCTCTTTTTTTTTTTTTTTTTTGCTGTGTTATGATTTTCATTCTGAAGGGCCTGTGGTTTTCAAATGCCACTGTTTGGAATAGCTGTCTGTACCATGGTGCTTAGATCCTGTAAACTAGCCTGATATCATATTCTGATGAATGTTGTGCTTTCTACTCAGTGTTTCAATTTGGATCTGAATTCCTTGGATTCAATTCCAGATGTTATAGATTGTCGTTTTCCTTTTTGAGGAAGTATTTTTTTTAGGTTGTAGGTTTTAATTGTGTTCATTAACATTTTAAAATCTCATTTATTATATTTCCATTTGTTAGTACTTTTTCTCTAATGGTGGAATAATTTGTTTTCCACTTCAGAATTATTGCAGGGTAGAAGCAAATAATTCTAACTTAAAAACCATATAAAGTTATTTCATTGTTTATATTTTAGTAACTTGGAACATTATAAAAAAGAAGTAAATATTTCCTTCTGACTTGAAAGGGGAAACTTAAATGAGGATCCTTTTAGTGTATAAATAAAACAACTTAAAAAACATATATGAGAGCTCAGTGGAAGATGGCATCAGAGGACATTCCCTGATTTATTCTGGGTAGCATTAACTAAGAAGTTAATATAGGCACTGGATTCAGGGGACCTGGTGATATGGGATGAAATTGGAATACCTCGCCATCTCCAGGGACCAATATTCACTGAGTGTGATGGAAGAGATGTGGAAGAAATTCACCTCTCAGTAAAAGGGTGAGTGAGAGACGAGTTGGCCACTGGGGCAGGAATTGTGGTTCATACCCACAAAGGGCAAAATCAATTGTTGTGGATCTAACTGTGGGAGACAGGTGAGAGTGCTGAGGTGAGCTTGGTGGACAGCAGCCCCAGTAAGGAAGAAAAAGCCAAGAAAGGTGTGACATCCCCCACTCATTTCCCTAGGGAATGAGTGGATATGGGGACAAAGGCATACTGTGTAACTGCATTGGAATGCCTTGATGCTGCCCTGAAAACCCAGCCCAAAGACTATAGAGATGTGGACCTGAAACCTATAAAGGAGGGTTAGGAGCAGTAACACAGACATGAGCTGACCATGCTTACACTACCTTCACCATCAATAGACCCTCCAGGATTCCCACACCCCCTCCCCCATCACACACACTTACTTAAAACCCAGCTACAGATTTGTTCTCCCTCACATACATCACCATGTACTGTAAAAGTGGAAGCTCCGCAACTTTACTATTTTTCAATTTTATTATATATATATTTTACATCATTCTTCATTTTTCTACAATGTATACTTTCTTCTCTCAGGTGTAGTCCCTGTAAAATTCCCACCATCAATTCACCTGTGCACCATCACCATAGTCCTCTGTGCCCTTCCCTCCCCTGTCTGCACATTTATTATTTAGAAAGCAAATAATAAGGATATGAAAACACAACAAATGGCAACCTGAGTCTTCAGGGGAACACTACACCACAGAGACAGAGAGAGAGATCAAATCTCCAGAACCCAACCACAAAGACATGGAAGATCTTTTCTTCTTTTCAGATGTAGAGGTCAACATTGACATAATAAAGAAGGTCAAAAAATGCAAGAAAAAACACAGAAAAATTGATTATAAGTACATATAAGAAGAAATAAATGTGTTGAGAAATAAAATTAATGAACAGATCAAAAGTTAAACTTTAAATAAATAATGGAGAGGCAAGACATAAAAAGAAGAGATAAAATTCTGGAGAAAACAATGGAAGTAGAATAGACCAAATGGAAGATCTAATCAGTGACCTTGAAGATGATAATACACAAACAAACCAAGTGAAAGAAGAGAGTTTTGAAAATAGAGATGTCATGAATTATCCAATTATCCAAGAATAATGGGTATCATAGAAGGGGAAGATAAAAGGCAACAGAGAACTTATTTAAAGAACTAAAGGAAAATTTCCCAAACCTGGAGAAAGAACTAAATATACAAATCCATGGAGCTAAAAGAACACTGGGTCACCTAAACAGAATGTGACCAAGGATTTTCAAAAATAAGCAAGTGAAGCTGGCTAGGGGGAAGAAGTAGATAATCTGTAATGGAACCCTGATCGACTTACATATGATTTCTCTGAAGAAACACTAGGCAATGAGAGAATGGAATGACATGATAAAAATACTTAAAGATAAAATTGCTAGCCAAGTGTACTCTATCCTGCAAGACTCTCCTTCAGATATGTGTGAGAAATAAAGGCTTTATCAGACAAACAAGCTGAAAGAGTTTGCAAACACTTGAAAGTGTTTGCACCCTTCCAAGAAATGTTGAAAGGTGCTCTTGTAAATTAATTGAAGAGAAGAGCAACCACAAAGAAATAAACAGGGAAATAGGTAGAACCACAAAATTAAAGACAAAATGGCAGTAGCAGACCTTCCTTTGCCAATAACCACTCTAAACTCACAAATTAGAAGTCACAGAATGTCCTGTTGGATTAGAAAAGAGAATCCAACTTTTTGCTGTCTCTGAACTCCTAAAATAAACATAGGCTCAGAGTAAAGGTTTGGAAAACTACCCAGAAGCAAATGGGACCCAAAGGAAGGCATAACAGTCATATTTATAAAGTACATTTCCAGCTAAAAAAGGTTACAAGAGTCAGGATGGACAGTATATAATGATTAAGGAAACAATATATCAAGAAGACATAACACTAATACATACTCACCATAAGGAGCATCAAAATATATGTGGTGATTACTATCAAATCTGAAAACAGGCATTGGGAAAACCACATTTGTGGCTGGGGACTTCAACACCTTACTTTCACCACTGGACAAATCAACCAGACTTAAAGCAAATAAGGATACAATGGTCTTAAACAACGGCTGTAAACATTTATTAAGGCACTGCAGCCCCCAAAAGCTGAATACACATTATTTTTCAAGTGTACATGGAATATTCTCCTGAATTGGCCACCTATTGGGTCAGAAGAGAAGTATCAACAAATTCATCAAGTTTGAAATCATACCAAGCATCTTTTCTGACTACAGTTATATCAAAAAAAAGCAGGAAAAATATCTAAGACATGGATACTGAATATCACACTACTGTATGACTACCGAGTCAATGAAGAAATCAAAGAAGAGGGCCTCCCTGGTGGCCCAGCGGTTGAGCGCTGGGTTGCGAAGCTGCCCGCAGCCTCTGCAGCGCCGGTTTGATCCCCAGCTGCCAGGTGAGGGTCCCACATGGTGTGCAGACCTCTCCTGCCACGCCCACTGCTCCCCTTAGCAGTGTAGTTCGTCAGTCTGCCTGCTCTGCTCTCTGCTCTGGCTCTGGTGAATTCTCTCACCCTCCCGCACTTCTGACTGTACCCAGTGCTTGTATAAATAAATAAATCTTTAAAAAATAAAAAGAAATCAAAGAAGAAAAGTGTCCCAAACAGATGAGAGGATTAGGAAGATGTGATATATATACACAATGGAAAACTACTCCGCTATTAAAAAATATAAGCTCTTGCCATTTGCAATAACATGCATGGAACTGGAGGGGATAATGTTAAGTTAAATTAATTAGGGAAAGAAAAATACAGGATGATGTCACTTCACTTATTTGTGGAATAAGGAGAAACTAAACAGAAGATTTAGTTTCTAAACCAAAGTAAAGGGTTTAGTTTCTAAAGCCAAACTAATACCAAACCCTAGAAATATCACTATAGAACTAATGTTACCATAGGGAGGGGGTAAGAGGGAGGGAAAAAGTGGTGGTGGGGGCAAGAACAAAGTGAGGAGGGAGTATACTGGACTATAGTGATGGACTACAGGTGTTTTGGTGGTGGACGTGGTATAGTATCTGAAAAGGGAGATCCTGTATCTCTAAACCCCAAGCAAACTTGTAAACCAGTATTACCTCAAAAAATAAAAATAAAAAAGAAACCCAAAATAACAGAGTAGATATTTTAAGATGAACAACCAACTGAAATAAGTAAGTTCATAAAAAAATAAATAGAAACATAGAAATATTGTGGGAACAATAAAATCTTATTCATCTAATAGTTTGATCTGACATTTGGTCTCTTTTTCCCTACTATGATGATATGTATTAACATGTAGTTATTCTCTTTTAAAAGTATATTCATTTCTTTCAAAGTGTACTTAGATTTCAACAGTCTCCTGTGTATTATAAAAAATGATTACTGAAACAATTTCACTTTGAAGCACAGTACTTGAAATCTTCAGATCAATATCACCATTTAAGTCTTTAATACAACCTTATTTATGTCAGTCAAATCACAAGTATAGTTTGCTAAGGTAGAAACTTCTTGATTTCAGTATAATTATAACAGACTAATGAATCAATACTTCAAAACACAGGCTTTTATAATGAGGTTCTATATGGACATTGATTTCCATTTTCTGTGTTAATATTAAGAGTAAGTGGTCATGAACTTAGATGATCCAAAATACTGTTTTCAAGGTAGTTTGAAACTTAGAAAGCTTTTTCCGAAGTACTATTTTAATGAATAGCAAGTTCGTAGGCCCACCCACAAGAACCTATTCAAAGTATAGTCTAGCTGAAAATGGTGTTTTAATAGTAGCTATGATTTCTTAATTCCCTAAAACCCCTCTAAGCTGTTTTTCTTTGGCTATTGAGCCTGAGGGTAGGCATTTTATATGTTTGGTTAGAATAGAATTGAAAAAAGTGGCTGATGATCTCTTCGGTGAAGTTTGGGTATAGAAACCTTATGGATTGGAGAGGAATGGTAGACTTTCCCTTTGTGGACTATCACAGTGGTTCTATATGATCAATAATGGGTCACAGAGGGTAGAGCTCTTGGTAATGACAACTGTTTGTATACATGCATATATATGAGATCTTTGTCAAGTGAGTGTTTGTAAGGATTTTGTGGTTGGCAAGATTTAGATGCCAACTGTGCATTTTTTACAATCTGCTGGTCAAAGGCTTTACTATTTTTCTTTGATTTTAAAAATTATCATATTGCTAATATAGTAGGGTTTTTTTTTTTTTAGATTTATTTTGTTTATTTATACAAGCACTGGGTACAGTCAGAGCGCAGGAGGGTGAGAGAATTCACCAGAGCCAGAGTGGGGAGCAGAGCAGGCAGACTGAGGAGGTACACTGCTGAAGGGAGCAAAGGGCGTGACAGGAGAGGTCTGCACACCATGTGGGACCCTCGCCGGTGGCTGAGGATCAAACAGGCGCTGCACAGGCTGCAGGCAGCTTCACAGCCCAGCGCTCAACTGCTCAACCGCTGTGCCACCGGGGAGGCCCTATATCAGTTCTTTCTAACCGAAGGTTCAACACATAACAAATGTAAACTGAGAAACTCTTAAACTTCTAATAGATAGCATAAGACAAATTAAAGGTGACCTTGGGTTTGGTGGTGTTTTCAGATACCACTTCATAAGCATAATATTTCTAGTTTATTTATTAGTTATGTATTATTTCCCCTAGTTGTGAATCTTAAGAAATTCAGGCAAAGCAGTCTTCTGGGAAGTCAGTTTTAGAGAACAGTGCACCTTACCAGTCTTATTGGGCTTTGACTCCATGTTTTCATCCAGTGCTCACTTTGGCAGCTCATATACTAACTTTGGAACCATGTTTTCATCCAAACAGAATGAGACAGATGAATATAAAACTCTCATTTCAGTATTTCTTTTATGTGCTTACCATGCTGGGTCTTGATCAAAAATTGTGTATTAGATATTTTCTTTTTCTTGTGGGGCAGATGGTGGGGGGCAGAGAGTTGAAGACTTGACTTAAGCCATCTTCACTATCTGGTATGATGAATCTATTTTGAAAATCTTGTTAGTGTCAAAATGTCTTTGGTAGTCTATTAAGTAAAGAAATAATTTCATTTCCTCTTTGTTTTGCTTTTAGTATATTTGAAGAACAATTGGTTTTTCATCTTCTTCATAAAACTCTTCATTATTTAATGATTACCACAGTCATTTTTCTACAGTTAACAATCTCAGTTATTTCATATATTTTTATTGTTCTTATCAATGTAAGATATAGAAAACTTAGATAAAAAGAATGCTGAAGCTTGAGTTAACTTTATCATCAAAGTAATATGTGTGTGTGTGTGTGTGTGTGTGTGTATCCTCTTACTCTATTTTCTGTGGAACTTATAAGTCATTGAAATTGTGGCATATGTATGTGTGTGATATATGTGATGTCTCATATATATCTATCTCCATCCATCCATTCAGAGCGACGGGGAGAGGAGTAAAAATAGAGTGGGGAGAGAGCACAATGTTCTGTGGTAGGGGACTATGGGTGCTTTGTTGATGGGTGCACATGAGTAACTATACCTGAAGGGGGAGATCTTATATGTTCAAAATACTAACATTGATATAAACCTATGGTACGTCAATAAAAAAGTATGTGTATATATATATATATATATATATATATATCATTCATTTTTTCAATAAATTTATAAAGTGCCTCTTCTAGATAAATGATATATAGTGACAAGTTAAGACATTTTTTTGTCTTTTTTTGCATTTTTAAAATTTTTATTTTATGTATTTTTACATCATTTTTCATTTTTGCACAATGTATACATTTTCATCTTGGTTATAGTCCCCATACAATTACCACCCCCCTTGTTTTGATCCTACTCCCTCCTCCTCCCCCACTCCCCCTGTATTGTGTCTCTGGTTTATAGTTGCTTGTTGATTTTGATATTTACTTTATTATAATGTCTTTTTCCTGGTCCCTTATTTAGGTTTTCCAAATTCCTTCTATGAGTGAGACCATCCATTATTTTTCTTTTTCTTTCTGGCTTATATTGTTGGATCATATGGAAGCCCCATCTTTAGCAGATTGAGGGATCTACACACAGCTCTCCATAGTGGTTGGACCAGTCTGCACTCCTACCAGCAGTGTGGGAGAGCTCCTTTTTCTCCACATCCTCACCAACATTTATTGTTGCTAGTTTTTTTAATATGTGCCATTCTCGCTGGTGTAAGATGGTATCTCATTGTAGTTTTGATTTGCATTTCCCTGATTACAAGTGATGTTGAACATTTTTTATATGCCTGTTGGCCATTTGTATTTCCTCTTTGGAAAAGTTTCTTTTTAGCTCTTCTGCCCATTTTTTGACTGGATTATTTTCTTTGTTTTTGTTGAGTCTCATCAGCTCTTTGTAGATTTTTGTGATCAGTCCTTTATCATTAGTGTTGTGTGCAAAAGTTTTCTCCCAATCAGTGGGGTGTCTCTTTGTTTTGGTTACTGTCTTTTTTGCTGTGCAGAAGCTCTTTAATTTGATGTAGTTTCAGCTGCTTATCTTTGCCTTCACTATCACTGCTTTGGGTGATGTGTTTTTATTTTTTTTAATTTTTTTAAAAGATTTATTTTATTTATACAAGAACCGGGTTACAGACCAGATGCACGGGAGGTTGAGAGGGTTTCACCAGAGACAGAGCAGGGAACAGAACAGGCAAACTGATGAAATACACTGCTGAGGGGAGCAATGGGGGCTATAGGAGAGGTCTCACAGCGCTGTGCTCAACAGCCTGCGCCACCAGGGAGGCCCCTGGGTGATGTGTTTTTAAAGATGTTACTGAGGTGTATGTCATGTAGTGTTTCATCTATATTTTCTTCTATATATTTTATGGCTTCAGCTCTTATGTCTAGTTCTTTACTCCGTTTTGAGTTGGTTTTTGTACAAGGTGTGAGGTACTAGTCAAGCTTCATTCTTTTGCATATAGCGATCCAGTTTTCCCAGCACCATTTATTGAACAAACTTTCCTTGCTCCATTGCATATTCTTTGTTCTTTTGTCAATGATTAGTTGACCATAAATCTGTGGGTTTATTTCTGGATTTTCTATTTAGTTCCATTGGTCTGTGTGTCTGTTCTTGTTCTAATACTATGCAGTTTTGATTATTATGGCTTTGTGGTATAGTTTGAAGTCTGGGAGTGTGATACCTCCATTCCCTTCTTTTTTTTTTTTTCAGGAGAGCTTTGGCTATTTGGGGCTTTTGGTGGCTCCATATGAATTTCATCAATATTTCTTCTATTTCTTTGAAGAATGTTGTTGAAATTTTTATTGGAATAGCATTGAATCTGTAAATTGCTTTTGGTAGAATGGCCATTTTGATAATGTTAATTCTTCCAATCCATGTGCTGGGGATGTCTTTCCATTTCTTTGTGTCTTCTTCTATTTCTTTTAACAGTGTTTTATAGTTTTCTTTGTGTAGGTCCTTTACCTCTTTTGTAAGGTTTATTCCCAAATATTTGATTTTTTTTTTGTTTCAACAATGAAAGGGATGGTTTTTTGATTTCTTCTTCTTCAGATTTATTGTTTGTGTATCGGAAGGCTACTGATTTTTGTGTGTTGACTTTGTGTCCTGCTACTTTACTAAACTGTTTGATTAGTTTGATTAGTTTTTCTGTGGAGTTTTTGGGGTTCTCTATGTATATTATCATATCATCTGCAAATAGTGATAGTTTGATTTCTCTTTCCCTATTTGAGTTCTCTTGTCTTTCTCTTGTCTTATTGCTCTGGGTAGGACTTCCAGTATTATATTGAAAAGCAGTGGTGAGAGTGGACATCCTTGTCTTGTTCCAGATCTTATTGGAAATGCTTTCAGCTTTTCACCATTGAGAATGATACTGGCTGTTGGCTTGTCCTATATGGCCTTTATGATGTTGAGGTATGTTCCTTGTATCCCGAGAATTTCAAGGACCTTTATCATAAATGGGTGTTGTACTTTGTTGAAAGCTTTCTCAGCATCTATTGATATTATCATATGGTTTTTATATTTCTTTTTGTTGATGTGTTGGATTACATTGATTGATTTTCAGATGTAGAACCATCCTTGTGTCCCTGGAATAAATCCTACATGGTCATGGTGATTATCTTATGGATACATTGTTGGATTCTGTTAGCTAAAATTTTATTGAGGATTTTTATGTCAGTGTTCATTAGAGAGATTGGCCTTTAGTTTTCTTTTTTTGTGTTGTCCTTGTTTGGTTTTGGTATTAGTGTAATGTTGGCTTCATAGAACTTGTTTGGTACTATCCCTTCCTTCTCAGTTTTTTGAAAGAGTTTGTGAAGGATAGGCACTAGTTTGTTTGAATGTTTTGTAGAATTCATTTGTAAATCTATCTGTACCTGGGCTTTTGTTTTTGGGGAGCATTTTGATTACCATTTCAATTTCACTGCTTGTAATTGGGCTATTTAGGTGTTCTATTTCTTCTTTATCTAGCTTTGGGTGATTGTAAAGTTGTAGGGATTTGTCCATCTCTTCTATTGTTGAACTTGTTTGCATATATCTGTTCATAGTAGTTTTTGATTATTCTTTTGATTTCTGCTGTGTCTTTTGTGATGTCTCCTCTTTCATTTGTGATCCTATTCATTTGCGCTTTCTCCCGCTTTTCCTTTGTGAGCCTGGCTACTAGGAGTTTGTCTATTTTATTCATTTTTTTGAAGAATCAACTTTTGGTTTCATTGATCTTTTGGATTGTTTTTTCTTTTTTAGTTCCTATTTCATTTATTTCTGCTTTGATTTTTTATTATTCCATTTCTTCTACTGGTTTTAGGGTATTTTGTTTGTTCTTTTTATAGTTCTCTGAGCTGTGAAATTAGGTTGTTTATTTGAGTTCTTTCTTGTTTCTTGATGTGAGCTTGCATTGCTATATATTTTCCTCTTATTACTGCTCTTGCTACATCCCATACGTTTAGGAAATTGGTGTCCTCCTTGTCATTCAACTCAAAGTATTTTTTAATTTCTTCTTTGATCTCCTCATAGTCCAGTGGTCTTCCAGTAGTGTGGGTTTCAATCTCCATGAGGTAGGAGGGTTTATTGCCTTCTTTTTATGATTTATTTCTAGTTTGATGCTTTCATGTTCAGAGAAGATGGTTGGTATGGTTTCAATCTTAGTGTATCTGTTGACTTTTGTCTTGTGTTCCAGTATGTGATCGATCCTGGAGAATGATCGCTTGAGAAAAATGTGCACTCAGATTTTTTTGGGTGTAGTGTTCTATAGATATCTGTTAAGCCCAAGAGGTCTAGGTCCTTGTTTAGAGCTTTAGTGTCCTTACTTACTTTTTGTCTTGTTGACCTATCTCTTATTGATAGTAGTGTGTTGAAGTCTCCTACTACATATGTATTTTCTCTGATGAAAGACATATTTTTTGTCTTAATGAGTGTGTTCTAGTGGCAGATAATAAATAAATAAAAATACACACATATGATTCAATATCAATTACTTTAAGTTCCACAGAAAATATAATAGATTAAGAGAGTAGAGATAATTGTGAGTAGGGGGAGCATTTTGAGTAGTTGGTCAGGTATTGCCTCTCTGAGATGTGCCATTTAACCTAAATGAAGGAAGGGAACATGACTTGGGACTATATGATACAAGAGTGTTGTAGATAGAGGGAACAGTAAATAGAATGCTTGAAATGTTTGAGAATAATAGGAAGATCATATTACCTGGGACTAAATAACCAAGCTTTGGGGAAAAGCAGTAGATAAATATGTTTTAAGTAAGCAAAGGAACTGTCACTGTGGGACTTTTTAGGGTATTATAAAATCTCTGGAATTTATACTAAATATGATGGAAGCACTTGAAAAATCTGACCAAGGATGTAGTATTTGGTTTATATTTTAAAATGATCTTCCTGGCTGCTATCTGGTGAACAAAAGGAAGTAGTGGACAAGGGCAAAAATTGAGAAACCGGTTGTTTTTCTCATTTCTTCAGACAAGAGGTAGCTGGGATTTGGCTTTCACTTTGCAAGCTATTATTTTCACTTGCCTTTTCTGTTGTTCTTTCTGTGTTAGTGTATGTGTAATGTTAAAGAAACTTGTTTCAGAGTAAGACTGCCTGGATGAAAATCGTTTCCACCCCTTTCCAGCTGTATGATTTTTGTATAATATTCAATACTGCATCTGTTTCCTCATTCATAAGACCAACATTATAATAGTACCTATGTCATAGGATTGTTGTGAGGATTCTATAAATAAACTTATGGGAAGTGCTTAGGATAGTGTCAGGCATATTGTATGTATTTTGTAAATAAATGTTGATGATTTTCAGCTAATATAGTTACTGTGAAATTTCACTAGAGAATGAAGTAATGGCATAATGTATTATTAGGGTATTAGCTCTGGAACCCTGTTTATGAGTAAGAAGTAGGAATCTTGTGGCTACATTATTGAAACTTTCAGTGAACACTGCCCTGAATATTAGAACGAAGTCTCTGAATGGTACTTTGTGGAATTAAATTCTTGAGTATTTATTAGTTATTGCTATTTTGTCTGTTATTTCCTTATAAATATGTATTTACTGAAGTTGTATATGCCTAGCCTTCAAATAACATTAGAAAGTTATCTTGTGCTAAATATTATTTTACTTCAATGATCTTAATTGTTTTAGATGGTTTAAGTTCTCAGCATGTTTTTATCATGTGCTGAGCACCATGGGCTCTATTATTGTATCCTTTGTTTCTTTATAGATTGAAGAGCTTCTATTTTTCTAGCTTTTGATGTCTTTTGCAAGTGTCACACCTCATAACTCTCTTTTTCTTTACTTCCCCATACACATATGCATGCATACCCTTCACACACAGACAAATATACAGACATATACAGATTTTAGCTAAGCTGCACTCTTGTCAAAAGCCTAACAAAGCCCAACAGAGTGAATGCAGCTGCCTCTCTCCTCCTTTGGGAGATCAGTATTACTCATCAACTCAAATATTCTTGCTTCACTTCTTTGCTCACTGCTTTGGATTTAAAGAACACTTAAAATTTGCTCTTTTAGTGAATTAGAATGAGCTGGTCATTATGTTTTGAAATTCAAATATGATTCAAAGTAATTTTTTAACTAATTTTACTCTTTTTTAATGTGAGAAAAAATCTCATACTCACACTGTTTCTACATAATTGGTAATTGCAGCTTTGTAAAAGGGAGTCTAAACAGAGGAGTCATATATAGCTCACGGGAGATTTAACAAAGGTATTTAGTTATATAAGCCTACAAAAGCCTTGTTGCCAGACTAATATTTTCAAATGTGAAAGGGATAAACTTTGTATTATGATCGATTGTAGCTTTAATTTTATAACACTTAACTCATCCTAGAAAATATTTCAATTACTGTTTTTAAAATATAAAAGACATTTATTGTACATTGAAATAGTTTTCATAATGATAAATATTTTTCTCATACACACACAAACCCAGAAAAATACCCAGAAAATAACCCATGTGAACTTAAACATTTTTTTATGGAAAATAGCCTTATTTTTACCAGTAGTAATTATTTTAACACTAATGTACATTACTCACTGTAAATTATTATTAGGTCCTTGAATATGCTAATTTTAATCAGAGATATATAGCTCCTCTTCTTAATGTTAAGATTGTGTCTGACTCTAGGTATCATAATAAAAAATACTGCTTTTCTTTTTTAGCTCTTTATAGCCTTAAATTAAAATGATGATAATAATCGTTCACATGTACTGATTATTTATTATGTCAGGTAATGTTTTAATAGCTATTATTTTCACTTTGCAAGTTAGGAAAAAAGACACACAGTGGTTACATTTGCACAAACTTACACAAGGGGTAGGGAGGCTATGACTCAAACACTAGACAGTTTGACTCCTGAGCACCCCATCTGAACCTTAATCTATATTACTTTCAACTAAGACAACTCATTTTTCTTCGTTAAAGTGTCTTGAAAGATATTATGAAAAATATCTCATCCAGATGCAGAGGAACAGCCAACTACATTTATTTTTGGAAATGATAAGGGAGTTGTTTTGTCCTATACATAGATTTCTACAAGTAGAGCAATTGTATAACATGGTCTATCTGTGTAGATTACACTTTTTTCACGATTCATTTAACTACTTGCATTTGGTATCATTTCCTTTCAACCTGAAGCACATCTGATGCAGATTTACTGGGACATTCAACACTCTATTTTGGTTTTAAAAGCGGCAGACCTCATTTACAAGTACATGAACAACATAGCCATTTAGAACTACTGAATCCTTTATAGGTTTAAGTTTTTTTTGCTGTTTGTTTTGTTTTGCTAGAAAGAAAAAAATGTATTTATGCATCTGCTTTTTTTTTTTTTTTGGTATAACAGAAATACTACCTATGGACTAGCTGTAAGTCAACTCATTTATATATAAAATTTCTAAATTGAAAAAATTGAATGAACATAAGAACCAAGTTGCTTAGCATATTCTGACCAAATTTCCTTAGAAACCTTCATACTCATTTGGAAAGATTCATTTTTGTAGACATCCCTCACTCTCCTGTTTTTGTCTGTGAGTAGAAAACTCATGTATATTTTAAGATGTCAAATCCAGACTGTTTTGATTTGTTTGTGCTTGTGCCCTAGGATTTCAAAATCAAAGTTTAAAATTGGAGTGGTCATTCCTTGGAGTGTTTCAAAATTGGAAAACAGTTTGATTTCAGATTCATTTAAGATTAAGTCAGAAATCAACTGGTGACTAGAACTCTTTCACTTTATACAATTCTTGAGACTTTTTGAACTTCAGACTAAACAAGTCTTTCATACTGTTCAATTGAGACCTTGTAGTAGTCTGGTTTGCTCTAAAAAAATTAAAATAAGATAACAAAGGTCTACATTTGCTGAAAATACAAAAATAATGGAATAAAAGGAAACTTTTGTTTACTACTAAATAATTATTTGATTTTTTTCAATATTATTTGCTATCAAAAATGTGATATAACACATAAGGTTGAAGTTCTTTGTTACTTCTTTAATTCCATTCCCTTCCTTTCCTCTAGAAGCTATTGCTTTTATAAATTTGGTATATATTCTTCTAGTTTGTACTTTTTTTTCTCCTTAGACTATTTTGGAGTTGTCACTCATAAATGATAAACATAGTCTGAAGTAGAAATATCTTTAATACTTTAAATTCAGTCTGCCTTCTTGTATAAATTATGATGTTGTTCAGCTTTTTAGATCCACCTTATTTTTAATCTTCTTCCAATCAAAATGCTACTTTTATTTTAAAAAATATTGGTGTTTATTATCAATTCCTATGTTTATCACATTTTCTGGCATCTAATTGCTTATTGCCCAAATAAGCAGATTGTGAACAGCAAATTTTCATTTTTTATGGCTAAAATTTTTTTGTTTCATACTGTTTAATAATTTAGATCTTTGTGTATAGAAGACTGGGTAAAGAATTCTAAGTGGTCAGCTTTTTTGAATAATTAGGAGATAATATTGCATTATTTTATATCATTTATTGCTGATGAGAAGTAAGCTGTCAATCTAATTGTTACTTCTATAACAATCACTTCTCTGGTGAAATCAATGATTTTGTTTTTGTCTTTGGTCTTAGATAGTTTAAATGCAATGTGTGTAGGTGTGAATTTATGTGAATGTAATATGTGTGTTTATATATATAAATATAGTCTCACATATCTGAGGATTTTTTTTAAATGTTGGACAGATATTGAACATAATCTCTATAAATATTGCCAGTACACATTTCTCTTTTCTCAAGTACTAGGAACCTATTAGACATATATCTTTTCATTTTTGTAATCCTAAATCACTTAATTTCTCTTTCATATTTTTTAAATATTTTTTTCCATACTATGTGTATGTCTCGTATCTCTCTTTAGGTGAGTCTAATTCATAACTCTTATTATTTTATTGTCATTTCATTTCTTTTTTCACTCTTTTTAAAGTTCATCTTTTCACTTTGCCCTATTCTTGATTTATTTACCCTTTTGAAAGAAACATTCTGACATGATTATGTTAGTACTCAGATTATTTTGTTTTTATTTCTTAGAGTATAACTTCTTCAATTTATATAGCAGTTGACTTTACTTCCTGTGTGAATTCTTATTTTTTTCTTTACCCTGCTCACCATCAGTGTAGATTGTTTCTCTTTGGGATACTGCAGGAAACGATATTTCTGCTTTAAAAGAGAAATATTCTGATGTGTAGGAGGTATCAGTAAAAACCCAAATAAACCAATAAATATAAAAGATATCAGTGCAAGAGGTGCAAAGAAGAGAGGTAACTCAGTAATGGAGATAGAGTAGATAGAGTATAATCAGAGAGTGCTATTTTATATATAATAATTAGGGCTGAGGGGTCTAATAAAGTAACATTTGAGCAGAGACCTTCAAAAAGGAAATTGTAAAAAAAAAAAGGAAATTGTGATCCATGTATATATCTGATGCATGATCATGTAGGCAGCAGATTCAATGGAATTACATTCAACCTGATCTTAGAATGCAAGAAGTAGAGTGAGAGAGGTGAAAGGATGATAGATAAGGTTATATAAATGGTAGAGGGACTAGTTCCATATAGGTTTACTATGACTTTGAGTAAGATGGGAAACCCTTGTAAGATTTTAAGTAGTGAGGTGACATGATCTTTCTAGTAATTTAAAGAAAGATTGCCCTGTCTACTTGTGAAAAAATTGAGTAAAAGGGGTCAAGAACATGAACCTCAAATAGGCTGATGTTTCAGTAATTCAGACTACAGATGATGGTGGTTTGAACAAGGCCATCAGGATGGTAATAGTGAGAAGCTTTTGTATTCTGGATATGTTTCAAGAGTGAAGATGGCAGCATTTGTTCAAGGATAGATATAGGGAGAAGAGAAAGGAGATCCAGATTCCCCTAAGGTTTGTGACCTAAGCAATTAGAAATAGTTGGTTACAAGGTGTAGTATATATACTCAGTGGAATATTACTTGGCTATTAAGAAAGGAAAAACCTTGCCTGTTGCAACAAGAATGGAACATGAGGTGGTTATGCTTAGCAAAATATGTCAGAAAGTGAAAGACAAATATGGGGTGGTTTCACTATGTGGAATGTAAATAAACCAAGTAAATGAACTAACAAAACACAATAAAAATAACAGGCAGAAAAATATGGTGGCATCGATTTGATAGTGGTGAATGGCATTAGAATTTTGGTTATGGGTGCAATGTGGCATATACAAATGTCAAGGTGTAAAGCTGAACTCTTGAAATTTATATAGTGTTGTAAACCTATGGTAGATCAATAGAAATATTATTAAAATTATGTACAAGGAATAGTTAGAAAAAGAATTATAGCTGATAAACTCCCTTATTCTATCTCTGATGATAAAATGTAACATTAACACATCTGGATATATTACAAATTATTTTGTCTAACTCATTTACAGATAAAGATTCTGGACATGATGGATCCTCATATGAAATTTTCTTGGCTTTAGAATATGTATTTGTGATCACAAAATAATTGATATATTCACAGTATTACAGTATTATCTTAAAGATTTGTGTTTTTATTCTAGTGTTTCTGCTTTACTAAGCCTTTTTTATGATTACTACTTCAGAATTGTTTTGAGAACTATATTACATGTTACACATGAAAAAGACTGACATTTTTTATTATTGCTAGCTATTATCATACTTAACACTTTAGCTTCTCCATTAGATAACTTTTAACCTTTAAAAAAAAAGCCTGTTGTCAAAAAAAAAGCACTACTTGTCCTTGTCCATCTTTTATGTTGTCAAGTATAAAATGATGCATACAGCTTGGTTTAGTCCTTTTGGGCTGCTGTGATTACCATAGACTGTGTGGCTCAAGCAACAAAAAATGATTTCTTGTCGTTTGGAGGCTGGGAAATGGAAGTGTAAGGTTCCTGAACTGTTTATGTCTGGCAGGCTCAGCTTCCTGATTCATAGATTGTCATTTTCTCACTGTGTCCTCACATGGTGGGAGGAGTGGGAAAGGTCCCAGAGGTTTCCTTTATAAGGCCAATAATCACATGAGGGATTTGCCTTCCTGATCTAACCACCTCCCCAAACCTATTGGGAGTCAGCATTTTAGCCTATGAATTTCTGTGAGGGTGAGGGCACAAACATTCATTTCATTGCATAGGCTCAAAAAAATTGCACACAATAGTTTTAATCAATAATAGTACCAATGGGATAAAATCATCCTAAGAAGACACTTTTTATTTGTATAATAAAAAATAATAGTGTTGATGTACATTTTATAACTAAAACACAAAATATACTTCTGCTGTCCTACTTTTCTTCAAATACATTGTTTTTAGTGGTTCTCTTGAATCTCTTTCCACACTATTCTTTTCAGAAGGACTGATTTAATCAACAACAATGTACACATTTTCCTAGTTAGGAACACAAGACTTTCAAATGGCTAACAGGCTTTTTAGATCAAATGAAGTATGTCTGTGAAGTGTTTGTTTCTTGATTCTGGAAAAATGTGGAAATTGAGGGTCTATACTCTTTATAGTGTTCCCAGGGAAGTGATGATAATTTCATGGCATGTAATGACATCATTATTCAAGTGAGAAAAGTTAAAATGGCTGAAAACTGAATATTTATGAGATAATAACGGAATTAATTTTTTGTGTTAATTAAAAAATACCAATGTGAAACTAAATTTATTAGTTATTTTTATCAAAAACATGTCAAAAAGTGAATGAAAACTGCCCATGATTACTTTGGCAAGATATCAGAGGTAGATCACCAAAAAGTATGCATGTGAATGATTAGTTTGCATTAAAATAAAATTAGTTTGCATTAAAATAATATACTTATTACAAAACGTGTAAGGTGTTACATTTTAAGTATGAAATAAAAGGTTTTCTGTTATGTTTATAAGGATTTAGATGTTTATCCTCACACACATGGGATATGTATGTTGTGTTATACCTTGAAGTACATGTTGACAATAAGCTTGTAAGTTAAATTCAGTTCCTAATGTCCTTTGTCAAGTCAGGATCTTTGGAACTTTAGTTTCTCCACAGTTATTATCAACTGGCTTCCTCATACTTGAACCATGTACATTTCTATTAGTTCGCTGTTCCCTGTGAAGTACTTATTTCCTCTACCTTGTGAAGAATTGTTTCACCATTGCACTACAAACATGACTGAGAGCTTTCTTTTTTTAAGTTGTGATAGTGTGTATGTTTGTTTTTATAACTGTCTGAGTTAATTTTTAATTTATCCTTTAACATGCCATCTTAATCTCAGTGTTCCTTATTTTATATATCAATTTCCTTTATCTTCATCGTCCATGTTTAATTTGCTCTTCTTATTTGACTTCTGAAAAAATGTATGTTTTTTCTTCTGAGGTAACATTCATTTACAACACTGTATATGATTTAGAGATATAGGTTTATACCTCTTCAAATGTACATTACCATACCACACCCACCACCAAATTACACATAACCAGAATTTTCACTACAATATCTATAGCCTTTTCATATACATTTGTTAAAGCTGAAATCAAATGATGAAGCCCTAGTTATATCTGCATTGTGAAGGATTATTTTTGTGTTGTAAGGACAGAGTCAGAATAAGATCAAAAAATAATTGATGAGGTAGAGAAAAAAAATGCCAATAGATTGTTAGCAATTATCTGTGGAAAATGAGGACATAACACAGGTAACCTAATCTTACAAATAGTAAGAAAGTGACATAACCCCGTCTTTGTTTATAACTTACTAGTGTTACAAGTCTCAGAGAAGTAAAATTGACTGATGAGTTTCACAAATTTTCTGTCTTCCATCCTCTGATGAAGTTACTCATAACACTGAAATAAGAAAAAAGATGAACATTTGGAGAGGAAACAAACACAAGCGAGGAGGCCTAAATATACCCAACAGATTGGATCATCAACCACCAAATGACCCAAGAGTTGACTGAATGAATTTCTAAACTAGACATATTTCTCTGTTGTTGCATTTCTGGAGGTTGGAAGCTGTGTATCTTACATGTACATGCATTTTAATAATTTTGTCACGAGTAAATATTTCTCATAGGCTTGTCTTTTGTGCTTTCATTAAATACTGCCAGAATAATATGAAACATTTTTTAAATTAAATTTGTCAATTGTTTATCTGTATATATATCTGTGGGGTTATTTTTTACTCCTCCATACACGTACATTTCATTCATCTTCACCAAACCTCCCATGCCAAGGTCTTACCCCCTTCCTTCCTTGGGCCCCTCCTACCTCCCCCATTTCCTCTGGTTACCAGTAAATTTTTCACTATATCTAAGATTTATTTTTGTGTATTTTCCCACTGTATATTTTTTGTTATTTATAGTCCACAGATAAGTGAAACCATCTGCCTACTTTCACTTTCTGACTTATTTCACTTAAATAATCACCTCAAGGTCCATACATTTTGATGCCAAAAGATACTATTTCATTTTTTTTTTAATAGATGAGTAGAACTCCATTGAGTAAATATTCCACAATGTATTTATCTAGTCATTTGTCAGTGGACAACTTAGGTTTGTTCCATGACTTGGCAATTGTGTATTTTTTTTTTTTTTTTTTTTTAGGAAAATACAGTGACAGGCAAAAGGATGATGCTATGATCACAGAATGAGTGAAAAGATTAAGGAGTGACCAATACTTGTATGGATCACATCTTATTAGTTAGTATATGTCTCTGTGAAATAGATTTTTCTTAATCTGAGGAACCTTTCTTCTGCTTGCTGCATATTAGTACTCATTTTTATGCTTGCTTACTTATGAACAATGCTAGCAATATTGTAGGAAAGTATATTAAGTGTGAAATCACTGATTGTTCGCTGTCTGTGTCCAACCTTGCTGATAACTTTATAGCCCATTGGATAAGTCAGTGATTCTCTTAGGGGAAAAAAAAAAGATTTATTTATTTATACAAGCACTGGGGTACAGACCAGAGGTGTGGGAGGGCAAGAGAATTCACCCGAGACACAGCAGGGAGCAGAACAGGCAGAAGGGAGCTGCTGAGGGGAGCAGTGGACGAGACAGGAGAGGTCTGTCCCGCCATGTGGGTTTCTCCCTGGCCGGCCGGGAATCGAACCTGCGCTATAGAGGCTGCTCAACCTGCTGGGCCACCGGGGAGGCCCAAATATATAAATCTTTAAAAAAAAAAAAAAAGAGTGGACTTAGGCATCTACATTTATTTTTAACCTAAGCTTTGATATTTTTATCTGCAAAATGGAATTAAAAAAAATTTACACCACTGGGTTTCCATGAGATTCCGGTGTTACTATACCTAGGAAGTGCTTGTGTTAATCCTCGAACTTTGTAAATCCTGAATATATACTTGTTAAGACCAGTAGTATCAGGTTATAAAGATATATTGACTGTTTAACTTTCTGTAATATAGCTCCTGTATAATTGTCTGTAAAACATAATCACTGGTAGTTTCCATCTGCAAATTTTCTACAATGAATGCCAATGCACTCCAGTATAGGAGTGCAATTGGGGCAGTCTATAACCAAGTATTCAAGAAATATTTTGAACTCTGTGCCTGTGGAGGCTCCAATAATAAATATTCTAATACATTTTTTTTTTGTTCTGATGAATATTTTTCAACTCAAGGTGCTTCCTGTAAGACTGTGAATTATCATCAAAAAACTTGTAAGAATGGGTTTGGGAACATAGAATATCAATTCTGGAGTTATAAACATGTTGGAAGAATGAATTTTGAAATGGGAAAGTTACCTTGAGGTGAAATGACCAGGATAAATAAGATGAGCAAATTTCCATGAAGAAATTTATACTTTAAAAGACATCTATATGTTCTGTTATTGTAGTATTCTTGATATATGTTGAGGTCAGGCAATTGTGCATTGTTTTTTCTTTTAAAGAGATGATTGTCAACTAATAATGTTAAGACTGCAATTTGCCAAATGAACCATTTGCTGTGGGATTTTTAGATTCTTGGTTTAGAGTTTCATGTGAATAGATACATGAAAATATGGGAAACACTGGACAAAATTTCAAAGGTAATAAATTCCTCCTTAAAAAACTTCTAGATTAGAAGTTATAAGTTTTAAGTGTGAAAATGTTTATGACAAGGGATTTGTATGCAGACCAATTATTTTATTGGCTGGGTGCTACCACTGCTATCTAAATCCAATTCAGATTGACACTAAAAATTATTAAACAATGATACTTTTTCACCAGCACATATACTAAAATTAGAATGGTTTAGAGATTAATTTAGCTCCAGCGTATGGCTGACATCCCGATTCATGAAGTGTTCATATTTTTTCACTATGTATATGTATGTCAAATCATGTTTTGTAGTTTAAATATATATATTTATTCAAAGATATAAAAATTAAAAAAATGAAAAATTGGGGATTCCCATTGTATCTGTGGTGTTTATAAGACAATATATGGCAATCATAGAATCTGTTTTAAAATGTAGCTTGTTTTTCTAAGTGTACCAATCACATTGTTCATGCAAGTCAGTCATTGCTGATAATCTAAAAGCATTTGTTTTTCATGACTTGAAAAGAACTAAGAGTTCAGTTTTATGTTAATATTTGCAACTGTAAATCCCTATGATTAAAATTTAAATAATATATTAAAATAAAAATAATATAAAATTTATTTATTTTTATTAAAATGAAAACAATATACAATTTAAATAATAACATAATAATATATCTGCCTGGGTCATAAAACAGTAAGTTTAGATTTTGAGTCTGGTAAGATCCTTCATTTATCATATGATACAAAATGACTTTTGGGTTCTGTTTCCTTGGGTTTGAGATGGGATGGATCAGATCAGGGATTTGGGGAACAGTGTACTGGGCTATGGCAAAGGCTCACAGGAAGATTCCAAAGTAGATAACTGGTAGGTAGGCTACCTCTAGGGAACATGGTGAAAGTTCAGGCTAGTGACCATTATTGATAGGGATACAAAATATGGCATCATCAGGGTCTGGATGGTGGTGGTGGTCAGATATTCTGATACTCATATAGGAGCAGGAAAATTATGCTGACAGCAGAATTAGATTTAAGGATTCTAATTAACTTTAAGGGCCTTTCATCTAAAATTAAGTATATGCATTTAGCATGTAGTATATATAAGCATTGATCTTAGAGTGGCGAGGATTGTAAATTAAGTGTTCCTACTTGTGTAAAAATTTACATGGGGGTGTGAAAACATGTGTATTGGTGTTCTTGGCCTCTATCTTGGAAATATTGATGGGAAAAGTGCAAAGATATACAGTCATGCAAATGAAGAAAAAGGAATGTAAAGGGCAACCCCACATACTGAAAAATTAACTGTTAAGAAAGAAAAAAAATAAATGCTGAAAATTGTTTTCTTAATGTTGGAATGAGTTGGCTCTATGCAAATATTGGAGGAGAATCAAAAGGTATTATTACAAATTTATTCAGGGCCTTACCGGTTGCACAACAGGTTGAACGCACCGCTGTGAAGCTATCCGCAGCTTCCATAGTGCCCATTTCATTCCCGGCGGGCCAGGGAGAGTCCCACATGGTGCGCAGACCTCTCCTGTCGTGCCCACTGCTCCCCTCAGCAGTGTTTTCGGTCCATCTGCCTGTTCTGCTCCCAGCTCTGTCTCTGGTGAATTCTCTTGCCCTCCCACCCTTCTGGCCTGTACCCCAGTTCTGATATAAATAAAGTAAATCTTAAAAAAATAATATTAATAAAAAAATTTCTCAACATAAAAGAATTAGCTATCAAAAACAGTTATATCTATAAAAGTTATAATTGAACTGCAGAAGAGTTGTAAAAATCAGTAGTGGGATTAGTTGATGTTTAAAAGGTGATACAGAAATACAGCTATTGCTACAACTGAAAGTATCAAGTATTTTTCTTTAGTAACTGCTACAGACTGCTATCTCTTATGTCTCTCAAAGCATGCAGTTATTGATATTTTGAATGATTAACCCTCAATTTGTCCATGATTTTCCTTTTTATTTTGCATCTCATCTAAATTCATTCTTGTAAAGTAATGATGCACAAACTCCCTTTTAAGCCTGTCTAATGAATTGTTTCCATAGTCTATTACTATGAATAACATAGACTTAGTTAAAGGAAATTGTGTCCTATAATGGGATTGTGAGTCATTTTTGCTGCCATAGATGAGAAATCAGATATCTTTGAATAGACAGACACCTGGGGTTCTTAAAAAACAGGAATAAACCTGATTTTTTTCGTAATATCTCTTACTTGAATATTTTGTGGCAGTCTATTAAAGTTATTTTAAATACATTTTTAAAAAGGACTCCTTATGTTATTTGGATAAAAAGTATCAGGTGTACATTTAGTCTGTATGGTTTTTCTGTACAGTAAACTTTAATTCATTGAGGTGAGAGAAGTAGTAGTATGAATGATTATTTTTCAGAATGGCTAATTGCTTTTCCAAAACCCTTTTTCATTTTCACGTTAACTGGCAATATGCCCCTCTAGTATTTATATTTCCCAGCTTCCATTCCTGCAGACATTTGTTCTTTGTTTTGAAACCCGTTCAGCTACCCCCTCTTTTTACTGGTGAATTTAGGCATTTACATTTTAAGGTGATTATTGAGACATATTCTCACTTCCAGTTTGTTGTGTTTTTGTTTTGGTTTGTCTTTTCATTTTACTTTTTAAGGACTTCCTGTTATGATTATTTTATGTTCCATTTCCATTGTCTTATAGGTTAGTATATGATGAATTGTGTGTGTGATTTGTTGGATAGGCTGGTGTCTGGTTGTGATGGACCACATTGTTACTTTTTTCTTCCTTCTCCATGTTAAGTGACTTAGGTGTCTGTTGCCTCAATATTCATTGTTCTATTATAACAACCCCTTTAGAATTTCTTTCATGTGCTGCTTGGCATTGTTATGTTTTTCTAGTTTTTGCTTTTCACTTACGTTTTTTACTCTTCCTTCTGTTTCCATTGTTAATCTTCCTTTGGTAAGAGATTCTGGGCTAGAAATCTTTTTCCTTGGGTGGTTTAAATATCTCTTCCCAGTCCTTTTGTGCTTGTAGAATTCTACTGAAAAGTCCATTGACAGTTTGATTGGTGTTCCCTTATAGGTTATCTTTTTCCTCTTGATGTTTTCAGTATTGTGCCCTTGTGATTGGTTTTCAACAACTTTATTAGTATGTGTCTTGCTGTGTGTCTATCTGGAATTATTTTGTGTGGAATTCTTCATGCCTCCTTAATTACAATGTCTGGTGCTTTTCCCACATTGAGATGATTTTTATTAAATATTTTTTAAGATAATTTTTTCATGCCTTTCTTTTCTCCTTTTCAGGCCCCCATAATATAGATGTTATTTCTCTTTAAGCTGCCCCAAAGGGCTCTTCCACTATTTTCATTTTTCTCTAAATTGTTCTATTTGTGTGTTTCAACACTGTGTTTTCAATCTCATTTATCTCTGTTGCTTTGTTTGTCTGCTTTTGAAGTCCTCAATTATCTTTTTAAAACCAGCTGTACTTTTTTCTTGGCAGTGTCATTTTTTTTTTTTTAGATATTTTATTTTCAGGTAGAACTGGTGTGTAGGCCAGAGGTACAGGAGGTGAGAAGCAGATGTTCTGAAATACACTGCTAAGGGGAGCAGTGGATGAGACAGGAGATGTCCGCTGTGCTATATGTGGTTAGCTCCCTGGCTAGGGACCAAACTCAGCGGTAGGGGTGCTAGCGCTGACTTAACTTTTAGGCCACCAGGGAGTCTGGTGGTCAGGAGCATGCCAGCACACTCCCAGGGGCATGCTTGAGAACCGAGTCATGGAACAGGTTTGCAGGGCAAGACTCTGCTGTTCAGTGAACATCCCTCTTGCTATTTATTTAGTAATAGTGAACAAGCATGATTGATTATGTGAGAGGCAGGAGAGGCAGGGTCCAGGGGAAACCAAGGGTATTCATCTTATGGGGAACAGGATTTCAAAGGGATCAAAGGGTAATCAATTTTATGGGGAACAGAGGAGGACCTGTCAGCCACAATGTACAGGGAGTACTTCCTGTGCAGGTACATGGTATAATTTTCGAGCTACTCCACATCGTCTCAGACCCTGACCACACAATTAGTCAAGTTACCTAGGTGTCCCTGGCCACCTCGAGATGTGGGCCATTGTCTCAAGGCAGTCATGCGGGAGTGCCTTATCCGAATATTTCACACACATAGGTGTATAGAGAGGCCATGCACACACAGGTGCAGAGTCCCTAGGTGGGAAAGAGGCCACGTAGGATGCCATGCAGTGTCATTTCTAATTGTAGCTTACTCATATTTCCTTATCTTTCTTCCGTTATTATTTTATATCTTCTGTTGTTTTTTGCATTCCATAACTTTACCAGAACGGTTACCCTGAACTCCACTTTTGTCATTTTTCACATCTCTGCTGTGAAAATTTTTTTATTTTTCTATATACCAGGTACTCAACACAGAAAAAAGGGGGTTTCATTCAGAATGTTTCATAGAAGCATATGAACTTTCTTTCAGAAAAAGAAATTAACTCTTCATTAAATGCTTTGGAGGTTCTGGAACACTGGTAAATTGTTAACATTCAGATGAAATGGCAAGGAGACTTTTATAGAAACAGTGAGTTCACCTTGTGCTTTGTTAATATAAATAATGTAAATATTTAAGTTTATTTATTTTTTGAAAGATTTATTTATTTATACAAGAACTGGGGTACAGACAGAGGCGTGGGAGGGTGAGAGAATTCACCAGAGACAGAGTGGGGAGCAGAATAGGCAGACAGACCAAATACACTGCTAAGGGGAGCAGCGGGCGAGATAGGAGAGGTCTGCCTCGCCACATGGATATCTCCTTGGCCAGCCGGGAATCGAACCCGCATTGCAGAGGCTGCGGACAGCTTCACAGCGCTGCACTCAACCTGCTGTGCCACTGGGGAGGCCCTCAAGTTTATTTTGTGCTGCCATTTGTGATGTGTTCTTCTGTCTCCTCATTTTAAGGTTTTATGGGTTGTAATAGTGATATATTTTCAGACTGTTGTCTTTGCACCTGTTGAAGTAATCTGAGAACTGGTGCCAGTGAAGGACAGTAGGTTTAACAAAGGACCAGGGTCGGAGGGCACCGAATGATCATCTGTAGTAGACTAAGAAATTCAAACTTACTACTTTTTCTTGGGGGGTCAGATTTTTTGTTGGGGATCCATGGTGACCCTCTCCTCTAGGCCAGCTCCTTGGGCTTAGTGTCTCTTACAGTCTCATGTCCACTTCCACTTTAGGCTATTTTTAAGCACTAGAAGCAGCACTGGGCACGGGTTTACTTGATTACTTGATATGGGGCCACAAAGTAGGAGTCGTTCACTTTTCTCTTCTAGCACAGATCCTTATCGTGGGGTATTTCCTTCTATTTTGTTAGGTAGTTGACTCTAGTTTGTTCAAACATTTCCTTGTTTGGGCTTAGCACTGGGGTGGGGGTAACAGTTGTTTTGAATGCCTCAGCCTCACCTTCTAGTAGTAGTCTCTTCTACTTCTATGAGTAGACCAGGTATTCTGATCTGCTTCTTCCTGCCAATTTAGGCTCCAACCATTCTATATTGAGAATCTCTACTCAAGCCCAGTAATCTTCACTGTATAGCCCTGCTGCCCTCCAACAGTGTACCCTCCGCAGTTTTCCCACCCCCTTATCCAATGCAGTTCCAGCTCTTAGGAGCCCCAGTGATGGCATATGTCCAAATCAGTAGCTGTAGGAGGGTCTTCGCAGCAGCTGATACTCCCTTTTGTTGGTTGGATTGTCTCATTTTTACTAAAGAAAGTTCACTGAAAGTTCTTCCTACCCCTTCTGCCAGACAATTGCTACTAGTGAGAGCTGAAGTTGTTTATTGCCCTCAGATTTTTTTTTTTTTTATATTTGGCTTTGTTTTATTGCATTTTAGCTTTGATTATCTGGAGGAATTAAGTGCAGCATTTTCACTTTGCTATCATTTTGCCAGACCTCTTAAATGATCTTTATTATATATCATAAATGAAAGATACAGGTGTAAATAAAAATTTCTTTTTTTTTTTTTTAAAGATTTATTTATTTATTTATACAAGCTCTGGGTACAGTCAGAAGCGCGGGAGGGTGAGAGAATTCACCAGAGCCAGAGCAGGGAGCAGAGCAGGCAGAAGGACTGAAGCACACCGCTGAGGGGAGCAGCGGGCGGCAGGAGAGGTCTGTGCACAATGTGGTACCCTCCTCTGGTGGCCGGGGAGTACCTGGGGATCGAACCGGCGCTGCAGAGGCTGCGGGCAGCCTCGCAACCCAGCGCTCAACCGCTGCGCCACCAGGGAGGCCCATAAATAAAAAATTCTTAAAGAAAGAAAAAATAACTGTAAAAATAAAATTAATACCACCCAATTTTATTAAGGGCATAAAACACAAAAAGAAAAAAAAAAAACAGCGAATTTTTTGATATGCCAGGTACTCAACACAGAAAAAGGGGGTTTCATTCAGAATGTTTCATGGAAGCATATGTGACATACTTTCCCTCAGAAAAAGAAATTAACTCTTCTTTGAATACTTTGGAAGTTCTGAAACTCTGGTAAATAGTTAACATTCAGTTGTAATGGTAAGGAGAATTTTAAAGAAACATTGAGTTCACCTTGTACTTTGTTAATATAAATATATTTTCTAAGGTTTTATTAATGCTCTGTAATAAGCATCAAGCATCTGACTCATCTGATATCTAAAATCCAATTACCTCCTACCCCATATACATCATTAATGGTGTATCTTTATCTATTTTCTGGTATATGACATAATAGGTTTGCATTCTAGCTCTTTAATATATTAGATATATGTACTATGTGCGTTTTAACTCCACATAGTTTCTATTTGGGCTAAAATTTAGCCGAAATGTTTTCTGTTTGGACTAGAATCAAAATTTCTACTTAACCTTCTCTTTTTCAGAAGTTTCTTTTTCTTTTAAACAGTTTTCTTATTTTTGAAGAATTGAAATGATAGTTTTTTGCTAAAACATTCTTTTCTGGGCTTTTATGTCTGTCTGTATCTGTCTGTCT
Source organism: Talpa occidentalis (assembly GCF_014898055.3). Lineage (NCBI taxonomy): Eukaryota > Metazoa > Chordata > Mammalia > Eulipotyphla > Talpidae > Talpa > Talpa occidentalis. The sequence continues at coordinate 75,171,956 of NW_023600993.1, read as the reverse complement.
GTCTGTCTGGTCTATCCATATCATATTAACTAACATTATATCACAGAAATTTGTAAATGAAATTATCACTTGCTCTGTGATTATATCTATGTTAGTTTTTTTTGACCTACACATGCATGCATCTGTTGGCATATGTATATTCTGTATAAGAAGCCCATTCTGATCTAGTATAACATAAAAACAAATGAATTTTCAAGTATATGAAAGAATGACAAGAATGACCCCCAAAGTCAAATTCATGTATTTTATGCTTTGTAAGGTTCAATTCAGTATTCTTTTGTTTTTATTTATTTTTATCAGTAACATTGGTTTAAAACATGAAATGTGATATAAAGCTACAGGCTCATAAGTCTCAGATTTATGTTAACACACCACACCCACCACTAACACACTGGCAGTCTCCAGCATAGTCCAATGTGCTGCCTCCCCAATTTGTTTAATCCCTCTCTCTCCCGCTTTGGAATACTCAATTCTATAATCAGAATTCTAGTGTTTGTTATTGGTTTGGATTTTTCTGACCCTTTCATCTGTCAAAAAGGAGGCCTCGAGCCACATGTATTATTAACATAAAAATATTACATTGAAATAATTTTATCTGCTTGAATAATAAAAATGTCTACTGGGTGACAGATAGTATCCAAGTATTAATCATTCCATTGTTTTATTTTTAAAATGGTCCATTTGAAACCATAGCTCTCCTGCCCATGAGCCTTCCCTGACTTCAATGCAGGTCAGTCTGGCCAGGGGCCCGGCTTTTCCCTGATGTATCTGGCTCTAGGATCATAAGTGAACCAGTCAGGTTCTAGCTCTCCAACTGTCAAGGCTTGAACTAATTATGCAGATTGAAAATGGAAGCAAGTTGTTTGGTGCTCACCAGGTCAATCAGACACTAGGCTTGAAAATGATCTAATGAAGCTAGTAGGGTGGGGACCCCGGAAGAGGATATATGGCAGGGCAGAAATTAGCTTGATTCAGTCAGCAGCCAGCCTTTGAAGAAAAAAGTTCTCAGTAGATGACCTCTGTGGAATTCAGCAGACCTCTGCAGCTTTCTAGGTACTTCTAGATTTCCAAACCTCCAGGCCTCTGTAGACCTTCATATTGACCCAGATATTGTATATGCCTTTAGCCCTACCTCTGACATCACTTGCAAGGAACACTGTTGGCCTTGATCTGGAGTCTCAAAGAGCTCTTGACTACTGGTTCATACCAGTAGCTCACAAAGTGCTGTAGCACTAGTGTCTCTGACACTGCCCCCTGGTGAGCAGTGCTGACTGGCATTACTGAAGGTGACCAGCACTCTGTCCAGTCACCTTTGAGAGCTGTCCACCTCCTCTAGTTCTCCAGCACTGTCTTCTGGTATTGTTGAATCTGTCACAGTCTGGGCTGGCATGTGGTAGTGTCCAGGTGGGCCTTCAGACTGTTATTGTGGGCTGTTGCAATGTCACCTTAGTGGTGCCACCTGTGAGCACCTCCTGCTGCCATTGTGAATTTGACCCTGGTGCAATGCTGACCAGTGTGCCACCAGTTCTAGGCCCTCATTGACAGAACAGCAGCATCTGACACAAGCACACTTTGCTTGGGGTGATTGGACACTGCAGACTATCTGGGGTAAAACGGCCTCCTGTGACCTTAGAAACTCTTTCCTTTTCCAGATCTCTGTTAAATAAACTTATTGTTTGACCCTGAGCCTCAGTGCTGTATTGCAATTGAGTGTACAAGTGAGAACTTATAGACAGCGACCTGTCCCTCACCTTGGCACCCCCTCTTTGTACTGTCTTTGGCACTGTTTCTAGTCCTCTTCGGGCACTGTTTTAAATTGATTTAATTTCTGTGAAAAAATTAGAAAATGGAATGATTTGTTTCTTCTCTTATGTTACCAATTTTGAGTTTATGTAACTCCTATGTAGAGAAAGTCAAATTATGTACCTTTCTTAATCAAGCATATAAAGCCAGTAAAAAATCCTGTTAATTCAAGAGAACTGAGCTTATATAGTTTTTATTTTTATTATATCCTTAATACTTCAAAGTATTTCTTTCACAAGAATGGTTTTTGTACACTTTAAATTTTATAAACCTGTCAAATCAAACAGAGAACACCACATAAAAGCAACCTCCTCCCATCTCTTTTTTACTTAGTACAATTTAACAAGAAAACCCCTCTTCAATTAAAGAAACTATGCATGACCCTAAATAAAGTACGTTTACCTTCATACATATTTATTTTATGTTTTGTATCATTAGTGGGCCATCTTTGGAAATATGCTTGAGGACTTATCATTAGCTTTAATGTTTGCAGAGTTAGCTTTTCAGTTTATTATATTAACTGTGTTTTACATATAGATCAAAAGTATATACTGCATCTATTGAGATAAAATTTGTCTATATTTATGCTGTTTTGCATAGAGTGAAATACTAATCTTAGGCAATATTCATATACATATTATTTTAAACAAAGTAAAGTTAACTGAAAATTTAATACCTCCCTTGTTTCTGTATTTTTAGCTGAGTATCTGTTTCTCTACACTTTACTTTTTCAACTACGAGTTCACTTTAAAAACTATGTTAGCTGGATATGTGATTGAAAACATATGCTTAAACTATGATAGGGAGCATTTCTTTTCTTCCTTGGTTTGACCCTTTCTTGATAATTTCAGATGAAGATTCATAACACATACTCTGGCATTGCCTGTAAGGAAAACAGCTCTGTTATTCACTTTGACTGAATCCCCTGGGGATTTTTAACATTGGGTAAATTGTAGATAAAATAGACTAACTTTTAACCCCAGGGTAATGAAAAACTTAACTCTTTAGTGGGTAGCTCGTCCCAATTCCCCGCTTTCATGGGAAAACATGGCTGTTTTAAACAACATATACTAGAAAGTGCATATTCTATTGCTTGACACTTGACAATAAATTAAATCTTTCTTTTTCATAGTCAATGTGCTAGGAAAATTTGCAAGCATTTTTAAGTTCAGGAAAGTTATATGCTCATTCCATATATCATACATTATCAATCCTGTGATGAGTTTGATAATGGTGGAATATACTAGACAAGGCCGTAAAAAAATCTATACCTACTTATACATTGCACTGGCTACACATTCTTATGGAAGGGCAAATTAGTAAGGATGCATTGTATGTTTTTTTTTTAAAGATTTATTTATTTTTATACAAGAACTGGGGTACAGGCCAGAGGTGCGGGAGAGTGTGAGGACTCACCAGAGACACAGCGGGGAGTAGAACAGGCAGACAGACTGAAAACACTGCTGAGGGCAGCAGTGGGCAAGACAGGAGAGGTCTGCCACACCATGTGGGTATCTCCCTGGCCCGCGGGAATCGAACCCGTGCTGCAGAGGCTGTGGACAGCTTCACAGCGCTGCACTCAACCCACTGTGCCACCAGGGAGTCTCAAGATGCATTGTATGTTTATTATGGATGATTGGGTTACTTTTCCACTTTGTTCCCATCTCTCCCCTTCACTCCTTTCTAGGCACTTTCTGTGTACTATTTATTCCTCAGATCAACTCCCAAATTAAAGATATAAAACATTGCTTTTCAATGGAGAAAATTGAGGCCCAGAGAGGCTGAGGAGCTTGCACATGTTGCACAGTGAGTAAGCATTAATGGGTTTCAGAATCAGGTCTGAGAAACTCCCAACCCCCTGCTTTTGTTAACTGATGCTCAGGTATTGTGAAATGTTAAAACATTTCAAGGAATAAAATAACAATCTACTAGCTTTCTTTTGAATAACAAAGTGATATTTCAAGTTCCTTTGAATTGTTGTTGGTACAATTCATATGAACACTAAAAGAGAGATAGAGATCCTTTTCCTAGCCCCATTGTCATTACCATGGCTCTGAACACTTACAGATACTTTCATCATGAGAACTGAAAGTCCACAAATATGCCATTCCACTTATTCCTTCAAGCTCATTGATTTAGATTCAGGCAAGCTCCCCAAGACTCCTCAAATCCCAAAGGCTATATGATCTTTGGGCTATAATCCCAAAGGCTTTTCATCTTTTAAAGTGGACTTAGTACTGCTATGAATATTGCTATGTTTTCATACATATTGCTATGTAAAGCTAATCTATCTGGCTAAAGATGGGGATGGTAATGTTGGGATACTTTGTGAATGTAAAATTCTTCCATAATCATAAATTCTAGCTTATAAAATAATTCATAATTTTCATCCAATCTAAGGCTAGTTGAAATGAACCTGTTATATAAAGTTTTCTAACAAGAAAACTTGTCTAAAATGATATATAAATTTCATGCAATCACTATCAAAATACTAACAATATTTTTCATGTAAATTGAACCCAAAATTTGCAATTTATATGGAACCATAAAAGGCCTTGAACTGCAAAAACAATCTTTAGGAAAAAGGAGAGAAACAGGGGCATCACTTTATCTGACTTCAAACTTTATTATAAACAACAGTACTAAAAATAATATGACATTGGCACACACGTAAAAACATGTTCATTATTGCTTCCGATAATATTGCCTGCCTTTCATTGGGATGGAAGACCACAGCCAGCACCCCAGCACCCAAATTCCATAGTAGTTCTTTGTAGGCATTGCCAAATCTCTTAATAGCCACACTACTCTCAGACAGTGTAGACCAGGCTCAGCTGTCAGACCTAGGGTAAGGTGGGAATAGGGGGACGCTGGAGTACCTCAGGCAAGGGTCCAAGGAGGTTGACAGAGGTTGGGACAGCAGGGTGTGGGCACTGTTACCTCTTTTTTTTTTTTTTAAAGATTTATTTATTTATACAAGCACTGGGTACAGTCAGAAAAGCGGGAGGGTGAGAGAATTCACCAGAGCCAGAGCGGGGAGCAGAGCAGGCAGAAGGACCAAAGTACACTGCTGAGGGGAGCAGCGGGCAGCAGAAGAGGTCTGCGAGCCATGCGGGACCCTTCTCTGGTGGCCCGGGAGCAGCCGGGGATCGAACCGGCGCTACAGAGGCTGTGGGCAGCTTCGCAACCCAGTGCTCAACCGCTGTGCCACCGGGGTGGGGGGCCCTGTTACCTCTTGACTCTGTAGGCATGTTGAGCAAATTGTCCAGCCAGCAGCGCTGTATTTGAGCCTAGTGCCTGGCAGATGACTGATAGATATGAGTGAGCAGGGTTGTTGGCAAACTTAACCATGATGGGCTCGGCCATACCCAGTGGCTTCTGCCTGTTCAGTACTTTGATGACGTTCTCAGCCTCAGTCCTCTAGTGGAAACAAATGAATCCACACTCTAAGAGACACCCGTGACCTGGTCTATCAGGAGGCGAGAAGTGATGATGCGATCATATTAGAAGAAGAGCCGCTCCGTTTTTTTTCTGGCTTACGGTCTTAGGAAGCCCACTGACATAGGCAGGACTGGGTCTTGCATAGGTCACCTTGATGATCTTCATCTAGTTTGATCTGTTGAGAGTATTGATGGCTTTGTCTGCATTGTTGGGGTCAGAGTAGTTAAAAAACGCATAGCCAAAGTTGAAACAGACTCCTGAGGAGAATGTCCAGGTCATGACTGCTTTGCATAGGTAGTCATATTCTTTTTTTTTTTTTTTAAGATGTATTTATTTTTATACAAGAACAGGGGTACAGGCCAGATGTGCAGGAGGGTGAGAAGATTCACCAGAAACAGAACAGGCCGACTGACGAAATACACTGCTGAGGGGAGCAGCGGTCGAGGCAGGAGAGGTCTGCTTCACCATGTGGGATTCTCGCCGGCCGGCCAGGATCAAACCCACGCTGCAGAGGCTGTGGACAGCTTCATAGTGCGGTGCTCAAAGCCTGCGCCACCAGGGAGGCCCACATATTCTTTTGAAAATGGTGGTTTCTATGAAAAATCCTTGATCCTTTTGAGGAAAAATGGGAGAATTGTCTGTTCCTTTCACCCAATTTGCTTACTACTTTTTCAAATACATCAAATTATCCTTAGTATATATAATAAATCTTGAGAGCCCCTAACTCTATTAGAGCATGAAATAATGATAATAATAACACAATAATGTTGATAAACTCTTTGCCAGTTACTTGAATCAGATGAAACAAAATCCAGTAAGTACAGCCGAAGGGATGACTTTATAAAGTGATCTGATTTTACGCCATTAATAGTATTGTTGTTTTAGGAATTTTTTTTTCATTTATCATCTGGAGTTCTCAGTGATTATTAGCAAATAATATGAAATAAATTAATATTTATTATTTAATTGGAAATGAAGAAAATTAAATGGAAAATAACATTTTTATAATAGTTTGGTAACATTTTATACAATGTTTGAAAGCTACTAGTACTTTTATTTATTATCTAATAAGAAAATAACATTTTTATAATGATTTGGTAATATTTTATACAGATTTTGAAAGCTACACATAATTTTATGGCAGGCACTCATAGACTCATGAAATTAAGTGACAGATGAATTCAAATGTGTTTGAGGACCTATGTACTATAAGATCACAACAAAACTTCATAACTATCACACACTGAAAAATAGATTCAGGGACTGAGCCATCTGTTTTATTGCACTGTGCAGCAAGCTTTTCTCTCTGCTTTCTAATTGCATTTCTTTGCCTCTTGCAAAACATTTGCTAACAGTACTTCAAGAAAGAAAGTTGAAATTGAGTTCCTTTAGTTAGAGAATGTTCTGTGTATTCTATTATATAATGAAGTGTTTCTGTTTTTACCTTTAAAATAATTTAATTTTATTCTTTCATTACAGTCTTTGTTTAATCTAACTTGATGTTTCAAAGAGTATATCTAGGTAAGATTTAATTGTACTTGCCAGTTTCTCACACCGATATTATTTCAAGCAAAAAAAAAAGATTGTATTAAAGATAGAATAAAAAGTGATAATATTTCTAAATAAACTAGATAAATGAGCCAAAACAATAGTGCTATCAACATTTGTTAATCTCTTTGTTAAGAATGATAACTTGAGAAGCCAGTGGAAAGACACACATATTTAAGCTAGCGGAAAATAGATACCAAGAAAAAGTTGCATTTTCAGATTTCTTTATATGTTTTTCTATACATTGGCATAATGGGTAGTAGAAAGGAAAAAAGACCAATAAGGTGTAAAGTTTTTTAAATTTAGTCAAATACTAGAAAATAATCTAGAATGGTTAAGGAAGCTGGATTACTTAAAACAAACTTTCGTCATTAATTTCTTGAGGATCTTATCCACACAAATTTGCACTACCATTATTTACATTTTTTCTTGGGATTTTCTTTGATTCTTTCTTGATCAATCTTAAATCTTGTTCTAAGCATAATACCTGTAAATAAAAGTATTTTCTTAATTGTCCACCACTTAAAATCATTATATGAGTCCTACTATGTACATATGCTTGGGGAAAATTGTTAAAGTATCAGAAGGGAAGAGTTCCTATAAGACAAGAGATAAGAAATGGAAGAAGAAATACAGTGAGCTAAGTATAGAATTGCATAATTACCAGATGCAGAAGAAAATTACACAAATCTATGTTAAGTTTATCCAAATCAGACTTCTTCAATCATATGATGAGTGGGTGATGTGAGCCTATTTTGGCATTTTTCCATTCTTCCCTACCCCTCCCCTGCCAAACAATTATCTATAATCAGAAAGATTGAAGAATGGGCTTTAGTTGGCTGCATTTTCAGCTAAAGCGTTTACTGCTGATATTCTTTTTTCTGTCTTCTCCAAATAACTCTCCCACCCCAAAGGGAGATCCTGACTGTTAAAATCAATTTTCTTACACTTATTCTGTGTATTCTTAGCTTAAATGTTCATATACTCTATATGTTATTTACTTTTTTTTTTTTTTTGGTCTCTTTCCACTTACTAGTACACAGTGTCATGAAGACAGGTATTTGTATGTTTTGTTTACTCTGATATCTTGAATTCCTGGAATGGAACCTGACAATAGTAGATGCAGGAGGAACAACACTGTTTAGAAAGTGATAGAGAAGATTTTGGATTTTGTTGTGTGGCCAAGAATAACCAGGATAGAATCTAGTATATTATAAATCACTGGGCCAACATGAGTGGTAAAATTGAATTGTAAGGTTTAGAAGAAATTATTTGCTCTGCATTAATACATGCATATTTTTTGATGACAAGTATACTATAAAATAAGATAGATAGAAGTCTATCTTTTCTTATCAGGTAACCTAGAAAGTGGAATTGTATGCTGTTTACTAGAGTTGGAATGGTAGTTTATGTAATACATACTGTAATCAGTAATTTTTAGCAATGTCAAATCCTGGGATATAAACTCAGTTGTATGTGAATATGGTTAAATGCCAAATCTCTTCATTTGCGAAGTGATTGCTGCAATGTCTATTGACTTTCTTTTTCCCTGGGGGGAAAAGTAATGTTATTGGGAGGCCTTAATTATAGAGTAGTACAATATCAGATTATCACTAGACAGAACCAGTGGTCCAAGAGAAGTATTACGTAATGAACCCACATATGCAAAAACTACCTATTAAAGAAGTTAATAGCTTCTTACAAATTATTAGGGAAATAACTTTAAATAATTTGTAATTTGATAGTTATTGGTTCTTCCCAAACCCCTTAGTGAGGGCGCAGATTAAGACTACAACAATGCTGCAAGGAAGTGCTTGCATTTAAGGGAAGAATTTAATTTGAGTGCTAAATTATAAAACAAAACATAAAATTAACAGTTGTCTAGCAAATTCAGGCTATTTGGTAAGGCAGCACTGACTTAGCTCATGATATAGATAAATGGATAGGTAGAAAAAGTAGGTAGATAGATATTAGAGAGTCATTTTGGGCAATAATAAGTGAACACAAAAACAATAATAAAAAACCCTAACCTGTTTAAAGTCTCTATTTACAGTCTAGATATTTTATGTTTAAGACTTTGAATGGCTTAGAGTTGGGGTGAGCAGGTAATTTATCATCCAAAGCAGGGCAACAGGTTTATTTCAGACAAACAGGGATGTATACTTAAACTAGTTAGAGTCTACCATGAGTTCATTTTCTTTTTTTTTTTTAAAGATTTATTTATTTTTATGCAAGAATTGGGGTACAGGCCAGAGATGCACGGGGCTGTGAGAGGATTCACCAGAGACAGAGTGGGGAATAGAACAGGCAGACGGGCCGAAGTACACTGCTGAGGGGAGCAGCGGGCGAGACAGGAGAGATCTGTCCCACCATGTGGGTTTCTCCCTGGCCGGCCGGGAATTGAACTTGTGCTGCAGTGGCTGCGGATTTCTTCATAGGTTGCGTCTTAACCCCTGCGCCACCAGGGAGGCCCTACCATGAGTTCATTTTCATTTCTGATTATTTGTTAAAAAATGTCTAGAAATTCATTAGTGAAATGCCAACTGAAGAGAAATAGACAAAACCTTGCTCAGTAAATTTCTCATCCACCTTTAGGGTTCACTGATATCTGGGGAATTAATGATAACAGTGGCCTTCTCCCCAATAAGTGAACTGAATGAAAGATCCAGGAATCCATAGTCTGTTTAAATCCTTCCATAAATAAGAATTTCAGCTCAAATGCAGAGGGAAAAAATAGAATACTGATTGCTTTATTATAACAAATGAACTGCCCAGAGCTGCCAACTAAGCCATAACATGCAATTAAAATTTTTTACAACAAAAATTCAAACATATACAAAAAATAGAAAGAATGTTATAACTAGCCATCATGATTACCCCAACTCAGGAATTATCAAGATTTTTCCACATTTGTGTCACCTATTTCTTTTTGAGCTGTGGTTGTTGCTCAAGCATTTTAAAGCAAACTTCAGATTGTCATTTCTCCCCCACATATTTTAGTAGACATCACTGAAAATTTTGAATTTTTTCTTACTTTACCACAAGGTCCTTGTCACAACCAGCAAAATTAATACTGACTCATTGGTCCATCTAATGCTGAGATAATATTTGGAATTTATCAACTCTTTCAAACTGTCATTTTCCATTAGCTTTATTTGAATTGTATCCAAAGAAATATCACACATTGCATTTTATTTTTTGCAGTCACTCATCTACCTCATGCTTCCCCTCTTTTTGAAGCAAACTAGTCCAGTTGTCTCATTTTCTAATTTGTATGTTTGCATCCCCATTGTGTTACATAACTTGAATCCCTAACCTCTGAATTTCATGTAAAAAAGGAGTAAGTTGTTCGGCTTGATTAGATTCAAGTTTATTTTTTTTCGTTCTGTCTTGAAGTTTTTCAAAGATGATGCTATATAAAACTTTAATGTATTTATTTAGGAATTGTTGATCATCAGAATTATTAATCTTATGACCAAAGGAAACACCAATATTTCCCCCTTCCCCTTACCCTCTGAGTGTCTGTGGTTTACCCCAAAGTCTTTTTGATTATCAAAATATTAATAACCAATATATTGTTAAAATGATTATGTGAAGATTTCCCTGTAATATTCACTTAAATTATTACAAGCACAAGGAACATGTGCTTTTTATTTCTACCCCACCATACTGGTTTCCTTTATCCCATCCTTTTTAAAACAGTTCATCAGTTACCATAACAGCCTTTACTAAGATAAGTAATCAGCATCATGGTTGAAATACCAAGGCACAGTGCCAACAATTGTTCTACAATTTGTGTGTTGGCGTAATAACACATAGGGACTTGAGCACATTGCTAATAGCCATTGAGGGTAGCAAGCTAGCTTCTAACCCTATTAAAATGCCTCAGAGGACTTTTTCAGCACAACATAATCAAGATATTTGGTGATATGAATTGCTTTGTTAGAACCTGTTGTGAATGTTTCATTGCCTTATTGTGTGTGTGTAAATTAGTGTGACCTTCATAAATAGGCTCAGGTAATATGCAGATCAAGCAAAAGTAGATTGAACTAGCTGAGTGAAATGTATAACAAATTACTGGAGGGAAAGCATGTTATGTAGTGATTTTTAATTTGGAAATGAGACATAAGGATATATCCAATTTTATTGGGGATGTCTGAAAAAATCTTCTGGTTATTTGTTGTCTCAGAATGGAAATACTTTGATTTGCTAAGATTTGATTTATATTGTTGAAGACAGGAATACTACCAGGATTGGATGAGACTTTGGATAAAACAAATTATTAAACAAAAGGTTTATCCTCACTTTTATCTCCTTTAAGTTAGTTTGACAAGTTAGAACTTATTAAGCTCAGCAACATAAATAAAAAGTACAGGAGAAAAGAGCATGTTAGAAAAAGAAATCAAATTTTTCATTTTTATATTTCAGGAAAATATTGTGAAAAATCTATTTTCATACAGTTCTCTTAGGCTTCATTACACAAATTAATATTAATGAAGTATAAATAATGAATAGTTTACTAATTAAAAATTCAAAAAAAATTCTGTAACATTGAAGCCATTCTTTAAATATAGTTTAATATGGGAGGCAGATTTTCTTCTGCCTCTTAGACAAATTTTTTTTTTTTTGGTCGTATTGATTATCGAAGAGTTTCTTGGGTTGTAGTTTATTGTGTTGAAAGCCTCCTGCTTGCTACTCCTAATTCTAACCCTGGCAAAAATTCCTGTTGATGGTTACTCCCATTGCTCAGGGGTATTTTATAAGCACTTCTATCTATTAGTCAAAAAATTTGCATAAAATGTGAATTAATATGCATTGTGTTCAATAAAGAAATTATAGGGCAGGCATTAAACAAATGCCACATGTAAAATATTTTCTTATTATTATCTCATTTAAAAAAATGGGTGAAGTTAAAAATATGTAAGACCCCAAAAGCTTTAACAAATTAACATTTTTATGTATATTCTCTCTGTGTTTATATAGATAAACTCTCTCAAAAGCAATATATGAAAGACCCTGTATATATATATATATATATATATATATATATACACACACACACACACACACACACACACACACACATACACACACATTAAAGGAGTGATTTCAATCCAATGTAGAAATAATTATTGGACTATGACCTCTAACTGAATTGAAATTTTGTTCTCTAGAACTTCCACTTAATTTCCATTTTCTGAAGTAAAGTTGAATGTACCTATAATATTTTCTCCTTTTTACTTTGAAGTTTTTCAAATATAGGAAGACAGAAACATGTCCTCCCCCCCTTTTTTTAAGGACAAATCTCTCCCATTTTTATAATTCTTTTTTTATGTCATAATATCAAGTCACTTCATAATCTATTAAAATGCCTTGACACTCTTGTTAGAGTATAGTACTTGGTACCTAACATACTACCAAAGCATGGTCTTGTCAGAACATTAAGATTATTATTTCCTAATGTCTGGGGGTTGTATAATTGGTTATTCCATTAATACTGCCTAATGAATGGATTTTTTTTTTTTAGCTTATAATCACAAACTACAATGGTCAACTACTACTTGTTTTTGTAGCCATTATCTTTTTTTGAAACAGAAAATATTATCAGGTCATGTTTTCCCATCTTATGTGTGGTTCATTGAAGATCAAAGAGTTGTTTCTCACCTTCTTCTGTCATACAGCATATTAATTCTAACTGTACCTACATATATCAAACGAGTTGTAATTTGAATTGTCAAAAATCTCTTCATTTCCTCCCTTTCACTATTGTTTTTTTCAAAATAATTTGAGTTTTAAACCCAACTCCTCCCTCTTACAAATTTTGAGGTTATATAAGACTTTGAGTACAATATTGAGAATCTCTAAACTTTAATTTCTGCATTTATAAAGCATGGAAACATAAGTGTGAAGGTTAAATAAGACAACATATGCATACCTTTTAGTATATTACCTGGCATACAAAGGGCACTTAATAGATAACATACTTTCTTCTCATCTTTGAGTATGTACATAGAAGAATATATATTAATGAACAACGTTCTCAACAACTCCTGAACCCATATTGTTTTCAATTCATACCCTATTCTTGATAAAAACCTCACTAATTTCTGCTAGGTGGAAAGAATGCTACCTATTTAAAACAATAACATCTTTTTTTCCTATGTGATGTAAAATGTGTTCAACGTGGGAATCAGGAGAAACATTTCCTGATATTGAGTTTAAGCAGATCCATTGCTGATACTGAGTTTAAGCAGATCCTCTAATTTATACTTTAAAATTTTTTTCTTCATCTCAAGAACTGTGTACATCATAAGGAATTGCAGTAGTAAGTTTATTTGTATTGAAGCTAGATAATGTAGTAGATGGCCAATGACAAGTGGTAAGGGCTTTTCACTTTTCTTTATACTGTTCTTACCAGTTATTATGCATGTCATTAATCTATATAAAATGTCACTGCAGAGGAAGATTTTTTTCCAAGAGAGTTAAAAGTATAAAGAGAGGGCCTCCCCGGTGGTGGAGCGGGTTGAACACAGCACTGTGAGGCTGTCCACAGCCTCTGCAGTGCCAGTTGGATGCCTGACCGACTGGGGAGATACCCACATGGCGCGGCAGACCTCTCCTGTCTCGCTCACTGCTCCCCTCAGCAGTGATTTCGGTCCTTCTGTCTGTTCTGCTCCCTGCTCTGTCTCTGGTGAATCCTCTCACCCTCCCGCGCCTCTGGCCTGTACCCCAGTGCTTGTATAAATAAATAAATCTTTAAAAAAAAGTATAAAGACAATTGAATATATCCTGATATATACCAAACTTCACCAGTAAGCAATTATTTAATTTTAAATAAAAACACAGTTTTGATGCAGAATCATTTGTCTTTTTAGTTATCTAACTAGGAGGGAATACAGTGGATATAATCTTGTTTTTACTTTACTGTTGATTTTAGGAAGGAGTTCTCTGTATTTTTTTTGATGATTAGTAGGTGCTAAATTGAAAATAGATCCCTTTGCTAGTTTCCTTACTCCTTATTTATGGAAACTTAAAAAAATCTTTAAAAATCCCTCGATCAATCAAATGAAAAAAAAATTGATGAAGCACCTTTGTGAGCAAAAACACTTTGCATGTTTCTGTTTCTGTTTCAGTGAATTCTAAATCATGTTGCTGTTACTGTTGTTTGCTTTGAAAAAGCTTCTTTACAATATTGCATTTTAGTTGAACAAAGCAGGGATGGTGCACAATGGACTATGGTGGAGGACTATGGGTGCTTACTTTTGGTTGTGTATATGCTGTGTTAACAACACCTGAAAGAGTAGATCCTATACCTCTAATTCATAAACTGTTGCAAACCAATATTATTTCAATTAAATAAACACATAAAGAAATACATAACAAATAATTTTGAATTGAGGGGCTATAGTTATAAATATATTGAAATGCAATTGGAAATATACTAATGAAACCACATCAAATCTTTTACAAATCTTGTTTAAATTGACGGTAGGTTGTTAAGAAATAAAACACTGAATGAATATGTTTAAAATATTCAGTTTAATATATTTAAACTCTATAAATTGTTCCCAAAGAACTTATGGTTTAAAAGTTTGGGAAATACAATAGTGTTTGAATAACTTAACCAAGATTCTGGTGGTTAACTAGTTAAACACTGTGGCTCGAGGATCTTGCAACAAAGAAAAGGGTGGAGATTGTTGTTTCATTTCTATTTATTCATTCAATTTATCAGATATTTATTTGGTACCACTTTAGTGCCAGGAAATGTACTCTTTAAAAAAAAAAAGGAAGGAATATAGGAAGAAAAACTAATCAGGTGGGAGAAGAGAAATAGATATATTAGACAAAAGAAGATAATCTTAACTTTTTGCAGTTTTTTCCTCACTTTCTAATTCTTCCATATGAAGGAAGGAAAACATAGCAATAATAAAATGAAACAAAATCTATGGATTATTTCAGTATTCAACATTAGGCAAAAAATAGCAGGCAAAAGAAAGTTTTCTAGGTTGAAATAATAACCTGGCTTACTAGAGAGAAGCACCTTGATGTTTAGTTTTCCTAAGGGGGAATAAAGATTTTGAAAGGGTTTACATTTTCAAACAAAGATGATGGGATGAGGCATAAGAGCATTGAGTCAGAGCCAGTGTGTACAGAAATGTTTAGAAAATGCTGATGATACTTAATAAACATTGAATTTATAATTCATTATTTACTTTTAATTTTTAATCAAATTAAATATTTTAATGGTTTTATAGATTTAAAATATCTTAAGTACTAATATTTATGTTAATATTAATATGTTAAGATTTTAAATCTTAACTTTGCTTAATATTAAACAATTTCCAAAAGTTAACAATTTTGATAAAGTACTATTTCAAAAGTATGCAGTTTTGCACATGATCATATTCATACACACATATAATATACATATATAGACACATATACTCATAAGAGTCACAACTTTTGCCTGTTTTGTTGTCTACTTGTACTTTCTAGTTGGAATGCACTACACAGTGGAGAGAAGGCCACAGGCTATTCATTACTGCATACGTCATCAAAATTTAACCTTAAAAAGATTAAAAACTAACTGGTATTACTATTACCCTCAAATCTCAAGGACCCCTCTACCTAATGCATATAAGTGTCAAAGATATGCCACCAAGGCTTAGGAAGAGAATGGATTTTAATGTAAACCTAATGTAGCAGAAGGTGGGAGTCCCAAGACTCATTTACTTCCCTATATAGCTAGATCCAGGAGTCTTACCATATTTTGGGAAGTTGGGCTTGGCAGAAGAAAGTTAAATTCCATTGGCTAGTGAATGGGCTGGGAGCACAGGAATGCAGGTTTGGCAGGTCATCATTGTGTAAAATGGACAGGGAGACAGAAATGCATAGTTGTCTGAAGGTCATTAGTGGTAATGTGCTCTTGTTTATATGGGGTGGTGGAAAGATTCTTATGATCAATGGACACCTCCTGGACAATGTGCTGGATCCAAATGGCTAGATTTTATTTATCTGGAGAAGCAATTTTGCTAGCAAAACTGCTAGCAGAACAGGTTAGTCTTGGTATTGTAGCTAAGAGGCCATACATTATCTGATTTAACCAGGCAGTCTGGAAAACCCAAAGTGATTAGACTTAGCTAACAGCTAAACTATGGGCAGAAAGAATGCAGAGCCACTTTGAGGGTGGGTTTCATCTTTGGGGGGCTGGTTTCATGACCATCTAGCCTATAAATGAATCCACACTACTTGAGTATTTGTTTGAGAAGCACAATATTTGCTGTAAGTTCTAACAGTTCTTTTGGGGAATATTTTCTTTCCCTCCTTAATCAAATTGGTTTTCTAAAAGCAGATGTATAGTTATGGTATCACAATAAATACAAATATGTATTTGTAATATAAATATGGTCTTTAATTAAATCTTAAGACACAAAATAGAATGTGCTTTACATTAATTGTATTCAGATCACTCAAAAATTTTATTAGAGGACAACAGTACAGGAATATAAATAATGCTTCAGTGTATTTGAACAAACTGTTGACTCATTGAATATGGTTTTAGTATACATGTATTATTTTCTGCATTGTGTATTTGGAGTTTCAACAAAAATGACTCCCCCCTCTCAATCTGGTGCAATAAAACCAGAAAATATTTCTTATCTTACAGACTCTCCTCTATCCCCTTCTTCCCGAAAAGAAGTGATGCGATATTTTAGTTGCATAGCTAATATCTAGTGTAATGATACCTTCCATTACCATTATGTTTACTTTTGATGTTCTTAGGCAATAGCCATTCTTTTTCTCTGGGGATTGCTGTGAATTTCAAGGTAGATATAAGTTGTCTAATGGTGACTTTTTCTTTGATAATAGTAATGGAAATTTTAATAAAATTAGCAATATATAGATCTTCTATATTTTATCTGACAAATTAACTGACTTTTAATAATTAGTCTGTAAAGATGTTGCTTTTATTTTTGCAAATGAGGAAACTGAATATCAAAGAGAATCAATAACTTCCTTGTGATCTCCCAATTGATAAGAGATAAAGGAAGTGAAGATAGAATATGAAATCCAAAGCATTTGACTTTCTGTATTACTCTAATCCCTTTTGATTGTAGTGTATCTTTTCTTTTAAAGGGTGCATGCATGTAATACAAAATTATATCCAAAGTTCTAAAAGGATAGATTTTTTTCCCTTTCTGAATCTACACTTCAAATGAATGATGTAGTAGTATGTGAAGTTCTCTCCAACACTTGGGAGATGTCAGAACTAATGAGGAAATATTTCTAAATTAGTGTGTCATATGGGGACTCAACCAGGAGTAATTGGATGACCTTTGAGAAAATTAAGATTGGCTGTCAGAAGGAAATTTCTATCCCACTCTGTGGAAAAATCTTCTAGTGAAAGAGGATTTTACATATAAGCTTGAATAAAGAACAGTAAGTTATTATCCTAGAACATATGCTCACTATTGAAAATAGTTCTTTTAATAATGGGAGAATAAATATCCTATTTCTATTTTCTATTATTTACTTAGAACTTAAATTATCACACACAGAAAAACATTATGTAAAACTAAGAATCTGGTACTTGAATGTGTTTATAAAATTTAGAGAAATTCAGAAAGTAAGAAGTACATATATAGTGAGGTGTTAGAGGATATAACTTAGCTACATCTATCGTCTTTTACAGACACTGAAGAGATACTACAGAAGTTTATTGATTTAGTATCTTTTGGATAATACATGTGTTGAATATGTATCTTAACTTTTTAAGGTTGAATGTGTGATAGTGGTTCAAGAATTATGATTGTGAAATGCCTAATAAAAAGAATATTCTGTGAACAGTGAATAGAAGGTAGAGGAATGTCAACCACTAGAAATATTAAAAAATAGAGTAGAGTAGTAGGCATCTGTGGAGAACTGGGCCAGGGGTCTCTTATCCAAGTACAAAGGAGACAAGTAAATTATCTCAAATTACAAGGATTGTCACAGGGGCCTGTAGCCCATTTAAGTGATGAGTTTGATGGGCTTGTGTATCTAAATTGAAGTTCAATATTTTGAAAGCTCTAGCAGTTTATAAAAACTAATAAAACATTTGACCTTTTGTGACATTTTTAAAGGAAAAAAAACCCTGCCATATACTATCATGGTGGTTACTCTTTTGAATGATTTTATTGTACTGGTTGATCATTATTTCTTCTTAAATTTAACTTAGGAGATAAAGCTGTCAAGACAGAATATTTTAAAAAAGTTGGGAGTTACTTTGAATTCCTCTGAATCAATCTAATAGAAATATAATAAAATTATATTTTCATATTTCCTTGAAAAGAAGTAGTTAAAAAAAGTTGTCTATAGTGCAATTCCGAAGTTTTGGGGAATTTGTTTTACTTTTAAAAATTATCCACAGGGAGAAAAAGGAACTCTTGTGCACTGTTGGTGGGAGTGCAAACTGGTCCAACCACTATGGAGAGCTGTGTGGAGATTTCTGGACCTACTAAACATAGAGCTTCCATATGATCCAGCAATTCCACTCCTAGGTATTTACCCAAAGGACACAGAAACATCAATTCCAAAGAGCACCTGCACTCCTATGTTTATAGCAGCACTGTTTACAATAGCTAAGCTTTGGAAACAACCCAAATGCCCAAAAATAGATGACTGGATCAAGAAGATGTGGTACATATATACCATGGAATATTACTCAGCATTCAAAAAAGATAAACACATGCAATTTGCAGCAACATGGATGGCACTGGAAGGGATCATGCTCAGCAAAATAAGCCAAAAAGAAAAAGAAAAATACCGGATGGTCTCACTCATAGCAGGAATCTAGAAAACTTAAATAAGGGACCAGGAAAATGAATATAAGAAAGTGAAAATCAAAATCAACAAAAAACTATGAACCAGAGACACTTTTTGGGGGGTGGGGGGCGGGAGGGGAAGGATTGGGGTCAGAATGGGGCGTTTGCAATTGTATGGGGGAATATAAAAATAAAATTTAATATTAAAAAAAAATAAAAAAAATAAAAATTATCCACAGGGGCACTCCCCTGGTGGTGCAGCAGTTGAGCGCTGGGTTGCAAGGCTGCCCACAGCCTCTGCAGCGCAAGTTCGATCCCCAGCCACCAGCAAGGGGCCCACCAAAAAAAAAAGAAGTTATCCACAGGGCCTCCCTGGTGGCGCAGGTCGTTGAATGCAGTGCTGTGAAGCTGTCCACAGCCTATATGGCACGGGTTGGGTCCTGGCCAGCTGGGGAGATACCCACATGGAGCGGCAGACCTCTCCTGTCTTGCTCGCTGCTTCCCTCAGCAGTGTATTTCAGTCAGTCTGCCTGTTCTGTTCCCCACTCTGTCTCTGGTGAATCCTCTCACCCTCCTGCACATCTAGCCTGTGCCCTGGTTCTTGTATGCATGAATAAATAAATCTTTTAAAAAAAGCCATTAACTTATAAAAAAGTTATCCACAGATTCAAAGGGTTTTAATTTATGTAGATTTTATATGTTATAAGTTTACAAATATTCAAAATATTTAGTTCATTTAAGAATAATAGCAGTCAATATCCAAGAAAATTATAAATACATGTCTACACAAAGACTTGATCATCAATGTTCATAATTATTCATTATATTAAAGAAGTGGAAACAACCCAAAGCTCCATCACTGGTGAATGAATAAGCAAAATGCTGTATATCTATGCATGCAATGTCATTTGGCCATAAAAAAGAATGAAGTTTATGGGCCTCCCGGTGGCGCAGCGGTTGAGCGCTGGGTTGTGAAGCTGCCCGCAGCCTCGGCAGCTCCGGTTCAATCCCTGGCCGCTGGCGAGGGTCCCACATGGCACGCAGACCTCTCCTGCCGTGTCCGCTGCTCCCCTCAGCAGTGTATTTCGTTGGTCTGCCTGTTCTGTTCCCCACTCTGGCCTGGTGAATTCTGTCACCCTCCTGTGCTTCTGACTGTACCCAGTGCTTGTATGAATAAATAAATAAATCTTTAAAAAAAAAAAAAAGGAATGAAGTTCTGTTTACATGCTATGATATGGATGAAACTTGAAAATATGCAAGTGAAAGAAACTGCACACAATAGGTCACATTTGATTCCACTTACATGAAATTTCCAGGATAGACAAGTATATATAGAGAAAAAAGTAAATTGGTTGTTGCCAGAGACTAAGGAAGGAGGCATGGTGAATCACTATAAATGGATACGGTTTATTTGGGAGGGTCATGAATTCATTTTGGAGACAGTGAGGATGATCACAAAATAGTAACTATGCTAAAAGTCACTGAATTGTGTACTTTATAGTGAATTTTATAATACTTTGTTTTATATTGCAATAAAATACAATAAATTATATATTATATAAAATATATTTTCACATATATGGTTTTATGAGAAATAACTATTTTTTTCCATACAAATATATTAAGAGTTGAGTTGGTTTACGTTTAGCTAACATCTTTTAGATTTTTGTGTAATAAGAACACTTGGATTTTCACGTTTGTTTCTGCCTTCCATATATTGCAGTGTTGTTTTGGTTGAATTACTTAAGAAAATCTCACCTTTCACGGATACATGGAAAAGAGGAGTTTTGTAAAAGATTATTTAGATAATTGTGAATATTTTTCTTTGATATATGAAAACTTGATGTGGTGACCCTAAAAGATTAGTTGCATTATACACTCAATTCTTCATGTGATGTTGGCTAGGCTGCAGTTATTTAAAGGCTGGTCTGAACTGGGAAGGAAGGTCAAGATGGCTTTCTCATATAGATGATGCAACTGCCATTTGTTGACAGTGATGAGGTTGACATCTATATTGTGATGAGGTGTTCTTTATAGTGTTGCAACTTAGGTCTCCCAAATTAACACCATCTTAATTGGATGCTTTTGCTTGAATTATTTAAAATTTGTTACCAAATGCAATACAGTTAATGCACTAAGAATTAGATATGTCTTGTGACTTTTTTATTATGTGCCCATTCTTCTTTTAATTTGTGCATTATTGTCCTGTTTTGTTATTGATATTCAAATTCTTGATAACAGTTGTTTCAATGTGATATAAAAGGTATAAAATAAAATTGTAGCTGTCCACTTTCATATCAGTCTGCTGTTTCTAAATTATGTATTTTCCATTTCTCTCAATGTTTATTTGGCAAAAGTGCCCTGGTTTTGCCCTTAAGGATTATCCAGCAACAGTAGTTATAAGAAGATACATCAGGGCTTAATTTATGTAGTTACTGAATTGTAATTTCATTTGGAATAAATTAAGCCCACAAAATACTAAATAAAAATGTTATTTTTAATGTGGAGTCAAAAAAAAAAAGAGTGAGCAAAAGAATCTTTTTTCATAACCTGACTAGTTTTCAAATTGCTTTTAATGTATTCTAAAGTTAAAGTGCTGATCAAGTGCCTTTCAAGTTTTCTTTCAGTTTCTCCAGGAAAGGTAATATTTTATATAGTCCCAGGTTAGAAATGCTTACTTATTATTAAGTATTTATGTAATTTGGGGATTTTGATAGCTATCAAAGCATGCTAAAAGCATCATTCTTTTAGTTGCCCTTTAAAGTTGTTTCTGGAAATCTGCTTTGAAATTGCTTTTTGAAAGGCTTATTCATGCTGTATAGAAAATTAAGCTTTTTCTCTATTGCAAAATAGCAAAGTGTCTGTAGATTGTTAGTAGGGGTGTTAGGTTGGACATGCCTGCTGTTACAGATCATGGGTAAGTAAAGCACTGTGCTTTCATAAAAGCGCAGTATCAGAGAAACTAAAGCTTGATCGACAGCTCAGTATACTGGAAATCGTAATGTAAAATTTGTTTCAAAATATTTGGTAGAAAGACATTATAAAACTTGGAATCTATTTCCCCAGATTTTTTCCCGAGCATTGCTGTCAACCCAAAGTAGTCTCAGTTCCAAAGCATAATTGTTGACCATATTACCATTTGAAACAGCAAATTACCTTACTATGGTATAATGGGTGTCTCTCAGAAACTCTCTGGCTATTTAGTCACATCTGAAAACCCAGGATGTGAATTTAAGTATTCTTGAGATGAAGATGTAGAATTACGAGGCATCATTTCAGCTGTTTTGTTTTTTTTTTTTTTTTTTTGCTGGCCAACTAAACTCTCATTAAGATGAGTTTCCAGATTAGATCTGAACTAGGGTATAACTACCACACCCTGTATCTTATTGAGTATAAAAGGGAATAGCCCTGGTGATTCATAGACTATTATAAATTGCATAACTTACTAAATGCCTGTAGCAATCTTAGTGAGTTTCTTAAATTCTGTGAGTACTTCATATCCCCTTTGGTTTTATTTTGGCCTAGCTAGTTTCTCTTCTCAGTTTTGTTCGCTAGTCCATTTTGTAGAATTCACACTTCAGTGAAGAGACTTTCTTTGTATAACCTTGTAATGTTTTCATGGTGGTATTTGGGAAAGGTTATATAAGATTACTCACTTTGACTTTATGTGTTTATTCTGCCCTGCTTTAGTGCCCTTTGTCATGCCAATGCCTAAACTATCTTCCCCCCCCCCCAACTTGCCATTTTTCAGTACTTAGCTCATCCCCATGATGCCCAGCCAAATCACTTTAACCCCTTTGTTGATCTCTCCTTTCTTTACATCCCTAATGAAGTTAGGACAATTACCTCTTCTCTAATCATTTCATTCTTTCATCTACTCCCTTGTTTATTCAGTCTCTTATCCAATGAACATTTGTCATGCTTTTCAAAGTGATTTGCAGGCGCTATCCTTGGTTCTATAGTAGAGATGAGGTTGTACTGAACTTTACATCAAAATGGGACACATAAAAAAGAAATACTTATCATACAAGGCACTGTGTGAAATAGTGCTATTGGAATTCATTCTGATTACTTTCCCAAATGGATTCTCTCATTAAAAAAAAAATCAGGATGAAGACATCATGGAAAATGTGCAGTGAACTGGACATTAAAGAGTGGGTGGAAACATTTTTGCAAAGTGAAAAGGATAATGCAATATGAAATTCCTGGTAGAAGGAATTAAGTTAGAAAAACATAAGAATGAGAAGAAAGAGAGCCTGGAGGATTTCAGATCAAATCTAGTTCAGTATAAGAGCCCAGCTATGTCCCTACTCTGCTGCATAAAATAATTGGCCATAATATTTCAAAGACATGTTTTATAATACATTATTATATACCATTAGGTATACATTTATGCATTGATTGTGAAAGAAGTAAAAATTACAAATTCTTAGAAGACATAAATTATATGAAAAACAAATTTTAAAAAGACTAAATATAGAGGTCAGAAAGCTATGAAGACTTATTTCTCTCCCCTTTTCTTTCTTAGTCAATTCCATGATTTATAGCAAGGAAATACCATTGCTTTTGGTAATAGATGATGTTATTGACTTCTCATTGGTGGGATGTTATAATGGTGTGGTGTTGTGTTTGTTGAGCCTTCTAAGAATTATATGTTGTCTTTCATCTTCCCCACCCCCACCCCCACCCCCACATAGTGACCAGTAATGCTAATTGATGAGGTATGGTGGGCACTGCCACCTTTGCTTCATAGACATCTATCTTTTTTGTGCAAAGCTGACACTACAATGGGAAGGAATTCTGAGATAGTGATCTTTTTTATAGATTCACTAACACTTTGGGGTTGATAAACCATGTTTGTAGAATCAGAGTAGGAACCACATAGGAAAAATAAACTAGCTGACTCCAGGAATTTAAAAATCAATGTCAATATTATAGTACATGAAATCTATAATTATTCTGATATCTTTACCAATGTCACTTATGCCTGGGATAAGCCAGTTCTATTTTTATCTTCTCTCACTTTGGTTTTCATTATTTTCAGGCACTTTTTACCCCTTATACAACATACTGTTTTTTTTTCCCTACAAACATAAACAAAAACTGCATTTTTGTTTTTGTGTAGCACTGTTCTCATATTATTCCTGAGATTCTTAGCTGTTATAACACCAAAAAACAAAATCCATTATTAGAATGTTCCCCATGCCAGGTTTTTATTACTAATATGTTGTTTATTTTTAATCATCTTTGAATCACTGACTATTTTATGTTCTCATAACAGCAATTTCTATTTTCTTTATATACCTCACAGAGTAGATTTCATTTTTCTGCCTTACTCTATTATATGTAATGGCTTAGCTTTGAAATCTTTGCTTGATTTAGGGGATGTTAATTTGCTTAAACACATTACCGTCTAAAATAGTTCAAGTTTTGTATGGTCTTTTAAAAAGTTGTCTTGAAATGCTCTGAAAGGTGTTTTATTTTTTGCTCTTTTTAATTTTTAAAACTCCTTCTTATACTCTCGTCATATATACCAGGATATTAAACATACACTCAGATTGACTCTGCTAGACAATATTAAAATGCATACATTCAGGTTTGAAAGCAATTGATAACTTTCACTCCCATTTTACTCTTCTAGTCTTTTACTCCAATGTCCTCACATTTTTACGTGGTACTCTAGCAGCTGTTTTGCTACTTAACCTCTAGCTAATTGTTTCATTTCACCTCAGCCTGTCTCCACACAGTGATGGATCTATTTTCTCTAGGCTTGCCTGCAATTCTTAACTAAACCCCTAGAGTACCTTGTCCTGTCTTATTCTTTTCAATTCTTCCCCAATGAGGCATGACCAAGAGATAGTTGTATCCTTGAGAGGCAAGTTCTTGGAATGGAGTGGCAGATGGATATATAAGAATCACCAATGCAGTGCTAATGGAAATTCAGCTCCAATTAGATTTTAAAGTTGGTTGCTTCCAAAACCTCTAAAAGTAATATGAATAGAAGTGTTTACCCTGTTGGGATTTTATTCACTGTTGCTAAGCTGTTAAGCTGCTAAGCAAGGTGATGATGATATTGGAGGAATCCAGGTTTAAGAAAAGATGATTATAACAATGATGATGGTGATGATGATGATGATGGTGATGGTGATCATTGCAGCTAACTAACATTTGTTGAACACATATATTAGGGACTCATTTAACCTATTTTGCATATTGTGAGCATTTTTGATTGTCTTCAGTGTCACTGTCTTAGTTTTCTATTGCTGTATAACAAATCACCACAAATTTAGTGATTTCATACAAACCGTATTTATTATCTTAGTTTCTGTGCATCAGGAGCCTGACCATAGCTTAGCTGAGTCTTCTGCTTATGGGCTCACAAAGCCACAAATTTTCAGTCAAAGCTGGTTTCTCATCTGAGTCTCTACCAAAAAAATATCTCCTTCCTTGCTGTTGTGGGTATTGGACTTTATTTTTACTGGTTGTTGGAAAGAGGCTATCCTCATCTCCTAACAACCACTCTCTGTTCATTGCCAGATAGGGTTTCTCAGTTTGGCCTCTTGCTTCATTATAGTCATCCTTGGGAGAGAGAATAACTTCTGTAAGGCAAACAATAAATCTTTTGTATGGTAATCATGTATACTGATTGTCTATATGCTATAATCTTTTCCATATTCTATTACATATAAACAAGTCACACCAGTATTCAAGAGGAGGACACTACACCGGGATATGAACACTTTTTCGAAGGAAGTCACCTTTATACTCTCACCATGGGCAGAGATTGTTATTTGGTCTTTACTATCCATTCTTTTTCTTCTCTGAACAATTCTACCTCATTGTTTGACTGGCATGATGCTTATCTGGAAAAATGTCATTCCTTAGATTCCCCTATAGTTAAATGTGATCGTGTGATTGAGAGTGGCATATAAACAAGATAAAGGAATCTGGAAATCTGAGGATTTTGTGAAGTCACCATAACCCTACCAACCTTGAAGATTCTTATTTCTGATTTTTAGTGTATAAGAAAAACTTTTTAAAAAGCTGTTGTTTTTGACTATCCCTTGCAACTGACCCCAATTAAAAAAAAAAAAAAAACTAGCCTTTTTTCATTATTTTTAAAAATAATTTATTTATATATATTTTACATCATTGTTCATTGTTTTTTACAGTGTTTGCTTTCTTTTCTCAGGTGTAGTCCCATAGAATTTCTATCACCAATTCACCTGTGCACCATCACCATAGTCCCTTGTGCTCTTCCTGTCCTTGTTTTGATCCATCTTCTTCTTCCTCCCCTGCACAAAATCTCTGATTTATAGTTGTTTATTTTTGTATTGTTGTTTTTTTAGTTATTTTTTCCCTGATCCCTATAAATGAAATCACCTGATATCTTTCTTTTTCCTTCTGACTTATTTCACTGGGCATAATCGCTTCCAGCTCCATCCATGTTGCTGCAAATGGCATTGGTTTATCTTTTTGATTGCTGAATAATATTCCATTGTGTATATGTAACACATATTCTTGATCCAGTCATCTACTTTTGGCATTTGGGTTGTTTCCATGTCTTATTATAAATAGTGCTGTAATAAACATAGAGGTGTAGATAACCTTTTGAATTAATGTTTTTGTATCCTGTGGGTAGATCCCTAAGAGTGAAATTGCTGGGTTATATGGTAGCTCCATTTTTAGTAGTCTGAGGAACCTACACACAGTTTTCCACAGTGGCTGGACCAGACCCTAATCTTAACTGAAGTTCTAACATCTATTCTCCCCTTTTTTCTTTCCATCAGCCTTTGATTTCCATCATATGTCTATGTTTTTTTTTTTTCAAGTAACTTGAAATTAACCTTAGGACCAAGTTAAGCCAATCAGAACATTCTGTTCCCTGCTCAGAGGGAGTGGGGATATGACATATGCCTATCTAATCAGTGTGAATCTCATTTTTTTTAGTGAGAAGTTATGGCAATACCCTTATATAACAATAATTCTGGCTAACCACATTTTCTATTCCAGCTCCTGTAAGGAGAAACAGGCATTACATAATTCTTGAGCCTTATGCTTGACTGACATGGCACTTGGGCATATAAACAAATCAAACTACTTGATTATAATGGTTGATTTATAGGGAATAGTTTGGAGGAAACTTCCACATCAATCTTGGTTTTAGAAATAGCATAGAAAGAAGGACTGTAAGAAAATTGTTCTGTCTCTCTGACTTCAATAGGATTTGTCAAGTGGAATGGGAAATTTCTATTCAATATAGGTTTCAGAAACTGTTGGGTGAGTGGTGATAATTTATATCCCTCTGCTTGTGGATTGATAGAAAAGTCACAGGATACTGGAATGTTAAAATGATTCAATCTTCTTAAATTGCATATTACTCTTCACAACTATAAATTTTATTTTGAGGCAAAGTGGTATTAAATTTGTTATTGGACATACACCTGAAGGGTGTGATCCTATATCTTTAAATCACATACAGTGCTATAAATTGATGCTGTCTCAATTAAAAAAATTGAAAAGCTGGGATAAAAAATATTGTTATATATGCTTTTCTGTAATTGTACATGTATAAAAATTATTGGATTTAAAAAATTACTAAATTAACTATTGTTCACTGTAATAGGTTGAACAAAACAAGGATGTGCCTCATGTGTTTAAAGCACATTTTTTTTCTTTCAGGAAATCTTCTGCCCTTCACTTACTCCTTTTTGCCTTACGTTGCTGAAGAGTTCATTTTAAAAAATGAACTGATTTAATACTTTTCGTATTTTTATTTCAGTGATTTTAAAATATTTTTGGCCAAAACAAAGAATAATTTTTATTTAATTCAAAGTAGGTAGAATTGCCCAGCCTTCTGAAGACATAAGGAAAGTAAGCATTCATTAGTCTATCTGTAGTAGGAATATACCACTAAATTAGTGGTGTGTAAATGAAATAGTGCAAAAGAAAGTTCAAATCACATACTTAATCTGTTTTTAGTTGGACAATTACCACCACAATTCTCCTTATATATAAAAAGAGAAGGCAAAAATTTGGAATTGTCAAAGAAGTTTCTTTAAAGGGAGGTATGACATAAACAGGGTTTTGAACTGGTCAGAGAGAACAGAGAGGATAGGGTTTGCCCTGAGAATTTTTGGAATGAAACAGTGAACTTGTCCCCAGAACTGGTTGTGCATCTATCATCTCATCTCAGATCTAATGAAACGGAATCTTAGGAGTAGGGCCAGGATAGCTATATTTTTAAAAAAGTTCTTTGGATAATCCTTCTGAAAACTGGCATTTTGGAGTTTCTTAAACTAGTGTTATCTTGTTATTATCACAGCTGCTTGGTAATTAATTTGAGAATATACTTCTTGACTGAAGAACTGTCAAAAAATTAAGATAAAAGGTCATATTCTCAGTATATTTGTTATACTTTCTTAAAACATGTACTTATATGAGTTGCTATTCTCTTAATCTTACATTTTTGAGTCATTTATTTGTATAAGCTTTATAAAATATTTTATATTTTATAAATAAAAGTCCACAAAAATAACCTTTCCTCATTACTTTGTTTCTTTGATGAACAATGGTTAAGTCTTGTGGCGAGGAATGATACAAATTAAGACTATCTGTCCTGGGCCTCCCTGGTGGCGCAGCGGTTGAGTGCTGGGTTGCGAAGCTGCCCGCAGCCTCTGCAGCGCCAGTTTGATCCCCAGCCACCGGTGAGGGTCCCACAGGGTGCACAGACCTCTCCTGTCGTGCCTGCTGCTCCCTTCAGCAGTGTAAGTGTATTTCGTCGGTCTGCCTGTTCTGTTCCCCACTCTGGCTCTGGTGAATTCTGTCACCCTCCTGTGCTTCTGACTGTACCCAGTGCTTGTATGTATAAGTAAATAAGTAAATAAATAATAAATAATAAATAAATAAATAAATCTTAAATAAAAAAGACTATCTGTCCAACCCTAGGGGATTTTAATAGAGATAATATAAATCAAATACAAATAAATATAATGCATGAAAAAGCCATGGGAACTTGGGAGTCTTTTTTTGTTTTTTAAAGATTTTATTTTATTTATTTATACAAACACTGGGTACAGTAAGAAGTGCGGGAGGGCGAGAGAATTCACCAGAGGCAGAGCGGTGAGCAGAGCAGAGCAGGCAGACTGACAAAGTACACTGCTGAGGGGAGCAGCAGGCGGCAGGAGAGGTCTGCGCGCCCTGTGGTACCTTCACCCGGTGGCCGGGGATCGAACCAGCGTTGCAGAAGCTGCGGGCAGCTTCGCAACCCAGCGCTCAACTGCTGTGCCACCGGGGAGGCCCAACTTGGGAATCTTTGATGGAGTATTTTGAGCTTGAAATTTGGACTTAAAATGTGAATAAAATATGAGCACTTTGACTTAAGGTAAAAGAAGTTCCAGAAAGGAGATACAGTATGAATAAAGGTCTAAGAATGGAAAATGTGTGACTTCTAAATGGAAAGGCATACCTTTTGTTTTTCATTAAGTATAAGATGTGATGAATGAGACATATATTTACCATAAAAGGAGAAAACTGATGATCATATAAGTAAAATAAACATTTTAAAATTGTGACAGGCAGAAGATACTAGCACAATTCAGCTGCTGTCCATACTTTCACACTAATCCATACACAGTCAACTTTTCAAACCTAAGTACTGAATTAGTATTGCATTGTTTCTGCAGAAAGATCAGATAACATTTAAATCCTGAATGAAATCTATCTCTCTCGATTTTGAGGGTATATTCTTAATGCTTGGACAAGCATTATTTTATTTTTTCCTTTCCTGTTCTCTTA
Organism: Talpa occidentalis; assembly: GCF_014898055.3. Taxonomy (NCBI): domain Eukaryota; kingdom Metazoa; phylum Chordata; class Mammalia; order Eulipotyphla; family Talpidae; genus Talpa; species Talpa occidentalis. Next base: position 75,142,563 of record NW_023600993.1, on the reverse strand, counting down.
AAATTTTTAGATTGTGGGCCTCCCCGGTGGCGCAGCGGTTGAGCGCTGGGTTACGAAGCTGCCCGCGGCCTCTGCAGCGCCGGTTCGATCCCCGGCTGCTCCCCGGCCACCGGAGGAGGGTCCCACATGGCGCGCAGACCTCTCCTGCCGCCCGCTGCTCCCCTCAGCAGTGTACTTCGGTCCTTCTGCCTGCTCTGCTCCCCGCTCTGGCTCTGGTGAATTCTCTCACCCTCCCACGCTTCTGACTGTACCCAGTGCATGTATAAACAAAACAAAACAAACAAATAAATAAATAAATAAAAACATGCCTCTATTTAAAAAAAAAAAAAATTTTAGATTGTTTCCCTAGAAGCTGACTTTGAGATGGGAATTTTTTTTTATGCAAGTGTGTTATTGAAATAGTGCTATTAAAGCAATCCTATACAAGAATGAGGGAAGAAAGAATATAAAGGAGAAAGCTAGTTTAAGATGTAGTTTTACCTGAACTCTAGTTTTGATTTGATCCCTCTGGAAGCTCTGGAATATGGATACCATGTCAAAGTTGTTCCACTAAAAGGCAAAGGTGCTCATAGTTTGTAGTCCTGTCTTTCATCATTCATTCAATGCCTTAAGCTGTCCTTGGGTGGAGGACATAATATGCCAGAGAGGAAGCTATGAAAGGTTGAGATATTTCTTAGGAGCAACCAGTACTCATAGCGGCTGAAAGATGATTCACTATGGATAAAGGGAAATAGTTTTTAACTGGAAACATTTTTATCTCTGAAAGAATTTTGGAAATGTCTGGAAATAATTTTGATTGTCATGATTCAGAAGTAGAAGTATAGTGGTGTTACTACTGACATATAGTAAGTGGAGGTCAGTGATGCTTCTAAGCATCCTACAACTTTTAGGACAACCCTTCTACAACAAAAAAATACCCAGTAAAAAATGTTAATAGTGCTTAACTGGGTTTAAGGACTCTGAGCAGGGCATCAAAAATGACTATTATACTTTCCTTTCCATGTGTGCTGCAGGCTGCATATATAAGCTGTGGTAACAGAGCCATTCTTTCTTGGACTACAACAGCTAAAAAAATTCCCAACACTCTCTTTCTTCCACCCATCCATCTATTCATCCTTGCAATTATTCAGCAGGCAATATTCCTTAAGAAGTTACTGAATTATGTGTACCAGACACTAGACTAGGTAGTGGGAATTTGGGGCTAAATACGCCATAGCCTCTGCTCTCAGGAAACTCAGAATATTAGGAAGTGGGAATGAGCACAGTCTAGTGACTTTTTCAAATATATAAGAAGGAAAAAAAAGAGAATACACATTAACACAGATTGACTCTACCATTCAAAAATGTAAATATTTCATCATTCATCCAACACATATTGTTACTGAGTATTTACTACATACCAGGTGCTGTTATAGGTACTAGAGATACAACAGTGAAAAATACTGAAAAAATTCTTGTATATCAATGAGTATAATCAAGTGGTAAGAACATGTAGTAAAGGGCCACCCCTGGTGGCGCAGCGATTGAGCACTGGGCTGTGAGGCTGCCTGCCAGCCTCTGCAGCGCGGGTTCATTCCCTGGCTGCCGGCAAGGGTTCCACAAAAAAACAAAAACAAAAGAACAGGTAGTAAACTTGGAGAGAAACAAATGCATAGATAACAAAATTTTTGATAGAAAAGGCCAGAAAGAAAAAGAAAAATACCAGATGGTCTCACTCATAGCAGGAATTTAGAAAACCTAAATAAGGGACCAAGATAAAGACAAATTATAATAAAGTAAAAATCAAAATCAACAAGCAACTATAAACCAGAGACTCAATGTGGGGAGAGGGGGAGAGGAGGGAGTAGGATCAAAACAAGGTGGGGTGGGAATTGCATGGAGACTATAACCAAGATGAAAATGCATACATTGTGCAAAAATGAAAAATGATGTAAAAATATATAAAATTTAAAAATAATAATAAAAATTGAAAAAATAAAAAAGAAGAAGAAAATAATAGTGTAGAAAATGAATTGGAGTAAGAGTTGTGGGCACATTTTAGTACGAGTGGACAGAGAAAGCCTCATGAGAAGAGATGCTATTTCAGGTAGGTCCTTAATGATGAGAGGTAATCAGCCTTGTGAAGATCTTGGGAAAGACAAGGGTTTATTTCAGGAAGATGGATTGTTGTCATTTTAATCAAATGAGAGAGTAGTAAAGGATGAATGCAGAAAGGTGATAAAGTGCCCACTAAACCACTGAAAGAGTCTATATTTTAAAATAATTGGAAAGCCATATCGGAGATTTTAAAACCACCATGATGACATAATCTCTATTCTATTTTGGGATTATAATTTTGACAGATGTGTTATGTTCCAGCAAGGAGATTACCACAGTAATCCAAGGGAGGATAATCATTAACAAAGACACTGTGTTCTTAGCTCCAATGTCTTCCAACTTGTTCTTACCCCTTTCAAAAGTACATTATGGAGGGCCTCCCTGGTGGTGCAGGCGGTTGAGCACAGCGCTGTGGAGCTGTCTGCAGCCTCTGCAGTGCCATTTCAATCCCAGCGGCCGTGGAGCAACCCACATGACGGGGCAGACTTCTCCTGCCTCGCCTGCTGCTCCCCTCAGCAGTGTATTTCAGTCAGTCTGCCTGTTCTGTTCCCTGCTCTGTCTCTGGTAAATCCTCTGCCATCCCACACATTCAAACTCAATTCAAACTTACACTGGCCTGTACCCCATTCTTGTATAAATAAATAAATCTTTTAAAAAAAAGTACATTATAGAATTTTTTTCCTTCACTTTCTTGGGTGAAATATATACTTTTGAAAGAGTATGGAAATACTGGAACATATTTAACATATCACTTTTGTAATAAATTTTTGTGTTATTTCTGAAGAGGGCAAGTTTAAGCTTTAAAGACCAGTGAAGCATTAATTGTGCTGTGTCCCAAATGTTGATACAATCACTAGAAACAAAAACCTTTAGATTAGTGAGTTAGCATAATAATTCCCTATAATTTATTTGGTATAGTTTCCTAACCAAGCCAAATCATTATTTTTAAATATATGTAATTTTATCTTGAAAGGTGGAGTTATATAGATGAACAATCAATCACTGAATAATTTCCAGTGGGGTGTGTGTGTGTGTGTGTGTGTGTGTGTGTATGTAGCAGTGATTGAAGGATTATATTTGTTTTAGGAGATTTAAAAAAAGGCTGCCCAATAAGTAGTTTTTATAATCATTTTTGAAAACATTTTGAAGCCCAGAGTTTAGAGCCTAATGACAATCTTCTCACAGATCTTTAGTATACTAAGCAGCAGTGTAAGTTTGAATTGAGTTTGAAAGATACCACTTATTATTCCAGTATTCACAGAGAGCAGCACATAAAATCCATTCTTTTACATGTTAGTAGCTAGTATTATTTTTGATACATTAATAGAGAGTTTGACATAAATTCAAAGGAGCTTAAATATTTTATGGAGATGTTCTCTAAGCAAATAGTTCATTTAAAAATTAACTAATTTATATATAGTGATATATGTAAACATATATAGCAAGTCATTATTTCACTATTGAAATGCTTTTTTGGTAGCATCTTTCATTGGAGACCTATTTTCAAGGCTTATAAATTAAAAATTGGCAAAGATGGAGGTCTTTTAAATTGATTTTTCAAAAGAACTATATGTTTAGTGGGATTTGTAATTGCTCTAAATGTCCATTTATAAATTAAAATGAGTAAGCAAATTTTCTTTTTCGGTGTAACCCTGGCAATTTATTAATGCACCACTAATCATAAACTCAGTAATTATTGTTTCTGACCCGTAATTACTTTTCCTTTTTTTTTTCGTAATTACTTTTCAATACTGAGTTTTATTTAGATGCATGATGTGACAGACTGTGGTCAGAGAAATAGATTCCACTGTGATTTCTATCCATATCATTTTGCAACAATTCCACTAGTTATTATTCCACATAGTTTTCTAAATTCCCTATATTTTTATGACTATGTGCTAACACAGTTGACTATATCTGTTTGATTTCCTTTATTATCCATGTGCATTCCACTTTCTAGACTTAATTTACAAATGGGGTGGTAATTATAATGTCCCTAATTTTTTTAAAGTAGAAATTTGAAGGATATAACAAAATATATTAAGGTGGCATGTGAATGTGCTTTTATCATGTGTAGGAGGCATCTTAAGATTTGTGTATCAATTACTGCTTTTCCAATTTTCTAAGCTAGGTGACATCAAATGTCCTTTAAAATGGTAATAATCGTCCTGTGACTATCCAGTTGTATTTTGACAGAGCTGTTATTTGAATGGATTTTTGAATATATGTCCCTTCCTTCCAATGATATGTTACTGCTTGATAAAAATTTTATTGCACCTGTACTGTCTCCCAGATAATTAGCTTCTAATACTCAGGAATTATAAAAACTTATTAGGCATGCTGGACTCTTGTCCCACCAGTACAGGCAGAATTTTGAGTACTATTTTTAGTCTGCAGTTGCTTAGATTGATTGTAATTATACAGAAATAGAATAGTTCCATAATCCATCTTGATTCAACCTGAAGGGATCATCTATCTATATGGAAATCTAGTATGACACACATGGAAATAAAATGGATTTTCCCACCATATACCTGGAACCATGCTCATCAATCATATTCATAGTTACATTGACAGCTCTTTCTAGAACTATTTTGCAGCCTTGTCTGTAGTCTATGACTCAGAGTTTGAATGAATTCTCATATTTATGAGCAAGTTATAAATAATATCTAGGATACAATTACCTTGGAAAAATGTGGTGTCATATACTAAATTTGATGATATATATAATTAGAGTCTCAGCAAATCTATTCTTGGTTTATATACCCAGTGTATTTATATATACTTATGTACACTTAGAGGCATGTACAAGTTCATAGCTGCATTACTCTAAATAGTTCAAAGCTCAAAACAACACATATGCCTATCAGCAGTAAAATGCTTAAGTAGAATTGTACACAGTAGTGAAAATAAAGAATTTACTTGTCTACATGACATATATAAGTTATACAAATGTAATATTTGCATGCAATAAATCAAATCAAATAATACATGGTGGTATTCCATTTAAAGAAAGCCCAGGTAGAGGAGAAACAAAATAGGCAAAAATAAACTTTAGTATGAAGAAATATTTAACTATTAAGCAAAGTAAGGAAAAGATAATCATAAGAGTAAGGATAGAAATTAGCTTTGGTGAAGGATTGTGATTAGGAAGTGGTAAGTACATGATATGCAGGAGTGCTCAGAGTGTTCTTTTTTTTTTTTTTTAATCTGGAAATTGGAGTGTGAGTATTGACTTCACAATAATTCATTAAGTTGTTCTGTTTTGTTTCATGGGCATGTATATTTGTGATTTCTGTTTCACAAAATAAACTTTAAAAAAAATCCTGAATATAACTGCTTAGCCCTGGAACTGTTCTGATTATTAATTCCTACAAAGTACTTTCAGGTTATAAGAACTAATGTTATTTATCAAAACATCTGAACAGAAGCAGAGGCATCTGACCTAATATTTAATTTCTTACATAGAAACTTGCTTTCTATTAAGTTGTTGATTAATATTCTCATATTTAAAGTCCTAAATTTTATCTTTTGTTTTTGTTAGACTCCTGAATTTATTTCCAGAAACTCAAAAGAATGAAGTAGGATTGTGATATATGCAGGTGCAATGTGACATCTGAATCATGCCTTGCAGCTGTCAATGCAACTTTTCCCCATTCCACACATAGATTTTTACCTATTTTTAAAGTCTTCCAAATCATAAAGAAGATTACTTTTTATAGGGAAGAGTTGATTTCATTTAGAAATAAAACATAACTTACTAGTATTAATGGCTAACTTTTATTGTAACACCTCCATTTGAGAACGTATTAGTGTGAACTTTTATCTGTATTTTTTCTCTTTTAAGGATAGGATATTTTATTCTACCAGATTTAAATTGGAAAACTTATATTGTATTTTTGGAAATTATTTTACACACACATGCACACACACTCACACTCACACACATACACCCCTTTGGCCCTCTCTCCCACCCTCTTCACACTTAACTCATAAGACTAGCTTCGTTTATTAGTGTCCATTAGTTTTTTATAAGTAATTTGTTTTGTTGTTATACAAATATCCAATAGAAACAAGGTCATTCTTTTTCTTTTTAAAGTTTTATTTATTTATTTTTACAAGCACTGGGTACAGTCAGAAGCGTGGGAAGGTGAGAGAATTCACCAGAGCCAAAGCGGGGAGCAGAACAGGCAGACAGATGGAGGACACTGCTGAGGGGAGCAGTGGGCACCGCAGGAGAGGTCTGCGCGCTGTGTGGGACCCTCGCCAGAGGCGAGCCACCGGGGAGGCCCTAGGTCAATTTTTTCTAATAGAAGTAGCTTCCACATTATTTTTCATTATAACTGCCTACCTTTGGACACTTTGTTTATCAAATCTCCTCTTTTCAGGTGATGGGGAGGGGGAAGGATTAAATCAGGGGTGGGAAAAGCACAAGAAACTATGGTGATGGTTCATGGGGGACTTGGTGGTGGGAACTTTATGGGGACTACACCTGAGAAGAGAAATCAAACATTGTACAAAAATGAAGAAAGATGTAATATGTGTATATATATATTCATATATACAGTCTCATCTTAACAGAAAGTTATATTCCAAACATGTTTTGTCTAGCCCAGAGCAGTTTCATTAATTCACTTTTTTCTTTTGTAAATTATCTAGAATATCAATTGCTGAAGTCTATTTTGAGCTATTAAATTTGCAATTAGTAATTTAGCATGTCAGAATATCAAAATAATAAGAAACTAAACTAAGATTTTTGAAACTTTCAGAAGACACCCATATTTGAAGGCTTATATTACCAATAACTACAAAAACCTTCAACATTACAAATGATCTTTGAATTTTTTTAGGGAAAAAGTACATTTTTCTCGTTTTTATTTTTGCTTTGGGTAATTCACTTTTGTAAATTATTTTGTCACTTGTATCAATTTTTAATTTTTCTTTTCTGACAATTAAGTTATATTTCAGAGGATGATATGGGTGGTGAAGGAAGGGGATTATGTGTCGTGTCAGTTCTGAAGTAGTTTGGATAATTTTACTGAAAATCAAAGTTAACTGTGTTCACCTAGAAAACAATTTTGACAATTAAGACATACAAATTGTGAGTTTGTTATATCTGTTTCAATTATAGTATGTTGATTAAAGCTATTGCATGATTCTTTCTCAGGAATATTCCAAGAGATATATAGGAAGAAAAAATAGTCCTTTTGCTGTTATAATATAATGATTGAGGCAACTTGCCCAGAGCTAAACTTGCTGTAATAACAATTTCTGTACTAGAACATGAATGTGGCATTTATGTGATTTGCCTTCTGAGTTATTTCTGCACTACATGTAACCCAAAGCAAACAGTTTAAAGTTGGAGAACCTCAGAGAACTATATCACTAAGAATTGCAGATATTATGTTGATTCTTTGAAAAATATATAAGCTGAAGTCTTGAATGAGCAGTGGGATTTGGATTTTTTTTTTTAAAGATTTATTTATTTATTTATACAAAAACTGCGTATAGTCAGAAGCACGGGAGGGTGAGAGAATTCACCAGAGCCACAGCAGGGAGCAGAACAGGCAGAAGGACCAAAGTACACTGCTGAGGGGAGCAGCAGGTGGCAGGAGAGGTCTGCACGCCGGGATTTGGATCTTATATACCTGAAGGCACTGGATTAAAAGAATTTACATCTTCTGATTTGGTCCAAAACATTGTCTGGAACTCACTTTGATAGATGCCTTTCTGTGAATGTGTTATTATTTTAAAGACTCATAGTTATTATTTTTAAAGACTCTTTGCCCTGTGGAATCTTACTGCCCTCTAAACCAGCATTGAGACAGGAAAATTAGACTTACCATATCAGCGTGGTGCTCAAGAAAATTTGATAAAGGCTGATGGTAAATGACTGAATCCATTTATATAATGCAGTATTCCTTAACAAATCTTGTAGATTGACTCTAGGAATTGTCCATGTTTGTCTATTAGGGAGGCTGCATAGATCTTCACATATTCTCGATCTGTCCACAATTGTTCCTTTTTAAATTTATGGGAATAACAATGCCTTGGAGTGCCTCCTAAAAGAATTGATTGTGGAGATGGCCAAAGCTAAGAGAAATAAGAGATTAAAATAAATGGGTATAGAAAGGATACAGAATGAGCACTAAGTCCTTCAGTTGTTACGTCTTCACTGAACAACAATCCAGTGGAAGAATTGGCTCTCTTTATGCTCAGAAAGGTTAAACATTTTTTATTTGCCAGTCTTCACTGGGTTTTCTGTGTCTTTGGATCACACGTCAGATGAAAAGGAGGTGTTGTATCACTACCAATGAAACTTATTATTATCACTTAGCATTTCTGCTTGTGAGCCCTTCTTTTGAAGATCTACATTTGAAAGTGTTACATAGAATTTCAGTTCTTGTATTTTTTATTTTTTCATGTCTTATATTTTATTGGGCCAATTGAGGAGTATCCAAGACAAATTTTATTTGAGGAAAAACAGATTCAGACTCTTCGAGGACAGGTTTTTAAATGACCTTACTGTAATGTTTAAATAAAATTGTCCCAATAGCTAGTCTCCTCAAGTAAAGGAATTGTTTTTCCTAGTCACATAAAAAAATATAGTACCTTTTTAATTAGGAAATTTGGAAAAATCAGAAAAATTAACAGAAAAATATATACCTATTAGTTTACCACTTAAAAATAACCACTTAGGATTATTTGTAATAGTCCTAAGTAACCCTTTATTTTCTTCTTCCTTGAGGAAGGAGATAACTGAAAAACCTGAAATTTTGTGCCTGCTTCCTTCATCATATTTTAAGTAACACCTAATAGAGGCTTTATTTAAGTCATGCTTTTATGGACCAGTGATACTTGAATAGATGTAATGACTGCATTTAAATCCATTTCATTCCTCATTCATTCATGTAGTTAGTAACTCTCTAACCATGAGATTATAGAGAATTACCTAATGATTTCACTGTTTTACCTTAGATCTTTTACAGAAATAATTCTTGAACATAAAATGTAATTTTTGAAACATATGCATATTTGCTATACTGTATTTTATATATGTTCTTCATTTAGTAGAATAATATTAGTGCTATTTTTGGTGTCATTGCCCTCATTTTCCTTTCATAATCATTAATGCTTCTGTTTCTATTAGGATGTAGATTCCAGATGCCTCAATTATAGACATTGCTCATTGTTTGTTTGAGCCAATATGTATGTCTATAGGGTAGGTATGGAGTTGGATGTGGGAGCTTAGAGGAATGGAGGCTCCTTTCTTTTTATCATTTTCTTAGAAAATAATTAAGATCCAAGTTTGTACTCATTTTACTTATGAGAGACGCATTATAATTTGTGTCTAAAGTCTAACGATCAGAAGGATCAAAAGAAAACATATTTATACCTTTTAAATTATTTATTTATTTTTAAGATTTATATTATTTACTTATGCATACAAAAACTGGGGTGCAGGCTAGAGGTGTGGGGTGGTGAGAGGATTCATCAGACAGAGTGGGGAGCAGACAGGTAGATCTAATGAAATGCACTGCTTAGGGGAGCAGCAGACAAGAGACAGGGTGCCATGTGGGTTAACTCCCTGGCCTGGGATCAAACTCATGCCCACAGCTTGATAGTGTTGAGACTTTAATCCCCGCACCACAAGGGAGAACCTCCTTTTAAATTATTTTTGCAGTGAATTTGTTACTTGGGTGTTTTAACATTTTTCATATTTTAGTCCATTCAGCAGTGTCATAAATAACTATAAAAGATTTCTTGAAGAACCAGACCTCTTGAGCAACAGACACTTGTCCCAGTAATTTCTGAACTCCTCAGGACAAATGGTAACATGTAATTATGTATCTTTGTCAAGTATACACTTCCTTTCTGTTTGCCACTGTCACCTTTCAAGTTGTGTTAATTTTTCTCAAATTTTATTAATTTGCCAGTCTCTGAAGTTGGGCAGCACAGCTTCATACTTCATTATGTGCACATGCTTCACTCATCCTACCAAAGTTCTCATGCCAATGCCCTATCACCTTCAATCCCCTACTCTCTCCTTTGTTTCCCCCCACTCATTCCCTCTGGTAACCAGTGTATTTTTCAGCCTAAGAATTGTTTGCCAGTTTATTTTCTTTGGTTATTAATATTCTGCAGATAAGTGAAACCATCCATTAACTTTTACTTTCCGACATAGTTTCACTTAGTATGATCATGTTAAGATCTATCCATTTTGTCCTCAAAAGCATGATTTCATCTTTTTAAATAACTGAGTAGTATTCTATTGAACATATATTCTGTATTTTCTTTATCTAGTCACTGGTTTTTGGACATGCAGTTTGGTTTCATGACTTGGCTATTGTGCATAAAGATTTTTTAAACAGATATGGGTGTATAAATATTTTCCTGTTAGTGTTTTCATAGTCTACAAGTGGTATTATTGGATCATTTGATATTTTCCCATTTTTTGAGAAATTTCCATACTGTTTTTTGTATATACTGTACTATAATAATTCCTACCAACAGTGACCAAGTGCTCCTTTTTCTCTAAATCCTTGGCAATTTGATGTTTTCCATCTTTTTGATATGGCCCATTCTCACAGGGGTGCGGTGATATCTCATTATGGTTTTGATTTGCATTTCCTTTATAATAATTGATGCTGGGCATTTTTTCATGTACCTTTAGGCCATGTTAATGTCTTCTGTAAAGTGTTTATTTGGGCCATTTGCTCATTTTCTGATTGGGTCATTTGTTTTTTCTTATTCAGATGTATGAATCTTATTTAGATGTATGTGTACATATTTTGGAACTAACCCCTTATCAGACATGTGATGTGCAAATATCTTCTCCCAGTCCACATAGGCTGCCTTTTTATTTGGGGGATAATTCCTTTTGCAGTACAAAGACTTTTGAAAGAAGAAAACAAAGAAAACAAAGATATCCCATGTTTATAGATTAGAAAAATAAAAAATGCTAATATGAACATATAACTTAAACCAATTTATAGATTCAACATAGTATCAAAAGTTTTATGTACTCCCATTTTTAAAAAAAATTTTGCTTTTATTTCCCTGGCTTTCAGAATTTTATTCCCAACTATGTCTCTGAAGTTGTTGTCCAGGAATATATCATCTATATTTTCTTTCATGTATTTTGTGGTTTTGGGTCTTATGTCCAAATCTTTAATCCATTTTGAATTAATTTTTGTGAGTGAAGTTAAGCAATGATCTAGTTCCATCTCTCTCACTCCTTCCTTGCTTCCTTCCTTCCTTCCTTTGTCCACGTGTCCCAACACAACTTGTTAAAAAGGTTATCTTTTCTCCATTGTCTGGGTATGACTCCTTTTCAAAGATTAACTTCCCATATTTGTGTGGGTTTATTTCTGGGCCCTCTGTTCTATTCCATTGGTCTGTATTTCTGTTTTTGTTTCAGTACCACATTGTTTTTATTGCTATCCCTGTGTAGTATGGTTTGAAGTCAGGACATATGATACCTACATTTTTCTGTTTTTCTCTTGGGATTTCTTTGGCTATTCAGAGTCTTTTGTGGCTTCATACAAATTTATAACTGTTCAATTTACTTGAGAAAAGGTTTTTGGGATTTTGATACTTACAATGTTGAATCTGTAAATTGGTTTAGGTAATATGTTCATATTAGCATTTTTTATTTTTCTCGTTTATGAACATGGGATATCTTTCTTTGTTTTCTTCCATTTCCTTTGACAGAGTCAAATTTCATTAAATTTTAATAATAGTTGTGATTTTCCATTAACTTTCATATATTCTTTTGTGAGTTGTATGCTAATATATGCTCAATAAAAATTTGATACTGCTGGATACTCAGTAAAATATTTGTTGAATAAAAAATTTTTAACATTCACATTTCCATTAAATAATTATAAAACAGTAATTCAGTTCAGTTAGTGTGATTGCTAGATAATCTTCTTAGTGTTTGTGGTTGGCAACAGCTTCAACTAATTCAAGGTTTCTGAGTCTACTTAGATGTAGGACTCACTAGGGAAGCTGATTATATATCCAAGGCCCCACCCCAGACCTGGTGGGGTAAGGCCTTGGAATATTTAATTCCAAGATTCCACGACCTCACCCTAAACCTGCTCAGTCACAATCTCTGAATGATTTGTATCATCAGACAAGTCTGGGAAACCTGAAATTAGGAAGCCTGCACTAGGAGCTTGATCAATGTATTGTTGTATAAAAGTATATAGGAACATTTATGGATGTGGACTGAGTTGGTAGTGTTAATTTATTCCTAATTCTGGGTCAGCTCAAATATCAGTAGACAAAATTGCTTTCATATTCTTCTTCAATTTCAGCTTCTATGAGATTTTATTTGAAATACTTTTAAAAATATCATTGAGCACTTGCACTGTGCAAAGCACCCTTTAATCTTTTCATGATTTCTAACATTAATATAGAGAGATAAAATAATTTTCCAGGGCTCAAATAACTTGACTTTGAATATAAGAAGTTATGTTTCAGAATCTGCACCATCTATCCCTGGAATATATTGCCTATAGGCACTAAATTCTGTGTACTTACTGACATATCAACTACTATTTTACTAAACATTTTATATACATTAAATGTAGCTACCAATCCTATAAAGTATGCTTAAGAAAGGAAAGTTTAGAGAGATTAAGTAGTTTGCCCAAGATCACCTTGCTAGTGGTAGAACCAGTGTGGTTTGTAGTTTGGTTGGCTCAATTCCAAAACTATATGTTCTTAACCACTACCCTGGATACAAGAATGGCTTGCTTGAATATGATGATATCTTGTGTCTTCTCTGTAGTATTTTGTACAAATAACAGTAGTTGCTGGGAACTTTCTGGATGGTAAATTTATAATCCTTTAATGTCTACATTAAATAATGTTTCACTTATAGGAGGAATGTAGAGGAACCAAATAAGGGATCAGGAAAAAAACTAATTATAATAAATTAAAAATCAAAATCAACAGGCAACTATGTATCAGAGACATTCTGCAGAAGAGGAGGAGAGAGTAGAATCAAAACACGGGTGGGAAGAGCACAAGGGACTATGGTGATGGTGCATGGGTGAATTGGTACAAAAATGAAAAATGATGTAAAAATTTATTAAATAAAAATAGTAAATAATGTTTACACTTAGTACATGCACTAAAACACTTTGGCATCAATGTTAAATTTTAAAATATACTCTGATATATAGAATAGCTTGTTCTAGATAGATTTTTTTTTAAAGATTTATTTATTTTTGCATATAAGAACTGGGGTGTAGGCCAGAGGTGTGGGGGTAGGGGTGAGAGGATTCACCAGAGACAGAGTGGGGGCAGAACAGGCAGATCTACTGAAATGAACTGCTGAGGGGAGCAGCAGGTAAGACTGTAGAGGTCTGCTGTGCCATGTGGATATCTCTCTGGCCAGGGATGGAACTTGTGCTGCCGTGGCAGGGATGGTTTCATAGAGCTGAGACTTAACCCCTTGTGCTACCAGGGAGGCCTCTGTTCTAGATAGATTTTTTTTTTAAAGATTTTATCTATCTATCTATCTATCTATCTATCTATCTATCTATCTATCTATCTATCTATCTATTTATTTATTTATTTATTTATTTATACGAGCACCGGGTACAGTCAGAAGCGTAGGAGGGTGAGAGGATTCACCAGGGCCAGAATGGGGAGCAGAGCAGGCAGAAGGACCGAAGTACACTGCTGAGGGGAGCAGCGGGCTGCAGGAGAGGTCTGCGCGCCCTGTGGAACCCTCCCCGGTGGCCGGGGAGCAGCCGAGGATCTAACCGGCGCTGCAGAGACTGTGGGCAGCTTCGCAACACAGCGCTCAACCGCTGTGCCGCCGGGGAGGCCCTAGATAGATTTTTAAAGAATATATTTGTTACCCTGTTATCTGCTAGAGAGTGGTTGAAAGTAGAGGATAGGATCATCATACTCATGGGCAGAAGGGCAGAGTGATTAAGGATTCTTTTTTATGGTTTTTATAGCAACCATTTCATAGTGTTTCATTTTCATAAGCTTATAATCATCATTATTACTACTAATAATAGTTATTAACTAGTTTTTTTAATTTAAAAGCTGAATTTGGTTAAAAAGAGTCTCAACTGATACTTATAGTAAAATATAGTATAGTTGGGTAAATACGTATTTTGTGAATATTTGGTAAGCAGTTATACTTAACTTCCTTCATTTGAGCATTTAATATTGCATACACATAATTTTGTCACAAAATTCTTTCCTTTACTTTTAAAGTTTGTATAAATTTACTTTCATGGATTTATTAAAGATTTTGTTTGAACTGTTTCACTTTCTCCTCTTGTCTCAAAAGGAAGGTGAAGTATTAATTGGTTTTAATGACTTCTACTGATACCTCTATGTGTAGGACTTCTAAAGGAAGGTAAAGAATTGGAAAGCAACTTGTGAAATTTGTCTGAGGAGGTGAGAAAGTTGCATGTGCTGTGAACTAGCACATTTCTTCTAGGTAGTACTATTGCAGTATAATAAATATTAAAATCTAAATTTCACTCTTAAATTGAACCCATCAATGAGAATTTTTCTGAGGAAAAAAGTTAACTAAATTCTTATACCTGGAAAAGTTCATAACTTGATAAACTAGGGAATAATGCCTGTTTAAATGTCTAGTCATTGGACCTTCTCCTCCCCCTCCTGCTCCTCCTACCTACACCTCCTCCCTACACCTTTTGTTCTTGTTCTTCCTTCTTCCTCTTTGTTCTTCCTTCTTCCTTTTCAAGGCAAGTTAAATTAGATTCACAACTTTTATAGAAGGTAATAGCCTGTATTGTGTAGTTTTCTGTTGTGCTTAAACAGAAAACTGTGCTTGTATGAGATAGACATGTACTTGGTTGTTTAGAATTTGCTCTTCCCATAAAAAATTCCCACTAGCAGGAGTTAATTCATCTGAAATGTGTATGATATACTCTGTATCAATGCCTTTGTGACTTTGATTAGACAAGTAACTATTTAGATATTTGTTCTTATACAACAAAAAATTGTATTGAGATCCTGGAAAATGTAAAGAAGACAGTTCTGTTTTGCAGGGAGGGAAAAATATGCCTTTATTAGTATTTGCTTCTGTAAAAATCAGTGCCGGGTATGACAAAAAGTAGAAATTAGAAAAAGTCTTTAATCTTGCTTCCCCATTTCCTGCTTTTTTTCACCCTCTGTTTAAATGATAGTTCTGATAACAGATACTGTGGAAATGTTTTTTCGTCATCAAGGTGAAAATCAAATTTACTGGGACTTTACTAAGAGCCAGCTATGAGTTGAGTACTCAGTTTGAAATATATAATTTATTCCTTATAATTAGAGAGGCACTATTATTATCCTATTTTACAGAAGGTGAAACTGAGGCTTACAAAGATTGGGTAAATTGCCCAAGGCTCTAGCCCAAGTAAGTGGCAGAAACTTACGTGACTCCAGATCTGTCTGATTTAAAGACAGTGTTCTAAATAATCATGTCAAATATCAGTTGTACATGTAATTTAATAGAGTGCCCTAGTATATTTTGTTTTAAGAAGGAAATACAGAACAAGGGAGTTAAGATATTTATATTTGGAATCAAGTTGTTTTTTGACAACCCCCCTTTTTTATTTTAAAGATTTATTTATTTTTATACAAGAGCTGGGGTACAGACCAGAGGCCCGGGAGGGCGAGAGAATTCACCAGAGACAGAACGGGGAACAGAACAGGCAGATGGACCCAAAGCACTGCTGAGAGGAGCAGCGGGTGAGACAGGAGAGGTCTGCCGGGCCATGTGGGAATCTCCCTGGCGGGCCGGGAATCGAACCATGCAGCAGAGGCTGCGGACAGCTT
Organism: Talpa occidentalis; assembly: GCF_014898055.3. Classification (NCBI taxonomy): domain Eukaryota; kingdom Metazoa; phylum Chordata; class Mammalia; order Eulipotyphla; family Talpidae; genus Talpa; species Talpa occidentalis. The sequence goes on along the minus strand of NW_023600993.1, from coordinate 75,126,639 downwards.
CACAGCACTGTGTTCAACCTGCGGCGCCACCCGGGAGACCCATTGATGACCCATTTCTATTGTACAACTTATACTGTGTGCTATTAGGTGAGTTGCATAAACTGTTTCACCTTCAGTTTCTTTCACAAATTAGAACATATAGGAGATAATGGATGTGAATGCTTAGTAAATATTCTATGCTAGTTATCACGAAGATGGTTATTAGTCTAAATTTGTGGAATGGTTGAGTTTACAAAGAGCTTCACATTTACTAGATGATACTCAGTGATACAATCCCTTGAAGCTCATTCATTGTTTTATTCACTCACCCACTAATTTTCTTTTCTTTTCTTTTTTTTTTTTTTTGAGCATCTGCTGGATGCCAGGCATTGTTCTATAGTTTGGAGTGATTTAACAGTGAAACAACCAAGGACAAAATTCCTTACCTTCATGGAGCTTATATTTTAATGGAGAATATGAATAATAACATATAAGTAAAATATTTACTGTATTAGATAATAGGTAGTATACTAGATAATGACAACAATAAAAGTAATATTTAATTCTTGTATGGGGAAGTTCTATGATTGACATATAGCTTAGCAATTAGAAGCATATTTTAATTCAATAGCATATTTTAAATCATAGTCTAGTTACATGTTTTTCTATTATGAACTTAAAACAATTTGTAAACTAGTTACAATTCAACTATAAACTTTAAAAAAATTTTGTGTTTTTTTTAATAAATCTTTTTTTTTTAAAGATTTATTTATTTATTTATACAAGCACTGGGTACAGTCAGAAGCGCGGGAGGGTGAGAGAATTCACCAGAGCCAGAGCGGGGAGCAGAGCAGGCAGAAGGACCGAAGTACACTGCTGAGGGGAGCAGCGGGCGGCAGGAGAGGTCTGCGCGCCATGTGGGACCCTCCTCTGGTGGCCGGGGAGCAGCCGGGGATCCAACCGGCGCTGCAAAGGCTGCGGGCAGCTTTGCAACCCAGTGCTCCACCGCTGCGCCACCGGGGAGGCCCAATTTTGTGTTATTTTTAAACAATGAACATATTAATTTTTTTTGTAGGGTGTTAGTATACCTCACTAAAGTTCATGGAATCTCTTTTAGCTAACTCAAAATATCTATGACATACTGCCTCAAAGTGTGGAGTAAAATTAGGTCTCTAGTACATATCTATGTTTGTATATGTCTGGTAAGTATACTCCAAATAAAGGATTTCAATAATTCAAATATTTTTAAAGATAAATAATTGTTAAAAATATTAAATAATCTTGAAATTTCTTTACCTTTGTAGACTAGGTCGTAGTACTCATGGGTTATGTCCCTACTTGGCAACAAACATGTTTGTTTGTTACAGATCACTGAAAGTTCCATTCTGGCTCTTAGAGACACAAAGGGGTCATGAACTCAAATATTAAGGTTTGCCTTCCAACTCTGAAATTAAATATTGGAAAGCTCAAGAAAGATAAGTGTTATTCTTAGGATACCTTATAGCCATTAATGATTTACTACCAATAGTCATTATTAAGTATATGGAGTAGGAGGAGTCTACAAGCTTTAGGAGATTTCACATTTGTCCCATTCACATATTTTGGGTTTTAATACTAAAAATGCACTATAATAAAATAAGTAATTTTTTTTTCTGGACTCAAAATTCTTTTTAAAGTTATTGAAAATAAGTTTTAAATACATTTCTGCTCACTATTTAAAGCACGTGTTAAAAAATTAAGCTTCAAGGGCAGACAGGATCCTTGTTCTATCACTTACTAACTATATAACTATAAGAAGGATTCCTTTATAGCTTCAAAATATATCTGGTATCTCCCCACCCTCACTGCTTTCTTCTTACCACCACTATCCTGTTCCAGATCACTAGTTCTTCATAAAGTCACAAAAGAGATTTACTACAATTGAATCCTGGTAGTCTGGTCCCATGCATCGTTTTCCTCCTCTTCTACACCATCCTTTTTAAAATGTTCTAACGTCTTTCTTGTATTGGAATGAAGTCCAGTCTCTTGTCCTTGGCCTAAAGGACCCTGCATGTTCTAATCCCAGTCTGTCTCTCAGATCTCACCCCTATCTTCTTTTTTTTTTTTTTTTGTGGGACCCTCGCCCATGGCGGGGGAACGAACTGGCACTGCAGAGGCTGCGGGCAGCCTCACAGCCCAGCGCTCAACTGCTGCGCCACCAGGGGAGGCCCACACCCCTGTCTTCTTTCCTGAGTCAAGCCACCCTCACATTGTTTTCAATCCTTAGCCTCACAAAGCTGATTCCCTAGTTGAAATACGACCACAATCTGTTTCTAGAGCTTAGAATATTATCTCACTGGTCACACGACTGACTCTGTTCCTCAAGTCTTAGGTTTTCCTTTGCCACACAATATGACTAGTTTCTCTTAATGCTTGTTGGTAGTGGCATGTTTTTCTTTTTTATGGCACCTGTTTTTCACTTTACATTTATCTGGTTTTTGGTGAATATATGAATTGCTACCTATCCAACTATATTAACTGTATCCTCCATATTTTCCTGGTTGACTGTTGTAAACATAGGCCCAAGCACAATTATTGAATAACAACTCAATAAATCATCATTATTGTTGAACGGCTAAAATAGCTCCATGACCTTCACAATATTAATTTGATCATCTGAAAAATACAGATAATACATGCTGTTTGAATTTGTTGCATAGGAAAAAAAAATCCTGTCTGTAAAGATATTGTGTGAATTAAATGCGATTAAAATATATAAAATACCTAACAATGTAAAAAATCCTCAACAAGTGGTATTGTCTTACAGCAGGAACTTAATCTCCAGACATTTATTAAGACCACATATGCATAACACATTGCTAGTATTCATAGAACACATTTTTAAAAGAGAATTTTGTTAGACTTTTGTTTTACCTATTCTATTTTTTTTTTAAATTTAACATTAGTCCTCATATCTAGGAAATTAAAATGTGGAATTTCAGAAGTGACTCCATGATTTTTAGAGCAACATTGATATGAGCTAGCCTCAACTTTGTAATGTCAGAATTATCAGAGCCCTGTTGTATATTCAGAAGGGTAATTACTTTGGGTAGTAATTTCCTACACTGCCCCCACCTCCACTCCAGACAGCTGGCATTGAAAAAGAACTGCTTTTATGTGTCCATACAATCAGTCTGTAAAATCCCATTATCCCCAACTTCCACACCCCTGTGGCTACATACTTCCTTTTGAAACCTCTTAAAAAAGAAAAAACTTTCAAGGCAGTCCTAAAGTTCATTGCTAATCTCATTTCATCCATATAATATAAAAATGAAATGGGGGTAGGAAATGGCTGTTTCATAATGTGATTTGCTTTATCCCTTCATCTGGAATTATATGATACTGTGAGAAAGGCTGGTGAAAGATTGTGTGGATGGGCAGAAATTCTATCTTAGTGTGTATTTTGATATGAATTTGTATTTAATTCTTTCTTGATGTTCACAGAATAGAGTGAGGTTAATTTGGTTTTCCTTTCATTCTTGTTCAGAATGTCTATACTATTTACAATCGGAGTTTCCACTGACCCCTTATGACCAGCATCTTAAACTTTGATCACCTGTTTAGAATTTAGTGCCTTTCTCTGCTCTCCTTTTCTGTTTTAAATCCCTTTCCATTTGAAAATCTGACCTCCTTTCTGGCTTATGTCCTGTGTCCACTGGACCCTACACTAAAGCAATCCTTTACTTTTATTTTCCAGTTTTGGGTTCCAACATAATTGACATTTTTCTTAGCACTTTCCCCCATCATCTTGAATTAATTGGCATCTGGTCTCTGAGGATGACACATTCCTGTTATCTACTGCATCTCTTGCTATCACTAGTTGATGAAATTCGGGTTGGGAGAGATGTGGCATAGAGATAGGGAGCTAAAAAAGTTTTTCCTGCTCCTCAAAGATCACTTGGTAACTGTTTTCATCACCATTATTGAATTACTTTTCTTTTGAAGTCCTTGTTTCTAATCTACATCACTTAATCTTATTATCTTTTCCCTCTGTTCATCTCTGTGACTTTTCTCCATCATCCTTTGGGTCTGTCTTCTAAATCTTACCTTCATACCAACTTTTCAATCTCTGAGTGACTTTTTACTCCTTGTTAGTTATCTAAAACTCTAGCTATTCAATCGCTGCATTTACCGTAATCATCTCACAGTCATCACCATGACTTGGACCACACCTCATGTGCCTCTCAATTTATTTTTCTCCCATTATTTATGCTCTCTGTTCTTATTCTAGATCCCTATCTCTACACCCCATGTTATTCACAAGGTCAACAAATATGCCTCCTGGTATCCACTTCATTTTTTATACCTTGATCCTTCTTTTATATCATATTTTCTCGTGGTGACTTGCTACTCTGAGACCCTCCCTTTTATGCTTTGTTTTTAGATTCCTCTTTCATCTTCTGTCCTGCAAAGGGGTAGATGTTTCTTTGACTTGTCTCTTTTCTCTCCTTCTGTTGGGCATCTCATCCACCTTTTATCTTTAATAATAACCTCTTAGATATGTATTCCCTTCCTTGATGCTAAGGATTTGTCTCCAGACCCTCATTTCTAAATTCATAATTAGACATTTCCAAAAGGTTAACATAAGGTGATTATAATTCATCTAAATTTGGTCACCGTAAAGGGTTAAAGAGAGCACTATTATTAATAATTAGCCAATATAAATATAAAACCCAATGTGTGTAAAATACCCTGAAATTGCAGTACCTTGAAATTGCAGTTCCATCATTATTAATCACCTCATCAACGTTCTATTTTCTAGAACCAAAAATGATCATCTTCAAATTTTATTATTCCTCAATTTAAAATTTGTACAAATCCTAACTTTTGTATCTTTTGAATTGCACCCTTCTCAAAGAATATCATGCAAATTTCTTAGCTTGGAATTCAACATTCTGCAAAGTTTGACATGAAACACCTTTGCAGATCCTATATTTCAACTGTATTACTGACTTTTCCCTAAATACCTCCTTCCTAAAACAGTGATCTTTCACTGCATGAAAATTACATATGGAATTAAAAAAATATATATTTTTGTAGTGCCCAAACTTAACCTAAGAGACATTATTTAGTAGTTCTGTATTGAGACATGGTTATCTTAATTAAAGTCTTCCCAAGTGATTTTGACCAAAGTCAGTTTTGAAAATCATTGCTCATTTTTCTGACTCTCGTAACTTTGTTTCCATTTCCCCCCATAAATATGATACCTGCTATTCTTGCTTTATCTTTACATATGTTCTTATTCTTTAATACCCAACCCTGATTTTACCTCCTTCATGAGGTCTTTCTTATCTACGTAGATTTAATTATTTCAGCTTATGTATTGCAGTCACAATAAGCTTTCATTACATTACGGATTATAACCTCTAGATGTTACACTTGGAGGCAAGTCTTCCATTATTTATAATGTAGAAGCTAGTCAGTAAAGGTTATTGGCTGTTGAGATTATGTGTTGAGAACTTTGAAATTCTTAAGAAGGTGATTGATAATTATGAATTTTGCTAATTTAACCAAAAATCTAAAACATACAGTTGTTTTAATAGCAAGACTTTGCTAAATTAAGATTTGATAATCATGCTAAATATGAGAAACAAATTAGAATTTTAAATACCACTATTGTTTTCAGCAGCAGATGAGCTCATATAAAAGTAAACTCACCCTTAATACCCAAAATTCAGGTGCTTTAAAGCATGTAAGTCTCTTTGGATTCCTTATGAAAATTGTCACAATGACATGTAGCTATAACATATGCTTTTGTCAGAAATCATAGTAAAGCAGTTTTTTTTTTTTTCTGGTTCCTTTGGCCCAGGGGAAAATTTTTAATAAATACGACTTGCTAAAAGATAAAGCATAGTTGTTGTTTTTTTTTTTTTGAAATAGGGAAGAAGAGCATGAACATACTGGTTTAATGCAGTCACAAGTGGCTGCAGCTAAAAACAATTTTTGATTTTTGTCAAACTCTATAAGGGAGTGATTATTTTTACCTTTTTTAATTTTTTGGTAGCTTTCCTGATTTAATTCTTGTTAAATCTACATGTTATACATTCAGGATTAGACTTTTAACCTTATAATTTTCAGTTGGTACCTGATCAGAGTAATTTGTAAATAATTAATTTGGGATATATGCAAATTGATCTATAATTTAGTGCCATTTTAGCTGGAGATTTGTGTTTCGTTTTTCTGTAGGAAGAGTATATTTTTCAATAAAGCATTTGGCTTTTGTAGCAAACCCAGATGAAGAATAAACTTTTGTCTTTTCAGTGCTTCTAATTTTGTGAGTGTAAAACATCTGTTTCATTACTGGTAAAATAATCAAAATACATATAGTCTGTGCTCATGAAAGATAGACCAACTGGAAAAGATACCTCTTCTTTTTTGATTTTTCATAAACTCACCATTTCATTTTGACATTTCATGACTCTAAATAAATTGTAGAGTCTTTATGGAACCATTTAGCAGTTTCCTTGACTTCTGGCATAACTGTAGCTGACCTACTCAGAACCTCTGGAAGCAAACTCAAACTTCCTTTTGAAAACATTTTCTATATTTAATGTTAATCATGTTTGTCTGTGCTAACTTATTCATGGAAAACCTCCATAACAGCAAGTCCAAAGAGAAAGTGATGGGAAACATTTGAAGATGGCAACTAAATAATGAATGAGATTTCATGAGGCAGTTGGAGATACTTGTCAGTAATGTAGCAGAAGCAGTGAGATCTAGCAAACTTTCAAGAACACAAACTTCTTTTAAAACTATAATGGCAGTAACATTCTGTATAGCATTGTACAGTTTTCATGCACATTATCTCATTTAATCCTTACAACAACCCTGGGAGGTTGGTGGTAATAGCCCTATTTTATAGATAAGGAAAATAAGTTATAGAAAATAAGTGCCTTATTATTAAGTTTATACCCAGGAACTCTTAGATCTGAAATTTCTGATTTACTGATGCCAACTCACACTACCAAAAAGCTGTTAAAGTATTAATTTTTCAAAGACCACCTTAAAGAGTCCCACAGCAGTGACAGCAGGGCACTAAAGATGGAAAGCTCACAAAGCCACTTCTGAAGTTTTCCATCTGTGGAGCATGTAAGTAAAATTTTAGTACTCTGAAAGACTTACAAAGTTACCTTATGCACAAAATATTGAACTTTTTGAAGTAAAATGATACACAAGATCAAGATACCACTTTTTCTTTTAAATTTGTAGCCAACGTTTATTTTTATGCCTAGAAAAATACATGAGGGTGCTTAGACTAATGTGCTGGGCCATTTGCTACTTTAGTGATAGTAACATAATCCCGAAAAAGCAAGCACAATTATTTTGTACTTTTTTTTGTTTTATTCAGCAATAAGACCATAATTTTTCATATTTGAGTAATTATGAAAAATTTGTCTGTCGAGTTTTAAAAGCTGAATACATGTAGCGTTGGATCAAGGCACATACAAGACTGGCCAAAGGGCGTACAATGCACTTTGGTTTTTGTTGGAAAAAAAAAATCATGGCAACGGAAAAGTGATGTTTTTTAACAAGTAATAGCTCACAATTCAGTAGGAAGCTAGAAAGAAATGTTACATTACAAGTTCATTATGTAATATCTGGCAAATGTGACAGTAATGGGCAGTATTCTGTGAAAGTAAACAGAACATTTATGTACAGTGTTAAAGCATTTCCTATAAACCAGATCTGAATTTGATCTTTAGCATGATTTTTCTTTTAAATTCTCACTTATTTAAAGTACTACCTTCGGTGGACTGTTGAAGGGACTTGCTTATGGTTATACTACCTTTTTAGTATGTATCGGTTTCTCTTTGACATCCTTTATTGTAAAGACATCATAAACACTAACAGTTATGTGTCTAGAACTCACTTTTCAAAAACCAGTGTGGTACAGGCAAACCCAAAATGCAATTCTGGTATTTATGTTTATTATGCTATGCAAGTCTAAGTTTTCATGTTTTCCTAAGTATACATTTTCCCCCTAACTTGGAAGCACACTTACATTATTGTTTTTGTGAAATCCTTTATCCTCAAAGCTTTGCTAACAATCACTGGCTTTAACAACCGACTTCCCACTTCTTTTATGCCAGCCGATGTATTCAGTTCAGAAGGTATGTTTACTTTCTTAAGGATATATAATTTGCTTAAAGCAAATGGAGATATGCAGCAAGTTTGATATTGCCCATTACTTCACGTATTTTGATTTATTGAATACCACTGGGATAATACAAATTTAATAATTGGAACATTATTTCATAACTATTTTTTAAAATTTAATTTTCTCATTCAGCCAGGTTTATTTTTTTACATTTTATTAATACCAAAGTGAAAAATGGCCTGTGCTTATACTACAAGGATCTTATGTGAATGCAGTCCTGATTGTTCAACACAGCAAGAAAATTCACTTTCACAGTCAACAAGTCATCTTACTCAGTAGAACACAAAGTAAATGATTTATAACTTCAATATTTGCAAGGAAAATACAGTACAAATTACTAAAAAATACTAAAATATAGACTTGTGTTCAGGCATCTCCACTACATCAATCGCAGCAGTAACCTGAAATTTGAAACTTTTAATAAAAAGTTCTTAAATATAAATTATATGGCAAATGTACAGTACATTGCTTTTTTTCAGTCTCTTTTTCCAGTGTTTTTGCAGTAGAACAGGTTTCCTACCATCACCTCCTTTAGGTTAAAAAAAACCAAAACAGTCTGCTGTGAGTCCTCCAGCATCATGAGTGTGAATGATCTGAGTCTGGAATACCACTGTCTCTGTAATCTCCATAGCTTCGGTTACTACTGCTTTCACTGTGATTGTTTTTATACAGATTCATTCCATTAGGAGGAAATATGGTGTGTATTACAAATTCCTCCTTTGAGATTGGTTCATTGGTTATTGGCAACATCTGAAAAGATGTCTCCCTGATTTCCAGGATAGAGTTGTCCTTCTTAGTGCCAGCTTCCGCGTAGTCATCCTTTCTTCTCCTCCCTTTGCTGTATGCACAGTTCCTTGAGAAGATTGAGCCATTCCTATGGACATACCAGCACACTAAAGCAAGAAGGGCTATGGCCACCAGAGCCACAGCCCCACCTATGATGGCAGCCAGTGGTAAATTGGGGTTTTTGTAAGGTTCTTTCTCTTGCTCTCGATTAAGGGTGGTTGTAGGGTTATACATTCGAAGGGGTGCAGTTTCAGTTTCAATACAAACAGGAGTTTCATCAAATAGGTAGAGGTTACTGGTTTCCATGGGAACCATGCAGACTCGATAGGGTGAATCAGGCTCCAGCGCTGTGACCAAGTATTCGCTGCGTTCCCCAGTTACAATTGTTTCTGTTATAGATCCAAATGCAGGGCTATGACCCAGTTTGAGCCAACTGAGTCTTAAAGCAGTCATAGGTAGGACAAGTTTCCAAGAGATATGAATGGTGTCTGAGGTGACAGATTTCACAGTAATTATAATTGTTTTTCTTGCTGGACTTCCTGTGGTTCGCAGATCCTTCGTGAACTTTGGGTTCTTAACATCTGGTTGCTTGGTCACTGGCGCTGGCCATTGTCCTTGAGCAGGAAACGCTGTGTTAGGTATTGCAGTGGTTATCTGAATGGTGCTTACAACTGCACTGTCCTTACAATCAAATAATTCTGCATTGAGATCCTTAATAGCCATCCCTCGAACTTTTTCTGGTGCTTGGCACATGAGCCCACGCACATTGACCTTCACAGGTAGTGACTGTAACCAGTCACGTACCCATTTCATCTTGCACCCACAATACCACGGATTGTTGCGAAGAATCAATTGGGTTATGTTGTCCAAATCATCAAAGATACCCTTAGGTAAATTACTTAGGTTATTATTGGACATATCAAGTCGATACAGCTGCCTTAGATAAGAAAATGCTCTTGGGGGTACCCGGTTGATGTGATTATCTTGAAGATAAAGTTTCCTTAGGTTTGTTCCTGGAAGGTTTACTGGTGCAGCAGTCAGGGAATTCCGCACGAGTGAAAGTTCTGTTAAGTTGACTAAATTGAAGAAAACTTTATCACCTAAACCATGGTTGTTCAACAGGTTTCCATCTAAAACCAGGCGTTTTAGGCTAGTGAGACCTTGAAGAGATGGTGATGAAATAGTGGATATGCGATTATCATCCAAGCGTAGTTCTTCTATGGTCTTGGGCAAACCCCAGGGAATTGTGCTAAGGTGATTACGGGACAGGAAAAGCAGTCGGAGATAGTTGCTGTCTCGAAATGCCCCCTCTTCGATGCTAACAGCAGAGACGGAGTTATCATCTAAATGTAATTCTTCCAGATAAGGAATTTTTGAAAGTGAATCATAAGTGATAGTCCTTATGTTATTTTCTTGCAAATGTAACTCTTTTACATACTTTGGGAGGTTGGTAGGAAATTCATCTAAACTATTGTGATATAGGTATATTCTTTCGACTTTCAGCAAGTTTTTCAAATCTGAAGGAATACCAGCATTATTTATTTGGTTGTTCTGAAGATAGAGAGTTGTAGCATCCTCTGGTATTCCTGTTGGAATGGATGTCAGAAAACGATCATTACAGTAAATGAAACCTGCATCACAGCGGCACACAGATGGACAGGATTTAGCCATAACTGATAGAGATGCCACCTGAAGGAACAGACCAATTTTAGTCCCGATGAGGAAAATGCTCCAGGCTGGGCTGATCATGGTCAGTAGCTTCAGAGCCCTAAAATGAAGTGAGTTAAAAAAAAACAAAAAACAGAAATTAGGTGAAAATAATTAAAATATTCAAAACATTGTAAAAATTAAAACATCTATAAACAATCTTTTTTTTTTTTGCATACTTAGGGCCTTTTGCTAGCTAGCAATGAACATAATCATATAATCTCTTTATCCTAAATGTTTTGTGGTATTAAGAAGTTTGTGTTTCCAATCCCTCTGATTTTGAAATATTAGATATGATTGAAGTTGTACTGAATATTCTAAAACATTTTCATAGCACTTAATATCAATTTCGTAGCTATTCACTGACTAAGCAAATGAAATTTCTGATTTTCTAATATTCATAATTAATTAACATATAGGAATATGATTTGTTATATTTAAAGATATTACTGTTCTTAAAAAGCAAAGAAGGCCATAGAGGTATAGAAATGTGTGGTTAAAAACAAAACAAGAAATTTTCTTACTATGTAGGTATCGTTGCACACCTGACATCCTCAAACTCAGTAAAGTCAATTATTAGTGTTATTTCTTTTTCTTTGATAATTAATATTAAAGATTGTTAGATAGTTCTAGCAAGAAAATCAGAAGGAACCTTCTTCATATACACTAGGGAAGGAAAGAATTATATAGTTAACGCATTTAACTAATCTTAGTGGGAAATTCCATTTTGTTCACATTTTGTAATATGTTTCACACTATATAGTTTAATAGCTTTATGCACATAGTTTACTCTATTCTTTTTCATATTTTCACAATGTGTTTATATCTTTAAGTTTCAGTGTAGTCTATGTTTCAACTTTCCCCATGGCTGGAAAATTATAGATTTATATCAATCTATTGTGTAATATAATCTATTTTGCACTTTTAGGTATTAATTAGCCTTTATAATTTCAGGCATGAAAATAAGAAACTTTAATATATTTCCTACCTTATTGAACGATGTGAGTAAATTTTGCGTGAATGAAAATCCAATGCACATATATTATTTTCTTGGTGAGAGATTTAAAAACTCTTGTTTAGTCCTTGGAAATGTTCTTCACTGTTTATTCAAGTAATCCTATGCCACGCACACCTCCAGATCAGGATTGCTGTTGTCAGTGAACATCCAGCTGCAGTTCAGCATGTTGGACAAGCTTATTAAAGTGGGGGCCAGATACAATTCAGCTTTCTGTTACTATGTAGAACACATGGCTTCCTATGTATTTTTTTTTCCTTTCTGATAGAGTTTCTGTGTGAAGGTTCCTTTTGTGTAGTTTAATTCCCTTAGTGAAAATTGCTCTCTTTGAAATTCTTATTGGCTCTTCTGTGCAATGTGGTCAGAGATAGTAACTTCAGATCCTCATGAAGAAAGCCATTCATGATGCTAAGGCCTGTATGGTAATAGGTTTTTCAGGCAGTTACCACCCACCTTTATTCCCATCCAGGATTATCCAAGTATAAACTTTGTATAGTAGCTACATCCTGAGGTATGATTACCTACTGTGAAATAGCTATTTCCAGCTTTTGCTTCTTGTTGCCTTCTCAGAGTTTCTGGTATGGTCACGTTATGCAAGCACAGGTATTCTTTTTTAAGAGGCAAAGAAAATTTAATTCAAATATTCTTCATGGAAAAAAAAGGAAGCATACTAGATTTCCTTTATATTCCTCTTCCTTAAAATATACTGGGCATCTCCTGTGAAAGTAAAAGGTTTTAATGAACTATTAATAAACAGACTTTGACATACTAGAGAAATATCTTAGAAATTTAATTTCACCTTTTTCTTTAAACAACACATTTTTCATCATAGCAGTTAACAGAAGGGATAAAATTACCTCTTTGTTTTTTACTTTCCATTGTATTATATAAATAAAGTAGGGGCTAAAGTTGATATTGTCACCCAATATAAATTTTACTGTTAACTATTTGTTAAGTTATATTTTGCCTTAAAACTCAGAAGCAAAGTTTCATTTAAGCACCCTTTAATGACTTTCTAATTCAGATTAATTTAATCTTTAGAAGTTCACTTTTATATCGTTGATATAAAATATTTAAAAAGAAGAAAACAAATACATGCAAAAGAGGTAAGCATATACTTAGGAAGGATTTTTGACAAAATGCCATGATAACTTTTTTTAGACATTTCTGAATATGGTTTTATGCAGTCACACAATCTATCATTTAAAGAACTGAAAATAGTTTAAAAGAGTTAAGAGGCTTTTGAGTTGCCCAGTATCCTGTTTTACTTTTACTGCAGGCCCCATTTTTCCCAATTACAGAATTAGACACTAGCATGTTCCTCCTAAGAGGTGTTTATAGGACTAGTCAATGATTTTGAAACTAGTTACTCAAGTATACTTGGCCAAAAGAAGTACAATCATAATTATTCAATTTTAATTTTATTTTAGCAAACTGAACTTGAACAATCTGTATTTGGAATAGAATGGATTGTTATTTCAATCTGTCTGTAAAATGACCATTAGGAAACCATACCAAAGCCTTATAAGGCATTTCTCTCTATGTCTGAACATGTACATTTCAATTTCCAGTACTTGCATTTTTCTTTTCTGAAATAAGAATTGAGGTGTACCCAAAGAGACCAATGATTTTAATAGCTGCTTTGTCCATTACGTAATATGCATATGCAAATTTTGCTGGGAGGACACTGGAGATAGTGGGTAGGATCAGTATCTATTATGCAGGGTTACCCACTCAGGTACTTTCTGTAATGTAGGGAATATTAGAGAATCATGGAAATATTTGACCCTGAAATTAAGGACTAAAGTAGAAGCAATTTGCTTCTCCCTCAGTAATTACCTAGCATCCAACAAGGATAGCATCTGTTCCAGAATTCAAACACTATTGAAAGTGAATGTTAAACAAGGCCAAAATTTGAGTTTCTGGTTCTCTCTAAAAATTCAGTTTCTTTTAGGATGCCACCGGATCCCTACACTATTATTAACAGAAGGGTACATCTAAAAAATTACAGATATTTTTAATTTGAATTTAGGCAAATTGAAACAAAAATGGATAAAGTAGTCTCTAGTGGATATTACAAAGTGCCCACAGAGGAAAAGTTCTGATGATTTACCATTTAATGTGAGGTATTACTGGATGACTTTAAGGTTTTGCTCACTTTTATTGAATTTCAGTAGTATATTTTCTTGAAAATTGTTGTTTCCTCAGTATATGATGTTTAACATGGAAAACTAGGCTGTTGAAATTTTAGTTGCAATGTGATTTTTAAAAGTACCAGCTGTAAATGTTTTTTAAGCTGGAATATTATTCAACATTTAGAATAATTTGGTTAATTTAAGCTTAGAAAACAATTACTTTCGTTAAATTGCAACAGAAATTAATTAAAATCCATTATAAAAATAACAGGTTAGAACCTGCTTAAAAGGATACCAGTAGTCAAGGATTTCTCATATTCAGGGAACACTCTAAAGCTAAGAAGATGGATGTACTGAACAGGGATTTAAAATGTGTTGTTTGTCCCTGGAGTTAGATCAGCTTAGAGCTGACCAAGGTGATTGTAATGATAGTGATAATGATAACCAAAGATAAATTACTGCCCTTGAACTTGTATCTGGACAATAAATATTTCCATCAAATCAAACTCTAAAAATATGTATTGATTTTCACTTTTTTTAACCCAGAGGAGAGACAAATCTAAGTTAGTGTAAAAAGAAGGAAGATAAATCTGTTTATTTTTTCTGTTTTACATTTGTGAAACTGCTTCCTATGCTCTGTTTGATATGCAAACTCACATTGCCATTGATACAATAGTGGTAATAATGTGGGATTAACAGAAAGCTTAAGTCTCATTAAGGTTTTGGGAAATGTCATTCTCCCCAAATTACATTAAAACAAAAGGCAAAAATAATAGGCTGGCTTACTCTGGAGAGAAGGAGACTTTTTCAGAAATGAAAATTTCTTCAAAGTCCTTGTCCCCCTAACACTTACACCCTTTACTTAAGTTCAAAACAGTTCAAATTTGTGTGTTTAGTATTTTATATTTTATCTCTTTCCCTTCCCCTCTATATTTGAAACTATAATGCTAAACAATTTTACTTTGCATTTTAAGACTGTCAGGATCTCTCATCTAAAATAAGCAATCCTGGCTCCATGTTTAGACTTTTCATTTTTCTGAGTTGGCTCCATGTATTCAAGCACATAGAGACATTATATTTGAATTTTAATGATGAAAAAAAAAATGACACCCACTGGCATGGACACTGGGTCCAGGTTTCTACAACAACATAGACTGCAGAACCTTTATGTCTGCATACTTTTGAAAGAGGACATTCCTTCTAAACAAACAAAGTAGATCTTTTACAAAAATAATATTAATGGGGTACTGGAACATGTTTACTTAAATGGATATATTAAAATTATTTTTGATGGAGCCATTGGTTAGGTATCGAACTTTTATAATTGTTGTGAAAAGAAGAAAAACATAATCACCTCACAGTTGAATAAAAATTTTGGTAGGAATCTTTCTAGTCCATGTCTTTATGTAAGTAAACATTATGCAGTTTTTAAATGCATGTCCCATGTAATTATCAACTCTGTGAAAAGCCTTCAATTTATTTCCACTGTATACTTAAGAAAGATGTGGATACTACCATTTTGAGATATTTAAATAAAACTAGCATAATTTAACAAGTTATATTTGTTTAGAAATCTGATATGTAAATAAAGTTTTTTAAAATTTAAGCAATCTACATTTTCATATGATTTATTTGATATGACAGTATTTTGGAGGTGGGAATAAGAAGGCATTTCTCATGTTTTAATTACTCAGATTAAGATTATATGTTGATAGTACTAACTTTTGAAGTCCTTTATTTGCTATCTTTGACTTAAAAAGATTTTGACTAATCATTGCTCATTTTTTGAAAATCTTAAGTGTAGAGTTTTGAGATTGTAGCTTCTTTTTAATGATTTCCCTCACAAAATAATTTGTTAATGATAAATTTTAAAAATATTAAATTTAAAAGTAAGATGGGATGTAGAACTTTTAATCTGTTAATTGCATTATTTTGCATATAACCTTGAGACTGAAGAAAACAAGCTTAATCAAATTTATCCAAGTTTGTGAATATTTCCAGGTAAACTGGAATTATACAACCAGAATCTAGAGATTTGTGAAAGTAATTTATATATGAAAGCTTAAATTGCTGCTGGAGATCAACAGCAAAATGATCAACCTGTGAATGCTAAGTCCTTGCAACAACAAATGTCATTTCAAATGAATTACATATATAGTTAAAATGAAAAACTGGAGTATATCAGGTTAGTTGATAGTGACAGCAAAATGCTTTCTAAGCAGCCTGTCTGGTAGTTAAATTTTCCACGATCATCAGATTTCAGGAAAGTTCCAATTCTTTTGTTTAATGCCAGGCAAGCAGGACCTCTAACTCTTCTCTTGAGAGTCATGAAGTCTGAAGGGTTTGCTGAGAAGCAGAGAAGCAAGTATGTCTTTTCATACTTGTTTTATCCAGACTATTTTCTAGCCTCAAGAAGGTTTTCTTTTATTTATGTAATATAGGGTATAAAAGTTCTAAAGCAAAGGATTTTTACTTTCTCCTTATATTACTGGCTCTTTTCCCCAATAGGTTTATGATAAATGAATCTAATTCTGCTTCATTTATTTTGGCTTGTAAAGTTAAATAGAGCATCCTTAGAACAAAAAGGCAAAGTGGAATGTTATCTTTCATCATAGAGAATGCTGCTTCCTTTTGTGATATTAAAGCCAGACAAAATGAATTAGAGAACCAAGACTTGTAAGAATGAATAAGATACTAATTTACAGGGTGGTAAAGATAAAGCAATAAAGAGAGAGCTATGGGCAGTGGATACGTTTTATATTTGCATTGACCTTGGAGCAACTGCGATGAAAACTGTGCTTACTTTTTTTAAACCATTGCAAACTTGAAAATCCTTTTTCAGTGTTATGAGTACAATTGGGTTGATGTGGTTTTAATTTTTAATGTTTATATTTCCATATACTAGATCAACTAATGTTTGGGTCTACTCTGTGCCAAGCACTGTGCTGGTTGATAAGAACATTCAAAATCATAAATCACTGTTTTTTTCATGTTAGAGCAGGATTTTATTGACTTAAACTTAATGAAGAGAAGGAAAATCAACAAATACACTGATCAATCCACTGGCCAGTAGCACACTTTAAATATAGTGTTTAACCAAACCTGGTCTGTGGGTTTTTTTTTTTTTTTTTTCAAGTTTCCCCGGTAACTTGTGCCTATGTAAAGTGAAGACTAAAGAACAAAAGCTGTCATTGTCTCATCAAGTGAGAACAATTTTTCCCTCCTCTCAGTTAAGCAGACTAATACCTGGAGAAAGCTTTTTATATATTCTGACACTTGATTTGGGGGCTAGAAAAGAGATTATGCATATGCAAAACAAATGGAACTTTAGCTGTAGCTTAATCTATATTTAATTTCATTTTGCTTTAAAATTGCTTTTTTTTGGAGTTGTTAGTAGACAAATCAAACTCCTGAAACCTGCTTTACCAAACATATAAACATGACTTTCAAAACTATTTTTAGAGTGGTGTTCATCCAAATGCATTGATGTTTATCTGCGTTCTGAAACTGGAAAATTCCTTCTCAAATGTATATTCCTATTAGTTCTTAAGAGAAAGGATTTTTTCAGAAGACAATTATAAACCATCTCCTTATTAGAAATTGGTTTGCTGACTTGTGATAAGTTTTTGAAATGGTGCAATGTTAGATGAAGCCCATAAACAGTCCTTTTTTTAATGCTCTGAAGAGAAAAAATGCAGTTTTGAGATTTAATATCTCTGAGAGATTTACTATAGAGTGTTTGCCCGCTGGGGGGTGGTACACTCTACCAGAAGACTGCTTTCAGAAGCCGCAAGTCAGATGTTGGCTGCTGTCGGCCAGTTTTTCTCTGGTTTAATTACAACAAAGCCTCCCGTTGAGAAGAACAGTGAAGGCCTCAGGGGCAAAAAGGTGGGGGGGTGAGAAAGAAGAGGGAATGAGGGGAAAAGGAGGGAAGAAATTACTGCCTTTGAAAAATTTACTGAAACTTATTTCCCTCATTGCCTTCATTTATGGCGTACTTTACTTGATTTTCAGCAATTATTTATAATTCTATTAAAATAGTCTGGTATGACTATAAGAATATTAAGGGGGTTGATTCAGAACTTTTGAGTTAGCTCAAATCTTGCCATTAACCACAATTTCTGTTATGTAGCCTGTAGCCCACCCACTTTTTTAAAAAAGCCTGGAAAAGTTAAGATGTATTGAAATGCCAATTTTTAACGAAGTGGTTTATTAAATGACATGGTTAATGTAATAATGGTATGGACGATGGCATATCAAAAATAAAAAAGCAAAAAGAAGCATTCATATAATATTAATACAAGGCAAACTGATTTTTGTAACATTTAAAATTGTTCAAAATAATCTAGGAAAAGGAGGATGATTTAGGGTATGTAGCCAAAAAAAAGCATAGACAAGTCTCTCTGCCATGCACTTGCATGTTTAAAGCTGGTAATTTTATTTTTCATCTAGAGACACTGAACCTTCATTAGGGTCTTGTGTCCCTAGGCAGGAGATGGTGAGCATAATTGGAGTTTCTATTTGATTGGGCAATATAGTCTAGAGAAGAAACCGGGGTAAAGATAATTAATAGCTTGCTAACAAAGTCTGACAGCCACAAGATTTCAACCAAATTTATTTCACACTGCTTCATTTAGCTCTAAAAAAGTTTTGATAGAATTGGAGGCTTTTTAATTAACATTTGAAAGCAAAAGAAACATACCTTCTATTTTGCTGCCACTTTCAGTTATGACAAATTTTCTTACAGTTTTTCTTCATTTTGTAAAACTTTACCCAGTTATGTATTTCATAAGTGCTTTTATTTAGGTATTGTTTAATTGGACATTTTGAACCTACTCATAATTGATTTAAAGTGGGTGGGGGGGTGCAGAGAAATGAAAACCACAATTAAGAACTGATAATAATACAGGATCACAATATTAGTGAATTAATTATGTTTATTCATTCACCAACATCTTTGCTGCTCCTTGGACTTCATGTGTTTTGTCATTCTCTAGTTTTAAAAAAATGTGATTTTTTTCCTACTTAAATACACGTAGTCACCTTTTTTAGACTAAAAATACATGTGTGCATATTTTGTGTACACACACAAGTATATTTGCACCCTAAATAGCAAATCTTTGACTTGTATATTAAAACTTGGCATATTATACATTGAGTAGTAATGGTAATATTAATATTTTGTGGCACTTTTAAACTATTAATTTCTTTATTCATTTCAAAAGAGATGAGTATCATCTTTGGGGCAACATAAGTAATGCTACCTGAAAACAGACAAATTCTTTATGTTTATGCTGGTTAGGATATCCTAATGCGGTTAGGAATAAATGAAAGCATTGCTATAGCTGAAGCACTTCTAATAGCTTTATTCATGTAGTTTTTTGCCAATGAAATAACATGTGCATTTTAGAGCAGATAGATTTACACAGAAAATTTACAAATAGCTAATTGTTAAAACCATTAGAGAGTTTGTTTTCATAATAGGCAAATATCTGATCTGTTTTTCTTTTTTATTCTAATCAATCAATCAATCAATTAAAAATTAACCCCCCTCCTCCAGATGCTGAGAAAATATAGGCCTGTTGCACTCTTTACCTCTATGCAACCATTTTGTTTCAGAGCTAATTCACTGAACAAAAAATTTGAAAAGATACTTTTAACTACTTTTGAGAGCTTTGTGGTATAAAAGCTTTTTCTTTAAATATAAGATTTTCTTACTATAAGTTGCAAGTGAATGGAGATTCTGTATATCCTACTTGATGAGGGTTCTGCTCCTCTTTTCACCCTTCCATCCTAAACTGCATACATCAGGCATAGCTTCCAGGGTGAGCTTTGTTAGTTTTTCTGAGTAGGCTTTGCCAATTACCATGCCAGTCACATACTACATTTGCCCCAGCAATGGATTTTGGCATTCTACTAGAGAGGGAACATGTTTGGAAGATAGTCTCCCCCTCCTCTGAGTTGAATTCACTAGTTGAGATTTGCTTGAAGCAGCTCTGGCCGGATAGCAGTGCAAGCTTTAAAATCTAGGTGTAGCTGTTAATCCTTACTGAGGCACATAAGTCTTCAGGAGTAGCTAGGCTAGCTGTGAGCAAGATGTATGCTTTTCATGTACTGCGCACTCATGGGCTGAGGGATTATTGATTTTCTTTCACAGTTGTAAAAACAGCAATTGGTGATCATACCACACATATAGTATACGCCAAGTTAGCAAGACCTTTCACTTTCCTATCTGTGGAAAATCTGCCTTGTATTTAATATTTAACTTTACAATTTGCTGTTTTCCATAAAACTCTTTTCAACTCGCAACTACATGAGATGAAAAATAGCCATTTATGATTATTTTTTAAAATGAAAGACCGTTCTAAGAAACTTCTTTATTTGGCTATGTAGTTACAAATTTCCCTGCTGGCTTGCACGCACATACATAGCTCGCACCGGTGACAGAACAAATGTTCGATTTGGATGCCTCATGGTACCAAGTTATTCCTTTCTAGGGAGCAAAACCAAGCAAACTTTCTGGGACATTCATAAGGAAAAACACGGAAAACACTTACCGGGAAGATGAGAAAAAGCAATCCTATATACACTGCGGATATAGCTGTAATTCCACTGATTGTGAACAGGAGTAATAACCCTCCCCCTCTCCCAAGCTCCGCGTCCAGTCCACACAAAGCCAGCGGCAGCTGCAGGCTGAGCTTGTCCTGCTTCAGATCTCTCCCACACTGTGGAGTGAGCGAGGGAGAGCATTCCAGTTTACTGCACACAGCCCACCTCCAACTCTGAAGTTAAAGCTTCACCTCGCAGTGGTTGAGGAAGGGGTGATGTCATAGATGGGCAGGACTTAGCCAAGCTTTTATTCAGTGAGGTAACTGGATAATCAGAGCGATGAGCTTTGCAAACGCTAGAGGGAGTGAGAGAAGCCAAAATGAGGCTCTCATCCTGCCAAAACTAAGATGCCATTTGGTTTGTAGGCTGCTCTTGGGAATCTCAACATTTTCTAAAGTTTACTGTAACAAGGTAATGGTAGCATGCTTATAAAAATTACAAGCATGTTAGAAAGATATTTATAATATTACAGTAGAAAAATACAGGTTAGTGTTCTGTTTAAGCCATCTGTATTGAAAAAAAGTTAGCCAAAATTATGTTACTTTCATTATTTACTTGTTTTAGTAATATTATAATTATGAAGCCAGAAACCCCAGTTGTGAATTTTTTTTTTTGACAAATGAATAAGGTTTTAATGAAAGTGATATGTTTCAGGGAAGGGAAAAAGGAATGTTAAAAAATAAAATATTGAAGTACTTAGTCCTATTTCTTTGGAGATAATGCATAAGCTACCATTTTATATATTTTAGGAAGTGAAAATATTTTTCAGATACTTTCACAGATTGTCTATCTTTTTTAGAACGCAGTAGATTATTTTTATATATATATAGAGAACCCTCTCTCAAATAAAAACTTTTAGAACAGTTAAACAGAATATTTTCCTTTCTGATATGTTTGTTGCTACTCTGAACATGCTCTAAAGGTCTCAACAAGAAAATAATCTTTAGGGCTTGTTTTGCTTGTGTTAAAAATATTTTAATTTAGGTGCATGATGAAAAAACACTGGACAATAGTAAGACATAGATATTATAAATTTCTATGTCTAACAGAATCATGGACTTTTATTTTCAATGGCTGTTTTTTTTTTTTTTTTTTCCCTAATTTGACCAACAATTGCTTTGGGCCCATAAGTTTTCCACTAAGTATATTTAACTTTTTAATAGTTTTGGAAAAAATTTTGCTTTTATATTTACCTGGAGGGTAATTTCCTTAAACTAATATTACTATTTGTTTTATTGTTAGATAGTCACAATTTTTCCTTTGGCTTTTTAAGTATTTGTTTCTGAAGGAGACCTGTTAATTATGTTTTCCAGGAGTATTTGGTTATGGCCTCTTCATTAGTGTCACTTAGTTTATCTGTTTACATGCTTCTTTGCTAGCAGCTTCAACTTTTGAGTTCTTCTCCAAGAATGGATGGTATCAAAGTAGAAGGTGAACCCTTGATAAGAGATATATTGACCCCTATTGTTCTATGATTGTGCCTTTGCTGTCCTCTGAGGGCAGACCCATTGAATCACAGTTTTAGAATTCAAATGTCTGCTGAAAAGCCAATTTCTTAGAAATGTTAGAAGCACTAGTTAAACTGAAAGGTAGCTGCTGAATTTTTTAGGGAAAGGGAGGTGGTAATAGCATATGATCTCTCAATAAATTGTGGAATTTTTTTCTATTACTGCAAAAGAAACACATGGATTAAATTATTTTATGAAATAATTCTTTCTAGAAGCTATTTTTGATTGTGAGTTAGCTATATTTAAAGAGGACTTCTTGCCTGGACAAATTCCTGTGGGCTTATATTCGTATTTAATCAGTATTGTCTCCATTTAGAAAGACCTTAAACAGAAAAGAAAGATAAATTGGTGATTTTTGTTATAGGTATCTAAAATAGAAAGTATAATAGCATGGGAGTTAGGAGTTCTGAGTTTTCTATTCCCTAGACTGCCATTTGTTCTATGATTTCATATTATCTGTTCGGCACTTTCATTTTATCACATGTCAAATAAAGACAGGAGGAATTCACTGAATGCCAATTATGTATTTTTTTCTTTTCATATGTGGATTAAAATGTAGATGAATGCAAAAGATTGTGAAAAATTTAATCTGTACTAAAAGCAGTGACTTTAGAGGCAAACACTTGAGAGAACTCTCAGCATCCTACCCTGTCCAAAAATATGTGCATTTTTGCTGCTTCCATTTTTGTTTAACTTCCTGCTCTTAACTGCTACCTGAAATTTCACCACTTGAAGGTGAACTTTTAATAAGATGTACCCTTTTTGAAATTGTATGTACTGCTTCTGGAAAGGTTAAGAGTTATCCGGAGTTACTTCAGATTGCTTTCCTCATTTGTTCCTAAGGGAGATTAGCTACAACAAGGGAATGACTTTCTTGGTTGGAGGGGAAGGAAGGCACTTGATTTTTGGTGTAAAGTTCTTGAAACTTTATTAAGAGGTGGGGCCTGAAGTCTTAAGAGGAATAAGCTCAAAATATAGTCTAATGTTTAAGGGCATGGGCTTCAGAATCTAGCATACCTCAGCTCCATTTTGGTTTTGCCATATTACAGTAGACAAATTACTTCATCTCTCTCAGTTTATTAGCTCAGTGTCTGACTCATAGTAAGTGCCCAGTTTATGGTAGCTGTCATTATTAAGATGAGGGCATCCTAAGACCTGGAAAAATGGGACATTAAACAGTAATAGAAGAATACACAAAGGGAGATATGGAGTAAAGGGCCAGTGACAGCTTTTTTCAAAATACCCCTTTGCACTTTCTCAAAATATTAAAAATAGATTTACCATATGGTGCAGCATCCCTTCTCTAAATATCTACCCAAAATAATACCAAAACACTAATTTGAACAGATATATGCACTCCTATGTTCACTGCAACACTATTTACAATAACCAAGCAATGGAAACAATCTAAATGCTCAGTGACTGATGAGTGGATAAAGAAAATGATTAAGAAAATTGATACTAACTGGCTATTAAAAAATACGAAATCTTGCCATGTGCAACCACACGAATGGAATGGGAGAACGGGAAGGAACTATGCTAAGTGAAATAATTCAGAAGGAAAAAGACCAATACCTGATGATTTCACTCACATGGAATATAAAAAAACAAGGCAAATGAACAGACCAAAACAAACCCTAGAAATCTGACTGTAGAACTGAGGCTTCCAGAGAGGAGGATGAGGAAAAGGAGTAAAGGGGCTGGGTTGCCCAATGGACTATATTAGAGGATTATTGGGGCTTTGATGGTGGGCAGAATGGTAAGGTACATTTATAGAGGTGTGAACATATACACCTAAAACATGCACAGTGTCAATCAACATTTAGTCAATCAACATTGACTAAAAAATGTAATTAAAAAAAGTGTGTCACCATAAAGAAAAAAAGAAACACAAACTTCCACTCCCCTCAACCCCCACAAAAAAAGAGAGATATTTGTTTTGAAGTAGTTCTATAACCAGGACAAGAGGGGAATAGGAGAATAGATTTTCTTGTTGATTATTTTTGTTGTTGTTGTTTATTGAACTTAGAGTTTTGTTGAATTATAATAGACATTTTGGGTTGAAAAAGTATTTATTGTTTGGTATTTTGTTATGTTTTGTTTTGCAAGTGAGCCTGTGAATCTAACATGAGATTTTGCACAGAAGATATTTTGTTGCAGATTGTAAACAATTGGTTTGAAAATGCACTCCAATAGCATATCCAAATTTAAAACTCCAAGACTATCTAAACTGAACATAGCAAAGGACTTTGAATTTTTCTATTTTTCTGAGATTATATGAGATATCCTTGGTGGAGAATAGGGGGTATTGGATTTACAAACAGGTTTTCCAGGCCATACCATTTACTTTTGTATACAAGTGAAAAAAGAAAAAGAAAAACAATAAAGCCAAACTTCTTTAAATATAACCAACTCCCAGCTAAAAATGATTGCAATACATAATTACTTCATGGAACAATTTAATTCAAGCCTGCCAAACTGTCTAGACTTAGATATCTCATCGCTCACTCATTCATTTGTTGCACACAAATTCGTCGAACATCCTAGTTAAGCCATTAAGACTAGATTCTTCCCAAACCATCTCCAACTATGAGTTTGAGATTTAATCTTAGAAAGTATTAAAGTTCTTTCAAGTCTTAGAACATTCTTGATGATCTTCTCACCATTTTTTTCATGAGAATAAAATCTTCCACATTTGTGTGAAAAAGAAACAAACAAAAATAGCTCAGGCTTTTGGTTTATTAAATGCCTTAGGCTACTATCTCTTGAAAACTTTTAGTTGCAAGTGATTGAAAGTCCAAGCCTTACTGTGTATTGCTTTATGTAACTGAGAAGTTCATATGTATAGTAAGGGTTCATATAAAGCTTGATACAATATCTCAAAATATATCTGTGGATCTTAGTGTTTTGCCTTTTTCTGTGTTGGCAGCCTCCATAAGCTATATACAGTGGACAGTTGGCAGCTCCAGGCTTTTGCCTTAGGCAATAACAGCTCCACAGAGCACATTCCCTAATTGTTGTGCTCAAGAGAAGAGAGGAACCCCGGAAGTGCCTGCTTGGAGCACTCTGTCTTATTTGCTTAAACTTTATCACATGCTCATTCCTGACATACTATGAGAGCATGAGGGGATATGCTGGGGAGAATAAATTCCCTGTTAGAGTTATAGATAGTCAACCCCACTCAAACACATGGCTTAGAATGGAGAAGAGGGAATGCCCTAAAAGAAATTTGGATACTGTTAGTTTGAGGAAGAAGGAACGGATGCTAGAGATTAGTCCATTTTCAGAAGATTTGGCATGCTGAAGCTCGGGCATGTTTTAAAAATTTAAAAACTTGAATCTGCCCTTTCTCTTTTCTTTCTTTTTTTTTTTTTTAAGACAGAGTTTCTGTTTAAATTGCCAAAACATCTTTAAGAGATTTTCTATTTGTAGACCCCTCTCAAGTCTAGCCCAGTTTTTTTCTGTCAACAGGTAGTGATGCATGTCAGGGCACATTAGTACTACAATCTAAACATGGGCCTATGGGATGTTAATAAAATATATAGAGAGTGCACATTCAGCTATCTGTAATTCTGTGAAGTCAGGCCAGATGCTTAATGCACCAGTTAGAAACTCTACCACATCTTTCTGAGC
Organism: Talpa occidentalis; assembly: GCF_014898055.3. Classification (NCBI taxonomy): domain Eukaryota; kingdom Metazoa; phylum Chordata; class Mammalia; order Eulipotyphla; family Talpidae; genus Talpa; species Talpa occidentalis. The sequence goes on along the minus strand of NW_023600993.1, from coordinate 75,101,070 downwards.
AATTCCAAAGGGTATTGGAGAAATAATTAGATTTTAGCAGGTCACAGATGCCTTAGAATACTAAAACATTTTGAAAAATGCTATATTAAACTGTTCTTCTGTTCTGATATTTGCCTTTTATTAGTCAACACTTAAAATGTACCTGAAAGCAATCATATAACCCTTTTAAGTATATTTCCAAAACATACTGTGCTGGAGTGAGATCTGTCATTACAGGACTTGAAACAGAAATCAAAGCAAAATCAGGGGTTATTTCCCTGCCTGCCTGCCTGTCTACCCACCTTTTGGTACACCCTTCTTTTTCTGAATACCCAATTTAGACTATTACAATTCAAAGATTGGAAAAAGGGTATTTTTTAAAAGGGGATTATAAAGCACCTCTTTGGTCTCCCAGAAAAGAAAGAAGAAATTATGGCTCAGAACAGGTTAAATACCTACCTAAAAGTTATGGGGTGAGACAACTGGCAAATGCAAAACTAATTCCTAATTCCCTGATCAGGAATTTCATGTATGGCCATACCACCCTAGGGAATATAGGATTCTGCTTGATCCCCTACTACTTCCCAGTGCCCTATTATCCTTCTCTCTTTGTTTAAAAATGCAAAACTTTCAAAATGGACCATTGAAAAAAGCAGAGACTTGGAACCAGTTCGTGAATTCTCGATCTGGTAATTTTGATAGTGGCCCTGGGAAAAGAATTTCAGTTCTTTGGGCCTTGGGTCTCTCATTTATGCAGATGGGGACATGAGACCACCTGATTTTGCTGTTAAGGACTTCAAATAAATTGGTTCATGTAAGAGCTTATTACTAAATTGGAAAAGGTACTTATTGAGTCAGGTGTAAAATCTGTGAATAGTTGCTTTTTATCCCAAAGCGATGAGTGGCACCAGGATCATTTCATAAGACACAGCCCACTAATATTAATTTGGGTTATGTGTTTTTACAATTTGTCTTTGGGAATACAATTTGAGAAATGCTTCTGCTTACTGTCTTGGGTGCTCAGACCTTGAGATAACAGTAAGACTGGATCTGAGACTTAATTATAAATCAAAGGACAAATTCCATATCCTTGGCAATGATTAGTATAAAACGGTAATTTTGAAAGAATGGCTAACAGTTATTAAGGGAAGATCTATATATATATGGTTATTGAGCTGTGTTTTCACTAGATAGAAGTAGATTGTCCTGAAGCCATGTGATTCTTTCTACGTAGTTAGCTACCATTAATCTCAACCAAAGTTGTCCTCACTTGCAAACCATATTATTGTCTCTTTATTTCTGGAGTATTGGTGCTAATTTTGGGTGCACAAACAGACTTTCTAAGAGAAAGATTTCCAGAAATGAAAAAAAAAGAGATGATCTCTTTTAGGGATTGCTGTTACCTGCAGTCCACATTACTTAGTTACATAAACATATTTAATATTGAAAGAAACATGTTTAAAGTAGAATCAAAGACTTTTATATTATGGCTGCTTATACATGACTATGGAAATTACCCCTCATTGACACTAACTATTAGAAACAATTAGTATTTCTTTTCCCATCGGAGCTTGTAAGAATTGATTGTTTGTAAGATATTTTAGGGGTAAGGTATTATCAATCGATAGGGCTGGACTGAGTGAATGTTTTACAATATCATTTATTCTAAATAAAAATAAATTATAAATTAAGTCATGTTTACCTTTGGAAAATTTTCTATATAATGTAAACCTACTTAAATTTTCTGAGCATGAGTTATATAAATATGTTGTATGTAAGTTGGAGCACTATTTTTATAGTTCACTCTGCCTAACTTCCTTCATACCTAAGTAATTAACCTTAAATTTAGGGAATTTAAAAGTATTTTATTCCTTCATTAATTAAGTTCTTATACCTTCTGTTTGATGTTTAAAATATATTTGAGCTACAAATTCATAAATGTTTTATTAGGGTTCATAAGGTGTGTTTAAAAATTGAAATCTAGATTTTTCAAGTTTTATTAAAAGTGCACAAATATTGTCCACATTTATTTACATTTTAATGAGTTTTTACTTTTAATATGTTTTTTAAAATGAAACGTTTGAAATTGAAAAGTAATATAAAAAATGTGTTACTTTTTAAAGTTAGTAACTTTCATTTGGAAGAAAGCTGACAATCTTTTTGGCAGTTATTTAACCCTCGTGTTTACATAGAAGCAATATGAAACTATTTAAGTCACTTCCTTTTTAGCCCCTCTTTGTTTTCTCCAGTGGCCCATGTAATAGACTTGTCATTTTGAAATGGCCACATGTAATTCTGTCCTCCTCTTCTTCCCTGGGCAAGTCAGAAATAAGCTTAGCAGATCATATCTTATTGACAAAGAACAAAGCCTGTTGACTGAGTAAAAAAGAGAATAAAAGAATTAAGATATAAATGATAGAGTTTTGATGTCAAAAATTATAGGTCAACATTGGTTTTTATATAACTAAAATTTTTTGCAAGTAGGACTTACATATATTTTAAACTTTGCATGAGTTATACTTTATCTAGAATTTCAGGCAGAAAAAGGTAACACTTTTACCCATACTTTATTTTTTAATTTATTTATTTTCAATTATTTGTTTTATATATATATATTTAAAGATTAATTTTATTTATACAAGTGCTGGGGTACAGGCCAGATGCCCGGGAGGGTGAGAGGATTCACCAGAGACAGAGTGGGGAACAGAACAGGCAGACTGACGATACACACTGCTGAGGGGAGCAGCGGGTGAGACAGGAGAGGTCTGTGGCCCCTTGTGGGAATCTCCCTGGCCGGTGGGGATTGAACCCTTGCTGCAGAGGCTGCGAACATCTCCACAGTGTGGCACTCAACTTCCTGAGCCACCAGGGAGGCCCTATTTTATATACTTTTTACATAATTTTTCTTTTTTGTACAATGTATGCATTTTCATCTTGGTTATAGTCCTGTAAAATTCCCACCACCCATTCACCCACGAACTATCACCATAGTTCCTTGTGTTCTTCCCACCCTTGTTTTGATCCTTCTCTCTTCTTTCCCCCTCCCTTCTACTCATACTTTATATACTGCAATTTAGCATATTATCATTATTGTTGTCATTGTTTGTTCCTTGCAAACAAATCTTCCTTATATTTGGAAGAAGTTGGAAAAATAATGCTGTATCCTATGTTTTTCCAGTAAGTTTTCTAGTGGGAAGTAGAAATAGCTTTCTAATAAAATTAGAAGTACCTTTCTGGTAGGAAGCAGAAATATTATAAATGTATAAATGAATTATTATAAATGCTTAATAATTATAAAGATTTTGTATTATGTTTATATCTTGTATTCTTGGTTAAACGATAAATAAGATTATAAGGAACTTTCAAATCATATTTGTATCCCATCTTCTTAACTAAATAAAGCAGTATTACTATCTCCATTCTGATATTATTGCTATCTAGTAACTACATAGCAAATGTCAGCCCAAGAACTTGGCACTCATGGCACTCTGAAGATGGTATCAAAGTACTATCTGTAGTTCTAGGAGAAGCAGATGATGTTGAAGCTCAGAAGGCTTACAATTTCTAATGCCATTTATCCAACTCACTATCATCCTTTCTGTTTTTTTTTTTTTAGATTGGTTTGACTTCCAACTAAGTCTCTAAATTAACTGACTAGGAGGAATTAGTATGAGGTTGTCTAAGTAAGTTCTTGTTTTGAGAATAGTAGTAGACATACAGAACAAAAGGGATGGAAAAGGGGAAGAGAGAATAGACCAGGCATACTAAGAAGACCCTTGGAGTTTAATACTTAGCTTGCTCTGTGTCTTTCCACAGCTTTTAAACAAATGTTTACTGGATGGCAAGGAAAGTGCAGTAGCAGCCCCTGTGACCCCTTCTCTGTTCTCCAAAGACTTAATAACCTCCCTTCTATATTTGTTCTCTTCACACATACATACCATCGTATGACAGTTAAATAAATGCTCTGACCAATCCCAGAGAAAAGACAAAGAATTTTGTTCTTAGTCCATGGGTAAGAAGGTCAGGAACAAATGCATTCTGGGCTACACAACATAAATTAATGAGAGACTGAAAGTTATTAAGGAGGGAAAGTTTTGAAGAGATATTAAGGAGAGTTTCAGAGCATCTGAGGGAGCAACAATGTGTTAATATGAGGGAGAAAGAGCCATTATATGTAGGTTTGAGGTTTTTTACACCAGTTATTGAGGTGGGAAGTACAAGCTAGGGAAACAGGAAATTGTTTAAGAGCATTTACAATGCACATTCCTTTCATAAATCTTTGTTTAACTTTTGGGAGAAATAGAGAAGATTGCTGAATTAATAGAGAGCAATGAGGAAGAGGAGAGATGTTTCCTAGAATTGAATAAAATAATATCAATTTAATGAGACTTATATTCTGATAATGGTGACAATATGAAAAGAGTGGTGATAATCTATGCATTAGATTATAAAATAATACAATCTAATTGCAGAGGGTTGAAAAGATATTTAGTTATGGAGATATATACTCATATATAACCTGACTTTGCTCATTCCCTCTTCGTTCCTTTGAAGGGAATAGAGTTGAGCCTCTCCAAAAGCTGCCATTTGTAAGTTGACAGGACAGTCCATGAGATTCCTAAGTCATTATCTGTTCTGCATGCAGGAATATAATCCCTTGACTGGGGAAGGTTCTTCTCTTTATGGCAAGGAAACCATCTGCTTTAGGAGGGTGAAAGCTGACACTTGCAAAGAGAGCTAGAATGACCTAAGTAAGTTACAACCATTAAAGGAGGATGTGTGCGTGAGACCACATGTCACCATCAAATGTCAAATCACCCTCATGTCCATTAGGAATATGGAGCAGCTTTCAGAGGCTTCTGGTTTATGTCCAGATTAACATCTAGTCTAACCCTATAATATCAGAGGAGGCAATGGAGTCATCCAAAATACAAAATCAGAACAAATGTATAGGTCTTAGATAATGGAATAAAAATGCTTTGTTGCTAGGGTTCATTGTAATTTGTGTAGGAAAGCACTTGGAAGAATATTAAGAAAAAGTAATGTCATTTCAGCATGTCTCATCCACTATATAATGTGCTGGAAGCGTAGTATACACTTCCATTTCCACTTCTTCTGAGCCTCATTCCTTACTTTGACTTATCCTTTTTTTTTTTTTAAGATTTTATTTATTTATTTATACAAGCACTGGGTACAGTCAGAAGTGCAGGAGGATGAGAGAATTCACCAGAGCCAGAGGGGAGAGAGCGGGTAGACTGATGAAGTACACTGCTGAAGGGAGTAGCAGGCGGCAGGAGAGGTCTGCGCACCATGTGGGACCCTCGCCTGTCGGCCAGGGATCGAACCAGTGCTGTAGAGGCTGAGGGCAGCTTTGCAACCCAGTGCTCAACCGCTGCGCCACCAGGCAGGCCCATTGACTTGTCCTTTTTGAACAATATTCTTCATTAGTAAACAGAAAAATTTCTTTACTCAATCACTTAAGAATCAATTGTTCTAGTAGTCATAAGATAAATTAGTCATAAGGATAGATTTTTGGTGGAATACACCCTCAACATCTCAACATCTTTAACATGCAATACTTAGAATCTATTAAAATATAAATGAATGTGGTTAAGAAAGGAGACTATGCTATTAGGAACAATTTATGTATTTTTTATTATAAGAAAGTATTTAACCACTACTATCATCAGATTTGTTAAACTATAAAGTTTATAATTTTACAGTTTACTTATAGCATTAAAAACAGTGTTTAGTCAATTATAGGAAGTTAGGAAGTGATGATCACAATAAGAGGAAAATGAAAATAATTATAATAATGTGCACTCCTATATGAGTGTTAACAGAGGGAGGGGTAAAAAACTCTTTCAGACATTTGAAACATACTGATACACAAACAACATTATTTTTATTAAAAATAGGGCAATACTGTAATTTTTATTTTACACCTTATTTGCTTTTTTACTTAAGAAAATTGTGAACTTGTCTCAGCATTAGCACATATATCTGGATATCAGATATAATGGGAGCCTAGTATGTCTGTGTTTTGTACAAATAGTAATATAACTAGCCCATCTTTTGGACATTTGCTTATGATTTTTTAAGTTAGAAGTAAAATTTTGATGAAAAGGCTACTAGCTATAGCTTTGTGTTAACAAAATTTTAGATAATTTTTTGAGGTAAAATTGATGTCCTAGTGCTTTGAATGAATTTGTCTCATATGAAAGATTTTTCCTTCCTACCCCCTAAAAATATGTATTATCTGAACAACTATATACTCAAAACTTTGGCAGTGCTGAGCATCAATTTAATGGGAGATATATAGGATTTTGATATTATTTTAATTTGTATACATAGAGGAAACTCACATTTCCTTTTTAAAAATAGAGCACTTTCTTTTCCCTCTTTTTTCTTTTTTGGTAAACTTTTATCTATGTCATCCTTTTTTTTCTGAAAAAGAAAATACAGAAAATATCACAATGACTGCTGTTGTCAGAAAGTGTATGCCTGAAGCCAATTTAGTATTGAAAAGTAATATTACCTCAACAAAAAGAAATAGAAAGCACAATAGAAATGCACCATGTAGAATTAACAAAGGTTAATATTTATTTTAATTTATTTATTATTGCTTTAGATTCTTATAAAGTAAAAATTAATAAAGGTGAAATATTCTCATTTCTTTTCTCTCATCCACTTGGCTTTTTCCTTCACCAGAGACATCTACCATCATAAATTTGGTGGTTATACTTTAATGTTTTTAAATTAAAATCAAGGCCAGTGTGACTTAAACAGAATGGAAATTGATTTCTCATTACCAGACAGAAAGTCCAGGGTGGGCATCATCCTTTATAAAGTCAGTGATTTGTGCTAGCTTGTTGCTCTCTAGTGGATGATCTTGAACTCATAAGCCAAGAGAGTAGTATTATTATTCCAGGAAGAATAGAGATAGCAATTACAAATACTAAATAGTAAAAATTACCCATCTGAATTCACTTGAACTCCTGTACAACTTTTTTTTTTTTTTAACCTATTTACTACCATGTATGAGTTTAATTTATGGATCTTAGGGGAGGGCTGTATTTTATGTATACTAGCTATTGCAAAATTCTTGTTTTTTATTTGCAAGTTTCAAACAATAGAGTTCAAAGTGACTTTAAGAATTTATAACCTGAGGGTCTCCCTGGTGGCACAGCGGGTTGAGCACAGCACTCACTGTCAGGCAGTCCGCAGCCTCTGCAACGCGGGTTTGAGTCCCGGCCAGCCAGGGAGATACCCACATGGTGCGGCAGACCTCTCCTGCCTCGCCCCCTGCTTCCCTCAGCTGTGCTTTGGGTCCATCTGCCTGTTCTGTTCCCCACTTTGTCTCTGGTGAGTTCTCTCACCCTCCCATGCCTCTGACCTGTACCCCAGTTCTTGTATAAATAAATAAATCTTTTGAAAAAAGGAATTTAGGGCCTCCCCAGTGGTGCAGCGGGTTGAGCACAGCTGGTTGAGCGCAGCGCTGTGAAGCTGTCTGCAACCTCTGCAGCACGGGTTTGATCCCCGGTCGGCCAGGGAGATGCCCACCTGGTGCATAGACCTCTCCTGTTGCGCCCGCTGCTCCCCTCAGCAGTGTCTTCGGTCTGTCTGCTTGTTCTGCTCCCTGCTCTGTCTACGGTGAATCCTCTCACTCCCCCACCCCCCGCAACTCTGGCCTGTGCCCCAGCTATTGTATAAATAAATTTAAAAAAAAGACTTCCTTTAAAAAAAAAGAATTTATAACCTGCATAAGAAATACAGAGGAAGAGCTGCTATAGATTTGGCTAATTCATTGACTAGATGGCTTACTTTCCTCAATGTTACAAGAAATCACATGAGACAAACAACAACTACAGATATCATGTATCTGTGTTTCTTTTGAAGAACAGGAAAACTTTTCCTCCATACTTTCTCCACCTGACTTACTTTCATATATTTCTGGCTAAAACTGAATTACATGTCAGTGCCTAAATTGATTACTTACAAGATTAGATAAGATCATGATGATTGGCTGAGGGGATGGGGTCAGTTTGCCTTGCAGAATGCTATTAGTAGGAAGAAGGACATAACTGAGCAAAATATGTTCTTAGAAAAGAAAATGGAAAGTGGATTGCACATTGGAATCAGTAGTCTATGGAATTGGTTGCTCTGTTCCTGTCAGTAGTATTGTGAATCTTCAATTGTCAGGGTTTTGTTTTTGCCAATCTAAAGATCACGCCAATATTATGATACCTGTAGTTGTATACCTTGGTATTTTTTCTCCTCATACTGTGTTATAGATAGGCCTTTGTGGTTTTTTTTTTTTTTTTTTTTTTTTATAGAGGCATGCTTTATTTATTTGTTTGCTGGTTTGTTTGTTTTTTGTTTATACATGCACTGGGTACAGTCAGAAGTGCGGGAGGGTGAGAGAATTCACCAGAACCAGAGCGGGGAGCAGAGCAGGCAGAAGGACCGAAGTACACTGCTGAGGGGAGCAGCGGGCGGCAGGAGAAGTCTGCACGCCATGTGGGACCCTCCTCCGGTGGCCGGGGAGCAGCCGGGGATCGAACCGGCGCCGCAGAGGCCGCGGGCAGCTTCGCAACCCAGCGCTCAACCACTGCGCCACCGGGGAGTAGGCCTTTGTGTTTTTCTCTTCTCTGAAATGCCATATTTTCATTTCTTGTTTTTTTAGTCCCCTTAACTATTCATATTTTCCTTATTGATTTACAGAATTAAAAAACACATTCAGAATAATAATTATCTATCTGTAAATTTGGTTTTAGAAGTATCTTCTGCCAATGCATGACTTGTCTTTTAACTTTTATCTTAATTAAAAAAAAATTCATAATTTAAAAGTTTGTGTTTTTATGTCTAATTCAAAAAATCATTTTTTACACCAAGGTCATATAAATATATTCTTTTTCTTATTCAGTTTTAAGTAGATATCAACCTTTTGTGTAGTGTTTATAACAGATTTTAAAAGTGATATAGTATCTCTTCCATAGCTCTGTAGGACCAAAACAATTTTTATGATAGCATTATCTCCCATTCTTTTCTACATGTAAGGTTGAGTCTTAAAGAGTCTGCACGATCTTTGATATCACAGAAAATTGAACACTAAAGCAGAAATGGAAACCTAATTGTCTCATGTCAGACATGAAAGTGATATATAGAAAAATAAAATGCCAAATTCTGCATATTTTTCTTGTTTTGGAAATAGCTTTCACCAGAAAATATGCTTTTTATGTAAATATTTTGGGTTTATTGTTATTTTAAAATAAATTTGTTTGTAATTTTTTAATTTTTGTTTTAATTTGTAACATATTAAACATTAGGAAATATAACCCAGATAAATAAAAGCTTTTTGGGAAACTCAGTATTTTTTAAGGCTATAAAAGAGTGAGTCCTAATACCAAAAAAAAAATGAGAGCTGCTGCTGTATATGAACAGTAATTTTTAATTCATAAATCCCCTTACCTCATACCTGTGTATCGAAAATTAGAACATATATTTAATTGCCCTTAGGAAAATATGATTTGGAAGATAGTTCCTTCCCTGTATATATCTAGCTATTAGTTAAAGCAAAATGGACATAACTTGAATTATCTACAATTTTATTATACACCTGCTCCAGTCATCTAGTAGCCCAATTCTTACTGTAAAGTAACAGAAAAAAAATTACGGTCAGCTTCCTAATCTGTGGTTCAAAAAGAAAATACTTAATTTTTAATGTCATACAGATTATATGTGTATATAGGGCCTAAATAGACACCAGGAACAAAATTGGAGCTCAATAAAGGTAGCTGCTATTACATTCATATATTGTTATATAAGATCATATTGAATCTTGGGCCTCCCAGGTGGTGCAGCGGTTGAGCGCTGGGCTGCAAAGCTGCCCGCAGCCTCTGCAGCGCCGGTTCAATCCCCCGCCACCGGCGAGGGTCCCACATGGTGCGCAGACCTCAGCTGCCGCCCGCTGCTCCCCTCAGCAGTGTACTTCAGTCCTTCTGCCTGCTCTGCTCCCCGCTCTGGCTGTGGTGAATTCTCTCACCCTCCCGCGCTTCTGACTGTACCCAGTGCATGTATAAACAAAACAAACAAACAAACAAATAAATAAATAAATAAAACATGCTTCTAAAAAAAAAAAAAAAAAAGATCATATTGAATCATATATACATCTAATCAATAAAGTAAAAACTAAAATAAAAGCTAACATTCCTATAAAATACAAAATAATGTTTTAAATAATTAATGTGGGAGACAGTGAGGTGTAACTCTGTTTTGGGAGTGAAAAATAGTACCTTTCTGGAAATATATGTATCAAGTATCTTAGCAATTCATATATTCGTAACTCAGTAATTTATGGTCTAGAAAGTTATCTTAAAAAAATTGCCTGATGTTAATCATAGACTTTTTATAAGAGAAAATAAAATGGAAGCAGCCAATTTTCCATCAATAAAATGTGAATTACAATGCGTCAAGGGAGATGATCCTTTCGAATCATTTAAAAATGTGTTCAGAGGGTTTCATGAATGACATATGAATGTGCTGGTTATATAATTATGAAAACTACCAGGATATAATGTTAAGTGACTTCAATGACATTAAATTAAAGCAGAAATACATAAAAAGAAAGTTTCAAAATTTAAGGTGAGATTCATGTAGCATTTGCAGATGTTGATATTTAATGGTAGACACCTGAAACATATATAACAATATAATGCAATGTTATTTCAATTTGAAATATACATAAAGGCCCATCTCTTTAATGAACAAAATTCTCAAAATAATAAAGATAATATTAACAAATATAAAGTATATCTAGAGGTAAGTCAAGAAGATAGTGCATCACAAATAGAGGAAGTTTACATAAAAAATCTAGTGGTTTTATTTAAGTACTGTTATGAATCCTTTTTTGATTTGTATATGCCTGAGATTTCCATTTTTTAAACAGTATGTATCATTTTCAATATTAAATTTTTATTTAAAAAAACTTTGGTAAAGATCGGTCATTTTACATTTCCAGAATAACTGAAGCTGGGTAGGGCACTTTTATAGCAATAAGTCTCTGACCAGGTTTTTTTTTTTTTTTTTTTGGTAAGATTCATTTTTATTTATTTATGCATGCAAGAACCGGGGCATAAGCCAGAGGTGTGGGGGGTAAGAGGTTTCACAAGAGACAGAGTGGGGAGCAGAACAGGCAGATCTACTGAAATACACTGCTGAGAGGAGAAGGGGTAGGAGACAGGACAAGACAGAAAAGGCCTGCTGCGCCACCTACGTTATCTCCCTGGCCTGGGATCAAACTCTGCTGTAGTGTCTGGCAATAGATTGGTATCATTGAGGCATCAGCCCCTGCGCCACCAGGGAGGCACTCTGATCAGTTGTGAGGAAGGGATAGTATATCTGATTGTGTGTTTTTCTCATTAGGATAAGAAGAATGTGGCTGGGCAAGGCCTAGAACAGCAGATACTGACTCATTTGCACTTTAAGGACAATGATTGGTTTTGATTTAGTGGAATATTCTCCTAACAGCTCTTGGCTTTGTTACCAGATTTCCTAGTTCATACATAGCCTGCTTAGGCTATTTGCTAGCTGAGTTAATTTGTGAATGAGCATCTTAATCTGTGTATGTACTTGATCCTACCCACATATAAACTGGGAGTAACAATACTCCCATATAACAATGGGTTTGTTGTGAAAATTGAGATATTATACTTAAAACACTTATTACCATGTTGCCTCATAATAAGCTCATTCTATTTTGAAGTAATGTTACTACATTTTAATTAGTTATCTACTGCCTCAATACAGCCACTGCAAAACTTACTGCCCTAAAATAACAATAGTCATTGATTTTGTTCATGAATCTCAATAGTTACAGATCATTTCTGTACATATGCCATCACCTGGGGTGGACTCCTCAGAGTAAACCATCCTAGGGGTCTGGAGGATTTACTTTCAAGAGGATTCATTCATAAAATTGTTACTGACCAGTGCTAGGAGCTGTCAGGGCTGTGTACTGGAGCACCTCTATTCTTCTCCAAATGGACTTCTTCATGGGCTGCTCAGGCTTCCTGTGGCAGTTGCTGGGTTCAAAGAGAAAACAGGCAGAAGTGCATCATATTTTTATAACTTGTACTCATTTTCTATTGATCTATCAAGAAAGGCAGGCATACATTAAATATGTGAGTATATTTGATATTGATAAGATTCATGGAAATGAACTTGCAAATCAGGCAATGCTCTTGAGATTTTGGGAAGTGACCACAAGAGACCTTATTTTTCCAAGAAACAAAACAAAACAAAACAAAACAAAACAAAACAAAACAAAATACTTTGGATAGTCCCCTGATCTCACACAAATCATCTTTTTGAATTAAATTTATCTATTTTGAGAGATACCATGCCTAGTTCTTTAAAACATTCAACTTATCTTTGCAGCTGTAATATATTTCTCCTCTTCTAGTGGGAAAATTACTCATTTTTAAGAAGAAAAGATCATTTCTGGTTTGAGACAAAAGCAGAGTGAAGTATGAAAGTGAAGGATCAGTTTCAATATAGAATAATAATTTATAAAAATTTAGTTTACTTTTAAATGGTTTAACTGATATAGAGGAAATAGTAAAGTTCTCAGGAGTAAATAGTGGACTGAGTATCACACTGGAAATTTAAAAGGACTTAATACAAATTCTCAAGCAGGTTAATTTACTCCTGAGGACAATTAACAATTGAAATTTTTGACTCAATATAGTTTCCATTTATTGAACATGTATTATGTTCTAGATCCTATCCTAACCACTTTTTTTCACTGATCTTAACTCATCTCATTTTTTCAACACCTCTAAGATATACCATTATCCCCATTTTGCAGCCTAGAACATATCACTCCTGAATAATTGATGCTCAAGGATCAATCAAACCTTAAACCTCAAAAATGGAGCTGCTTGCATCTCATTTTTCCTAAATACTAGGTATTTCAGTTTCTATAAAACATGGCACTCTAGTAAGTAGAAAGGATACACAGAATAATTTAACTGCCACATATGGTTCTCACACCATTTTTGTCCAAATGGTCAGTGAACTAGGCAAGTGTCCAGAAAGTACAACTATGAACAGAAAAAAAGAAATAATAGCTAATCCGGAGACCACAGGGAATAGAGGAGAAAAAGATTCAGTAAATAAAAATGTGTGCTTCTTCACATTGCATATTTTTGACTTTAGACTTATATTTTGTCCATGGGTCACCTTCACCTTTTACTTGTGTGTGTGTGTGTGTGTGCCCAGTACGAGTTTATTTTCTAGATTCCATTTATTTACATCTCTGGTTTATCTGCACATTTCACTTCCTTTTCAAACTGTTTAACAAAGGTCATGTTTATAACTTTAATATTGATGGTTTGCACAGTAGGTCCAGGTGTCAGCTTCTCTAATGTCTCCCTTCCCACAAGAATGAATCCTAACATTCCATTCTAGAGCATATGTGTTCTCATAGATCAAGTAATGACTTTTAGACTGAAAAATATATAATAATAACAATAGCTTTCTCTGTCATATGGAAAATGCCATTTTCCTATTTTCATGTATATGAATTTTTAATAAAAATTTGGGGACATAAAGCATTAATGCAAGTTAAAATGTTTCAGAGAAGACATTTTAGTAGTTCAATTTTATAAGAAATATAAACAAGTCTGTTAAATTTTTCTGGACAATGCCAGCATTTAAATTTTTTTCAAAGCAAGTAAATATCTTATTGACTGCAGCTAAGTGGTGTTTATAGCATTTTTATCATACTGTGGATTCCAGTCCTTCACTATGCAAGCACATGTTTTTTAATGTTGTTTCTCTTCTGTGCTGTTCTCCTAAATTTGTTATTAAAATACATTAACTATTTTAAAAAAGAGCATTGGATTTTGTCAAATACTTTTTCTGCATCGATTGAGATGATCATCTCTACTGTTAATATGGTATATTGAATTGATTGACTTTTTTATGTTGAACGATCTGTGCATTCCTGGGTCGTGGTGAATAATCCTGTTAGTATACTGTTAGTCTGGTTTTCTTGTATTTTGCAGAGCATTTATTTGTATCTATAGTCTTAAGTATATTCTGTAGTTCATTTTGCATGGTGTACTTTTCTAGCTTTGGTTCAGAGTAGTTCAGAGTCAGATGTGCTCTGTACCCCCAGATATCTTCTTGTGCTGTTAGAATATACAAGCACAATTCTCTGCAAGTAGAATCTTTGCTTTTTCTGGAATAAGGAGCAAGGTAGCACACTGGGACAGCTAGCTGCCATCTTTAAGACCATGTTGAGCTGGGCTGGGAGTTGCTACAAGGATAAATAAAAATGTCACGAATCATTTATGCCATTTTTAGTTTTCTTTTTTTGCTGTTGCAAACCTCAAACTCTTTTCCAGAGTTCTGACAAAGTAGGTTCTCACAGTTTTTCTTTTTTTTTTTAATGATTCTGTGGGGACATTGAGTCTTGGAGCTTCCTACTCTTCCATGTTCACTGAAGACATCACTTGCAGTTTACTTTTGGGGCCTCAGTTTTATATGATATATAATATGTGCTGTCTCTTGACTATAATGATAACAGTTATGTATAAGGTCCTATCTCCTATTTACTTCCTCCCCCTAATTTAATTAATTGATTTATTTTTTAAAAAGATTTATTTATTTATGCATACAAGAACTGGGGTACAGGCCAGAGGTTACGGGGGTGAGTGGATTCAACAGAGACAGAGTGGGGAATAGAACAGTCTGATTGACTGAAATACACTGCTGAGGGGAGCAACGGGTGAGACAGGATTGCTCTGCTGTACCATACGGGTTACCTCCATGGCTGGGGATCTAACTAGTGCTGCGGTGGCTGCCGATAGCTTCATACTGCTGCATCATAACCACTTGCACCACCAGGAAAGCCCCTAATTTAATTACACATATGTGCTTCAGAGTAAGTAAATCTAGATCTTCTCTATACTTAACTAAATTCACCACCCTTATTAAAGAATATCTAAGATGTAGTTGATAAATACTTAATGTGAAAATACACTCCATTTTTTTCCACAAAGTTTGAGATTAGATAAAACAAAAGATCATTTTAGAAATAATCTTTGTGCAACTTAAAAAAAAATTACTGCTAAAAATCAGTTTGAATTGTTGACAAAGGGATAATTTTTGAGTAGAGTAAAATATAAATCTCTTATGATGTTAAAAGCAATTGTTTTACTGGTTGAGTTTTTTCAATGAGAAATAATTACCATTGAATCTTCAAGACTTTATTATTAGAGAATAATGAAAATTACCTTCTCTCAACCATTTTGGAAATGTCATTTTAAACTTTAATGTTAGACTGTTATTTAATATTTTATAATGCAATAAGGTTTAGAACAATTTGGGGGGAAATTATTAATGTATGAATTGTTGAAATCTTATGTTTTATGTAAGAATCTCTTAATTATTAGAAAGCAAATTTAATTGGAGCAAAAGGCATATCTGCACTTACAAAACACATAAAAACATGTTAAATGAAAAGGTATCTTTTGATGAAACTTCAGCCTGTCTTGTTTAAGTAGTGAAAGTGAAATTAATTTAAGAACAAAGTTTTGCTTTATTGGGTTTGGGAAAATAGTAAATATTTGCAATAAAATATTTCCTTTACTCAAAAATTTTTTTTAAAAGAAAGGAGAGACAATATGTACAGACTCTGTGTCCCAATGAGAGGAAGGAGAGCACAAAAGGCCTTCTAAAGGATAAAATGCCTATTAGGAGTTTTCTGAACCACTTGTATCAACTGGTCAGAACTTAGATTTAATTAAATTTTCAAGGCTGGGGGTAGAAGCAGAACAATAGCCTGTTTTAAGGACAGAGTGCCAGAATTAACTTTAACTTTGAATTTCCTGGCCCCAATCCATTGGTGTCACTACCTCAGTGTTATTTAAATACAGGATTTTCAATTTAATAACCTTTTTTCAGGGAGACATAAAAACCACAATTCCCCTTTTTCCTAGAAACTCCCAAGGAATCTTCCTGTGCTTTATTGAATAAACAATTGCATTTTCAGTGGAGAAATGCAGTTTCAGTGGTGTCAGTTTGAAATTTAGTATAAATGTGCAGAAGAAAATTTTAAACTCAAAAATTATCAAATTATTAAGTGCAATGAATTTATCAACATAAATTTAGTTTATGTATAAATTTATAGATAAAATTTAGTTATCTACATACATATAATTTACACTGAACTTCTTGATATTGTACAATATATAGGGTATCTTAGGCTAATTACTTTTTAAAATTTTATTTATTTTTTAAATTTAAATATTTTCTTTTATATAATTCTTGCATCTTTTTTCATCTTTGCACAATGTATGAATTTTCATTTTGGTTATACTCCCCATACAATTGCACCCCCCCCTTATTTTGACTCTAGTCCTTCCATTCCCTACCCCTCCCCCCCATAGTGTGTCTCTGGTTTATAGTTGCTTGTTGATTTTGATTTTTACTTTGCATTGATTAGTCTTTTTCCTGGTCTCTTATTTAGGTTTTCTAAATTCCTGTTATGAGTGAGACCATCCGGTATTTTTCTTTTTCTTTCTCACTTATTTTGCTGAGCATGATCCCTTCTAGCTCTATCCATGTTGCTGCAAACTGCATGTGTTTATCTTTTTTGATTGCTGAGTAATATTCCATTGTGTATATCTATCACATCTTCTTGATCCAGTCATCTATTTTTGGGCATTTGGATTGTTTCCATAGCTTAACTATTATAAATAGTGCTGCTATAAACATAGGCTTGCAGGTGCCCTTTGGAATTACTGTTTCTGTATCATTTGGGTGAATACCTAGGAGTGGAATTGCTGGATCATATGGAAACTCTATGTTTAGTGGGTCAAGAAATCTCCACACAGCTCTCCATAGTGGTTGGACCAGTTTGCACTCCCACCAGCAGTGCAGGAGAGTTCCTTTTTCTCCACACCCTCGCCAACATTTGTTGTTGCTAGTTTTTTTTAATATGTGCCATTCTCACTGGAGTAAGATGGTATCTCATTGTAGTTTTGCTAATCCAACTTTTTATAAATTTAAAAATAACAACTTTGATCATGTTTTGTCTGCATCTATCTGAATACATTCCTTTTTATTCTTAGTAATAGTAAACATGATTTATATAATCTAAAGAGATACAGAGTATTGTTCTTAGTAATATCAATAGAATAAGAAAAATATTCTATTATTCATGTCATTTTACATATTTGACTAGTGAACAGTTGCTATATTGGTATTACTAGAAATCACATGAACTAATTAAGTAACTGAATAGACTTTTAGAATCTACATGGCATACTTTCCAGACTTTCTTTCTTTATATGCCTTTTGCACATGGTTTCCCTCTTTCAGGGTTACTCTTTATTTCTTCATCTAGTCAAATCCTTTTCATTCTTCAGATTTAGCTCTGACATAAATTCTTGAATTCCTTCCTTCACTTCCCACCACATGAGCTACCCTGAGCTTCTGCCTTCTAATTACATATTCTATTTTGTAGCCTTTATAACACCATGCAGTTTGACTTCTTTGTGATTATTTAATTAATGTCCATCTCCCTGACCATGCTGGAAATCTGTGTGAGCAGAAACCATATATGGCTTTAATCACCATTATAATCTGTGAGCCCTGCACAGGGCCAGTTATAGAGTCATCTTCAAATGAGTACTGGCTGTTAAATGATATAGAACACTGTACTCTGAAACACCACATGCCAGACCATTTTATACTGTCACATGAACTTGAAATGGTTTCATTAGAAAATAAAATTGATTTATTACATTAGACAAAATAAGTCCACTATTCATGATAAGTCAAGTTGTCTCTTGAATCTTCATTTGCTCATTCATTCAAACTTAGTGACTTAACAGCAATTTTATTGTTTCTTGAAGGTTCTATTTGTAAGGAATTTAGGCAGTCTAGCAAGAATGAACTATGTTCTATATGCTACATGGTAGACCTGGAACCTTTAAATTGTCTTCCTAACTTAAATGTCTGTGTCATCAGCAAGGATTACTGGACAGTTTGACCATATGACTTGCTCTACCTATCAACTGAGCTTTTTATTGTCCTCCTATAGTTTCAGGACCTCTGTCTTTATGTTCTCTCTACACTTAGACTCTCCATGAGGTTATTCCAGTATGGTAATCTGATTTTTTATAGGCATACTTAAGAGGGCAAATGTGAACTCATCAAGCCATGTTCTGTGTGACTCCTTGGTCAGAACAATTAAGAGAAAGACACTAAATAAGAAGATGAATGCTAGGATGCTAGAATGTTAATGGGGGAGTGGGGTGGGGTGAACTCAAAAACTATTTGTCACAGCTTTTTATTTGGAATATCAGCAAATTCATTATTTATTGGGGAGAAAAATATGAGGGAGACAATAATAAATTGTACAGTCTATCCTAGTTATTAAGAATGTAAGCTTTGGCCATGCCTGATTGTGACTTCCCTCTCATCACTAACTTAGTGCTTAGATAGGTTAATCTGCTATCTCTCTGAACCTCAATTTTTTTTTACTTTTTACCCAAACATACATTTTATATATTTATTTTTTAATTTTTTAAAAAATTTTCTTACGTTGTAGTTCATTTTTGTATGATATTTGCTTTTCCTCCTCAGGTATAGTCCCCATAAATCTCCCATTACCACATAACCTCTGAACTGTCACCATAGTCCCATGTGCTCTTCTTTCCACAGTTTTGACCCCTTTTTCCCCTTTCTGTGCTATATGCCTCTGAGCTTCAATTTCTAATTTGTTGAATTACTTATGCAATTCTCAGAGATTGTGTGTGAAAATGTGCTGTACACAATAGATAATACATATTCTTTTCTAGCACAGTAATTTTCATAAGCAGAAGTAAAGGAAGTCTCATATAACTTTATTCTTTAATGTCAGTGCATTAATTTTAAAATATAATGAAAAGAGATGATTAAATTTTACCACCAATTTGGAAAACTGAAAAAGTTAAAATACTCTTATTAACAATTTCTTTAATTAGGAATTTAAATGGAAATCACAAACTATTTATTGTAAGTAAAATACAGATTATTGAATATCAAAGCTTATGTCATATAGTCTAAATAGTAAGAAGATGCCATCTGAAGTGCATTTATTTCAAAGCAAGAGTACAAAAAATTGGTCAGAACAGGTTGCAATTGTATGGGGAATATAAAAATTAAAAAAAAATTAAAAAAAAAATAAAACTAAAAGCCCAGAAAAAAAAAAATTGGTCAGAACAACAAAGAGCAACATAAGCATAAAGGAAAGTAAGAGGGAAATTGTAGGGCACCAAGAATCTTCTACCCAAATGTCTCTGGAAAAAGGTATATTTCAAGGGAGAGTTTCTAAAGGCTGGGTTGAGGTCACTTGAGATGTTTATATCTAAACTTCCCTCTGTTAAGGGTCAGTTCCTGGAAGATCTAATCCCCTTATCTCTTTTCCTTGGAGAAGACAAAAGTACCTCTGTTTTCCCCAATAAATGCCTTAACTTCCCCTTTTTTCCCCTAACCTCTCTTGTCTTTGCTAAGTTATTTTGATGGCATCTAAAACCACATGGGTGAGTTACTCAGGCATGCTGGGTCTCTCCCTTGTATACAAGAAGTATGCATGTTATTATTAAACTTTATATATGTTTTTTTCTCTTAAAAAAAGAAAGAGGAAGGAACTAGATAAATATTAAAGTAGAAACAAGCATACCAAGAACTTGATTAAAAGCCATTTGCAGGGCCTCCCTGGTGGTGCAAGAGATTAAGCACCCCACTATGAAGCAATCCACAGTCACTGCAGCACAAGTTCTATCCCCATCTGGCCAGGGAGAAACCCACATGGTGAGGCAGACCTCTCCTGACTCACCCACTGCTTCCCTGTGCAGTATAGTTCAGTCAGTCTGCCTGTTCTGTTCCCCACTCTGTCTCTGGTCGATCCTCTCACCCACACATCTCTGGCCTGTACCCCAGCTCTTATATGCATAAATAAATAAATCTTTAAAAAAGAAATAAAAATAAAAAATAAAAAAAGCCACTTGCAAGCTTTGGAACATCTGATTTCAGAAAAGAAAATATGAATTAAGGATGAGAAAGAGAACATGAGTTTTTCATATATTAAGGAAATAAGAGAATATTATTATGTGCATGTATTTGAAAATATGGATGAAATATGTTTTTTTCTAAGAAAAGATAAATTATAAAACTTGATTCAAGTTTTTTTTTTATTTTATTTATTCATACAAGAACTGGGGTACAGGCCAGAAGTGTGGGGGGTGAGATTGTTAGGGGAAAATGATGTCCTGAGCTAATCCCATACAGGCTTTGTGGACCCAACCCCACTCCAGACTAAAGCCATCAAGACATTGGGAAAGACAAATCCCGTCACCACCAAAGGGAAGGTGGCTGGTACCTGAGGGTGGAGTTGGGCAGCCAGGTTGGGTATAAAAACCAAACACGTGGGCCTTGGGGTGGCTCGCTATCGCTCGCCTCCTGGCTTCACGGCTCCTGGCTTGTAGCCAGCTCTCAGAACGCCATTTGGGATTCCAGATCGGAGGATCGGGTAGGACTCATTTATAACTTTGTCTCCCACACTTCTCCCTGAGCTGTACATTTCCTCATTTCCCCTTCCCTTGTAAATAAACCTTGTATTAACCTTTTGCATGTGCCGGCAGTAGAGCATTAATAAGTCCTTTTAAGCGCGCGGGTGAAGACCCACAGTCAGGCACCCTGTTTTGTATCGGGGTTGCTCTACAACAAGAGGATTCACCAGAGAAAGAGTGGGGAGCAGAACAGGCAGATTGAGTGAAATACACTCTGAGGGGAGTAGCGGGAGAGACAGGAGAGGTCTGTAGCGCCATGTGGGTTGCTCCCTGGCTGGCTGGGGGATCGAACTTGTGCTGCAGTAGCCACAGACAGCTTCATAGGTTGCATCTTAACCCCTTGCGCCACCAGGTAGGCCCTGATTCAAGAGTTTTTGAAACATAAAATTATAAACAACCATAGAAGAAATTGAGATAGTTGTTCACATCTCTTTTTATCTATCCTAATCACATTGGATGGATTTACACTGATCCCAGGAGAAGAGAAAACAAGTTTTGCAGTTCTTAAATTCTAGACTTTGAAGGCTTAATAAATTCCTTTTTATTAACATATCAACTCCATCTTTTTTGTGTTCCCAGCATATGTTCCAACTTTTTCTACTGAATTTCCCACAAGAAGATTCTAACATCAATAATTACATGTTTTGTTTGTGTGAGTCTTTTTGTATTCTCTTAATCCACAAGGAATAAAAACAGACAGCCATGAATAGTTCCCTGTGTGCTATATAGTTGACTCTGAGTGGAGTCCTCTAATCCAAGAGGTGGATCTCCAACAAGATTCCTTGCTCACCTCACACTCAGGATTTCAATAATCCAGACATTCTAACTCTTCTTCCCAGTATTTCTACTATATCTCCAATGTTCCTCTTCATTCATTGGTTTGATAAATTTTATTTCTACTAATAATATCATTAAATTGAACAATATAAAACTTTTCAAAGTTAGCAAAAACTGAAACAAAATCAAAGATAGACAAATATGTGAAAATTATTTCCACTCTTAATTAAGACCATTAATACAGATATGCAATATAAAATATTAGCAAGCTATATTCAATATTGAATTTATTAAAATAATAATACAATATGATTATGTTTTGAGGCAAGTGATAGAAACAGTGACCAAAATACAAGACTGTTATGCTTTGGAGATTTGATGTCTATATAAATGTCTCTATAGGTGACTATTTAAAATAAAATAAATTAAACCTTGTGGTTTTTTTCCTGGTGGCAGTTTTTTGCCATCCTTGGTTAAAATTGATCAGAATATAAATATCATATGCTAGAGAACAGAAATGTATTAAACTCTTTCTCTGCTTTTCTGCTTCTGTATTTCTGAACACTACTCCCAGGTCCCAGCCCTTTCTGTGTCCCCTGCTCCCTTATTTCCTATTGATGAAACTTCCAACCTTACAATACTGTATTCCTGTTTTTGGAGGGTTCCATGAGATATTTCTTCATGTGACTTACACTTTAAAAAGTTTTGGAATGAGGATTTATTTTCATCTAGATCAGAATCAGGCTGGAGAAAAAAAAAAAAAGATGTGATTAAAAGATTTTATTGGATATGTTTGCTGTGTATTCTTCACCAGTCATAACTGATGCTACCATGACTTTATAACTTTGTGTCCTAGTGTGGTTTGTTTAGAAGCGTCCTGAGGCATTTTAAATTCATTTATGATGACCCATGCTAGAATTTTTTTTTAAATTTTTTTTAAAGATTTATTTATTTATGCAAATAAGAGCTGGGGTACAGGGCCTCCCCTGGTGGTACAGCGGTTGAGCGTTGGGCTGCAAGGCTGCCTGCAGCCGGCGAGGGTCCCACAAAAAAAAAAAGTGCTGGGGTACAGGCCAGAGATGCAGGGTGTGAGAGGATTCACCAGAGACAGAGTGGGGAACAGAACAGGCAGACGGACCGAAATACACTGCGGAGGGGAGCAGCAGACCGGACAGGAGAGGTGCCACGCCGCGTGCACGCTCCCTGACAGGCTGGGAATCAAACTGGCACTGCAGAGGCTGGGACAGCCTCACAGCAATGCGTTCATCCTGCTGCGTCACTGGGGAGGCCTAGAATTTTCTTTTTTAAGTGTTCAAATCTTTTGCTGTTCTAAAGTCTCCTTCAACCCTTTTTAAAGATTTCTAATGTCTCTGAGGGACACAGTGGAGGAGAATCATTGGCATTCCCTTTTTAACAGATATGTAGGTGAAAGATGAGAAAATAAAGCAGCAAGTGGTATCTACTCTTTCAGTAGTCCCACTTTCTGAAACTCTCCAAGTGAAAAACACTGAAGAAATATTTGCTGTCCCTTGTTTTCCATGCAATCTTGATACCTGGTAAAAATGGCATACAGGTATATGCGTGTTTATATTTACATTTAATTTTTCTCTTATTTTAAAAAATAAGCTGAAATACTTGAATTATGATGCCTTCTTCCAGAGATTTATAGAGCAAAGCAACCTTTACTAACAAAAATAATGCCAAATGTTCATTGTCTGTAGTATCGATACTTGTTGAGGTTGTATGTTTTAAAATTATGTTGGATAAAGGAATGATCTGCTTTGCTTGTATGGAAAATACTGTTGTTCAATATTTCTTTGCAGAGTCCCACCCCCACTTTTGTATACATACACACCAGTACTTTATTTCCAATGGTTATCATAGAAATAATCAGGACTTTGGGATAAATACTTTGGGATAAATAAAGCAAAACATGCCTTTTTGTGGAAAAAAAATAATGCGACCCATTATTGGTATAATTAGAAAATCTTGAAAATAGAGGTTCACAGTTTCTACGTGAAGTACTGCTGTAATTATGCAGTAGGAAGGCACCTAAATACAAGCGGGGCTGACATTTAGGAATAGTAGCCCCTATTATGTGGTGTTACACTAGCTCTACCTTCACATCCATGCTCATTGCTTTGTTTATTACAGGCTTTCCTCGGGGAATAATGTGTTGCAAATAAATATTGCACGTATATGTAAACAGTTTTTAGTACTTATTAAAGTAAATGTGTATGAATTTGCTTACAAAAATGTTCCTGTGTCTAAAAATAATGATCATTTTTTATCCATTTGAGTGCTTTCTTAGTTGAAACAGGAATCTGCAGATGATATTATCTACTTGTGATTGTATAGACCTTGAAAATAATGGTATATTGCCATTGCATCTATAAACTGTTATAGCAAATGTTATATACTTGAATGTTGGACATTAATTGTACTTTTATCTCTTACTCCTTTAAAGTTTAACAAATTGATTACTTTGCACTTTTTACAACTTCTAGCAAAGTACTATTCTGAAAATTCTAGCATCAAAAATTTAACTAGTTTCCTTATCACAAAAAGCTTTAGCACAATTGACCCTCTGACCTTAAATCCCAGGAAACTGTCACATTACTTCTTTACCCCTTTGTCTAACTTAACAATGTGACCCAAAATACTGCAGAGCTTTAAAGTTTCTCAGCATTGTAAGGTCAGACTTTGGTCACCATAGTTACAGTTTAGATCTGTGGTTCAGAGGTCAAATAGATTAATGATGTCAGACACATCTTTAAATGTTTCTAACACTACTTCACCATGCGGTAAACAGCTGAGCATATTTGATATGACAAAGGCATTCTTCAGTCTTGCTAATAAGATCTTTGGAAGTGTCTGATAGAAAGGCATTTCCTATACGAACTGGCAATATGATGCTGTGGAGTCAGCAGTATTTGTTAGCTCTTATAGTAGACTGTATTATCAGATAGAGATTGAAAAATAAAATATGTTGAATAGTTCAGATTACACTTATCTGCACATTTTCTTTTTACTTGCCATCAATCTAATTCATTATCTGTTTATAAAAATTGCTGTATATGCTTCCCTATACATTTGTGGCTAACCATGTGAACTATAGAAAATAGGAATTTTTTTCTCACTGGGAGTTTGTGTGTTCTTGTGTGTTGGATGATTCTTGTCTTTTCTCTTGATTTGGAAAGTATGCATTTAAATCAGTTATATTTATTTAAATAAGTGTGTTTTGGAAACTTTTCTCACATTAAACATCAGGTAAATTCTTCATTTGTATTTTATATTCACTTTTTTTAAATGACTTCAGTTTTATGTTACAGATCTTGGAGTCAATTTTTTTTGTTCTAAAGTGACTGTGAATAAGAATAGAAGAGGAAAAATAAACTATGAAAGTGAACATTCTTTCTAGAAAACTTAAATGTCAATTTTTCTTATAGTCTAAATAATTTTGAATAAAAATTACAGAAATATACTTACAGATGATAAAGCATATGTATTTGTTTTAATGAGATTAAAACAATTATTAAAATGTATTTAGGTGATTAAAAAAACACACCAGATCATGATTTACATCTGTGAATACAATAGAATTATTTTTAAATCTCTAATAATGTGGAATTTTGTAGCCGGTAGACAAAAAAAATGTTTTAAACAACAGGCTTAAGTTTAGTTAAATATTAAAGGATGCCCTTTTTCAGAGGTTTTGTTTCTTGTGTGTATTTTGTGCAGCTGTAATATTTTAAGCTTGCTGGAGCGTTTGCTCTTGATCACATACTATAAAGGCAGACAAAGGAGAGAACTAGAAGGCTTGGCAGCTGGGAGGTGTTATATGGAATTTAATAGCAAAGAAAAGAGGGGCTGGGGCTTTCCTAGGTGAAACAGAGATTGGCAGCTGGGAGGAGGAAATAAGTGGTGGTGTCTGAGAAGAGCTGCTAGTTCAGTTGCTTGTGAGTTTCAAATGACAAGCTAGCTTTCATGTGAATGAATGGATTGTCTCCTGTTTTGCTTTCAATTCAAAGAAAATCGTTTCGTTGTAGATATCATGGAAACCAACTACTCAGCAAAGACATTAATTGCTGACCTGTTTGGCAGCACTTAGGGACATTGGTTCAACAAATTGATGGAGTATTCTGTCTGGTCATTATGCCAGTAGAATGGCAAATCAATATTTAACTACCTTTTGAAGAAGCCACACTATTGAAATACTGATTTTGCATAAAGCTATTTATGTACATAAATGGGATATCTCCTTAAATACAAGAAAAATTATTTATTATAAATGTAGAAAAAATCTGAAGCCAAACAAAATATCAGATTGAGTTCTACCTTTCAGAATCCGAAAAAAACTTATTTCTATAAAAGGTGAATATGTGCCTTGCTTTCAAATTTCTTGCCCCTGCTATTCACATTATTTGGATAGGTGAATCAATATATTAATATATTTGTTTTACCCAAAACACATGAAATTTTGGATATTACATTTTATTTACTCATCTTTCTTAAAGTGACTCTTTTCTTATCCACTTCATATGTATCTAATTTTGCTAGTTTACTCATTTGCAGTTTTGCTAGTATCCTGACCAGAAATGCACATGCTTTGCCAATGAGTAACTTGCAGTAGTTATCCCTCCTGGATGCACATTAAAATCTCTTTGGAGGCATTAAAAGCACCTGAGCATAATGCCCACCAAAGTAGTTAAAATAGCATAATGGAAGAACTGCATGTTTTGGAGTCAAATCTCTCTGGACTCTGTGCTGCCACAACACTCTGTGTTGTGAGGACTTTATATTGTTATAAGTTTTAGGCTAGTCCCTCTCAATTAGGGACATTCAAAAGGGATAATAGTAAGTGATGACAAACATTACTCTCTTCAAATAGCTTGCCTTTGAGTATTATAATATTGGATATTAGTCTGTCCAGGCCCATTTCTTTGTGTGCAAAATAAAGACATTATGCTGACCAGTCTCAAAGAAATCTTCTGAGTATCAAATTACAAATATATGTAAAAGGGTTTTGAAGAGTAGAGAGCAATGTAGTAAAGATAGATATCACTTTTCTTCTGATTGCCTCTGCTGCTAGTACCATGTTCAGTGAAAACACCCTCAAAATTTGAAATTATTTGTGTGGGACATTCAATACTACTTCATTTGTTATCTTCTCAGAAGGTTTTCAGTAGTGTTATAATGAATTGCAGATCACAATTATAGCTGCTTTGTCAGTGAATATTTGGAGAGATGATATCCAAGAGGAAGGTTTTCACCACCTTTGCTGTCATTGTTTTGAATTTGTCTCATCGTTATCTACCACATAGAGTTAACACAAACTTGGAAATTTTCCTTGACTTTTTCCAATTTATCCCCCATGGCTACAAAGACCAATTCTATAGAAAAGATAAATTGCCCTGAAGCCATTTCGTCCCTCCTTTCTGAACTTGTCTTGTTATTTTCACCTGAGAAAATTCTGAGGAGACTAAGAGAGAGACAAATGCCTACCAACTTGAATTTGACTGGAGTTAGCCACCTTTTATCTTTTTGCTTCACACAGTTCACATTTTTTTTTTTGCCCTTAGCATGTTCTTTTGTGTCTATAGACTTTTTTTTTGTAATGAGTACAACTTTGTAGTTTTATTAACTCATTTTTCTACTGATCTCTGTCACATATAAAGTGCCATATCAAATATTGCTACAATTCAGTACTTTGAGACGATAATTCAACAATTCTTTTTACACAGCAAAGGGTCTAAAATCTGTGACTGTGTCAGAACCTCTCAACATTTCTGTGTCTGGTCACCACAGGCTGCCAGCAAAACAAAAGGGCCTTTGGTTCAGCAAATAAGAAAACAAAGACACAAAAGTAACTTATTCTAAACAACAAGGTAAGGGGAGAGGGGAACTAGAAGGGTAGAGGAAGAGGGAGAAGGTTGAGTTACCAATTGGTAGTATGAGGTGGAGTTGCAATTACAGGAGCTAGCAGGGTGCAGCAAGTTCTGTTGATGCTGACACTGGGCCCCAACCCCACTTTTGAAGGGGTATGAAGCCCTGTTGCTCCCCCCTTCAACTGATGTGAGGGGGCCTCCCTTCCACAGCAGCTGCAATGATAAAGTCTCCCAAAAGGTCTTTTCAAGTCTACCCCCTTCCCAATGGACCTTCACTCAGGATGTCAGGGGCAGAGTTCACACCAAGGCACTGCACAGGTGCACAGGTATCCTCTTACCCTGTTAGGGTAGTGTCTGCATATCAGAAGGTGCAGTTCGGTTCTTGGTCTGCCCTGGAATGGTCTACACTCTCAATCAAAGTCAGGTCTCAAAGTGATTGAATTTTCTTACTTTCTGGTAGTACTGAATATCCGTCCATAATATGCATTCATAAGAGTGCAGACTGTATGTCACAGTTTATGTAATGGTGGCTCTCAAATTTAACATGCATCAGAATAACCTGGAAGAATTGTTGAAACACAAATTGCTGGGCCCCACGTACAAAGGTTTCTATGGGGTAGCACTGCCATGGGGCCTGAGAATTTACATTTCTAGGTTCTGCTATGGCTGTTCCTCTTGAAACTGCAACACAAGACTGGTAGATGTGGTGAGTGCTAAGGTACATTTTTCAGATGTCCTCTAGGAGCAGAGCACTTATTCCCAATTGTAAGGAGTTCTGGCCTTGATGGCTTCCCAGCCCTTTCTGTTAACTGTCCTTAACTTATGTGAATTGTCTCTCTGGAGGTTATACTCCTCTCTGTACTTGCACTATACAATGATAGGTCAATGTAGGGATTACAAAGGCAATCCTTGCCTCAAATTCAGGATAATTTAAGCGGAGCTGCTGTGGATTTGGCTGAGCCCTTTGTTACAATGATTGCATAGCCAAACATTTCTCTCTGCCTAATCTTGCTTCCTTTACTCCCAAGAGCACTCTCTGATTAACCGTTATCTCAACGTCTGTGCCCAGAGACTTTGGTCTGCAGGAGTAGATAATAAAGTAATGTTATATTTGTTAAGTACATATCTGACAATAATTAAATAGGCCAATTCATTCTTGTGTCAAAGCAAGAAGTTTGTTGTAGTTTATTTGGTGATCCCTGAAGCCCTAATCTCATTGGTATCAAAATTGTCTAGAAGGGCAGTATCTGACTCTTGATTCTATGACTGAAAGCTTGTATTAGTTCTTTCTTAGCTATTTTATTGCTTTTATTTGAACATGTCAGTACTTATCTTTTTAAGTAAATGTGGTCTGTGTCTTCCTTTCTATTCATCTGTATTCTAGTTGCAAAGGTTTTCCCATGACTGCTATTCTTTCACTCCATATTTGCCCCATTTGGTCTGCAACCAATGTTTTACAAGAGTCCCTTGAAATTCCATCTTTTATAAACAGGTTGTGGTTTTTCAGTGGGTAAGAAGTAGAATGGCTCTCTCCAAATCCACCCTGTCTGAAATCTCAGATGTGCTTATTTCCAAGCACATTTCCAGTAACGCCTACTGCCTAGTTTCATATTTGCTGGGGACTTGTTTAAGTGCTTGACAAATATTAACTTCCATAATCCTCACAACACTTTATGAATAAGGTACTATTTCTTATTTTAGAAAAGAAGAAACCAAGGCATAGCAAGGTTAAGTAACTTATCAGGAACATATAACCAAAATCTGGGGACACTGGCTCCAGAATCTGTGCTCCTCCCTTATATAGCATACTACAAATGTTTACATTTTATGTGTTATCAGTTGGCACTTACATTGTGCTTTTTTTTTCAGTTCACATAATTTTTGACAGCTTGAGGCATAACTTACATATCACATATTTCACCCACTTGTTTGTATTATCCATGGGTATTCATATATCACATTATTAATTAATATATATCTATATGCTAGCACTACACTCTTTAATTATAGCTTTGTAGTAAATTTTTAAATGATGAAGAGTGAATCCTCCATGTTTGTTCTTTTTATTTCCAAATAGTTTTGACTGTTTGGGGCATGTTGTAATCCTATTATGTTACACTCTTGTACTATTTAGTGTTGCATCACTTAGCATTGGGGTTTGTTCTTTTTCTTTTAGATAGTACATTTTTTAAAATTGTGCTTTTTGTTGAGATAATGTTCATTTACCACACTATATGTGTTTTAGAAGTAATATACACCATGCCTACCACCAAAGCACAAGAAATCCTATAGCATAGTCCCTTATGTCTCTTTTTCCCCCCACCTCTATTTTCTCCTCTGGTAGTTCAATTCTGTATTCATATTTCTAGGGTTTGTTTTGGTTTAGTTTTGTTTAATCCTTTGCTTTGTGTTTTTATATTTCATATATTCATGAAATCATCCAATATTTGTCTTTCTCCTGACTTACGTTGTTTGGTGTAATCACTTCCATTTCTATTCATGTTTTTGCAAATAGCAAAATTTCATCTTTTTTTTAAATAACTGAGTAGTATCCCATATCCTGTATTGCATTAATGTACCTTAAAAAGATTTCTTTGCAAGTTAGTTCATCTCCTGATTTATAGCTCTACTAGTACAAATCCATATCCACTTACCTACAAGTCCATAATAGAGACCAAAACATGTCCTGACTATAACTATAAACTTTTTGGAAGAAAGAAAATATTAACCTGGACTGATATAAATCTATTTTCTTTAAAAAAATATTACCTGCACTGACTGTTCATATCTTTTACAACATATATATTAGTGTTTGACTAGATAGTGCTGTCTGAGATCACAAGGGTGCTATATATTACATGTGATGTATATGATATTTCCTTTGTAAAATTGAAACATTTCAGGATCCTGAAATACTTTTAACCCAAAGGGTTTCAAATAAGTGATTTTTGACTTTTATTTTGAGTTTTGAGATACTGAAACAAAAGGTATGATAAGACCTTTGTTGGAGAAGGTCTTACCAAGTTCAATATCTAATGACATTATTTCTTACAGTAAAGCAACGCACATTGTGAGAAGGAAGATAGTAGTAGTAATAAGAAGTAATAGTGTAGCTAGGTGTTTCCAGTAGGAATATATTGCATGAGGAACTATTATGCATCTCCCTTCATCTAAGAACAGATTCTCTGCATTTGTTATGTTTACACTAAAACCCAGTGCTTTTACCATAATTTATATTGTTCGTCATTTCATTTAGTCTTGATTTTCATCATTTCTCATGCATATACATTTAAATGAGCTAATTTAAGAAATATTTTATAGCATATTTAGGAATTTTACTTGCAAAGACCAATAGTAACATGTTTCAAATCTATTTCTATTGCTTACTTGCAAAGGCATGACTTTGATTATATAGCCTTTTATTCATGGTGGTATTTTTCTCTCTTACATGGAACAAGGAAGAAGGGAAATGGAGAAGGAATAAGAAATGAAACAAAACCAATATTTGGAAAGTTCTGCGCCAGGACTCACAAAACAGATAAACTGAACAAATTAATGATATGAAAATATAGCCTATATAGCCTATGTATCAAGTATTTTCAACACCAACTTCTAAAAGCCTTATTTTCATGGATAAAAGCATAGCTGATTAAACTCTAACATTAAAGACTCATGATCCAAAGATGAACTTACCAACTCTTCCAGCAAACTGTCCATTTTACCAAATTTCAGCAATCCAGCAGACTTCTTTCTTTGGTACCATCCCAGCGACTCTGAGCAGATTGTGTTCTGCCTTGCGAGTTTAATAAAGTAAGCTTTGCAAATTAAAAAAAAAATGATACTAAGAATTTCTACCATAAAAAAAAATCTGCTATCTAGACTGGAATTTAAAAAAAAAAATCTGCTATCTAGACTGGAATTAAATGTACTTGTTTATTCACAGTCACAGGACGAGGTAAAGATAGACAGACAGACACTTAACTATGTAGTTTCCTGAACTAAGTAGGTCTCAAAGCCCTGGCTCTATTAAAATGGTCATCAATTTTCCAAAATCAAGCTTTCATGATAATTCTTTGTGTAGGCACCATATATAACTGTAATGGAATCGACACTGAAAAGGTTAACATGGCTTCTTGTGTAGTGGTCATCTACAACTTTGTGTTCCAAACAAGTATTCTGTTTTCTAGGATGTAATTAAAGGATTTCCCAAGCTTTAGAATTTCCCAAGCCTTTTCATTTATTGTTGAATGACTTTCAGAAGTTTTAATATAATTGTATAATCATATTATTATTAATGATTTTACTTGTTTTAAAAAATACTTTCAGGGCTGCCCTGGTGGCTTAGGGGTTAAGTCTCAGTACTATATGAACTAACCCACAAACCTCTCCTATTTCTCCTCCTAGCAGTATATTTCAGTAAATCCACGTGTTCTGTGTTCTGCTCCCCACTCTGTGGTGAATCCTGTCACTCCCTGCACCTCTGGCCTACACCCCAGTTCTTCTACACAAAAAATAAAATAACATACTATAAAACATAAAAAAAATCTAAAAAGAAAAATTTGTATAATTAAAAGGAAAATCACTGTGTTTCAAATAAATACATAACTACTAAAATAAAAGCAAATGTACCTGTTAGCTACCTAAAATCAATTTTTTTTTTAGTTCTTTCATCATTTATTTTTTTTTTAAATAATAAATTTTATTTTTATATTCCCCCATACAACTGCAAATGCCCCATTCTGACCCCAATCCCTCCCCTCCCGGCCCCCACCCCCCAAAAAGTGTCTCTGGTTCATAGTTTTTTGTTGATTTTGATTTTCACTTTCATATAGTTATTCATTTTCCTGATCCCTTATTTAAGTTTTCTAGATTCCTGCTATGAGTGAGACCATCCGGTATTTTTCTTTTTCTTTTTGGCTTATTTCGCTGAGCATGATCCCTTCCAGCGCCATCCATGTTGCTGCAAATTGCATGTGTTTATCTTTTTTGAATGCTGAGTAATATTCCATGGTTTATATGTACCCATCTTCTTGATCCAGTCATCCATTTTTGGGCATTTGGGCTGTTTCCAAAGCTTAGCTATTGTAAATAGTGCTGCTATAAACATAGGGGTGCAGGTGTTCTTTGGAATTGATGTTTCTGTGTCCTTTGGGTAAATACCTAGGAGTGGAATTGCTGGATCATATGGAAGCTCTATGTTTAGTAGGTCCAGAAATCTCCACACAGCTCTCCATAGTGGTTGGACCAGTTTGCACACCTAAAATCAATTTTAAAAACCCTGGAAACAAAAACACACCTTACTCTTGGGAATTTTTGTTCCAAGTTGCAAATAGGATAGGGATTTGCATTTACAGGGAGAGTTGAGGGTTAAGGGAGAGGGGGAAATCACAATATTTTCTCTAAATATCAAATTAGGGGCCTCCCTGCTGGCCTAAGTGGTTAAGTCTCAGCACTCTGAAGCTATCCACAGCCACTGCAGCATGAGTTCAATCCCTGGCCAGGGAGCTAACCCACATGGCACAGCCTACCTCTCCTGTCTCACCCGCTGCTCCCCTCAACAGTGCATTTCAGTAGATCTGCCTGTTTACCTCCCTACTCTGTCTCTGGTGAATCCTCTCACCCCTTCCCCCCCATCTCTGATCTACACCCCCGATCTTGTATGCATAAATAAATAAAATAATTTTTTAAATACATAAATATCAAATTAAGTGCTTTTTTAGTTTAAGAACAGAATTAAGTAGTAATGACAACACCACAGAAGTTCATGTATGTTTCCTCATTGTATGGAAGCAATCTATTTACATAGCTTATCCCTTTATGTAATCCCGTGATCAACACAAAACAAAATAACATGCAAAGAAAAATGTGACTTTCTATTTCTTTTTGTACACTAAACTTGTGAACAAAATGATAATTTATAGTTCGAGAATGTTTGGATTTTGACTTCTGTCTTTGTTACTAATTTGCCGGATGAACTTGAATTCAATTTCAGAGATTGGCCATTTGTAAAACAAGAGCTCTGATAATCATATTTATCCCAAAGGGCTAGAGTAATTTTATATTTATAAATCCTAAAATGAGTCAGATTATAAAAATAAATTTCCCTGATTTATTGTTATCATGCATTTAAATACAGTGGTTTTAAATATAATTTGTAATGGGAAATTATTACTGCTTAGAGAAATTGTGGCTTTGTTTTTTCTAAACACTTCAAAAAATTTATGTATTGGCTATAGAAATAGTTCCTAGTTAAACTGACTTTTTTTAAAATTTTTTTTATTTTAACATTTATCAATTTTTTTTACATTTTTTAAGACAATATTTGCTTCCCTCCACCCCCTCACATTGAGTCCTCATAGAATTTAACTGACTCTTTTAAAGAGAAAAAAATTAGGCCATTATTAGAAATAAAATCAAACTTTCATTGTGTTCAGCTTCTATGTATTAAAGATATAATCTAAATGAAGGCCTGCAGTTCCTCCTTTATTTCTTATAGGTGTATTTATTAGAGAAATTTAATGTATTTCCATTAATCTTTTATCATGGTTTTATAAGTTAACATATTGCCAGTCTTTGGAAATATAGATACAAATCTCTGATAGTTTTCATATTTTATTAGTATTAAGTCTTTGTTTCTGGATCTTTGTTGATTTAAGTGCTTTACTTATGTTTCTTGTAAATCCTAGTTTACCATTAAGAGATGATTTAAAATGCCAAAATATTTTGGTGAAGTAAAACTGTCCATTGTATTATTCACATTACTGCACTGATAAATATACTACAATTCTTGCTTCCACAAATGAAACTCAAAAATGTAGTGTTTTAAGCTCAGGGGCATTTTATTAGAGAAGGAAACCATAGCTAAAAGTATTTTTGATTGTCAGTGAACCAAAGAAGAACTGATATCATTTGAAATTATTAGTCTAGAGTTCATTTACATAACTAAAATAGAATAAAATAAGTTTTTTTTCAGACAACTGTTTGGAAAAATCAAGGTTTTTAACATTTTATACTTGGCACCAATCATAATTGGCAGTAGGAAAGGAAGTGAACTAAACTTGTGTTAATATAAACACAAATGTTTTGTTTTCATCCAAAAGAAGAAGGGTTTTGATGTCCCCTGGTGTGGATATTTACTATAGAGAAATCTATTACCAGTCTACATTCCACTGCAGTTGGTTTTTAAATATGGAGCTAAGCAGGAAATGTCATGAGTGATGTGACCATCTGTTCAAGAGTAAATGGTGTCAGAGAAAGTATGGAATCTACACATAGCAAGGCAAATGCTTTTTCGTACATTCTGAGAGATTTTAAACCCAAGAAGCTACTAGCCCAGTGTTTAATGTTTATTTCACATACTTGCAGTACTTGTGCAATTGATTTTATTGTAACTCTTGTTAGAACTGTGGTAATTTTTGCTAAGTGAATTTAAATATCTCATTCCAGTTTTAGTGTTTCCATCTGATATGCTTTTGAATACCTGTAACTTTAATTCTTTATCTCTCTTTTGAAAACCTTAGGAGTCTTTTCCTAACCAAGAAACCAGTTTTCACAGTAATTATAAATTGGGAATGCAGGTAAGAGGAAGGAAGAAACACAAAAGACTTTTTACAAAATGCTTTATGTAATCCCACCCCTCTGTTCTGTGCAAAGGTGTCAAAAAGAAATCAGGGATTGTTAAAATTCTTACTGAGGGATTTTTAGAAGATATTAAATTGGTGACAAGTTACAATGAAAACTTTCTATTATAAGTGCTCTCAGCTAACAATAAGACATCCCATCTTAGTAATCAGTGGAGAAAAGTTCTTTTGGGCAAAGTTAAGTATTTTCTAAATGATTTTTTTGAGATGGAAATGTAGATAATAATTTAAATAAAGTTTAAGTGTAAAATGATACATCTATCCTTTTATTTATACACACATTATATACATTTTTATTGAAATGTGGATGGGTATATGTTTATTAAATTTAGTTTTATTTTTTCACTGATGTTTACATTAAATTCCATTAACTCTGTTGTGATTCATAGCTTAAGAGGGGCCACAATAAATACTTTCATCATTTCCCTATTTTAAAATAAGTAACAACATGGGGCTATCCTGTTCCTTTAATGGATCAGTTTAATCCTTAGTAATGTAACCTTTTATAGTCTACATGTCAAAGATTGCATTTTTACTTGAAGAAAGTACACACAGAAGAACTTTAAAGTTTTTACTATCTGTTTCCTTTACTGATTTTAATGGACTTCCAAAACAATCAAGGTCAGTGGGTGGCCTCTTACATACAGAAGTTGATTTTTAAGTGCATGCGTTTCTTTTTGCATTTTGACCTCTGACCTAGTATATATTTGCTCTCTTTTAAAATTATATTTGGTAAATTAACTTATTGAAGCGCTAAATAATGCTGTATCCCTTTTCAGCAATTAATTTGAAATTTTGCCCTATGCAAATTCCAAATGACTTAAAAACACAGGCATAAATACTCTCGCTCAAATACACACGGTATATAGCAAAGGACTTGTAAGCCTGTGAGAATCTTGCACTAATGATTGTTAGTACTTGCATATGGCTAACACTAAAGATCATACATTATTTAGTTATCATTTCATGCATATTTATATAAGAACTACTGCTACACAGCTAAAACAGTTCATATTTGCTAGGCACCAAAAACGTGCCAGGTCCTTTATTAATACATTCAATTCCATATATTATTTAGACTTCATCATAACTCTAAGGTATGTATTGTTTTTATCTTCATTTACTAAATGAAGACATAAAGACCACAGAATGATTTACCAAATGACATATTCCTAGAAAGTGGTTATGTAACTATTGAAATTCATTTGTCTGTCTTTATGTAGAGCTGTGTGTGTGTGTGTGTGTGTATGAGCATTCTATAAAACTCATCTTGTATTCATCTTATAGAATTCATAGTTTCCTACAGTTCTACTGTGGTGATGATAGCAGTATCTCTATTGAATTTTGCTTTATTGTTCCCCAAGATTCTTTTCTTTACACTGGTGGCTTTTTCTGACTCCTTTGTTTCAAATGCAGAAGAGAGGCCAAGGATAGATATGGTATGAGGGTATGAACCTGGATGAGATCACCAAGAAAATCTGGAGCAAAAATAGGGTTCAGATTAGAGACCAGGGCAATATCAGTGATATGATCAAATTTATGCTTTGGGTTAATGACTCTGACAGCCAACAAACTCTACTAAGGGAGAACATAGCGATTTATTGATAACCTGATTCAAATACATGGCTTCCAGGATCCTGTTGCTAATAACAGTAGCTTAAGAAGACAAACCATGAGAGTTCATGAAAATCCTCCCAGTGAATTCTGAGCTTTGTCTTTTATTTATGACTTCATCATTCATCATACTCTTTCCCTGAAACCATTTTTATTGCTTTCCAGCACTGTATTTTGGAGTTGTGAGTTTTTTCAGTTTATTAGCTACTTTATAATGTAGAACTTCTAGTGAAGAAAATATTATTTTACGTGTTTTTTCAGAAGAAAATGAGACAGAATAATCAAATGCTTGTAAAGTGACACAGAACAAAGTGATAGGGAAAAGATCTGAAAGTTTGTATACACTATCCCAGGTCTTTTTCTTTTAAACTACAGTTGTACTTTAATGAGGTTAAAGTTTTTATTCTTCTCATTAGAAGATAATGATGGTTTTTTTTGTGTGTGTGTTTTTTCTTTTTTAGATTTATTTATTTATTTATATAAGCACTGGGTACAGTCAGAAGCGTGGGAGGGTGAGAGAATTCACCAGAGCCAGAGCGGGGAACAGAACAGGCAGACATACGAAATATACTGCTGAGGGGAGCAGCGGGCACAGCAGGAAAGGTCTGCACACCATGTGGGACCCTCCTCCGGTGGCTGGGAGCAGCCGGGGATCGAACCGGTGCTGCAGAGGCTGCGGTCAGCTTCGCAACCCAGCGCTCAACTGCTGCGCCACCAGGGAGGCTCAGAAGATAATGATGGGTTTTGAAGACATTGTTGAATATTGATTGTTTAATATAATCAATATTTGAATCCCCTTAAAGTTATTCACCAGAATGTTACAACAGAGTGAATTTTCCTGATAACTGTTGCTCTCTCCTAAAAATGCTAGGTACTTTTGATTTTACATATATTCAGTAGAACTCTTTTAAGAATGTATGTCCACTTCTTTGTTTGGCATGCAAGAAGGACAGACCACAGGTTAACCATTTTCTGATGACTTTAAGCTATGAAAATAATTTGTTGTACGTTGACTAATCGATTACATTCCAAGGGCTATTTTCTTGTCCACCAGATACTTCTAAATGATAATGCTGCCTGAGTTCTTGCATAGGCTTTTTATAATTGATCAATCTCCATTCTTGATGTAAAACTGCCAGAAGTCTTAGTGCTATTCTTTTTTTTTTTTTTTTAATCTTTTTTTTTTTTTTAATTTGTTTGTTTGTTTATACATGCACTGGGTACAGTCAGAAGCGTGGGAGGGTGAGAGAATTCACCAGAGCCAGAGCGGGGAGCAGAGCAGGCAGAAGGACCGAAGTAGTAGGCAGAAGGACCGAAGTACACTGCTGAGGGGTGCAGCGGGCGGCAGGAGAGGTCTGCGCGCCATGCGGGACCCTCCTCCAGTGGCCGGGGAGCAGCCTGGGACCGAACCAGCGCCGCAAAGGCCGCGGGCAGCTTCGCAACCCAGCGCTCAACCGCTGCGCCACTGGGGAGGCCCCTTAGTGCTATTCTTTAGCAACTCTTGTCACCCTTCTAATTTATTCTTCCCACTAACATAACATTGGGATATCAATATTATGGTTCAAAGAACTGTAGTTTTAGCAAGTGTAAATAGACTAAGAATGATGGAGACCTTGAGTAACTCTTCTATGAGCACATGCTAGTGTATGAGCTTTAGTAATATAAGCACTGTACAGGGATCCTCTTTTGGTTTGTTGGCTGGGTTCTGATAATTTAAGTTGCCAGAAAAAGATCCTATCCTACATAAGTGAGGTGACACTAAGCTTTTTCCATCTATGGAATTTTTTTTTTTCCTATTAGTGCAGATCAGTAACTTGAGACAAATGGGTGCAAACCTGTGTTATCAATACAGCAATGTGTTTTGAGAAACTTTAGTTTATGTGGTAGGTTATCAATGAACTTTGGATTAATCTGACATTCCATTGGAGGTAAATATTTATTTTACATATAAATGTAATATGTAATATATACACATATTTTTATCAGATAAACAATTAGCAAATGCTTAGTACTCATAAAAATATTATTTTTTAGTGATAACTGAAACATTGATTAAATAATAAGCATTAATAACTGTTTCATGATGAGAAAGACAAGAAATTTTTTTTTTCTTATCTGTAAAAGCCAGTGGCACTAAAGTCAAATCTGGATAGGAAATATTTGTTTATATAAACTATAGTATTACAAATATAGAGCTTTTTTTTAAAGATTTATTTATTTATTTATGCAAGCACTGGGTACAGTCAGAAGCTCGGGAGGGTGAGAGAATTCACCAGAGCCAGTGTGGGGAGCAGAGCAGGCAGACTGACTGAAGTACACTCCTGAGGGGCACAGCGGGCGGCAGGAGAGGTCTGCTCACCATGCGGGACCCTCCTCCGGTGGCCAGCAGGCAGCCGGGGATCGAACCAGTGGCACGGAGGCTTCGGGTAGCTTCGCAACCCAGCGCTCAGCTGCTGCGCCACCAGGGAGGCCCAAAATATAAGAGCTTTTAAAGTGACTTTATTTTAACACTAAGTCATGAAAACTTTTTTTTGGGAAATTAGTTGTGAAGAAAGGTAGTTATCTGTATTTGTAAGTGTAATGCTCAAATTCCATATTTGTATTTGATAGAAATGATTAAAAAATAAATATTTTGGAAAATTACAAAAATGGGTTTGTACTACCTTGGTATATAAATTGCAGTAAAATTTTGATGATTTTGCCATTATCTTTAATATAGATACTGTAGATAATACTTTACTTTCATTATGTTTTAATGTAATATCTCCTTTGGAAGACTTATTCTTTTAACAACTATTCATCATGTTACAGGAAAGTTTGCAAGTAACACATTTTCATTATCAACATATAAAACCACTTAGAATGAACTCAACTGGGAAATGAGTTTACCTGAACTTATTCTACCAGGGAAAGTACATAGATGTATTAGGCTGGAGAGTTACATGGGGAATTTGAATAAGTTCTTTGTAGAAGATCAGAATTTTGAGTCATGGTTTTAGATTCATGCTCTCTCCTGTGGTAGCCTCTAGCATTATGTTGCTTTTGAGTATTGAAATATGACTAATGTAAATGTACTGCAAGTCTAAACTACCTATAAGATTTCAAATATTTAGTAAAAATATAAAATATTTCATTAATGATTATATTGATTATATGTTGAAATGATAGTATTTTGGATATATTGGGTTAAATAAAATAGTAAATTAATTTCATCTGCTTTGTTTTACTTTACTTAATTTAACCACTAGAAAATTTAAATTCCATAATGGCTCATATTTGTGGTTTGCATTATATTTCTTTTGAATAGCACTGCATTAGATGGGCTCATAATTGCAAGGTTGCAATTTTCTCACTGAAACAGTGAGAAAATTAGACTAAAAGGACCTTTTCTAGCTTCAAAATTACAGCTTTTTTCCCCTGTAGTTTAGTTAGTTCCTACCTCTGTTTCCAAAATTATTATGTTTCATACAAGACTTTTATATTGAAAGATATTGCAATACTGAATGTCAGCATGTATCAGCCACTCCCATATATTAACTATTCTGATACAGATAGGCTAACCTTAGCTTAATGGATTGCAGATATTTTTTTGAGATGCTTAATATCAATGTTCTGGTCTTAAAGTAAATGTATCTGTTGAGCTCTAAGGGAGCTCATTTTACTGCTATTGCTCATTTTTCCTGGCATACTCAGAAACTAAGATAATGGAATTTTGCATTATTGTGCCTTTGTCCTTATCATTTAATTGTTATCAAGTCTTGACAATTTAATGAAAACTGCTTAGTAGAAGATAGATAGGAGATAATAATCACAATTTGTAGAATGTTATTTGGGACATTTCCCTTATTTTGTGAGGTAGAGAGGTTTGACTAATGTAAAAACCACACAACGTGTTAGTTATTTGCTAACAAACAGTGACTATAAGACACTTGAAACCCCTATCCATAAGGGTTAATGTATCTTAATCACAACTTGTTAAAATTAAGTTTAGCATGTTAGAAGTACAGTCTTTGCATGTTAGAAGTACAGTCTTCAAACTTTATTTCAGATAATATTTCTTTCTTTCTACATAGATGTAAAAATGAAGTGGATCAGGAACTTGTAATATAGATCTTTACTACCACTGTTACTAGATTTTTTTTTAGGTCAGAGATAGTGGAAAGATAGAAGGCAGAGATTATCATTACAGTTTGGAGGAGATTCCAATTTGAATCTTGTTATGATAGCTGCTTGAAACCAAGATACAGTGGAAATAAAATAATATGAAATATATTTAGTTCACATGCTTAAGA
The DNA here is from genome assembly GCF_014898055.3 of Talpa occidentalis. NCBI lineage: Eukaryota > Metazoa > Chordata > Mammalia > Eulipotyphla > Talpidae > Talpa > Talpa occidentalis. The sequence goes on along the minus strand of NW_023600993.1, from coordinate 75,060,253 downwards.
AATTCGAGAATAACAGTAAGTTAATCTGGATACTGAAGCCATGTCTGATATGTGGAGTACATGTATTTCAGTAAAGAATGAGGCAAAGTTAAACTGAACTGAATGTTAGAAGTCAGCAACCTAGTAGAAGTCCTTTATGATGACTCCATTTCATTTTATAGCTTTTTAAATTTTTTCTTTTCATTTTCTCCCATTTGGACATGCCAAAGACTAGAAAAGTGAATGTATTCTCTTTTTCTTTGTATATTTTTCTTTTTTCTTCTTTTCACATTTTCTTTACTTCTTCTTTCCATCTGGAATCTCTTTTCCCTCCTGACTACAAGCTTTATGTATCAGACCTATTCTTTAACACTCATCCTTCCAAAGCCTTACTACCTCCCTTTTCCTTTCCCACCTCCAGTCTCCCACCAACACAAAAAGTGATCATTTGTATCTCCAGTCTTATCATTGTTTTCCATATATGAGGGAGTTGTTATGGACTAAATGTTTATGTCTCCAAAATTCATATCCTGAAGCCTTAGCCCCCAATGTAATGATATTAGTTGTGGGTAGCCTTTGGAAGTAATTAAAGATTTATTCATTTATGCATACAAGAACTGGGGTACAGGCCAGAGTTGCGGGGTGTGAGAGGATTCACCACAGAGTGGGGAACAGAACAGGCAGACTGACTGAAATAAACTGCTGAGGGGAGCAGCGGGCAAGACAGGAGGTCTTCTGCACCTTGTGGGTAGCTCACGGGCCAGGAATCGAATTTGTGATGCAGAGGCTGTGGATAGCTTCACAGTGCTGTGCCTAATCCCCTATACCACCAGAGAGGCCCTGGAAGTAATTAGATTTATACGAGACCTTGAGGGTGGAGCCCCTAGAATGGGATTAATGCTCTTTTAAAAAGGAAGAAGAGACACTGGAGCATTTCTCTCTGCTACATGAGACTATATCTAGGAGGCAATTGGAAGCCAAGATATGGGCCCTCATCAAGAACTGAATCTGCTAGCACCTCAGTCTTGGATTTCCCAGCACCCAGAACTATGAGAAATAAAAATCTGTGGTTTAAGTCATCTGTGATATTTAGTTATGGCAGCCTGAACTAAGGTAGGACCGTTATGTTCTTTGCATGGCACAAACACTTTTAGTATATATGTAATCAGCTTATTAATTGGCTGCACTAAATTTACAGACCAATGTGGCGTGAATTGACATCTTTGCAATATAAAGTTTTTCTAGCCCAGGAAGATGGTGTATTCACATTATTTAGATCTTTATTTTCTCTCAGCACTGTTTTATAGCACTCAATGTATGGGTCTTACACATTTCTTGTCAAATTTATTCCTAAATACTAGATATTTTTGATATTATAGTATTTCAATCAGTCTGCCTGTTCTGTTCCCCACTCTATCTCTGGTGAATGCTCTCACCCTCCCTGCACCTCTGATCTACACCCCAACTCTTGTATGCATAAATAAATAAATCTTTTAAATAATACAAAATAAATAGAATCAGACTAAATTTTTTTTTCCCTTCAGTTAAATTAATCTGAATTGAAGTCTAAGAAAGTTGCATTTATTTCTTCTTAGGTATATTCTGCCTTATTTGACAGCTGGCTATCTAATCAGTGTGTTTACCTATATTGACTCAGTCTAAGTAAAAGCAACATGTTATTTCTTTTTGCCTTGTCAGTGCCCACCTGTCAGCATTCATGGGTGTCATTATAAAAAAGGTATCTCACAGTGGTTTTGTAAATTCACAATTTTTTTTAAGATTTATTTATTTATGCATACAAGAACTGGGGTGTAAGTCAGAGGTGCAGGAGGTGAGAGGATTCACCAGAGAGAGTGGGGAGCAAAACAGGCAGATCTACTGAAATATAAAATATACTGCTGAGGGGAGCAGCAGGTGCGGCAGGAGAGATCTGCTGGGTTAGCTCCCTGGCCAGCTGGGGATCGAACTGGTGCTGCAGCAGCTGGTGATAGCTTGATAGCGCTGTCTTTAACCCGTGTGCCACCACAGAGGTCCCAGTTCACAAATTTTTTTTTAAAGATTTATTTATTTATTTATACAAGACACTGGGATACAGTCAGAAGCGCTGGAGGGTGAGAGAATTCACCAGAGCCAGAGTGGGGAACAGAACAGGCAGACTGACAAAGAAATACACTGCTGAGGGGAGCAGTGGGCGTGGCAGGAGAGGTCTGTGGCACCATGTGGGCCTCTCGCCAACTGGCTGAGCAGGCGCTGCAGAGGCTGTGGGCAGCTTCGCAGCCCAGCACTCAACCGTTGCACCACCAGGGAAGGCCCCACAAATATTTTATATATATTTTTTCCTAATACAAATTTAAGTCTGCCATTATATACATTATGTACATTTGTTATATCTTTCTTGTAATCTAGACTATGCTTCTATTTTATTTTGCCCTTTTAAGCTATTGTACTTAGCACGTATAGAAGATGTGCCAATAGTGTTATTTCTTGCTTTGGATCCACAAATTGAAGTGCCATATACCTTCTCTGAAGAGTCACTTGCCCACATACAGAGATTTTCTGGTGTACTAAAGGTCCAGTCTATTTTTTTAATATTCAAAGATATATAAGTGTCTGGCATTAAAAATTACAAACTCCGAGAGACAGTGACATCTTTAAATTGGTGTGGTTTTCTAAGAGTTAAATTGGTTAAACTTTATGCAGTTTTCAGTAGCTTTGAAAATATGACCCAGGAAAGTGGTTTGGAGTAAAACGTGTCCAAGAGAAGTGTATTCTTTCATATGTTATTCATGCTTAATTGTGGTCTTATCCTTATCTTTGCAAATGTACTGCTTTAACGATTCTAATTTCTGTTAACTTAGATTTCACACTTTATGAAAGTGGTGATAAAAATGAAAAGGATTAATATCATTGGACAAGTGTGTGTGTGTAAGAAACGTTCAATTCCAAAAATGTTTTGATAATTCATAGACTATTTGCCTTATTTATGGCTGAGTAATATAAGAACCTTGAGGTGATTTTCTAACAAAGCTAAACACATGATGCTTTTACTTAGTGTTCCTTTGGGGTTGCCTAATAGAATCTTAGTCAATCAACAGCCATAAGCAGAATAATAAAAGAAAATCCTTTTCTTTAGTGGAAAAGAATTCCAGAGTTTTGGAGCCTTTATTTTGATCTTGGTGTTAGAAAAATTCTTTTTTTCTGACCACAGATGGTTAGGGCTATGTTTTGTGATCTGTGAAAGAGGAAGAGTCCACATTCCAATGAGAGGAGACAGCTGCTTGCCTAACTGTGGATCAAATCGAAGGCATTTAAATGTTTTTAATAAGTTAAAATTGCTTATGTATGTAAACACTATAAATCTAGAATTTGTCTTATTCACAAAGATAACATCTCCTCTTATTTTTTTTCTTGTTTTTAAGGGAATGGGAGGTGTTTTTAAGGAATTTTTATTTTATTTTGGAATATCCAGTAAATTCTTAGATTTTTCAAGATGAGAAAATTGCAGAACTATGCCTTTGTTTAAATTTCTGTGAAAATCAAACCTATCCATTTCAAAGTAGTCTATAAACTATCACTATCAAGTTATTGGTTCATTGCTGCAGTGAACCCACTACCCCTCCCCCCAAAACAAAACAAAACAAAAAACCTGACATTACTGTCAATGGGTGATTTTTAGTAGCTAGGGAAAATGAAAAAGTTATTTATAGCTTATTTACAAGGAATCATTTAGATGTCTTAATGTGTTTTACAAAAAAATACATTCTCCACATCTTCAAAACTTTTTGGTTTTATATTAAATATAAATCAAAGCATGATATTACTTCTTTTCTAGATAGCCCAAAAAATATGTGTGAAATAAGCAAATCATCATAACTTATTACCCAATTTTTGATGCAAATAAATTTCAAATCACTAACTATATAGGTTGGAATATAATTGCGGCATCAAAAATATTTTCTCTCTACAAATATAAAATAGAACAGTATATTTTATTTCCCATAAACATAGTACTACATCCCTGACAGAAGCCACTACATAAAGTGAATAATATCATTAGAATTGTGTACAAAGTAAAGTATATAGAAAAATATGAGAAATATATAGGACTATGAGGAATAAAAACAAAGAAATTTCTAAAGGAAAAAAAGTATTTGTGTATTGAAAATCTTAACCCATTATAGAAATGCTGAGTAAAAACACATAAAATATGTGGGGAAATGTAGATGGTGACTATATTTTATATATGGTTAATTTTTTGTGGTTAAAGGAAATTTAAATATTGGATAGTGGCAAATATAAGAGAAGAATCGTAATAGTGATAAAGTATCCTAAAGTCAGAATTGTTTGAAAGGAAGATAAACATATCATGTAAGCATAGGTATAATGAGGTTAATAATTCACATTCTACTTTCTAAATTAACCATTGCAATAATAGAGAATATAAATTTCAAACTGGTAAAGTAAATCAAATGAAATGAAAGAAAAAAGTTTAAAAAATACACCAGGAGGACCTCCCTGGTGTTGTAAGGGGTTAAGCAGAGCACTGTGAAGCTATCTGCTGCCTCTGCAGCACGAGTTCGATTCTCTGACCAGCCAGGAAGCTACCCACATGGCTCAGCAGACTTCTGACTTGCCCGCTGCTCCCCTCAGTACTTCAGTCTGTCTGCCTGTTCTTTTCCCTACTCTGTCTCTGGTGAATCCTCTCACCCCCCCACCTCTGGCCTATACCCCAGTTCTTGTATGCATAAATAAATCTTAAAAAAAAATACACCAGGATAAGCAGGACAGATAAATACAACATATAACTCTAGAAATAGATTCAAATATAGATAGATCCAAATATCAGTAATTATAAGTCCACAAAGAGTAAATTCACTCATTAATGAAGAAAATATTTCGGCAGTAGAGTTACATTTAAAACATTCATATAGAGGCCTTGTTATCTCCCACGAGATTCCCACCACACCTGCACAGATTGATGAGACCCTGGATCCATGTCAGAGAGAGTCAGAGTGGTTAGAGACCTCAAAACCTCTAGTGAGCCCTGCTAGCTGCTCACCCAGATAATGGTGACCCCCGACTAATGAAGTGGGGTCTGGGGGAGTCACACCCAGAGGAAACCACATGTACAGCAGCTAATAATCTACAGAAAGAAAAACCCAACAAATGGCAACATGAGTCCTCAAGGGAATAGCACAACACAGAAAGAACAATAAATCTCCAGAATCCCATTTCACAGACATAGAAACTGTGTTTTTCTTGTCATATACAGGTTTTGAGTGGTGATAATAAAAGAAATTCAGAGAAATGAAAGAAAACTCAGAAAAGTAAATAAATGTCCTTAGAAATAAAACCAAGGAACTGGCGATCAAAAATGAAGCTCTAAATATGATAAAAATGGAGTTTCAGTATTTTATTTATTTAGTTAGTTTTATTTATGTTTTATTTTTATTTATTTATTTAAAAAAAGATTTATTTATTTATTTATACAAGCACTGGGTACAGTCAGAAGCACGGGAGGGTGAGAGAATTCACCAGAGCCAGAGCAGGGAACAGAACAGGCAGACTGACGAAATACACTGCTGAGGGGAGCAGCGGGTGCAGCAGGAGAGGTCTTTTGCACTATGTGGGACTCTCGCTGGGGGCTGGGGTTCATAGGGGTGCTGCAGAGGCTGCGGGCAGCTTTGCAGCCCAGTGCTCAACTGCTGCGCCACCAGGGGAGGCCCAGTTTCAGTACTTTAAAAGAGAAATACTCGATGAAAAATTCAAGAGAATGTCATGAAAGTAGAACAGATGAAGTGGAACAACAGCAGGTTAATGTAATTGAAGATGCAATGTACAAAAAACCTATGTGGAGAAGGACAGAGAGAAAGTAAAAACAACAACAACAAAAATGAAGAAATACTCTGAGAACTATCCAACTCCACGAGAAAAGTCAACATAATAATGGAAATACCAGAGGTGGAAGAGAGAAAGGAACAGAACATTTATTTAAAGAAATAATGGAAGAAAATTTCCTGAACCTAGAGAAGGGAATAAGTGTGAAAATTCAAGAAACTAAAAGAACCCTGTCATACCTATTCATAGATAAAAATGTCACCAACATAAAGTTATCCAGGAGTGAAATTTTTAAGAGTTCGAGAGAAACAATATTGAAGCTGTCAGGGGGAAGAAGCAGATAACCTATTAAGGTACCCCAATTCCTCTAACATCAATCTTCTCTGAAGTAAACACTATAAACGTGGAGAGAATGGAATGATAAGTTTCAAAAACTTAGAGAGAAAAACTGCTAGCCAAGAATACTCTATCCTTCAAGACTCCCCTTCACATATGAGAAGGCCTTTCACACATAGAGAAGCTCTAGATTTTTGCAAACACTAAACCACCCCTCCAAGAAATCTTCAAAAGAGCTTGCAAATCTAAACCAAAGAGAGAAACATACACAAATAACTGAATAAGGAAATAGATTGACCCACAAAAATTAAGAATAAAATAGCAGCAATGGGCTATCACATATCAATAATCACTTTAAATGTAGCTCACTAATTGAGACACAGAATATCTATTTCGATCAGAAAACAGAATCCAACCTTCTACTGTCTCCAGGAGACACACCTAAACTCTAAAGACAACCATTGGTTCAATAATAATAACCGATGTATATGCACCAAATGAAGAAGCGCCAAAATTTATCTGGCAACTACTAATCAACTCGAAAACAAACATTGGGAAAAATATACCTATGGTAGGAGAACATATATATACCTATGGTAGGAAAAAATATACCTATTGTAGCAGTTCAATCCGCAATTGTAATCAAAGGACAGGTCAACTATACAGAAAATAAATAGGAATAAAATAGCCTAAAATAGAAAAATGGACCTCATAGACTTTTACAGGCACTGCACTCCCCAAAAGAAGAATACACATTTTTCTTAAGCCCACAAGGGACATTCTTCAGAGTAGACCACATTCTGCAACACAAAATAAATATCAAAAAATTCACAGATTGAAATTATAACCAGCGTCATCTCAGACCATAAAGGTATCAAACTAGAAATCAACTATCAAAAGAAAGAAAGGAAATATTTTAATATGTGGAGACTGAACAGCACATTACTGAAAGACTACTGGGTTTAAAAGGAAATCAAAGAAGAAATTAAAAAATCCCTCAAGACAAATGAAAGTGAACACATAACCATCCAAAACTTATGGGGTGCAGGGAAGTAGTACCAAGAGAGAAATACATAGCAATATATGTCCACATCAATAAACAAGTAAGAACTCAAATAAATAACCTTCTCTTGAAACTTGAGGAATTAGAAAAAGAACAAATCCAAAAGCCAGTAGAAGAATAGAAATAATAAAAATCAAAGCAGAAGTAAATGAAACAAATTAAAAAGACAGTCCAAAAGATCAATGAAATCAAAAGCTGGTTCTTTGAAAAAAATAAACAAAATAGACAAACCTCTAGCAAGTTTCACCAAAGAAAAAGGAATAAATCTCAAATAACTAGAATCAAAAATGAAAGGATAAATCACAACAGATGCTGTAAGAATTCAGGGATAATTAGAGACTACTGTGAATATCTATAAGCAAACAAATTGAATAACCTGGAAGAGATGGACAAATTCTTAGAATTATACAATCATCCAAGAGAACAAAAATTCACAAATCCAAGATTCTATTGAGAAATTCAGAATATATTTGAAAGAACACTAGGATGGCTGGTCAGCATTTGAATTAACTCAATTAATACAACAGGGTTTTTACTTACTAGGGAGATTTTAATCAGAAGCCTTTGATTACTAGACGAGTTTAAGTATCTTTATGTCTAGTTATCATGGAATTCATTAATAGATGTTAGAAATAATTTATTTTTAGTGAAATAGATTCAAAATGTGCAATTTGGTTAGAAATATTGTACAGGCATTTCTTTCAGGAATGAAGAGAATTTAAGAATCTATGATTTGTATAACCTTTTAGAGAACTTTGTTAGGTCACGGTTAGGGCATTCTGTTATTTGACTTATTATTAGTAGAAAGTTTGGTGAATATTGCTGCTAGAAAGTAATGAATCCACTTCTATGGAGCTTTTCACTAAAAATTATCTGAAAACCTAAATGGGAAGAATTCTGGGATTTTGTTGATCTCACACAACAGCTTATATAACTGCTTACAACTTCATATTTGTATGTGTGGTTAAATTCAATCTTAGGAATTTTATTTGTAAGACGCCATGCAGAGTTACAGTTTTATGGAAGAGGAGGCCTAATTATAACTTGCAGATATTCACATAAAAATAGCAATAATTGTGAAGTATCTAAAACATAATAGGTTAGTTATAATACAGTGTATTTCCATTTATTGACTGAAAGTTATAATCCAGCATAACTTGAGTTATTGATGTGAACTTTCACAGTCTCATTTATCTAATAAGACTGTATCTCAAAAAAAAAAACAAAACACACAAAACCCACAAATAACTGCTTTTGATTGTAACTGGGTGGTTTGACTAATGGAAAATAAGAATATTTATGTTAAAACAGGCAAAGAACTTCGAGGATATTTTCTTTTATAGAACTGAAGCATCTATTTGACAACATTTTGCTCTTTTCTGACATATCCCATGGGAAGAGCTTCAGCATTGGATTGATGATTTTTATTCTTCATCTGAGAGAAATTTTTGCTTGTATTGAGGATAGTAGTAAAATTTCTCTATGTCAATTTTTGAAATATACACTGATAGTCATTACAATATTGCCTTTTGAAAATGGAAAAGCACTTAAGTCTTGATTTAGCAGTGTTATGATTTTTATTTCTTGCTAGTAAACTGAGAGAGTTAGTGGAGAGTAAGTTAGCTCAGTAGAAAGGATGATAAGTATGATAAAATGATTTTTAGAATGAAGACAAAACCACATTCTTTCCCTATTGTAAGTCCTTTATCAACTGAAACTAATTATTTACTTTCTTTTTCCTTTGAACTCCTGCAACATTTCCCTTTCCCATTTTTGGCTAGATTTTACCCTTATCTTTCTAATTAAATAGAGGCTACATTCCTCAAGGATTGGAAGACATTGTCTTGAGTTTCTTATATGCCCATCCTTGCTAGTCCTTTGCCTTGTAAAAAGTAAATATCTAGTAGATATTTGTTAACTAATACCCTCAAACCCACCACCTAGGGCCTTGCCTTCATTTCACTAGTCACTTTGTAAATACTTGAGTGTATCACATATTAATCATTGACTTTCCGGAAGCAAAGAGAGAGTTTTGATTGTGTTAATCCTAAATTATTTTGTATCCTTAAGGGAGGACTCCAGTTCTTATAGTTTTGTGTCCCTTAGCACCTAATAAAGGACCCTTTCCCAGAATGAATGAGTTTTTGTTTGAAGTTGTTGAATTCAAATATAGATTTCGTTGTCACAAGAAACAGGACTGCAGCCTTGCAGATATTTTTACCATGCCTTGAATATTCTGCAGACATTTTTTAGCCACTGTATTTCTCACCATTTAATCAGGAAATAGTGATACCACATCTAGTGTCAGTGAAAACCACACTAAAAAATAGTACACTATTTCTATTGAATGTAGTTTCACTTTAAACTTGTCTTTCTTTTATTGACTCCATCCTTATTTTTGTTGGTATCTCATCTGTTGATCACATTTATTTGGCAGGTGTAATGAGCCATTCCTTTCTGTCCTGCCCCCCATCTCTTTGGAAATCATTTTTACTTTGTGTCACCCCTATAGCCCATGGTGACTCTTGTTTTCTGGCTTTATAGGAGGCTTTATGTCTCTTTTTTTTTTTTTTTTTGAAATGAGCTGTCTTTGATTACATCATGTTAGTATGGTCAATGCTACCATTGATTCCCAGCAGTCAACAACTTTGTCATATTGTTCAGGATTAGGTTTTGATGTGTCATTTCAATTGACTAAAAAGTCATTCTCAGTAAGATCAAATTCTTGTGGGAATCATTGTTAAGAATGCTTTCAAAATGAAGAAAGTTTGTAATGTTTTAGAGATTTTACTGGGAAGACATCATGTGATTACATTTCCTGCCAAAGTTTTAACTAGATTTTATATTCTGAAAATGCATTTTAAAACTTGTTTGCCTTTATTCACTATGATTAAACTTTATTTAGCTTTTTTAAGTTTAGACTAGTCATTTAATATTTTTATTTTTGTTTTTGATAGTTGTTTCTTCATATATCTATCTGTGAACCTAATTAAATTCAGGAATGGTACCTCCCAAAAAGAAATAAAAAATGTGGGTGTACCATTCAGGTTAGGCTTGTGTTGCTTCTACAGACTAGTGTTATTTAACTGTATACTATAGTTATATATAATAGTGGTGAATAGAACAGACTCTGAAACCAGAATCTGTGCATTGAAATCACAGCTTTGTCATTAACTTGTTGTATGGCTTTTAGTGTTACTTAATTTCTTTTTTCCTAGTTTTTCATGTGTAAAATGAGGATAACAGTATCTTCTTTATAGAACTGTTGAGCATTAACCCACCTATAAAATATATATATGCTTCAGAATATGCATACCTCATATTTAGATTACAGCAAATATTATTTATTGTTCTTATTGTGCTACTGGTGTTGGTCTTTTGTAGTTGTTAATATTAAAATATTTATTTGTAGATATTCCTTAGCTTACATGTGGGAAGGATGCAAACTATTGTATCTAAAGGTTACCCTCCTTATTAACCCTGCAGTTTATCTCTGACACCAGGTTTGCCTATACTAGTTCTGCTGGACTGTACTACACTGGCTCTCCTTGGTTGTAGGAACTCTCTCTGTTTACTTAACCAGGCTCCTGGGAGTCTGAGTTTCTTCCCCCAATAATTCTTCTTTTAGCGAAGTCTCATAAGTAAAGGTATACACATTTGTTCAAATTTCTGGTTGTAGTGTTTTCCTTTCTTGGACAGTCATTTGGCGAGGCCATCTTTAATCACACTGTGACTACATATGTTGTCTGAGGCTCACTGTCAAGAATAAATCCTTGCTTGAGAGGGTTTTTGGACCTGGAGGAACCAAAAGGAAGGCAGGTAGGTTAAGTCCACTAGAACATTTGTGTATCTGTATTGGGCCATTAGCCATAGACATGGCAATAGAGAGCTCTTAGCTATATAAGGTGTTAATTTTTGTATAGACTTGTTTTACAGATACTGGCTATTTCAGATCAAGTAAGATTTGCCTCAGGGGAGAAACTTGGTTGATTCCAGACAAAGTCTATTTGCTATAGATTCTGGCCATACACTGACACTGAACTCATCTTAGTACTATATGTAGTATGTGTCTCAGACTTAGGCCTTATTTCAGGCAAAGTAGCTTTGTCTAGCCTACTTCTGTGCCTTGGCAAGAGCACTACTGAGCCTTTCCTTGCTCTAATTCCTACCAATGTCATGCCTATCTAGAGTTAGTCTTACTGGCACATGACATAGATTTTGAAACTGTTTCATCTCTTTAACTAGATTATATTTTCTCATATCTTATCTTTGCCAGGGCTTGTTTGAGCCTCTAGACTGTGTTTGTTCTTTTTTATCTAATCTAGCTCCTAGTGCCACACCAGGCAAATGATAGACCTTCAATCAATGCTTGTAGAATGCATTAATTTATACTATTAGATCTCTGAACAACAGGACTTTGTTCAATTTGCCATGACCATCCACTTGGTTTTGATCCACTCGATGCACTGTACTCTCAATGTTCAATGAATCTTTGTAAGTGCCAGGCATTGTGATTATCAGCTTATATTCAGAATTTCATTTTATCCTCATAGAAACCCTAAGTTCTAGGGCTTCTTAGAAACCCTCCATATTTTTGTAACCAGGAGCTTCATTCACAATCAGGGAAACACATTGAAATTGCATGAAACTGAGATGTACTCAAGGACCCCAAACCGTTAAAGGGAAAAATCCATTTTGTCTATGCTAAAAGTTTCTGACCATCCACATGCATCAAAGCAATAATGTAATCCTAGTGGGCTCAAAGATCTTTAACTGTTAAGAGAAGAGAGGAGTCAGGGAGAGACTCCTGAGCAGACTGAAAATCATCTATCCCCTTATGGGCAAACACCAAGCCAAAGAGGTTTATCCCAAAGTGGGACAGCTGAGGCTTGAAAGCTTGCCAGGGGCCTGAGGTGCCTCCCAACAAGGAAAAACAAACTTTGAGTTGGGAGGGACTCAGTGGACTAGGAGATGGGGCAATACCTGAAATTCAAATGTACTTTCAAACTGGATAATATACTGCATTGTGAACATGATGGCTACCACCATCCTTGAGAAGCCTGCCTACCAAAGTGCTTAAGTACCAGGAACAACCTCTCTATGTGCCTCTTCTTCCTCCTTTGTTCTCTCTCTCTCTCTCTCTCTCCCTCTCTCTCTCTCTCTCTCTCTCGATAAAGTATATATCTCTATTTCTATCTCTGTATCCCCACTTTACTCCTTCCCAGCTCCCACAACCCCATTCTGATTTCTAGTTCATGGGATGCTGGGAATTGTAATCCAAGATGTGTGAGATGTTGGTGGCATGGGGCTGGGATTGGGGAAATTGGCATCTCTTCCCATGACTTGTGACTTCCTCCCCCTTTTGTGGTGACAAATTCTATAACATTTTTATTATCATCCTGTTTTACAGAAGAGACAACTAGGTCCTAGAATTAACTTACTTATAGTTATCCAGGGCAAGTCTCTACTGTAGATGGAATTCAGATTCATTTCTCACTGCAGAGCCAGAGATCATAACCTTTACTTACTTTGTTGCCTTGTATTCCACACACTAGTAGAAGAGAGGAAGGCACTAAGAGTCAGCTATTCCACAATAAGAACTCGTGTTTCATCTAGTTGGGCTAAGATCCCACCATACCTGACCCCTTTGTCCAAATTTGGTGGGATGTCTGATATGCTCTTGCTCAGATTTTTATGAATTCAAGGCTATTGTCCTTACCCATTGCTTTGGTTGGGGAAGACTTTGTTGTCAGAATGCTCAAGGACTAAACAAGTGTGTGGGATAAAACTACAATTGCTGAGCTGAGTCATACCTGCTAGTTCTTTTTTTTCTATAATAAATTTTATTTTTATATTCCCCATACAATTGCAACCCCCCATTCTGACCCCAATCCCTCCCCTCCCGCCCCCCACCCGCCAAAAAGTGTCTCTGGTTCATAGTTTTTTGTTGATTTTGATTTTCACTTTCTTATAGTTATTCATTTTCCTGGTCCCTTATTTAAGTTTTCTAGATTCCTGCTATGAGTGAGACCATCCGGTATTTTTCTTTTTCTTTTTGGCTTATTTCGCTGAGCATGATCCCTTCCAGTGCCATCCATGTTGCTGCAAATTGCATGTGTTTATCTTTTTTGAATGCTGAGTAATATTCCATGGTATATATGTATCACATCTTCTTGATCCAGTCATCTATTTTTGGGCATTTGGGCTGTTTCCAAAGCTTAGCTATTGTAAACAGTGCTGCTATAAACATAGGGGTGCAGGTGTTCTTTGGAATTGATGTTTCTGTGTCCTTTGGGTAAATACCTGGGAGTGGGATTGCTGGATCATATGGAAGCTCTATGTTTAGTAGGTCCAGAAATCTCCACACAGCTCTCCACAGTGGTTGGACCAGTTTGCACTCCCACCAACAGTGCAGAAGAGTTCCTTTTTCTCCACACCCTCGCCAACATTTGTTGTTGCTAGTTTTTTTAATATGTGCCATTCTCACTGGTGTAAGATGGTATCTCATGGTAGTTTTGATTTGCATTTCCCTGATGACAAGTGATGTTGAACATTTTTTCATATGCCTGTTGGCCATTTGCATTTCCTCTTCAGAGAAGTTTCTTTTTAGCTCTTCTGCCCATTTTTGGACTGGATTATTTTCTTTGTTGTTGTTGAGTCTCATCAGCTCTTTGCAGATTTTTGTGATCAGTCCTTTATCATTAGTGTTGGGTGCAAAAATGTTATACCTGCTAGTTCTTAAGAAGAGACACAGAGGCATACCAGAGCTATAGCCCTTCCTATATCCTTAAGACACTCACCATTCCTAAAGTAGGTAGTACCAAGACTGGCACTTAGAAGTATGTGCCACTGGTTGCCTGAGGGCTTTCTGTGACTGCAGAAGCCAGTTCAGCTTGGAGGGTGAGAGGGAACACAAAGTGTTGGGCACTTAATACCTAGAAGCCCTTAAGTCAATGGCTGACAAGATGATAAATACTTATTTTTTTTTAAACTTTACTGAGAAATGTTTAAAAATTTTTGGTTAGAGATGAAGCTCATAATTTGCATTTCTAACAAGCTTCCAGGTAGGTCACTTTAAGTACTCTGACCCAAGCTCCCTTTCCTCTCATTTGGGTTAAATATGAAATTCATTGTATACACTCTTCTAAGTTTCTTAACAAAATTAAATTCCAGTTGCCCATAAATGTAACCCACTAGACAGTAAAATTTAATTATCTCTTTCCCTTTCCTTTCTGACTTCCCCACGATTGTATCCATGGCATTAGCATCAAATAATCTACTTGTACTCTTGCTTCTCTCAATATCTTCCAGTAAAGTCCATTGCAAGCAGATGACTCTATCAACTTCTAAAATGGACAGTCCAGTGGAGATAGTGGGGCTGTCCTTATTGCTAAGACTTTCTGATATGAGGTCATCCTCACCGATCTGTTGCAGAAAAGTCTTATTGACATGAGGTAACCCAGCTTGAGGTAGCCAGAATGTTGCCTGTATTGATCTTAAAGTGTTTACAGATGAGGGCATAATTGGCATTCTTCCTTTGGGAATTTTCCAGGCCCCTTATTGGAGAAAAAAATACTTGTTCCTTCTCTAGAAACTCTAGGGTTTATAAATTCAATATAAACCAAAATTTCCAAGTACTCTTTTACCCAAGAGTACATTTTTTTCCATTAAGAATGAAAAACAGAAACAAAGATTCAAATTCACAGTCATAAAAGTTCATCACACTTTTGAGGATTCATCTGAGATATGGGTTAATGAGTGGTTAGTCAATTGTTTGCTGTCACTTCCAAGGGAAATCTCTTTAAACCAAAGTCCCTTTTAACCTCTCTCTACTGCCACAGCCCTATGGTTTTCATTAACTCAAATAAACATGACTCTTTTGGCTGTACTTCAACAATTTTACTCCTATACTGCTGTTCCGTGTATATGATATATTTCCTGAAGGTCTAAAGTTAAAGGACGGGAATGACATAGATAATACTTAAAATTCAATGTCCCTATGAATCCCTATTGATATCATTATCTAGCACTAAAAATCAGCATCAGAGTCACTCACATTTGGCAACCCTTCCTCCTGCCATGCTCCTGTTGACTACTAGCACCCACTTTATTTTGCATCTTCCCTATGAAAGCTTCCCTGTACAACTCCAGGGGACACAACTCTCATAGACTGTGATAGGAATGTCATTCTCTGGAGTTTGTACAGGTTGGCAGCTCTGTTTTTTTCCAACCTCAGAGACTCAGACTGCTCCCCTACAAAATCAAGCAAAGTTGAAATTTTCTGCTATTTTATTACACTTTCCCCCCCATTCTCTATTTTTTCAGAAGTGCCCTAGAGTCCTACCTTAGAATAACCAAAACTCTCATTAAAGTATTTTTCCCCAAAAGAATGGTTTTCTTTCTTTCTTTTTTTTTTAAGATTTATTTATTTATTTATACAAGCACTGGGTACAGTCAGAAGCACGGGAGGGTGAGAGAATTCACCAGAGCCAGAGCGGGGAACAGAACACTCAGACTGACGAAATACACTGCTGAGGGGAGCAGCGGGTGGCAGGAGAGGTCTGCGTGCCATGTGGGACCCTTACCGGCGGCTGGGGATCAAACCGGCGCTGCAGAGGCTGCGGGCAGCTTCTCAACCCAGCGCTCAACTGCTGTGCCACTGGGGAAGCCCAGAATTGTTTTCTTTCTATGAGGAATTCTTGTAAGTGCAAATTTTTTCCAGTTTCTAAAATTTGCAAATTCTCTGGCTGTTCATTCTATTTATCCCAGTGAAGGATGTCACAGTTCCTGTATAGACCTTAAACACACCACTTTGAGGATCTCTGTCTCAGTTGTAACTGTAGGCCATAAGGGAATACCAATTCTCTCTAGACCCCCTGGGAACCAGCTTTTTATTTTGATGTTGCCTAACTTCCTAAGCAGCCGTAGGAAACCCTACAACTGAAGATGTCACCTTGAGTTTAATGGAATATCTACCTCCATGCTTAGATCTTGAATCTGGGAAAACTTGCAGACCTCAGGCAAAACCATTTAATTACAGAATCCATAGACTATCCTCATGCCAGAAATAATTTGAGGTGGAAGCACAGGGATTGCAAAGGGATTGCAGGTAAGGCAGAACTCTCAGTAAAACCTAAATACAGTTACCAGCTCTGTAACCTTTGGGCAATTGACTTAATTTTTCAGTTTTCTCATCTGCTATTATGAGAAGTGAACAAGGTAAAATGTACGGCTTTTAGCACAGTGTTTGACAAAGAATACATTCTCAAAAAATAATCTGTTGTCATTGAACCTCTGTCACTCTGAGAGTATGGTATCATGATTTAGGCTATAGTTTTCCCTAACTAACTTGATTCCTCTGAGCAAAAGGAAAAATCCATTGAAGAACAACTCAGAGATCCTAAGTGGCATGTTAGCACACCCTCTTGACAGAACAGTTATCCCAAATTGTGATTACTTGAGACATTTTCCAGCAACTTCTGGGGTACTTGAAACCAAAGGCAGAGACTCAGGTCCTGTGCAATGTGACATAATCCACAAATGCACCATTTTTTCTAGGAGCCAGTTATACCTGTTTTAGCTGCCTTGTGTTATCCCACCAAAATACAACCATAATTATTTAGTCTTTAACAACAAATCACATGCAGTTGTAATTTAAGATTATATATAGAACCAGTAGCTTTCAAGGTAAAAATTAACATTGAGGTTATCCTGGAAAACATTAACCCTCTTGAAGTCTGAGTCATTCTTATCTGTTTGCTTTTTGTATCTGTGTTACTCTTTTTTAAATCCAAGAAATACTCTTTCTTGGATAGCCCCTTCTGGCTTTATATCTCTCTTTTTTCTTTCACTTTAAACATTCTTTTTTAATGTCCTGTTTGGTAAATCTATGCCTTCTTCCATTCTCAAAGTACAAACTCATAACAGGAATATTTTGTGGCTTTTGTGTGTGTGTAAAGGCAAGTATGAGAAGACCTTCTGCCTTGATGACACCAATCATTTACGTAGCCATCACTAAGCCTGTATTAAAATTTTAAACTATTTTCTTCTTTGTCTTCATAAATTGGGGGAGCAAAGTCTCAATGAAGATTAAGTGAGCTAACACAATATAGTAAGTATTCAGAAAAATATTGTTGTTATAATTATATAACATTAATAATTATAATTTTCTATATCATGGTCTAACACACCATGCTATACATTTTTATCAGAAAATAATCTCTTAACTTTTTACAACAAACTATACCATCACAAAGTTCCTTAAATATGAAATAATATTAAAAATACCAAGAAATCTAGTAATTATAATGGAAGCACCCCACATCATCTTTATTAGACTGATCTTGAGGGAGTTTAGGCAAGAAAGGATAATTATTGTGGAAGAGGACAAATACTGGAATATTAAAAAACACATCAATATAACACCTGTCAATGTATAACAATAACAATAATGTTAATCATTTCTTTCTGTGTCTCCAGCACTTAGTGCGTGCTGGGCATATGTGTCCTTAATATTCACAGCAAACTTATGACAAGTGTATTATTATTATGTCACTTTTACAAATGAGGAAATTAAAGCTATTAAAGGATTGAGCTAGGATTGAAACCCAAACAATCCATCTTTAGAACTCTGCTTTTTTCTGTCTTCCTAAATATGTATAAATTCTTATTTATGCATACACATAACAAATTATAGGTATTTATATATGCTATTTTAAAATGGTATTACAACATTTTATGGAAAGCTTCAAATTGTCTTAAATATATCTCTAAAAAATTAATATGCTAAGTTGAGATTGTATTTTTTTCCCTTTATCCATACACATGCTTATTTTGGTCTCATGAATGAAATCTATTGATAATTTGTCACCAATGCTTCCTATATGTTAATATTTAATGGATTCTTAAAAGAAAGTCTCATGGATCCTTAGTATTGCTATAAATAATGCTCTATTTAATGTTATTGCAAAATATACAACCATGTACTCAGGTAAAAATTCTTTGCTTTTAACTCCTAACATTATCTTTAGAAACATTCTGAGACTACAAAGCAATGAAAAAAATCAAATTAACAACACAAATTTCATGTGACAGATAATGTGTTTTATTGAAATGAAGTTGCCACTTGAGAAAGCAGTATAGTGTGGACTTATACAGAGCAGGATCTTTAGAGTTCAGCATGGCAGAAATATCTTTATTTGATGAAAAGTTATTTTACCACTTCTTTTTCTTCACACAATAGGCAGAGGCAGCCTTTGACCTGAAACTGAATGCATCCTTTATATACTTAGTGTCTACCTTTGTTTGTTCCTCTAAAATGATGCTACTAGGTGCAAATTGATTGCAAATGCAAACACAATGTGTTCCTGTGGTGACTTTGTCAAAGGGGATAATAAGGGAGTCATGCAGATGACACTAATGAACTTCTCTTCTGTGACCTATACTCTCTGCCTAAGGGATTTCACCTGATCTCCTGGTTTTAAAAACCATCCATTCACTGACAATTTCAAATTTCTATCTATGACCAAGATTGCTCCTCTAAACTCCAGACTAGGTTACCTAATGGACATCCTCACTTAGATTTTTTTTTAAGATTTATTTTTATTTATGCATACAAGAGCTGGGGTATAGGCCAAAGGTGTAGGGGGTGAGAGGATTCACCAGAGACAGAGTGGGGAACAACAGGCAGATTGACCGAAGTACACTGCTGAAGGGACCAGTGGGCAAGTCAGGGGAGGTCTGCTGTGTCATATGGGTTGCTCCCTGGCCGACCAGGATCCAACTCTTGATGCAGAGCCTGCAGATTGCTTCATAGGTTGCATCTTAACCCCTTGTGCCACCAGGGAGGCCCACCACTTAGATTTTTAAGTGGCATTTCAAAATAAGAAGTTAAAGGCCTCCCCGGTGGCGCAGCGGTTGAACGCTGGATTGCGAAGCTGCCCGCAGCCTCTGCAGCGCAGGTTCAATCCCCCGGCAAGGTCCCACATGGCCTGCAGACCTCTCCTTCCGCCCACTGCTCCCCTCATCAGTGCACTTTGTCTCTCTCCCTGTTCTACTCTCTGCTCTGGCTCTGGTGAATTCTCTCCCCTTCTCGCTCCTCTGACTATACCCAGTGCTTGTATAAATAAATAAATCTTTAAAAAAAAAATACGAAGTTAACTTGAACATATTTGACATCCAGAATGAACCTCCTGATTTCCCAGTCCCCAGTTTTCCTTCATTCCCTCTTAGCACCTGATCAACTCCACCCACCTCCCCAACACCTTAGTCATCTTTGATCTTTCTCTTTTCTCATGTCTTATATCCAATCAGCCTGAAAATCCTATGGGTTTCAAAATAGATCCAGAATCTGAACACTTCTTACGACCCTCTGTTGCTACCTTTCAGTCTAAGGCAGCATCATTTCTTGTTTGAATGATTGCAGTAGTTTCCAAATTGGTCTCTGTGCTTTCACCCTCACCTTCCTAATTATGTAGTGTAATATATATTCATCATAGCAGGAGAGTGATAATTTAAAAGTAAAACCCCTGTCAGATTACTTTTACCATTGCTCTAAATCCTCCAAAGACTCCTATCTCAAAATGAAATGCAAATCCTGACAGCTCTACAAGGAAGGCTCTGCCACTGTCCATTATTTCGTCTATTCCAGCCACACATTTTCACAAACATGCAAGCAAAGAGCTTCCTAGAGCCTTCCCACTGCTGTTCCCTTTGCTGAGAATACTTTTTCCTGAGATGGTTTCCAAGTTTCAGTGAAAACTTCCCTGACTATCCTGTTAAAAATCCTAGGTCCTGCCTTCTTCGTCCTCTTCACTCTCTTACCTACTTTGTTTTTTTCCCACTGTACTTGCCACTTATCACAATAGATAAATGTAATTATTGTCTGTCTGCCTCCATGTGGGAATATACATTTCACGAAAGCAGGAATTTAGTTTTTCCTTAGTATCTAAAATACTGTTTGACACTTAGTAATGTGTTGTAAATGATAGCTGAATAAATCAGTGAATACTTAGATTTTTACAACTATTGCCAGAACAGAAACACAAAAGGAAATATTAAGGAAAAAAATTTATATCACATTGTGACTCAAATGCCACAATTATTGATTGCAACTTAAATTTTGTGAAATGTTAGCTATCTTGCCACTGTCAATTTTCATTTGTATCAACCTAACATCTTTTGAATCTTGCAGTTGATTGTTAACTTCCAACTTCCCCTAAACATTTGCCTGTTATGCTCTGCATGGGTATTTACAACTTATTTAAAAGATAACCTTAGCCAATTATGTGACTGCTGACACCATGCTGGGGTGTTAATACAGTTCAGGTTTTCTGAGAAAAAAGCTACTTTGTAATTCAGCCACTCCCTTGGTTTTCACTTGGAACTCATCCAAATATTGACACTTAGTTTGTAAAATTTCCTGGAATCAGAAGAGAGGGGAACTGACTGAACTGAAACCCTGATATGTAGCAGCGATTTATATTCAGATGGATACTGTTGAACTGTGCAACAGCAATCCATGTAGGAAACAAGAATGGTGTCCAAAAAGCAAATAAATGTGGTGATTGCACAGATAAACTGGTAACACAGGGGAAAAAAGTACAAATTGAAATCACGGCAACAGGTATAAAGCACATGTTTTTCCTGTTCTGGTATTTTGAGGAAAGAAATAGGATAGCTTAATTACATGATTGAAATACTCAATCCAGCTGGAACCCCATAGTTGCTATCTGTTCCTTGCTTTCTTTTCTCTCACTAGAGTGTTGAAGTCTTTAGGTTACTCTGATTACTTTCCTGTTTTCCTGTGTCTTCTAACTTTTATTTCAAAGCACTGTTAATATAGGATTAAACCAAGTCTGTCTTTACATTCTGCAGTTTTTTCTCCTGGTGTAATTTGATAACTTAATCAAAATATTTTTTAAGTTGTTGCAAGTTAAAGTGTGTATACATTTTTAATTATATATATTATAACAAATAGTGCATTCATAGTGTTGTTGTATAATTATATATAATAAATTTTGTGTGTGTGTGTGTGTGTGTGTGTATATGTTTGTACTCCAAGAATGCTATGAAGATAGGGGATGAACCCGTGGTTGGATTATCAAGCACAGGAGAAAGAATGTCTTTTTTAAAAAGGAAAATTAAATCATGTAAAAACTACAATGTTATAGGAAGCATCCTGTTTTATGAATGTCTTTCCTTTCCATTTTTCTCCTTCTTTCACTCTTTCCCTTCCTTTTAAAAATCTTTTCGTTTCAATAGGTGTTGATTGGTCTCACTATATGTCAGGTGATAAAGACAAACTCAGTCCTGGGTGATGTGAAGGGTAATTCAGCAATCCTACCCTATCCTGAAGTAACTTCTTGAAAGTACATTGAAACTTAGTTGGAGTGAACCAGCAGTGATCTTTTCAACTGGCCATGGAATGAGCCCTGTTGCTTTGGACTTGAGCCCTGGTGGTATGACTTTTTCCAAGCAAGGTCTTGCTTTCATTTTCTCAGGAAGTCTTATTCATTAATTAGACTTTAGAGACTATGGTGCGCTCTCTCTCTCTCTCACTTTCTCATCTTATTTTCTATTTTTCCTAGGTTCTATACTTGTTTAGTTTTTTCTTCTTTCTGTGGGTCTCTGTTTTACTTTACAGTGTTAACAAGTTTGTTTCATATCATATCAAGTTATTTGAAGGAAATGTTCTGTATTGATTCAATATGAAGAGAAATAAGCGCATGTCTAAGGATATGAAAAGATAGATAGGTTGAAATTGCACTAAGATTGGATGATACCATAGAAGAGGAAACATTTTAAAAAGAAATTAAACAGGTTTATTATCTTATTTTCCGCAAACAGTTAGCTAGACAGAAAATTCTAGGAAAGCATTGTCGCTACTTAGCTGATCACTTATTATAAGAAAATAAATGGATTCCAGAGATTGCATAGCCTATTACCAGTGTTTCCTAGTAGTAAGTCTTCACATAAGTCACTTTATGTTAGTTTACAAGAAGGAGATGGCTATTCAAGAGTGCTTCTGGTTTGAAAATATGTTCATTTCAATTAAAAAAAATGTGTTTTTATTGTGTGGTGTTGCACAAAATATTTTTATTGAAAGCCTGCATTTTGTATGGGTTCTCACAGTACCAAAAGAAAATGGAGTTTTTGGCTGAACCTGACCTGTATTTAA
Organism: Talpa occidentalis; assembly: GCF_014898055.3. Lineage (NCBI taxonomy): Eukaryota > Metazoa > Chordata > Mammalia > Eulipotyphla > Talpidae > Talpa > Talpa occidentalis. The sequence continues at coordinate 75,037,859 of NW_023600993.1, read as the reverse complement.
GTTGAGATTGAGAGTTACATTAGTTCTATTTGGAATCTTCTTTTGAAGACTTGTCCATCATAATCAAACTCAGAGTTTCAAAAAGACATTTTAGACTGTTAAAAAATACATTGTATGGTAGCACTTAGCAGTTCTTGAGAAAAATGATACATGTAAGATGTGATGGATTTTAGAAATTACACCAGCACATTCTAGTTAGTGTTCCTTTACTTCTTATGTTATAAATCAGAAGTTTGCAATTTTGAGTTATTTTTTTTTTCCTGTCTGCTAAAACTTAACTCAGACTCTTAACTGTAAGCAAACTGGAAATGAAAACTCTCTTTTAAGATGCTGATACAGGGCCTCTCCGGTGGCGCAGCAGTTGAGCACTGGGTTGCGAAGCTGCCTGTCAGCCTCTGCAGCACCGGTTTGATCCCCGGCTGCTCCCCAGGCCACCGGAGCAGGGTTCCACATGGAGTGCAGACCTCTCCTGCCGCCCGCTGCTCCCCTCAGCAGTGTACTTCAGTCCTTCTGCCTGCTCTGCTCCCCACTCTGGCTCGGTGAATTCTCTCACCTTCCCACGCTTCTGACTGTACCCAGTGCTTGTATAAATAAATAAATAAATAATTCTTTTTAAAAAAATGCTGATACATATTTTTCTTGGAGTTATAGTTCAAATTGCTGAAATTGCCTGATTATTAGGCTAACATATTCTATGGTAAACAGAAATGGATCTTTCTTTTTTCCTATCTGTAACAAAGGGGTAACTAGGATGTTTATTTATAAGCAACTTGTGGTTCCATAATGAAACATTTTATTGTTAGTTCATAGAGTAAGCATTATTTAAAAATATATTAATGGTGAAAACTAAGAAAACTTTTAAAAACAGTATATGAGCTATTCTACTGCCCTCATTCCAGATGGTCCAGTTTTAGCCATAACGTGTTAATATTATCCATTTATGTATTTCGCTGATATTAGAATCTTCAAATTGAAAATATTTTTGGGGACCATGTAGTACAACTTCCCTAATTTAAGGTGGAAGGGGTTGTTGTGGAAAGTTAATCGCAAAACTATTATGTGAAAATGTGCACTATTGCTGTTACTCAATTCATTGTCTGGCAAATCCTTGTTAGAGAAGATGTGGTACATATACACAATGGAATATTACTCATCAATCAAAAAAGATAAACACATGCAGTTTGCAGCAACATGGATGGAGCTAGAAGGGATGATGCTCAGCGAAATAAGTTAGAAAGAAAAAGAAAAAATACCGGATGGTCTCACTCATAACAGGAATTTAGAAAACCTAAATAAGAGACCAGGAAAAAGACTAATCAATACAAAGTAAAAATCAAAATCAACAAGCAACTATAAACCAGAGACACACTATGGGGAGGGACAGGGAGAGGAGCAACTAGAGTCAAAATAAGGGGGGGGTGCAAATGTATGGGGATTATAACCATAATGAAAATGCATACATTTTGCAAAGATGAAAAATGATGTAAGAATTATATAAAATAAAATATTAAAAAAAAAGAAATTTAGCAGTGCCACAAATAGTTGGCCAACAAATAACTGGCAAACTTCATATTCTAATATGTAGGCAAGAAATAATTTTTCCTTGGAATATTCAAGTTTAATACAGGCAACCTGTATTTACTAACAGAACAAATAAAATTCTTGGAGAAGAAACATTTGGAATCTCTGTTGTAATACAATACAATGTAATGATATATACACTTGGATATAGCAAGACTCAACTTCCATTTTTTCTTTTTTTTAAATTGAATTTTTTTTTTAAGATTTATTTATTTATTTATACAAGCACTGGGTACAGTCAGAAGCACGGGAGGGTGAGAGAATTCACCAGAACCAGAACGGGGAACAGAACAGGCAGACTGATGAAATACACTGCTAAGGGGAGCAGCGGGCGGCAGAGAGGTCTGCGTACTATGTGGGACCCACACTGGTGGCCGGGGATCGAATGGTGCTGCAGAGGCTGCTGGCAGCTTTGCAGCCCAGCACTCAATTGCTGCGCCACCGGGGAGGCCCACCATTTTTTCTTTTATCATTTATTTGAACCCTCTCTTTAATTAATTTTTTGAAATGAAAAGTTTTGGTTTCCTTCACACTCCTATTGTTTATATACTACAGGTTTGTATTTTTTTTTTTATGGTGGTTGTCTTAGAAGTTACTTATAACATCAATGTTTTGAATAGATATCAATTTAATAACTTAAATCACATACAAAAGCTCTTATTCATAAGACCATTCTTTCTTCCCCCTTCCTTTATATTTCTGATATCACACATTGCATCTTTGTATATTTTGTGACAATGACATATGTTTATAGTTGAATTTTATGTATTTGTCTTTTGTAGAAAAATTAAAAAGTGGAGTTACAAACTAAGATTACAATAAAACTGGTTTTTATATCTACCTATGTATTTACCTTTACTAGGGATATTTATTTCTCCATATGATTTCAAGTTATTGTCTAGTGTTTTCATTTCAATCTGGAAGATGCCTTTAATCTTGCTAATAGGACAGTTTTAGTGTAAAAAACACTAATTTTTTAAAATCTAGGAATGTCATAATTTACCACTCATTTTGAATCTAGCATAGCTCATGATTTGGAGTAGGTTGTTCATAATCATGAAGTGACTGAGTGAATGAACAAATGACTTGCATCTTACACTAAGCTTAATTTCTTGCAAGTAGAATATATTATTTTATTCCCTTCTAGTATCTTCTGCTCACTTTTCTTTCTTCCTCTCTTATGTAGCCTTAATCTCCCCCCCACCAAGTCCATTCAGCTCCAAATGTGCACGTGTTTATATAAACATAGATGCCTGTGACACATGCCAAATTGTCCTATCATCTAGATTAGTTACAACTTTTGAAAAAGTTGCCTGGTACTAGATGATTTCTCCTTTTTTACTCTGTCAACATCTAGAAAACATGTCTAGAAATGTGACTGGTATTTCGTTGTCACATAGTAAAGCTAGAAGTGCTTAGTGAAGCCTTGACAACTTGAAGCTTTAAAAAAATTGACTTAATTCATCAGTTCCAGTATGAGAGTAATAAAATACCATGACTGAATTTGCAGTTTTACAGATTAGATAATGTTCTCTTTATAGATGGGATAGGTTAATAGTGCAATGTAAATGTACTACAAAATTTGAAACAATTCTATTTTCCTATTTGTAGCCTTTATCATGATTTCATAGTGATGTGCAGACTGGAAATTTCATGAAAATATTAATAAAATAATATCATGTCAGGCAGTTTAGTATATAATTTCAAATGTGATTTAGTAGAAAACATTAAGAGCCATTTGGTAAACTGACAGAAGTCAACTTTTAACGGGTTGAAATACAGAAGGAAAGCAAAATCAATTTGGGTTGATGGTGTAATAGCTCCTTTTAGACCAGACTTTCTGGTCTAAACTGTCTTCAAGATATATGGTTATTAAATACTGGCATTCTAATTTTATATATGACAGTAATGCTATTAACACATGTATGTCATTATTGATTAGTATTGTTTCATCTATGACTGTTTAACACTTCTCACAGGAATAAACCCTGTCTTGTATTTAAGGGACTTACTTAATATTAAGACTTTAGATGGGCCTCCCCGGTGGCGCAGCGGTTGAGCGCTGGGTTGCGAAGCTGCCCGCAGCCTCTGCAGCGCCGGTTCGATCCCCTGCTGCTCCCCAGCCACTGGAGGAGGGCCCCACATGGCGCGCAGACCTCTCCTGCCGCCCGCTGCTCACCTCAGCAGTGTACTTCGGTCCTTCTGCCTGCTCTGCTCCCTGCTCTGGCTCTGGTGAATTCTCTCACCCTGCCGCACTTCTGACTGTACCCAGTGCTTGTATGAATAAATTAATAAATCTTTAAAAAAAAAGACTTTAGAGTAATAAGTAGAAAATTAAATAAAAGAATGCCCATATTGCCTTTTCAGATTAAGCATATTGGTATAGAATTTCATCTTCATAATATTCATCTTATACTACGTCCATATTTTTACTAAGATAAATTTGTTTTTGAGAATGAAATTGAATTATTTAAAAGACGTATAAAGTCTCTTGCAATCAAGCGTTGACAATAGAGTTGATTTACAGCAGTGTTATCATCTTTGAAATGAAATGATATTGCCAGTAAGAGCTGTGGATTAGAATCTTCCAATAGGTAATTACATTGAATTAAAGGTACATGCATATTTATTAACAGCGAAGATAAATATGGTCATTGAAATGGCATATGTAACATCCAGTTCTTTACCCAATTAACTAGAATGAATAAGAACTTTCAATGAGTGAAGTAAAACCTAAAAAACTCCCAAGTGTACATAGAGTACCTCCTTGGAGATGGATCATTATCATTATACTTTTTTTTCTAATTTTATTTTTATATTCCCCATACAATTGCAACCCCCTTATTTTGACCCCAATCCCTCCTCCCCCCTCCCCCCACCCCATAGTGTGTCTCTGGTTCATAGTTGTTTGTTGATTTTGATTTTTTCTTTGTTAGAGCTATTCTTTTTCCTGGTCCCTTATTTAGGTTTTCTAGATTCCTGCTATGAGTGAGACCATCCGGTATTTTTCTTTTTCTTTCTGGCTTATTTTGCTGAGCATGATCCCTTCCAGCTCCATCCATGTTGCTGCAAATTGCATGCATTTATCTTTTTTGAATGCTGCATAATATTCCGTTGTGGATATGTACCACATCTTCTTGATCCAGTCATCTATTTTTGGGCATTTGGGTTGTTTCCAAAGCTTAGCTATTGTAAATTGTGCTGCTATAAACATAGGGGTGCAGGTGCTCTTTGGAATTAATGTTTCTGTGTCCTTTGGGTAAATACCTAGGAGTGGAATTGCTGGATCATAACCATTATACTTTTTCAAAAAAATATTTATTTATTTATGCATACAAGAGATGGGGCATGGGCCAGAGGTGTGGAGAGGTGAGAGAATTCACCAGAGACAGAGTAGGGGAGCAGAACAGGCAGATTTACTGAAATACATTGCTGAGGAGAGCAGTGATCGAGGCAGGAGAGGTCTGCTCTGCCATGTGCATTAGCTCCCTGGCGGGGAATTGAACTCGTGCTGCAGTGGCTGCTGATAGCTTCATAGTGGTAATCCCTTGTGCCACCAGGGAGGCCCCATATTATGTTTTTTCGTGAGATCATTTTGGTGTTCTAGTAACTAAACTCCTGAAGGATAGTCTATTATTGTGCTGGTTACTTAACTGCACTTTTTAATTTAGAATGGTGCAGTGAGGAGTTATCTTTTAAAATATATTGTTTATTGCTGTAAAACTGAAGTAAATACTCTTCTTAGCTTATTATTAATGAATTAATAGCTCAATTTAAACTTCATGAACTGTGTAAACCAGGAACCCAGTGATATTTAAACTCACTACAATATTTCACTTAAAATGAACCCCAAGTTTTCAGAATGTAAGAATTCCACAGTTTTCCTATACATGTACTTCTTCTTTAAAAGTATGACAGACTTTTAAAATTTATAATCAGGATGATTTCTATTGCCTTTAATATCAGTTGTGCATGATTATATCTCATTGTTCATGGTAGCAAGGGGTAAAAATTTTTTATTTACAAAATTGGATAAAAAGTTTATTTTCAAGGGGCTCCCTGGTGGCGCAGCAGTTGAGCACTGGGCAGTGATGCTGCCCACAGCTTCTGCAGTGCCAGTTTGATCCCTGGCCGCGGGTGAGGGTCCCACATGGCGCGTAGACCTCTCCTGTCATGCCCACTGCTCCTCTCAGCAGCGTATTTCATCAGTCTGCCTGTTCTGCTCCCCGCTCTGGCTCTGGTGAATTCTCTCACCCTCCTGCTCTTCTGACTGTACCCAGTGCTTGTATAAATAAATGAATAAATCTTAAAAAAAAAAGTTTATTTTAAAGAACCGTATAGTCTAATAGTATATCTCATATCTCTATAGGACTGAAAATGTGAGTTAATGGAGGGAGGTCAAGTATCAATCAAATACCTCAAGTTTGGTAGCTTAGAAAAGGCTTCATGGGGGCCTCCCCCGTGGTGCTGCGGTTGAGCGCTGGGTTGCGAAGCTGCCCACAGCCTCTGCAGTGCCGGTTCGATCCCCAGCCACCGGGTGAAGGTCCCACATGGCGCGCAGACCTCTCCTGCCGCCCGCTGCTCCCCTCAGCAGTGTACTTCGGTCCTTCTGCCTGCTCTGCTTCCCGCTCTGGCTCTGGTGAATTCTCTCACCCTCCCGCGCTTCTGACTGTACCCAGTGCTTGTATAAATAAATAAATAAATCTTAAAAAAAAAAAAAAAGGCTTCATGAAAGACTTGGCTTGGACAGATTCGTGAAATTAGTTTGATAAGTTTGGGTTTGGTACCACTTTAGAATTCTCTGCCTAACTGAGTGCAAATGCAGCCTGGGAGGTTCCTGGCATACTGATAGCTTCCCACCTCAGACACTCATGTCTTTCAGCTTCTCTGAAAGGGTTTCATAGGGTTTCCTCTGGCACCAGGAACTTGCCTGGCTATTTCAGGAACGGGAACAATGGGGGCACTAAAATGTCATCTCTAGTGAGAATCAAGGGTTTAAACTTTCTACAGTGCTGTGGGCACCCATGTTGTGTGTGATGGTCCACAGTGATCAGCCAAAATGTATCCTACAGCCTCGTGCCATCCTCAATTTTTAAAGCAGTGGTTTAGCATTAAATGTTAGTGCTGGTTGGGGGTTGTAGTTAAGACAGGACCACAAGTTGGGTTTGTTCTCTTTGCTTTTCAAACATGGAGCTTTACCCTGGGTACTTGTTATTAAGCTCCAATTGCCTCAAACTTTGCTCAGTGAAAGCATTCACTAGCCTTGGTTTTGGTCAGAGGTGGGGATAGGTGTTTTACATATCACAGTCTTCAAAGGAATTATAATTATATAGTCTTCACCAAAGAGATGAAATATGAATAATAAATAGTGGTAAACAGAGACATACCAAGACATAAGGCACATCTATAATGTCCAGGTGACTAAAACATAACCTGTGCATAGCCAGCAATGAATGTGTAGTAAACAGTGTAGTCAAATAACGTTTTTTAAGACATTGATTAAGAGAATAAATATATAGCTTTTTATTTTCTCCACATCTTTAATTTTATAATGTGAGCAATACAACAGAAAACAAAGAGGCAAAATAACCTTTTGAAATTGAGGAAGTGATAAAATTTGTAATACAAAGTAAACAACAAATAAATTGTTTGAAAAGGAACTAAAGTGCTTTAAGATAGAAAGAACTGAAGAGTAATCAGAATCCTAAGTTTAAGTTTTTACCAGATAGAAAGTTGGTTAGTCCTTCCTAAACAAATCAATTATCTTCTGTTGCTAAGTTTCCTGAAGAGGTAAGACTACCCACAAAACAGAAGTTTTAGTAACTAGCATATAGTGGCAGAACAATGAGATGGAAAGAAAAATGGCTAGATTACCTGAATAGTCTCTTGTGAGACATTTTGTTAGTATTCTGCAGGAGTGCTGGAGAATTGATTTAGTTGTATGTGATTTAACAGAGCAACATTTTTTTGTAACCCGGCAAAGCAGTTTCCAGAGGATTTTTTTTTTTTTTTATTTTTATTTTTTTTTTAATTTTCTAGAGGCATGTCTTATTTATTTATTTATTATTTGTTTGTTTGTTTTGGTTTATACATGCACTGGGTACAGTCAGAAGCGCGGGAGGGTGAGAGAATTCACCAGAGCCAGAGCGGGGAGCAGAGCAGGCAGAAGGACCGAAGTACACTGCTGAGGGGAGCAGCGGGCGGCAGGAGAGGTCTGCGCGCCATGTGGGACCCTCCTCCGGTGGCCGGGGAGCAGCCGGGGATTGAACCGGCTGCAGAGGTTGCAGGCAGCTTCTCAACCCAGCGCTCAACCGCTGCGCCACCGGGGAGGCCAGTTTCCAGAGGATTTAAAATAGAGAAATTCATCAGGTGAGTGTTCTATTCCCAATGCAGCTTTATCTATGAAAATAGCTTGCATACATAGTTAATGTTGTAATACTATGGCAGAAAATACACAATTCTTTCAACAACTGTAATATGTCACTGAAGACACAGGCATCTAGAAGTTATAGGCAATTTATGGATATTCTGAATATTTAAAGTGATATGAATCGCTGGTCTTAGTTTTATTCATTATATCCTTGCTGCCTTTAAGTTAAAGATACAGCAGATAAAATGGTGCAAATTTCATCTTGCGATTGACTGAACTGAAAGATATGGCACTTCTAATTTAAATTTTCAAATTCCAAATGCTATTCTGAATCTCTTTGACATTGTTTACAAAGCAAAGAGAGGGAAAAAAATCACCATAATGTACCTTGTGATATAAATACGAGGTTTTATCAAATTAAATACAGCAAACTGAAATATTTTGTACCTTTTGTATAGTAGAGTTTTTATCTTTAAGGCTTTCTATAACTTTTGAACTCAGCTTAGATCCAATTCTTGAGGAGTTTCACTATTTCCTAATATGCACCATCATCCCTACACAGGATTAGATTCTTCTATTATACACTTTAGTAGCACATTACCCCTCATTTTTAGCACTTAATTCACTTGAAATTACTGGCTTAAAATATTTCATCCCACAGACAATTATAAACCAGAGACATCCCACAGACAATTATAAACCAGAGACATCCTGCAGGGGAGGAGGAGGGAGAGGGATCAGAGGGAGGAGCACAGGGGACTGAGGTGATGGTGCACGGGTGCATTGGTGAAGGAAATTCTATGGGGACTACACCTGAGGGGGTGGGGGGAAGCAAATATTGTTTAAAAATGAGCAATGATGTAAAAAAAATTAAAAAAATTAAAAAATAAAATCTTTCATCCCAAATTTACTGCAGCATTATTCATAACACCAAGATATGTAAAAAACTTGTTTAATGATAGACAAATGGATAAAAATATATATTATATATAATGTAATATGACTGGATAATGTTCCATAATATAATATGGTATAAAATCAGATATTATTAAAAAAAAAACAAAAAGAAAAGCACATACCAAAAGTCTGGTTAAATTTACATGTATTTACTGACAAGTGACACAAAGCCGTAGTAGTATGATTATAAATCCCCAGAGTAAATAAAATGTGATAGCATGATGACCCTGATTTCCTTCATTTTTACTTTTTTTACATCACATTATTAGTCTAATTAAGATAAATATAAACAATGTACCATCTATATCAAGAAATCAATTTCAAGTTGATTTTTGTTTCTTTGTAAAATCTCTTCTGTATCTAAGAACCTAATTATACTTTCTCTCTGCTAGTCTAAAGAGTGTATGTTATTTTTTGTTTATGTGTTATTATTTGTATTAATGATTGAGCACTTTCAATATGCCTAGGGACTTGGTCCTTCACCCACATTAGCTGATTATTAAACATCACCCTGTGCAGTGAACATGTGCTTCCATACACAACCCCCTACTGGACAACGGACTCATTAAGAAGAGAAGCCACATCTTTTCAGTTTCTGTTTCTCCAGCAGGTACACAGTATACAATACATAGTGGATACTTAATGATGAATTAAATTTATTTGGCTGTAAGCTTGGCAACTTCCAGGTAGAAGATTGGATGGTGAGTGACCTTGCTGTATCATCAGGCTGTCTGGGATTGAATCCTTCTCTGCCAATTTAACTGACTCATTGTTCTCATCTGTGAAAAACAGAATAATAATAATGAAAGGACTTATTGTCTGTATTACTTGCAGGATACAAGTCCTATAAAAACACTTAGAATGTACATAGCTCATAGTAAGCACTCATATGAATCTTATTCATTAACACTACCTGTTTACATTTTTAGTATTATTGTCTTAAATGTGAGTCTGGAAGATACAATGGATTTCCATATTAGAAAAATAACTTATAATGGAAACATATGGGAGTTTCAATTTGGCAATTTTAAATGATAACCATGTAGTAAATAGAAGCTTAATTAATAACATAAATTTTAAAAGTCTCTAGGTACAATAGTTGCCACTTATCCATGTGCTATAGATTCTAAGACCCCAATGGACGCCTGAAATGCTGGGTGATACTGAACCTATATTTACTGTGTATTTTCCTACTTAATTCACCTATTGTAAAATTTAATTTATGAATTTGGCACAGGAAGACATTAACAATAACTCATAATAAGATAAAACTTTTAGAACATATATTGAAATAAAAGGTATATGAATGTGGTCTGTGTCTCCCAAAATATCTTATTGTACTTGATATTTTCAACCTGTGGTTGTCTGTGGCCAAACAAAACAGTAGAAAGCAAAACTGTGGCAACAGGGGCGGGGAAGGATACTGTATGCTCTTTTAGTGATATGGCTTGAAGAATTGTCTAAATAAAGCACATATTTTATTATAAAAAAGTGATGCTGTTTTTTAAACTTCTTCCTATTTCTTATAAGCTGACTTTGCCCATTATTTTACATTTAATAATTCACCGTGTTTTAAAACGATTTCTCATTAAGTATTTCATATATATATATATATATATATATATATCTTCTTTCTTAGTCAATTTGTCAATTCTCCACTTTATCACTTTGAAAACAGAAGTCATAGAATAATAAGTAATAATAGTACCTATATAAATGAATTTTGCATTTAAATTACACTAAAATACATGTAATAAAATATTTTGGAAGTTTTGCACATTTTAAGATATCCTATTTTTCATTTCCCAAAATTATATTGGTCATTTAGATTTTTTTGTTCAATAATATTGCTTGACAGTATATACTTTTAGGAACTACATGCATAAACTATTGGCTGATAGTGCTGAGTGTACATTAAGCTCACAGCCTGTAGAATTAATTGGCCAGGGAGGGCTTGAACATTGGTTCTTCTAATTATGCCTGTGTAACATTGTATAGAATACTTAATAAATCAATGCCTTTGTTTTAATCTGCAAAGCAAAGATGCAATTAGTTGTTAGTAGAGTTGTTGTGAGGATTAAATTATTAATCATAAAACTGTTTTAATAGTGTGTGGCACATAAGAAAAAATTGAATGAATATTAGTTCTTCAAATTATTAAGTGGTAATGAATGATGTGATCTTTCTGGCTTGAAAAGACAATGCAACAAGTCAAAGAGGTGGGAATTCATAGGGTTTTTTCCAGGGGTGGGGTGTACTGGTTAATGATCCTGCTCTCAAAATCCCAAAAAAACCACAATGCCACATCCCACATTTCATCTCTGAGAATATTAACAGATTTGTACACTTGGGGATTTGAATTTTATTCTATAGAGAAAGTGAACTGTTGACAATAATAGAGCGACTTGGGCTTTAGAACCAAACTTCCAGGAATTGTTTTCTAGTTACTTTTTGTCCCATCATTGATGATTATAATGATTCCTATATAAGAGTGTTGTATGGTTTCAATGAGGTAATGCTGGTTATATATTTAGAACACTTTCTGCCTAATAGTGAATGTTCAGTAGAAATTAGGTATTACAAATTGTGAGCAGATTAATGCTGTGATCAGATCTGTGTAGTTTTACATAATTCTAGGTAAAGGAAAGTAACTGAGCTCTTATATGACAACAGAGAGAATGAGAAGTTTGCACAAGATCATGCTTAATGAATGCCTTGTACTTGAGGTACTTTTTTTCAAAATGTCAGCTTCTGGGAAAAGTCATTGCTGCAATTAAAGCAGTTATTTCTGAATTTCTATGGGACACTGGTACTATGGAAACTCTAGACTCTTATGGGCAGCTTGAATGCAGGACCACATCCAAAGTTCACAGAGAGGACTGGCTCTATTTCATTGGATACCTTCATGCAGATTTTAAAAAGGTGTTCCTTTTTCTGGGAGCATTTGAACCTACAGCAGAGTACATGGCTTGATAGGAAGAGCCCAGAACTACCCCCTTCTTAGTGAGACATTATTGGCTAGAGCATTACTTGAGCAACCAACACTTCTGTTTTGGCTAGATAACACTAGAGAATAGGAGAAATTCTACCTAGACAGAGAACATGTGTAGTATTTGTGTCTGCTTGCCCATGCCTTGAATTTGAGGTGGTCTTACTTGCTTTGACTAATAAAAATTTGATAGAAGTAACTTTATGTAACTTCAAAGTTTAGGTGATCTTGCAGGTTTTATTTTTACCCTCTTGGAGTTCTGCTCTGAGATCGCTTTTTTTATAACTATTTTTTATAAAATTTATTTATTCACACATACAAGAACCAGGGTACAGGCCAGATGTGTGGGAGGGTGAGAGGATTCACCAGAGACAGAGCAGGGGAAAGAACAGGCAGACTGACTGAAATACACTGCTGAGGGGAGCAGCAGGCGAGACAGGAGAGGTCTGCCCCGCCATGTGGGCCACCTCCTTGGCCAGGGATCGAAATCGTGCTGCAGTGGCTATGGATAGCTTCATAGGTTGCGTCTTAACCCCTTGCACCACCAGGGAGACCCCAAATTGCTAATTTTAATGATTCCTTCGCATTTCACATCTTATCTGATTTTGCAGCAGTATTTGCTACAACTGATCACCTGTTTCTCCTTGAAACATATTCTTTACTTGATTCGTAGGCTATCACATTCACCTGGTTTCCTCCTTCTTATTGCTTATCATTCGCTGCTGGTTTCTCTATCTCTGCCTGGCCTCAAAATACTGAAGTGCCCAAGGAATGTGCTCTGGGTCTCTTTTCTAAGTATATGTATTCTTTAGGTGATCTTGAATAGTCTCACCCTTATTTACAATCTGTATTGATGAATGAATGTCATGGGTAACCCAGGCACAGCGCACAAAGCAGGTTCATTGTTGATTCAGGGAAATGGATAAAGGATCTTGGAGCCTTTTTTAGATTTGACAGGACTTTAATACTAGAGCAGGGAATCAGGTACAGGCCGACCAATTGGCAAGGAGGTTGGGAGGCCAGCAGGCAGGGATGCAGGCATGAGGGAGGCGCATATATATATATATATATATATAAAATCTATATATGCACACACATATATGTGTATATCTGTATGTATATGTGTGTATAAGTATGTATACACACACCAGTAATATGATCAGTTTTTATTAGAAATCTGGGATAATGATAAGATTTTTTTCATCATAATATTATTTAGTTTATTACTCCCTAACGATAGTTACCACATCTTGTGGTTCTCCATTCTCCTGAATGTGCTTGTCCTCAGGCTCTCGTATTTCCCCCCAGGACTTGATTCCCCTCATTTATCATGTAGAGTATTATAATGTTCTTCTTCGACCCTGGACAAGGAATGGCACAATTTGATACATGGTTTGGGAAATAAATAGTTGAAAACTTTTTCTATTTTATTTTCTTAATTATAATGCTTTTTAACTTGATGTTTAAAATCATCTTCAGGAAGATTCTAGGTCAAACTTTAAAATATGTTAGTATAATATAAGCCAGATTGTTGTAACAGACAATTCTTCAAATTTCAGTGACTTAATACATATCTGTTATCCCCAGCTTTCACATAAAGTACAAAATGGGTATCTGATCACTGATACCCACTGATATCAGATCAGATGTCACTGATATGATCTAAGTGGCTCCTTCCATCATACTTATTTATCATGTTAGCTTAGCTTGGAAGAGTATAGGGAAATAGAGGATTATTACACGATGTTTGTATGGGACAGAACATTGAATATACATCACTTCCACAATTAAGTCCAAATTAAGACTTCACTCACAGTTCTATTATGTTCTGGCAAGACTGGGCAATTTGATTCATCTGTGGCCCAAGAAGAAGCAGATACAAGTTTGGTGATGATCATTGCAGAGCCTTTGCCACTCTTTGTATTGCCTTTCTTTCTCTCCTTCACTACTTACCCATATTCCTCTGATGTGGTTATCCTCCTGTTTAGTGTGGTCAGATCAGCATCACCATCATCATCATCATCATCATCATCATCATCATCTCTGTTTTCAATGATTGTATTTTTTAATTCACACAAACATGAGGTAGGACTATTATTATCACCATTTTATAGATGAGGAAATTAAAGCATGAAATAGTCACTAATTGTTAAATGGTGAGCCAAGATTTAACCTAGCTGTCTGATATCAGGGTCTACATATCTAACAACCCTACTGTGTTGCATCCAAAACTTTGAATATAGTTAGAATTTTTTCCCACATTACATTTCTTCTCAAGGTTCCAGAATGACCTGAAGGGAAACCTTGGCACCACTATCCCTAATTCAAATGTCCCCAGTCCATTTACTGATTTTCCCTCAACATATGTTTCCCCAACTTTTAAGGGGATGACTTAAGGTCTCCTAATTATAGACCCCTGTACCTAGCAGAGTAGCAACTTGGGGCTAAAGGATGAGGTAATGTAATAGAAACCCTGGTAATTCTTAGAGCATTTCGTTGTGGGCACTTTTCAGGCTTTAACTTTCCTAATTATAAAATATTTCTCCAAACAACTCTGTAAATAATACAGTAATTATAATTACATTTCTTGCAAAAAATAAAAATACACAGATACTAGCTATAAACAATCTATAAACATGTATAATCTATATGCACATACATATATTTAATGTGAAGAACACAATCTATAAATTGCAGACAGATACAACAGAATGTTATATATTATTTTTTAGTTTATCTTAGCTATCAAAATACAATAGATGTCACTCTCCAAATGAAATATAAAATTCTGGGAAATTTTATAGGGGATCCATGGGAGAGTAGGAGATTTTTAAAGGTAATATTCAATTATTGGATCTTAACCTCCAACAAGAATATTAAGTAGAATTGAATTATTAGATATTGGAGAGGATTTTTTGTGAGGAAGATCTTTTTTGAAAATAGCCTGTGCTACTATTTTCTTTTTTTTTAATCTTTTTTTTTTAAATTTTTTTTATTTTATTTTTTTTTAATTAATAAATTTTATTTTTATATTCCCCATACAATTGCAATCCCCCCATTCTGACCCCAATCCCTCCCCTCCCGCCCCCCACCCCCCAAAAAGTGTCTCTGGTTCATAGTTTTTGTTGATTTTGATTTTCACTTTCTTATAGTTATTCATTTTCCTGGTCCCTTATTTAAGTTTTCTAGATCCCTGCTATGAGTGAGACCATCGGGTATTTTTCTTTTTCTTTTTGGCTTATTTCACTGAGCATGATCCCTTCCAGCGTCATCCATGTTGCTGCAAATTGCATGTGTTTATCTTTTTTGAATGCTGAGTAATATTCCATGGTATATATGTACCACATCTTCTTGATCCAGTCATCTATTTTTGGGCATTTGGGCTGTTTCCAAAGCTTCTGTACTACTATTTTCAAATAGCATGTGTATGTGTGTAGTCACTATACTCACTCTTAGACTACAGCGCGAGGCTTCAAAGGAAACCACACTGAGTTTTTTTGATTCCTCTGGATGTGGGAGAGCACATGTAATTAGTGTCTGATCCCTATCTGTGGTATCTGAAAATGAGAAGTTGTCTACAGTGGTCTATGAGAAAATAAGTCGAGGTTTATGTGTGACCAATGACTAAATTCCACTCTCAATGGGACAAAGGTACATGAATTCTGGGGAACCACAGATGGGGCACAGGCAAAGAGAGAAGACAATCCAGGGTAATTTTGATTCCCATTTCAGGGCAAAGGATGACAATAGAATCTTTGACAGTGAACTACCAGAAAATAAGGGAGATAGAAAGAGATTGAGTAACCATTTATAAGGTCAACACACTGTGAAGCCATTTTGCAATAGTACCAGTCAAGTGAATGGTCCCTCTTTACCTACCTTCTTTCACTTAAGTTTTACAGAGGCTAATTTACTACAGTCCAACTAGGGGAGGAGGGAAGGCTGTCTAACTTTTGTATAAAGATATTTTATTTGCTAAATTGATTCTCAGCTCTGTTACGAAGTGACCTTCTATTGTCCACCAGGTTACAGAAATATCATAGTACTGTCATCCACTTATGCCAATGAATATATTTTTAAGACAGTGGAGGACAAATATGAAGGTGCTTTTGTTTCACACTCCATGATTTACATTCCATGATTACATCCCATTTTACATTGTCCAGATTGTGCTCATAAGAAACTGTTTGGGTTGTCTATATTAAATATGGATTTTCTATATTGACATTTGCATCCAACCTATGTTAAATTTTTTGCCATTTAGAGGGTAATAAATTTATTAATTCATTGATTGATAACTGGTATGGACCTTAAATCTCCAATAATTTGAGAATTACCATGAATCTATAAGTTGAATCTATCACTTAAACAATCTTTTTTTTTTCCTGGTACATTATGAAAGGTTAGTTTCTTGTTTAAGAGGCTGAAGAGAGTATAGGTGGTTTCTAAGCCTTTATGTGGCCATGAGGTTGCTTAAACTAAATAGATTTTTCTCTTGTGCTTTTTTCCACCCCTTGTCTGAGTCCTTGGAAAGAAAAAGAATATCTTCAGTGTATGTTAAAATCTTGACAGATTGATTTCTTTCTCCCTCTCAGTTGAAAATGTTGCTGTAAACTAGAGAAATGAATAGATGTATTTTTGCAGACTGGTTTGGCATTTGTTTTCAAGGACTTCCTTGGATCATGTCATGTAATGGATCAATTAACAGGATCAATTAACAGAAATAAACCCACAGATTTATGGTCAACTAATCTTTGACAAAGGAGCAAAGACTATGCATTGGAGCAAAGAAAGTTTGTTCAATAAATGGTGCTGGGAAAACTGGGTTGCTACATGCAAAAGAATGAAGCTTGACCACTGCCTCACACCATACACGAAAATCAACTCAAGATGGATTAAAGAACTAGACATAAGACCTGAAACCATAAAATATATAGAAGGAAATATAGGCGAAACACTACGGGATTTGCACATCAAAGACATCTTTACAGACACATCACCCAAAGCAGTGATAGTGAAGGCAAAGATAAACAGCTGGGACTACATCAAATTAAAGAGCTTCTGCACAGCAAAAGAGACAATAACAAAAACAAAGAGAAACCCCACCAACTGGGAGAACATTTTTGCACCCAACACTAATGATAAAGGACTGATCACAAAAATCTGCAAAGAGCTGATGAGACTCAACAACAACAAAGAAAATAATCCAGTCCAAAAATGGGCAGAAGAGCTAAAAAGAAACTTCTCTGAAGAGGAAATGCAAATGGCCAACAGGCATATGAAAAAATGTTCAACATCACTTGTCATCAGGGAAATGCAAATCAAAACTACCATGAGATACCATCTTACACCAGTGAGAATGGCACATATTAAAAAAACTAGCAACAACAAATGTTGGCGAGGGTGTGGAGAAAAAGGAACTCTTCTGCACTGTTGGTGGGAGTGCAAACTGGTCCAACCACTGTGGAGAGCTGTGTGGAGATTTCTGGACCTACTAAACATAGAGCTTCCATATGATCCAGCAATCCCACTCCCAGGTATTTACCCAAAGGACACAGAAACATCAATTCCAAAGAACACCTGCACCCCTATGTTTATAGCAGCACTATTTACAATAGCTAAGCTTTGGAAACAGCCCAAATGCCCAAAAATAGATGACTGGATCAAGAAGATGTGGTACATATAGACCATGGGATATTACTCAGCATTCAAAAAAGATAAACACATGCAATTTGCAGCAACATGGATGGCGCTGGAAGGGATCATGCTCAGTGAAATAAGCCAGAAAGAAAAAGAAAAATACCGGATGGTCTGACTCGTAGCAGGAATCTAGAAAACTTAAATAAGGGACCAGGAAAATGAACAACTATAAGAAAGTGAAAATCAAAATCAACAAAAAACTATGAACCAGAGACACTTTTTTGGGAGTGGGGGGCGGGAGGGGAGGGATTGGGGCCAGAATGGGGGGGTTGCAATTGTATGGGGAATATAAAAATAAAATTTATAAAATAAAAAAAAATATTTAAAAAAAATAAAAAAGAAGGAAAAAAAAATTAACAGGCACGTTTTTGATCATGAACTAACTTCTTAGTACTGTGCTTGGCATCACAAGGATTTGGAATTCAGTTAACTAAATTCAATAGATTTTACCGGATACTACTCCATGTCAGGAACTATTCTAAGTTCTATGAAAATCAATCCAAATTATTAAACCTACTGCATGTAGTCTGGTTATGAAATATATATATATGTATATTTGTGATTCAGTTATATATATGTGTGTGTGTGTGAGACTCTAATAGTGTATCTAATGATATGAATGTCATATGTAAAATATAAAAAATCTGAGTGGTAATAACGATAAAGAAATCATTTTAATTCCACATCTTAAATTCTATGTTAAGAGGGCCTCCCCAGCGGCACAGCGGTTGAGCGCTGGGTTGCAAAGCTTCCTGCAGTCTCTATAGTGCTGGTTCGATCCCCGGCCTCCTGGTGAGGGTCCCACATGGTGCGCACACCTCTTCTGCTATCCCTGCTCCCCTCAGCAGTGTACTTCGTCAGTCTGCCTGCTCTCTGCTCTCCTCTCTGACTCTGGTGAATTCTCTCACCCTCCCGCACTTCTGACTGTACCCAGTGCTTGTATAAATAAATAAATCTTTTAAAAAAAATTCCATGTTAAGAGATTGGGCTTCATCATAGGTACATAATGAGGATCCACAAAAATATTATATTAAAATAAATAATTTGATAAAATGGGGATAGTAGCAAAGCACCTAAACAAAATAAAATCTAAATATTACAAATGCACATCCAGCATCATACTCAATGAAAAGCTGAAAGGTTTTCCTCTAAGATCTGACACAAGAATGCCCACTGTTACCACTACTATTGAACATAGTAGAAGACCTAGCTAGAGCAATTAGACAAGAAAAATGACATCCAAGCAGGAAAGGAAGAAGTAAAACCATCACTATTTTCAAATTATTTTATTTTCCTTATAGAAAACTCAAAATACTCCAGAAAAAAACTATTTGAAATAACAAATGAATATTATAATGTTGCAGACTATAAGTAAACATATAAAAATCAATTACCCTTCTTATGCATAAAATGAATCACCAGATAGAGAAGGAAAAAAATAACCTAGATTATAATTATATTAAAAGTAATAAAATACCTAGGAATCAATTTAACCAGAGAGGAAAATGCCTATATATTGAAAGCTATAAGACACTACTGAAAGACACTGAAAGGATATGAAAAGATGGAAAGCTATCCCATGCTTATGGACTAGTAGAATTAACATTAACATAACCATTTTACACAAAGCAATATGCAGAAGCAATGCAATTCCTGTCAAAATCCCAATGAAATTCTTTACACAAATTACATAAAAAGGTCACTAAATTTATTTGGAATAATGGCCCAAAATAGCCAAACAATTCTGAGAAAAAAAAAGAACAAAAATGAAGGTATCATGCACTCCAAAGCTGTACTATGAAATAAAAGCAATCAAAATTACATGATGATAGAAAAAAAAAAAAAGATGAACCAGTGGAACAGGATTGAAGAGCTAGAAATAAATCCACACATATGGACATTAATTTATGACAAAAGAACTGACAGCATAAAATGGAGTAAAGAAAATCTCTTTAGTAAATTGTGTTGGGAAAACTGGGAAGCCACATGTAAAATAATGAACTCTAATGCTATTTTATCTTAAATGCTAAAATCAATTAAAAATGAATTAAAGACTTGAAGACCTAAAACCATGAAATATGTAGAAGAAAACATAGGAACTAAATCCTTTAACATTGGTCTTAGTGATATCTTTGTGGATTTGTCTCCAACATTACAATAATATAAACAAGTGGGGCTATATCATGCTAAAAATTTTTGCAGAACAAAACCCAAAACAAAACATTGTTAAAATTAGGAGGCCTCCTACTCAATGTGAGATGATATACAAGTTATTTATCAGCTGAGTGGTTAATATAAAAAAATATTAAAAATTCATATAATTGAACAACAACTACAAAAAACATACAACCCAATTAAAAAATGTGCAGAGGTTCTAAATAGTCATTTTGCCAAAGAAGTTACAGATGGCAAAAGACACATGAAAAGATGCTCTATGTTACTTATCATTTGAAAATGCAAATCAAAACCACAATGAGATACTGGTTAGACACTGACAGTGGTTAGAATGGCTATTACCAAAACTTCAAGAAATAAGTGTTGGCAATTTTGTTTAGATAAAGGAACTATTGTTACATTATTGGTGGGAATATAAATTGGTGTACTCACTATGGAAAACAGTGTGGAGATGTCTCAAAAAAATTAAAAATAGAGCCATCATATTATCCAATAATGCCACTCCTGGGTATTTACCTTCACACATGAAAACACTAATTCAAAAATATAGTCACCCCTATATTTATAGCAGCACTATTCAAAATAGTGAAGACATGGAAACAACCCAGGTGCCTGGCAATGGATGAATATAAAAGAAGATTTGATCACAGAATACTATTTTTTTATGGTGGAATACAGCTCCACAATAAAAAAAAGATAAAATTTTGCCATTTGTGACATCAATGGACATTAAGGGGATTATGCTAAAGTGAAGTAAGTCAGAAGGAGAAAGGCAAAGACTGTATGATTTCACATATTTGTGGACTATAAAAAAGAAAAAGGTAAACACTAACTAAATCAAACCAAACTAAACCAAACCAAACCAAACCAAACCAAATCCTTAGACTCTGACAACAGAATGGGAGTTACCAAGGAAAGGAGGTTGGGGACTAGATATAAGGGGACTGATTGGTTGGTGGTAGATGGTGACTGGATATTTGATGGTGGTCATGGTATGAAATATCCATTGTTGAGGTAAAAATTATAAACCTGAAACATACTCAGTTTTTAAAAAACTATTACTACTTCAATAAAATGTGCTTTTATTTCCTTAACGTTCATTATTAAAAAATGATATATATGTATGCAAGTCAATTGATAACGAACTCTAGCATTGTGATTATTTTACTTTTTTGCTTATAAGCATCTTGGAAACACTCGTTGGGCTATTGAGAATAGGACAGAAGTAAATTTCATGGGAAGTGACACTGTTTAGGGACGTGAATATCAAGAAGGTATATGCTAAGCAAATATAGGATTCATATTAATTAGGATAGAAAAAAAGAGGCAGGCTAAGAGACACTTTATCATATCTCACGGTAGGTTAGGCACACCCACTTCTAGGGAATTGCACTAGAGCTACATCTTGAGTGAAAGTAATTATTAGGAACAACATATACACTGAACTAATGTTAATTTGACTCTCTTGATTTAATCCTTTTTGTATTTAATTTAAAACTTTGTTTTTATTTCATAATTGCCTAAGTGTTATGAACTAAAAGAGTTTATACCATTTAAATTAGTATGTATTTAAACCAAAATATACTATATAATTATACTTAACGTTAACATCGAGGACGGAGGAATTCTTTTTCTGGTAAGTTTGAGAAATACTTGAACAATGATTACTATTTAGAATGTAAAGAAAGGATGTATAGAAAAAACAGCATGGAGTGAAATGCCAAATGGGATAAGAATATAAGCAGGGACGCAAAAGCAAGAATATAGATATGTCATGACATGAATGTGAAGTTGTTTTTATAAGCAGAGTGAGAGTATGTGAGATGATTCACCAGAGTCAGAATGGGGAGCAGATCAGGCAGATCCACTGAAATACACTGCTGAGGGGAGCAGCTGGTGAGTCAGGAGAGGTCTGCTGTGCCATGTGGGTCACCTCCCTGTCCTGGGACCGAACTCATGCTGCAGTGGCTGCAGATAGCTTCATAGTGCTGTGTCTTAACCCCTTGCGGCCCCAGGGAGGCCCCATGTTTCAGAAAATTTATATCCCCATTGAGAGGAAGTTGATACAGACTCTTCTGGAGTAAAATAGGATAATGGAATGTGACTTAATTTTGTTACCACCAAAATGCACCCTGCGAAAAGGACTTGAGTGAGGACATTTGTTTTGGAGGTGAACCCAGGACATACATGTAGAGGTATGAAAAAGTTAAAGGTGAGTAATAAAAGAGTGTTTATTAAGTAAGTTAAAACTGTGAGTTACTAGAACTTGATTCTACTGTGAAACTCTGGGAGCAAATGTACAACCCTTGCCTTTGGGTTATCCTATCAATGAAAGCCAGTTTATTTATATACCTACTTCCACTAAAATTTGGTTGAAAGATTTTCAAAGGACACATTGATTTGCCAGCACTCAGGCCTGCTGCGTGAGCAGCAAAATAAGGTTTGAAGGCTAAAGAAGGCTTTCACCTAAAGCAATACAGGAACTGGCTATTGTAGGAGGGCCACATGCAAGAAAGTGGGAAGATCATTCAGAGCATTTACTACATGATATTTTTATGATGACCAGTTTTGCATTAGAAGAAAACTGACATTTTTTAAGTGTCTAGAATTATGATGGCCATTTGCACTTAATATTCTTATAGGGCTCTCCATTAGACAAAGTAAATCAACAAATTAATTTCCATGAATCATAACAATAGTTCTGTGATGCCAATAAAAGCCCTGTTATTACCAATTTATAGATGAGGAAGCTAGAGTTCAGATTAAGTGGCTTGTCTGATATGATTTATCTGATCAGTGACAAGGTTGGGTCTGGAACTGCATTATCTCATGATTTATTTGTGGAATATTGGTGCAGCTCCCTTTGTAAAATATATGCAGTTCTGAAAAGAGGAATTTTTATTAATAGAAAGCTTATTACTCAAAGCAATGCACTTCTAAATCCTTTGGTAAACTGAATTGTCTTATCGTTGTTCCAAGCAAGGATTTTGTTCACACTTAAATTTGCCTAAAAGTGAGGAGTACTTCTGCCTTTTTTGCCTTATAAATGACTTTGTTTTTCAATATGCCTCTTGCATCTTGACATTTTCTACTCATGGTTAGAAATTGTTCTAAGATGGCATCTCCCCACCTATGGTTGCTGCAATTTACTGCAGGATGGACACTGGCAGGTATCATTTCTCAACTATTGATTTCAATTATCTAGGTCCTTAAGACAAGGTGTGAAAAATATGATTTGAACCCAATTCTGGAAAAAAGGGCTTTTAGATGTGCCCCAGTGTGGACTGACCTTTTTTAGTGTTCTAACATGAAAATCATGCTATTCCGCATTCATTAATGTTGGTGCTGATTGTGTTATTGCAAGCCTATGGACATTAGACTGCTGTGGTCTTCATGTGACTTGTACTTTCAGCCCTGAGGATGCTTGTAGTTTGTCAGCAGTTTAGGTGTTCCTCTCTGATGCTTGTGCCTACTTAGCCCAGGGGCTTAGGATCCTTGTCTTGAAATGGTGCCATCTATCACTGATCACTGCTGTCATTTCTTAATAACCCACTGCATTGGGTTGTTTGGCTGTATAGCTTTAGAGTTTTTTTTTTTTTTTCTTGTTTACCTTGCATGTAGTTGTTTCAGTTCATCTCATCTCACTATATAAGCAGTTGTTTAAGAATTCTGTTGTAATCTATCTATCTTTGCTTTTTTAACCCGGTGAAACTTAAGTGTAAGGAACATGCTTCAGTGATGGGAAGTTGGTTGAATGCCCTGAGTATGTGGATCTGTTCATGTTTTGAATGTAAGGGACATAAGCAAAGTTCATCCTTCCTTTCCATCTTATATTACTTGAAAAATAGGGTGTATTATATTTCTCATTCTAAGTGGAAATTTTGGAAGCATACAAATGTTCAAAAGAAATCGTACATAGATCTACTACCTAAAGAAAGTTACTAGTAATTTTTTTTTTATTTTTCCAGGTAATCTAAAATAATATAATCAGAGTCAATGTATAATTTTATATTCTAGTTTTTTTATTTAACAAGATACAGTTGGTAGTTGTTAACATAAATAATTTATGAGTATAATTTAATATTTGCATGCTATTTAGGAATGACTTACCTACTTTAATTACTCAGCCAAACCCCTGTTATTATGTTTTTAATATTTTAATGCATATCACTAAATTGTCTTCCAAACATGATGAAAATTCACATTCTTATTAGCAATGTACGATAGTGACCTTTTCACCAAATCATGCTCATTTGTAGCTATTCTAATTAAAGCCTTTACTTTTGGTAATCTTCTGGACAAGAAATGTTAGCTGCTCATTTTAATTTGCACTACTGGCCTTCAAGTCTGGGTATGCAATTGCCAAATTATTTTTTTAATATTTATTTTATTATTTATTATTTTTTATTCTATTTTTTAAAATTTTATTTTTATATTCCCCATACAATTGCAGCCCCCTTATTTTGACCCCAATCCCTCCTTTCCCTGACCCCCACCATAGTGTGTCTCTGATTCATAGTTATTTGTTGATTTTGATTTTTTCTTTCTTATAGTTATTCTTTTTCCTGTTCCCTTATTTAGGTTTTCTAGATTCCTGCTATGAGTGATACCATCCGGTATTTTTCTTTTTCTTTCTGGCTTATTTTGCTGAGCATGATCACTTACAGCGCCATCCATGTTGCTGCAAGTTGCATGTGTTTATCTTTTTGATTGCTGAGTAATATTCCATTGTGTATATGTACCACATCTTCTTGATCCAGTCATCTATTTTTGGGCATTTGGGTTGTTTCCAAAGCTTAGCTATTGTAAATTGTGCTGCTATAAACATAGGGGTGCAGGTGCCCTTTGGAATTAATGTTTCTTGTCCTTTGGGTAAATACCTAGGAGTGGAATTGCTGGATCACATGGAAGCTCTATCTTTAGTAGGTTGAGGAATCTCCACACAGCTTTCCATAGTGGTTGGACCAGTTTGCACTCCCAACAGCAGTGCAGGAGAGTTCCTTTTTCTCCACATCCTTACCAACATTTGTTGTTGCTAGTTTTTTTTTTTTTTTTAATATGTGCCATTCTCACTGGTGTGAGATGGTATCTCATTGTAGTTTTGATTTGCATTTCCCTGATTAATTGCCATATGTTTTTAAAATTCTAGCCATTTTGTAAATTTTCTGCTTATATTCTCTGTCCATTAATCTATTGGTTTCTCAGTAGTTTTGTAATAAGATTGACTGGGTAGTTTTTTCATAGTAAATACTATATTCCATTATCATATTAATTATGTGTGTTTTCCATTTTTTGATATTCACAAATTTACATTTTCATGCGGCTGTATTTATTACTTTTTTTGTTATTCTCTCAGGGAGGAATATCGTCACCTGTAAGTAACAGAAAGCCTGATTAATAATTACTTATGTAAGAGAGGGACTTATTTTTCTGCATAAGCTGAAGTTGTAGAAAGTTGTACTAGCAGTGATTTAGTATCTCAGTAATATCATTTTAGAACTATTGTCTTTTTTTCTTCCTTTCTGACAATTTTGAACATAATCAGAATATCTTATATATTAGCAACCTGTTAACTGAGGAAGCTAAGGTTCTCAAAGTTAAGTAATTTGTCCATGCCAGTGAACTAATTAGTGAAGGAATCCTGTATTCTCTCTCTTTTGAGTCTCTGTGTGCTCTCTATTGTATTGTTCAGTCACTTGATAATTGTATTGTGCATCTCACATTGGTACCTGTTATTGGCATATTACGCATACACAATTATGATTGCTCTGTACTTCTTCAAGATGTATCCATGCCTCTTCATTTATTGATAATCAACAATTCAGTTATTTAATTTTGTGTAATAGGTAAAGTCTTTCATGACATTATCACAATATCTGCTACATTGCAAAGCTTATTTATTCTCATTTTTTTTACAGATGTAGCAGCACTTTTTGATATAAAAAGTTCAATTTTTTAAGAGTATGTTGCAGTTCTTATTTTATATACTAAAGACAGATTCATGGATGGTAGACTCAAATCTACTGAAGTAAAAGATCAAATAGACTGACTTTGATAAGCCAAAGAACGAAATGTTGTCAACATCTCACAAGCAAATCTAAATCAACATACCTGTGCAAAGTCTGTATCTATGCAACAGTAGTATTCAATCTAACTCTGTAGTAACTGGGCTTATAAATTAGTTGGGGAGACAAGAACAATATATATTTTAATCACGAAAAATGAAAATAGTAGTTGAATGCAACAATAAATTAAATGCCACACAGTAGGGTATGTCTACTTTCTAACTTAAAGCATTTTGAACCAAGGTTATGACTTTTGCCTAACTATAAATGATCAACAATGTCTATTATTTAAAATAAATATTGATGTCATATTTTCTTTAATATAATTTAAATTGATTTTAAAAGTTAACTTTTAAAAGTCAACTTCATGTAAAATAATAATACCCATAAATTAATGTTTGATCATATACATATACTTTTTGACTACTTACTATTATTTTTTTAATATTTATTTATTTATACAAGGTGCGCGGGAGGGTGAGAGGATTTACCAGAGACAGAGCGGGGAACAGAACAGGCAGATTGATGAAATACACTGCTGAGGGGAATAACAGGGGAGACAGGAGAGGTCTACTGTGCCATGTGGGTTTCCCCCTCTGCCAGCCGGGATCAAACCCACGCTGCAGAGGCTGCGGACAGCTTCACAGTGTGGCCCTCAACTGCCTGTGCCACCAGAGAGGCACTGACTACTTTTTAACACGTAAAAATAAGTATAAATTTAGTGCAATAAAAAATGATCCACATACCATCTAAAATCATCATACATCTCAATCTTTGGAAAACACTGGCTTGAACAATCACCTACTATTGTGTGTAAATGAACAATAGAAGAAATTTGCAGTGACTCTACTACAATATGTGAAATAAAGAATTCTCTTGCTTCCTTAAGACCACAATAAAATTATGGTTCAGATATATTTCTGTCAGGCAATAGAATGTTAATAATGATTTCTTGGGTATTGGTAGATGTTTTATATAATTTACCTTTTGAAAACAGTCTTAAAAACCAGCCTTTCATGAGTACTTAAGAGACTTTAGTTTCATTCTTAATCTTTCAATAATGGATCACAGGAGTGAATAAAGTTACACATTTTACTTTAATAATCATCTTTCACTTAATCTACTGAAGTTAGGAATGCACAGCACATTATTTCTTCTAGGCTGCATTATAATTTGTTCAGAATGATTACAAATCTTACTAAAAGCAATTCAAATACTTTAAAAAGAGCTCATCATTCATGATTAAAGACACATGAGCTTATAGAAGTATCTTCAGCTAATTTTGAAGAATCCTTGAAAGATTTTGGGAAATAGCCTTTTAAAACAAATACACAAACACACACACACATTCTGTTTACTGTTAGCCATTCTAGACATATTCATTAGTTCATAGAATCTGAATATATATGAAACATTTTAAACTGTTAATGATTTTGAATAAAAATCTTTCTAAAATATGTTATCCAATTCCATGCCTTTGAACACAAATGATACTAAACATAATGGACATTTTCTTTATGACTCAGCATTATCATTTATGAGCATCCATTAATACAGCATACTATCATATGGTTCTGTGGTTCTCATTCTTTCTCTGTTTTCTTCTAGCTTTCTTTTGTAACAATTATGCTTGTATTTCAGAATGTTTCTACCTTACTTCTCCAATGTACTGTTCCTAGTTTCTATGGTAGAATATATTTTATCTTCTTTAATACCATATATCAAATGCATGCAATTATGAGATTCTATTAAATATGATTTTAACATTGGATTATGAAGATTTTAGGAAACTTTATCCCCTTCTAATTCAGGATATGTTGTGAATGTTTGCAGCTGCGAGATTAAAGTTTAAATATGTATGTTATTTTGTGAGCTATTTTCTGTGTTAGTTTTTGTCCTGAATGATGATGACTTTAACAGCACTTTATCATCTCTGGGGTTTACAGTTTAGCGTACTTTCAAATACTAGATTGAATTTTGTCTGGGCTCTCTGGGTTTACATCTATTTTCAATCTTTAGGGCAGGTGTAATGAAAACTTTCTGAATATGATTAGAAAATTTTTAAGATATCTGAACTTGCTAGACTATAGGAAGGAATTATTCCTTTTCTAACTTGCTATCTAGGCAGAGAAAGCCTATCTCTGTCAATGAAGTTCTCTATCCACTTATGATCCTCATTCTGGTTGTGATTTATATTCATTTGTGTACATACTTTCCCCCAATATTACAGAGCAATCACGTTTGTCATAATTTCCACTACTCCCTTGGGAGTGTGTCCAGTAAAGTAATCCAGAAATTGACATTACTATGCACCCAGGAGATCTAATATACCTTTGTTGGGGGTGTAACATGGGAAATGGTGATCTATGACTGGAAAAAAATACTGAAATTAATTAATCCCATTTATATATTTTAAAAATAAGAATGTTTTACTCATATTCAATATCCAGAATGTTTCAGAAAAGTGGAGGTATTCTAAATAAAAAGCAGAATTCCACATTCCAATGGGGCTTGTAGTAGTTCTTTTATTTATTAACTTTCCAGTTGATGCAGAATATAATATAGCACATGACTTACATGCTATAGGATTCCATTACTGCAGTTAGTTTCATACACTAGAGATTTTTAATTATTTGTATCTTTAGAATACTTTTTAATCAAATGAGGAATGACCAAGAAAATATTTTGAATTACACTGAAATCTGCTGGCTTTAAGGTGACAAATTACTTAACATGTTATTATTTAAGGTGAGTCACATAGATTTATATAAAAGGATTCCAATTTGGTTGACCATTTCTGTGACAATCAGTAGTCAGAATGTGGATATTTTGAAAAAAAAGTATCTTCGCCTTTAACATGTGATCTGGACCCAGGCAAAAAAGAGGCTTTTACCCCCACTTCTTGCAATGTGCATTCTTGTTCTCAGAAGATGGCCACGGTATAGCCTTGAACTAGATTGTGGTATCCAGATTGTCTGGATAATATATGTAATTGAACCCAGTTAATACCTCTGTATAAACTTTCAAGATTTGTAGGGTGGGGCAGAGGTAGGAGTGGTAAGGTTGGTGTTGTGGAAAGGAAAAGCCACTTGTCTTGCTGCCACTCAAGAGTAGCTTTGTAAATAAACTCCCTTATTCATTAAACCTCCTTCCTGTCAAAATGGAGTAGTCTATCTTTTTCTTCAGTCTCTTTCTGCCCTCTGAGTAGGAGATTCAGTTTCAGATTATACCCAGGAAGTTTCCAGGGAGGTTGTGACCCAACACACACACATGCACACACACACACGCACACATATAGGCACATATGTATATGTATGTATGTATGTATGTGTGTGATGTATATATGTGTGTATGTGTATATATGTGTAAGCACACACACACATCCTCAGCACATATTTTCCTATTTTAATAATTATTGACCTGTTGACTTATCAAAGGAGATATCTAGTCAGAGCCAAAGAGTATTGTGACAGATTAGACATTTTTTAAGGACTATCTATCTTTTAATGAAATTTCCCATTTCCTTTAGATTTTTTTTTAAATTAAGATATTTATTTGAAATGATTATTTATGGTATCAATCAGATAATTCAGATTAATTGACCTTGAAATGAAAGGGATTTTTGAAAAATGTTATCATGTAAAGAAAGCAAATGATATCTTTTCTAGATCACAGAAACGAGAATCCTGATATATATATATGCACACACACATATTTATATACACATATACACACATATTGTGAATTGTGTAAATATAATTTTCATATATAAATATTATGGTGACATATGACAGATTTATATATGTCTCTATATTTGTCTGTACTTATCGACACAATATACGTTTCTTCACAACTTAGTTGCTTGGCTTTATAATTTTGCCCCTTAATAAAAAACTTAAAATGGCACATAATTTTGTCAATTTGCATTTTTTACTTTAGATTTTTTCTATGAAAATTATAAAATTTAAACTCAAAGTCAAAAGGGATTAACGCAGAGCTGATGGTCTTTGAAACTGCCAAATGAAAGCATTATGAACCTTTTCTTGTTTAAATACTTACTTTATGACTTGCACAAGAGTTTTAATGGACTTCAGTTATGTTAGAGGGTTCCTGGGGCATTACTGACATTTGGAATGATCTCCCCAAGTTGCATCTTTGCTACATTTTTTACCTGACCTATTACCAGTTCTTGTGGCATAGTCCAAGTGCAAAATAAAAGTTCATACTGATCATACTGATTTTTGTGCCATATTTTATAAATTCGACTATAAAAACATTTAAGAAACCCATAAATGATAGTCTCTCCATCTGATTTCATGAATATCTTCAGAGATACTGTGATAGCTGCTGGAAGAAGGAAATGACCTTAAGGAAACGCTATTGTTGGGAAAAACATGAAAAACTCCTAAAAAGCATTAACTTATTAATCATAAAATTACATACAAAATTGACATACAATCCTTAAAAACAATTAGCTATTTTTGCTCAGGAAAACTCAGAAAATAAAAATAAAACCAGCATTATTTTCTTTTTGTTGACGCTGATGCTCATCATTTAATGTTTTATTAGCGTTTGTAAGACAGACAACTATTGGTCTTCACTTACTTAAAAACAATTCCTTAAGTAGCCACTCAAGAAGTCTTAATTAGCATTTAAATTAGCATTTAAATTCTTTTTTAATTTTTTCATTTAATTTAATATTTTTATTTTCTTCCATAGATAATAATCCAGCAACTCTTTGCTGTTTGAAATAATCATTCTGTTCAATTCTTATAAGAAGGTTTTAATTTTGTAATGTCAAGGCTTTTCGCATTCATATTTTTGCTTCATTTTTACTTAGCTCAGTTTGTAATGCTATTTAAAAATAATTTCTTGTTCGTTCCTGTTTTATTAATTTACTGGGTGTTCATAGAATAGTTGCTATAAAATAGGCATTGATGCTTAGAAAAGCAATTTCTAACATGTTGAGTACATTATACATGCTAAACACTAGTTAATTTTCTTTTTTTTAATCCTGTACTAGAAATGATGGGGCCACTGTAAGAAAAGAGATACATAATTTATAATCCTTGCCCTTGGGAAGTTCTCAGTTTAATGGAGAACCAGGAAAAAAGCAGATAATTAAATTTTATGGGATGAATGTTGTAGAAATGCATGTTGTCATGCCATGGACCATCAGAAGAAGAATATTTAATTGTTCATGAGGGAGTCAGAAAAGGTATCACAAAGAAAATTACATTTGAAGTAAATCTTAAGCATCAAATAAAGTTTGCTCAGGGAGTAAAGATAGAAAGACTGCTTATTCTGAGCCATGAATTGATGAAGGGGTCTTGTATTTGGTCATCCTGGTGTGTTAACCCTGCCTGGTAGAATTCTCAGGTACTATGTATAAATGGATGTATGTGTGTATGTGAGTCAGTGTCTGTGTGTGGTCTGTGGTCTAGGTCTACAAAGTCTAAGGAAAGAGGAGGATGGGATGATGAGACCTGAGATAGATTGGGATTTTATAGTAAGAGTTTCACTAAGAAGTTTGGAGTTTAAATATAAACTTGAATGAAGCAGAGCCATATCACTAAATTAGTCAATATTTATAAAATGCTTTAAAAATTATGAATAGCAACTTCAGAGTTGCTAAGTTGAACCAACTGCTGAATGTATCTGTCATATATTCATTTAGAGATTATTCCCCTACTTTAAAAAATAGCATTATATTCTTCTTTATGAAAACAAAATATTATGACTTAGTTTATTAAAATTAAAGTTTAGAAATGGGAAGACAACATTGCGGTGTGGTCTTTTAACACTAAGTATAGTTTTAGTGATACTTTGCAAGCTGATTCTATCTATTCCTCATTATTGAGCAAGTCATCTAATTATAGATTATATAGGAACCTACATTCATCACCTTTTCTCAGTTCCACTTTTTCCTGGTCATTTACCATGATTCTGCCAATGATGAGTAAGTATGTTGATTGCAGCACTGTTTGCAGTAGCCAAATTATGGAAACAATCTAAACACCCCAGAATAAATGATCAGATTAAGATGTGATATAATTATACAATGGAATGCTATTTGGGTATTGAAAAAGATGAGCTCTTATGATTTGTGACAATATGGGTGGAATCGGGATGGATTATGTTAATCAGATAAATCAGAGGAAAAAGACAAACAGCACATCACTCATATGGAATATACAGAAACAAAACAAAGACACACAAAAAGCAAGAAACCAAGACCAATTCAAAAAATGACTATAGAAATAAGGCTACCAGCAAGGGTGGAGTGTGGGAGAATAGGCATATAGGGCAGGACCATCCCAATGTATTATGGTAGGGAGAGTGGGTACATTGGTGGTGAGTGTGGTATAGTAACATGCATCTGAAGAAGTGTTAACCTGTTCCTCTAAATCATATACAGTGATGTAAACCAACATTGCATCAATATAAAATAATAATTGAAAAAACAAAAATATATTGAAATAGAATAATTTTCTTTTTGCCAGTAGGCTTGATCTTTTCTTCTTTTATGAAAAATAGCAAATATAATTTAGAATTAAATTCATTTCACATGTTAAAAAAAAGAGGGTTTCTAGGGTTTATTTTAATTTAGTTTTGTCTGCCCCTTTGTTATTTTTCTGGGGGAAGAAGGAAATTTGTGAGGGAGAGGGACTTCCAGGTGAGAAGAAAGTTCCTTGTTTGACATGATGAAGGGTGCTTCTGGACCTGGCTGCATATTGTATTAGAGATCGCTCCCCCAACTTGCTTTCCTCCCTCTTATTCTCTCCCTAGATATTTCTTGATGGAGGAGGAGTTTCAGGCCTGATGGAGAAGGAAAGCAGTTCCCAGGCAGTGGTTATTGTGGCAGGAAGCCCCTATTTATTGGGAATGGAAAATCCTTCCTGACCTGGGTGCTTGCTATGGCAGGATCCCCTATGCTGGTGCCACCCACAACTATCCAGTATCTCCTGATATAGGAGGGTGTCTCAGTCCCATGGATCTTCCTGGGAGGACACATGTAGAGGGAAGATCCCTTTGCTGATTCTAATATTTAAATATTAATGCATTAGTTATGTTACAATATTTATATTATAGGTTAAATTATTATAATTATATGACTTAATATGGTTATTTTACTTACCTTTTTATTCCCGGCACATGCCAGAACACACACATTTAACAAATGGTTAAATAATTGAACTATAAATTTTATAAATGCTAAACTGAGGCATAGAGGTTTAGGTGAACTTTCAAACATTATGTAACTAATAACTAGTGAAATTAGGGATCAATATTAAATAAGTAGACACCATTGTATCTGTAGCACCAAATAAAAATTCTTTTATTAATTATTGCTGCTTCTATTTTATTTCTAATATTTGGGTGTCTTAGAGTGACCTTAGAAATATACCGGTTTTTTTTTAAGATTTATTTATTTTTTATTGATTGATTTATACATACATACATACAAGCACTGGGTACAGTCAGAAGCGTGGGAGGGTGAGAGAATTCACCAGAGCCAGAGCGGGGAGCAGAGCAGGCAGAAGGACCGAGGTACACTGCTGAGGGGAGCAGCGGGAAGCAGGAGAGGTCTGAGTGCCATGGGGGACCTTCCTCCGGTGACCGGGGAGCAGCCGGGGATCGAACCGGCGCTGCAGAGGCTGCGGGCAGCTTCGCAACCCAGCGCTCAACTGCTGCGCCACCGGGGAGACCCTATACGGTTTTCTGCCAAGAATTATTTAGTTATGCTATGAGATTTGATAAATAATAATTTTTATTTTATTTATTTATTTATTTTTAACTTCTGAACATAAAACTTTATTATATTTCTAGTTATGAATTTTGCATGATATATTTAGGACCAAGTACTTAACAGAGAAGTCCTAATTATACCCTTGGGCTGACCTGGTTTCCATCCTAACCCAAAAAAGTGACCCTTGTTCACCTTCCCCACTCCAGCTTGAGGCACTTGGTGTCACAAAGGAAGTAGTAGCTGGCTGGAGAGATGGGGCTCAATTCTAAACCCCCCCAGCATGAGTTAACAGAGAGGAAGTCTCCTTCCTGTCAGGGCCTTCCCCCAGTGAGCAGGAAGAAAGCACACAGAAGCTTCCATGGATACCACAGCTCTGAGACTGGGCGTGGGGAACCCAAAGCATCTTCCCTGCTTCCACCCCTAGTGTGTCTTCACCCTAGTTACTTCCTGGCCACACTTAGGATCCTACACACCACCACCCCCTCTCCTGATCTTTGCCCCTGAGTCCAGGAAGCCAGCGGTCCCTCTGACTAGAAATCTTGAGGCACCCAGGAAGCCCCAGGCAGCTTTGAAGAATAGGGACCAAATGGCTGAAAGTGAATCTGCATTGCCCTCTCCACAGCCACAAAGCCCAGGGCTAATATTGCTGGGCCCTCTGCTTGACCATGCTCACTCTGCTCTTCCTCCCTACCCCTCACCCCGATAAAGAGTATATACATGCCATTGAAAGAAGATGGGGCTGAAGCAGGGGAGACCCACAGGCACTGATCTTTTCCACCTTCCTGAGCTGGAAGGCACCACAGGTTGCCACAGAAGTACAGGATAACGGCCTGTCCAGGAGGCTGGGGACAGAGCTCTCTGGTTTAGCTGGGGGGTGAGAGAGGAAAAAGCTCTAGCTCCGGAGGCCAGAAGAAGCCTGTCAGAGATGGAAGCCTCACCCTCTTGAAGTCACTTCTACCACTCATATTCCCTTTCAGCTGTAGAACTGGCTCTTTTCATCCCTCCCCTTCTAACCCTAGCGATTCAGAAGAATCTAGTGTCGTGTGGTGGTGAAGGGAGAAGGCACATCTTCAGCCTAGTCCCTGCCCAAGGTGAGGGAGTTAGGTCCTTAACCCCTGCCAGGTCCCTGCACATCTACAGCCACAGAGGTCTCCCAGGCCAGGACAGAAAGGAAAAGAGGCATATTACATGAGGGGAAGGAGAAAGGTCTGAGATAAATAATAATTTTTAAAAAGTCACTGTAGTCAGTAATCAGCATCTTAGCAATGATAATACTTTTGTTTGAGGTTAATACCAGTGCTTTTCACTGCTCCAGAATAAAACTAATCTGTATTATATGATCTGCAGATGGCCTGATAGAACTTAAATGACAAAATTAATTGTGTTTTGATATTCAGATGATTTAAATTATAATTTGTCTCTTAAGTAAAGAAAAAGTAGGTCTTTTATTATAAACCATTAAATTTGATATTGATAAAGTTTTATTGTTTCATGTTTCACATGAGTTTTAAAGATATTTTTAGATTACATAAAAAGAATAAATAATTATTAAATCCTTGAACAATATAAAATTTCATTGCACATTAATAGGAGGCAATCATGAAATTAAAGTATTGCATTTATGTAATTGTGGAAGACAAAAAATAATGTTCTTTATTTGCTATCTCTAGTTATCACAAGGATTCTTTATTTGATAATCATAAATTCATGGCAAGGAATGCTAATAAAAGAAAATTTAGGGCAAATGAAAGCAAGTATTTATTTTCATTTTATAAGCATATAAGATCTCAGATTAGCAAGTTTCCATTTATTTGTTGAAAGACAAACTTTAATATACTATTATTGCTTTGATAAATTTAACCTAGCATAAGTAAAATGTCATGTTAATTGAAAAAATATGTACCCTCATTGATAGCAGTGCATATGTAAATGTTTACCTTGCCTAAAATCATAGAGAATTTCCATCTTTTAAATGCCGACTTTTAATTTAATCAGAATATTAAATGTAATGTTTCAAAGATAATTCTCTTATAGACAACCTCAGATTTTATAAAATCTAAATTGCTGATTATTATAATAATGTTAGCAAAACCATGAGGAATGTGTAACTAAGGACACTTACATTTTTTTAATTTTAAGTAGTATGATATATGTAAGTGCTATTCATTCTGGTCATCAGTTAACTAAAGACTAGGTAATATTATCTTTGACTGATGTTATTGAATATATTGTTTATAATAGGCTTTGGTTGCCCATCTATTTTGAAATAATTTGAGTGATATGAAAGAATTCCTTGAGAGAGAGTCTGGTGTAGTATATAGACTGTTGGTTAGACATTGTGTGAAAGAATTCAAACATTAGATTGAAGTGTTAACTTACAAGTCCATGACAAGCCATTTAATGTCACTTTATCTCTAGTTTTCTTTATTTGATATGGAAAAAATAAAATTCTCATTTTTATGTTTGGAGGATGACAGGTACCACACAAATTAACACTAAAACATTGTGTAACAAATAACAGATGCTTAGAAAATTGTCATCCTTATCTATTTATAATACTCCTATATGTGGTTATGGAATGGGCATAGTTTCTACCTAAATAAGCTTGCTCAAATACGTGTTAGCTTGTCCACTGGTTTGATGATTCAGAGTATGACTCTCTCATAGAAACGAATCATACAAGAGCTCAATTTAAATTTTTTATAAGTTGGCCATGTCACAAGGCCAAATTTGCGGTAAGTAATTAGATCATAACTGCTTGATGATCCAAATATTGTGTTAGGATGAATGTAGAATAAGGTCACTGCCTCTGAGCAAGCACACTTCAGTTGTATAGCAAAACAGGGAAAAAATGATTTTAAATGATGTGTTTAGATAGGAAAAGGAAATATTTTTAATAAATTTTCTTTAACTTAAGTAGAATTGGTGCTGCCAGAGAGTCTTCATACAATATAGTACTTAAAAACAAACAAAAAGAAATAATTATACTCAATCTTGAAATCAGATTGAGCTGTAACATTCTTATAATTATGTTT
This sequence comes from Talpa occidentalis, assembly GCF_014898055.3. Classification (NCBI taxonomy): domain Eukaryota; kingdom Metazoa; phylum Chordata; class Mammalia; order Eulipotyphla; family Talpidae; genus Talpa; species Talpa occidentalis. Next base: position 75,001,237 of record NW_023600993.1, on the reverse strand, counting down.
TTGATACATTTCCCTTGCATATATTTCTAATAAGATGACATCTTCTGAGTTTCTTTATCCTTAAACTTCTGAAGTATACTTTATATTTGCAAGAATTTTAATTAGAAAGTAATGGGCACTTTCTCTAATATTTTCTAGCAAAGTTTTCATTTGCTTTGATGTTTAAAATCTGTCATGGTTTGCAGCTAGTAAACATGAAAAGAAAGTAATTAAAGAAGCTCACTATCAGTCGAGATGGCTTTATTATTTTTACATTTAAAACAGACTATTTTAAAATTGACATATTTGAAATCAACCATAAGTTCAGACTGAATATCTTATCACCTCAAAGCGAGGTCTTTTCACTGATATATTTTACATTTAAATCTGAAGCAGCCCAACAAATTTCATATATATGTCAAGTTGTTTTGGTTCAGATTACTTACTGGGAAATATGAAATGATAGTGATACTTCATGTGTTCTCAGGGTATACTTATGAATTTTAAATTTTGCTAATTTTGACTTATTTTAATGTACAAACTTCAGTAATCTTATTAAACTCTAAAATTAGAAAGGAGCATATGCCACTTTTTTTTTAAATACTTTGAAGGTTTTGTTCAATAGAACTGAAGCACCAGTATGTAGAAATATACACAGAAACATCGATTTTTACTAGAGCATTATCTTTAATGGCAAATCTGGAAACAACCTAACTACCCAATAGTGGGAGTGGTTTCACTCCCATTTGGAAAATTACATTGTATTACTTTGTTCATTATTAGTTAGAGGCATATTGGTTGAGAAAATCAGGCTACAAGATAATTTTTATAGTACTATAGAATCCATTGAGTTTAAGTAATAATCCCAGGAAACATAATTATATATTTATACTTACATGAACATAGAAAATAGTATGAAGAGGAGTAGTGGATAAGAAGAGTTGAGTTTTATAAAATTCTTGATTCTTTCATGTGTTTCAATGAATGTATATTATTTTATATTTTATGTGTTAATATTTTACATATTTTATGTTTTTTACTTAGTGAAGTAAACAGTGTACTATATTGATTATTCCCTCAAACACTACTGGACTAAAAGAGTTAATCAGGAAGAGGTATGAGATTTAGGCTAGCCTGTATTAGTGGGCAGTTTGTATAAATCATATCTGTTCACCCTAAATCAAATAGAAACCTTGGCACAATAAGAAAAATTCAAGGAGGGCAAGGTGTGATGTAGGAGAACCTCAAGGGATTTTTCAGGAAGCACACACTACCCACAGCAGAGTTGTTGCCTCTCTAAGCTTAAAGCATAGAGGAAGAGGATATTGAAACTCAGAAGGACAGACATTCATGTTGTAGATTAAATGACATTGAGCAGTGACCTTTATTCAAGGGACAAATTCTGCTCAAGGTAAGTTTACTAGGTTTGAGCCAGAGAAATAAACATTATAAACAAATTCTCATTTTTACAATCAGCTCATGCAAGGGCTTCCCTTTGGCTGAACCTCAACAAAGTTAGAGGATAAGAGAAACTGATATTATCTGTATAGGTCAGCAACCTTGGGCAGAGAACAGAAGTTATTATGGGCTGCATCTTGAGGAGTAAATAGAAGCTATCTGGCGTGAAATATCCAACAATATTTTTGAGCTAAGTAATCAAAATAACCCCAAAGGAGGAAAACTAGTTACAAAGTGCAAAATATTAACATCCATTTTATCATAGGCTTTCAAATTATTTTTTAATTGGCTGACTTACACAGAACAAATAAAACATTTGAAAATAACTGTTTTTCACTCTTCTCTCTGAATATATCATGGATCATGGTTTCTTCTCCAAACTCTAGTAGGGGTATAGCATAGAACATCTCAGAATGAGGGAAGAACACTGTAGTTTTCTGAAATGAACATGACACCACCTCCCCCATAATGTGTCAGACTTTGGGATTTGTTTACTTTCAGTAGTGGGGCATTTCTATTATCCACTAGCCTGGTGCCAAATGTGGCACTGTAATCCCATTCATAGATAGGGAGCTGACATTTACTGAGCTTTAACATGTACAAGGTACCAAGCACTGCATTCACATAGGTTGTTAGACTTAACTCCTCTCAGCAGTACAATGGCCATTATTTTACCAGGTTACTAATTAAGCAACAGACACTTCAAGAGGGCCTCCCCTGGTGGCGCAGCAGTTGAGCTCTGGGCTGCGAAGCTGCCTGCAGCCTCTGCAGTGCCGTTTCGATCCCCGGCTGCCCACATGGCGCACAGACCTCTCCTGCCACACCCGCTGCTCCCCTCAGCAGTGTATTTTGGTCCATCTACCTGTTCTGTTCCCTGCTCTGGCTCTGGTGAATTCTCTTACCCTTCCGTGCTTCTAACTGTACCCAGTGCTTGTATAAATAAATTAATTAATTTAAAAAAAGAAAGTAGATAATCAGATGGAGTATAAGAAGCTTTCTCAAGGACAGTGAGGGAGTCTGGAATTGAATCTAGATCTGTTTGACTCCGACTCGGCTCAGCCTCACTTGGCTATAAAATGTGTAGAATGTATCATTTTTAAAAGCCCTATTTCAGAAGTATGACTTTCTTTTTCCCCTCTCCCATTTATTCCTTTAGTTTAGTTATGTACTTAACAAATATTTATTTTGTACCTACTCTGTACAAAGAATTGTGCATGGTATTGTTGATACCAATAGTCATTGGTTCTATCTTCCAGGATTTTACAGCATTTTAATGTTCTCAGGGCAGCAATTGTCTGCATTACCTTTAGATTCATACTCTTTACCTTTCAAGGTTCTTTGTCTCATTCTTTCTATCCACTTATTATGACTGAGGATTACTGTTTGTCTTGTTTGTTTAAATTAAACTGTAATCTAAAATAAACCTTTCTTAAAAATCATGTTTCTGTTTCATTATTGGAGAAATGAAAGGTTTTTTTTTTTTAAGTATTGTCTAGTTTTATTGAAACAAATTAGTCTCCCCAAAATGTGTGTAGATGAGGGTACATGTTCAGGCTTATGTTTTTAATCAGGTTGAGATTGTATCATATTCCCTTAAATAAGCACATTTTTTGTTTTTCAAATTGAGAATTGGTTTGTATTCAAAGCCATCCTCATCAAGGACAAGTTAAAACTGCTGTTCAAATGTCTTATAGCATTACAACCACAAAGCTAATATACATTTGAATTCTTCTCCTCCCCCCCCCCATTTAGAAATGCTTGTTCACTCTTTAGGATGTTCCAGATCTGGTTGCTTTAGTAATCCTATTTTTGTAACTGAGCCAGTGTTATCATTATCAAAATTATAACTGGTTCAGAACACAGTGTCAAGAAGGATAGCTATATTGAAACATGTGCTGATTCCTCTCATTTTACATTTGTTTCACTTCTTATAGAACTATATGAACTACCAATATTTTATTTTATTTATATTTTTAAAAGATTTATTTTTATTTATACAAGAACTGGGGTACAGGCCAAAGGCGTGGGAGGGTGAGAGGATTCACCAGTGACAGAGTGGGGGGCAGAACAGGCAGACTGACTGAAACACTTTGCTGAGGGGAACAGCAGGCGAGACGGGAGAGGTCTGCTGCGCCATGTGGGTTTCTCCCCAGCCGGCTGGGATCGAACCCGCACTGCAGAGTCTTTGGATTGAACCGGCACTGCAGAGTCTTTGGACAGCTTCACAGTGCTGTGCTCAACCCACTGCACCACGGGGGAGGCCCAACTACCAATATTTTAGTTCACCCTTTAATAATTAGGAAATCTTTGGTAGATTGCTATTTGTTAGATCCATGCACTTATGTTTTCTATTACCATCTTTGGATGTGATTTGTAGAAAAATATTTTAGTTATACGTGTATGTGTATGTATATGTATGATGCATTTATGTATTTGTATGTGTATATAGTGTGTGCATATATATCTAATATATACTATATACTATATATATATATGATTATAATTTGAAATTTGCAATATTATATGGTAGTTCTTTTGTGGAGTTTGGTCGTAGACAAGTTACCCAACATATTTGTTCCTCTTTAACATCATTATAAAATGAAAGAATTATATGAATTAAGTGGTTTCCCCCCCATGTTTGCATAGTCCTAGAAGTCACTGATTTTCACAACAATAAAGGGTAGAGCCAGACTGGCAAAAGAGGGGCAGCTCTGTTCCCTCCCTCTTACTTCAAGCATGGTAATTCTGTTTAGTTTTTTTTTTTTTGTTAATACTCCTAAGTAAGTTTTCCAATTCCTGGTGCCTTTTTACCTATTTATCAACAGTAGGGCTCATTGCATTCTATTGTTGGCTTCATCGTGGGTTGTATTTTTACAAACTACACAGACCTTGGGATAATCAATGGTTCCTTTGAGTTCTGTATTATGTATGAAATGTAAAGTATTAACCATGTGCTTATGCCTGGTTTCTACATGTGAGGTAGTTAAGCCTATTCTTTAATTTTTTCTCTTTGTTAGCTTCAAAGGAGGAAATTATACCATTGCCGAAAACCTTTGGCATTCCATTGACTTTGCTTATAAGGAGTAAATGTAATAAGAAATGAACAGAGGGCTATTGCCAAACGATGGTTATCTGTGTGGATAGTATTTCCAATCAATCAGTTGAGGTTTCTCCCTTTATACAGTGGTTCTAGAGTCATACATGTGCTTGAGATTTTAGTCATAACAGATTATTTTTTAGCACTTCCTACTTTGAGTTATAAAGTTTAGGAAATATAATATGTGCTATTCTAAAGGGTGATATTTTGGTTTTTGTATCTTTTGGGACAACATGTGAGTGAAATGGTATTTTAAGTAAAGCTCTTGTGGAAGTTCTTCCTAACAATCATTTTGTCATTCCATGTGTTTTATTGTAATAAGAAACAGAACAAATAAACTAAACTAGGTGGTCAGGATAACTATAATTTTCTTTATAACTATGAAAAACAAACAAAAGCCCTGTACAAATAGTTGCAGTGAGTTTAAACACTAGTCTCCCAGGTGGTGCTTGTTTGATCATCTTTGATGGAAATGGAAATGGAGTGGGAAAACAAAGAAGTACTGTGGAGATAATAGAAATTACTGGACAAATGGAATAAAATATTTTTCCAAAAACTTACTAGGCTAATCTGGTTCAGAGTGAACCTCTGCACCTCTCCCAACGCTGGATCATTTCATAGTCCAGATTACTTGAGATTGATAAGCTTCTGGAATTGTTAGGTTTGCTAAATTTTAATGCTACCACATGTTAGGTTAGAATATTCATTTTAAGATTACTGAATATAATTTTATTGGTTCAAAAACTCAAGTCTAAGAAATGTCAGTTGATCCAATATATGGATACTCAATCTCTATATATAGAGATGCATATGTACTGCCATTTTAATTCTCCCTATCCCTCTTTGATCATGTTTTCTTTTCAGTGACCTTAGATTAAGCCTCAGAATCTTCCCTAAATCAGAAATAGAGGCAGTGTTTTCTAAATAATGAATCAGAATTGTTTGAAACCTATTTGCCATTCCTGATTGATTATAAATTTCTTGATGGAAGGAAAATAAGGCAATTGGTTATGCAGTCAAATGCTCTCCTGTGAGCTATGCCTCCTAAGACAATTGATTATGATTTGCCTAAATTACCTAACTATTTTAGTAATTAAGGCAGAATAAAACAGAGATTACCTGATTCTCAGTTCAATATTCTTTCCATTAGTTTATGCAGACAAAAAAGGATTTTTTAGAAGTAGTGGCATCATTCTGATAAACTTCAAGTTTTCTTTGTCCCTTTTCTTCTTTTCCTTTACTGTGAAACTCTAGGAATAAATGAGAGGCATGTCCAAAACTCCCTTTAGCAAGGAACTTAGACATAGCATAAATATGTGAATATATTTCATGCATTCATAATTGCTAAGTCTTTCCAAATAAACACTAAGCGTATTTCTAACAGTCTTTGATTTTAGTTGAAGAAAAAGGACCAAAGCTTGCTTTTTCCACATACTTCAGTACACAAATACTACTTAAATGTCAATAAAGAAATTTAACAAGCCTGCCACTTATCTCACTATTAGGAAACATGTATTGAGAGCTTATTAGATACAGGCCAAACTATTAAACTCATGCATTGTCTTTTGGGATTGCAACTCTAATTGGGATATATCTCAATTTATTGTAGATAATTAAGTAGAAATTAAATGACTATTAATTTTTGACACACAAAGGCCCTTTTCACATTTGTAAAATGAAAGAAGTGATATTAATCCACCTGACAAATAAATGTTGAGAATCAGTTACATTATGTTTAGGGTAATTAGTGAAATGAAATTAACATTAGAAATATAATAAAAATTCACTTTTTATTTGCCTACATTGATGTTATTTTAGTAAAATAATTCCCTTGATATTTTTGCTAATAAAGTTACTCAATTTTTTAATTTTTAGAGAGCCAAAATTGATAAAATAGACTTAAATTTGGTGGATTCTGTAGAGAAATCATTATCAGAATTATAGTTATTTGAATTGCTTTGAATATACATATATACACATATATATAAGTATACAGCTTAGATAGATTCTATTACATTAATGTAAAGCATATGAAATTATCTTAAATGTGATTGTAAAACTCTGTAGAATGCCTAAATTTTATAAAACAGGTCTATATTGATGGCAAAATGCAAAACCAAATATGTTAATATAGACATGAACACACATTGACATAAATTGACTTTGTGGTTCTTTAGGACTCGAATTCCATTTCCCAAACCTACTCCCACTGACCCTCCCACATCTATTGGCAAAGTGCCTGTTTAAACAGATGGGGCTTGGGGTGTGCTCTCAGAACAGGCAGTGGTCACCTTTATTGAGTAAAACATTGGATGAAAATAGACTATGTTGTTTTATTGTACTTCTGGGCATGATAATTTGAGTGAAATACTATGATTCATTATTGTTGTTTGTTGTTGGAAACACATTTTCCTTTGAATTAATATGTGATATGTGAAAATTAAAGGATAGCAGATGGAGTTTCAGGGATCTGGAAAATCTATAGGTAGGGAAGTAGTTCTCAGTCAAATATAAAAATGAAAAATCAGCATGGGTGTGAAATGCCATGTGGTTTTATAAATAAATACATGTAGCTAAAATTGTAGAAAATGTTTGGATTGGCCAAGAGACAATGATTGATGATGAAATTTCCCTTACTTATTAAGGTGTATGAGACCAAAATACAATTCACATCTCTTACTGTTTCTTTAACAAATTTCCACTTAAGCAGTTACAAAGTTTGATTTTGAATTGGATAGTAATCCTAGATATCATCCATGTAATGGAGGAATTTGGTAATCTGAGGTGTTAGGGTGCCAGAAGCTTTTGTACTATCAGATGTGCCTTTTGTTTATGACTGTTAATGACATTGCTACTCAGTTCCTGTTTGTGACAAAGCACTGCAAGGAGGGAAAATGCATTAATTAGATGGCTCTGTACTGGGGAGATCATATAAGACAAGATTTTATGCTCTAATATTGACATTTTGAGGAAACATTCAAAAGCTTTTGCTTGCCATACATTTTCATGCTATTCTCTTCAATGCTGCAATAATTAGTAAGTCATCATGTATTTATTATCATGGAATTATGAATGTGATCATATGTTCTTAAAATGACCCATTATTTATTGATGAAATCACTAACACTATGATATTTATTTATTTTAGGTATGAGAATACATGGTCTATGTACAAACAACACACTAAAATTCCAATTAAAGACCATTACTCCTCTCTCCTAAATGATTGTTTAATCTTTTGGTTGCTTGGGTTTTGCCACAAGGAAAGGAACCATGGTTCCCAAATACTTCCTTATATTTTGCTTATCATTTGATGTCTATAAATATATGTGCAAGATAAATGGAAAAGTGAATAATACATGGCACCACATTGTTTTACAAAAATGTTTTATTTCTCATCCTCAATAAAGTGTTAATTCAAAACCTATTGAAGAGTTCTTACTGCAGTGTCTTGAAATAGGCTTATTTGGTGGTGTTTAATTTAAGTCATCATTAAACTTTCTTTTTGTATTGTCTTTTGAAATCATTGAAATTGCCTAAATAACACTGTTCTATCTCTAATTGAGAAGAAAGAGTACCAAAAGATTAATTTAGAAACAAAATGGAAAATGAAAGAATCACAGTATATACTTCATTTTATTAGCAAGAAGTTCATTGTGAAACATTCATTTGAAGAGAAAAATGATTAAAAATATGAAATATTTTAATTTTCATATCACCAGAGAGTAATTAAAAACTGTCTTTATATGAAAGTAAATAGTGTGTGTGTGTAATAGAAATGATCATTGCCAGCTTTATCTTGAACTATTCTGGCATATAATATTTTTAATATTTAATTTTTGTTTTGTTTCAAACAGCAAATGCCAGTCTTCTTGGAGGAGGAGGTGGTAAGTCCTGAACATTGCTTAAAATATATCTTTATTACTAACCAAAACCAAGATGCTTAGTAAGTTCTGAATGACTTTTAAAAAAATTAATTAGCTAGAGTCATTAACTACAAAAATGATAATATTCCAAAATAAATATAATAGAAATACCTTGGCTTTGACTAATGTTATTTTAACTGACTTCATAATAGGTGGGACATGTCAAACTTTGTTTTTTTTTAAATTTTTTTCAAAAGATTTATTTATTTATGCATACAAAAGCACAGGCCAGAGATGCGGGGTGGGGGGGGGTGTGTGAGAGGATCCTGAACAGGCAGATTAACTGAAATACACTGCTGAGGGTAGCAGTGGGTGAGACAGGAGAGGTCTGCCTCACCATGTGGGTTTCTCCCTGGCTGGCTGGGGATTGAACTCATGCTGCAGAGGCTGTGGATTGCTTCCTAGAGCGGTGTTAACCCATTCTGCCACCAGGGAGGCCCATATGTTAAATTTTGTATTTCTACTTTTGGCATAAGGTATAACAACTATAAACTATCAAGAAGAACACATCTATAGCCCTTTATTTTTATTTTGGTCTGTTGAGGGGTGAAAGAGAAAGAGATCAAAATAATATGAGGGATTACTGGGATTCATTTTGATACTAAAATCTTGTAAGCATTTGTAACTTTTATTTTCTAAATTGCAGAATGAAAGCTTCCCTAGCCAATGTCTTTATAATATAGCAGAGAAGAAAAAATTATTCAGTAGAATAGGTGCCTGGGCATAAACAGGCTTTTTTTTTCTCTCCCTCTTATAATTGCTCCCTCTTATCAAGTATGTGGTTAAGTAGATATGATAGAACTCTAGCCTTTAAAAAAAAAAAAAAAAAAAAAGCAAACCTCGAAGGGAAAGTTTTGAAAAAATTCCTTGGATATAAATTTTTCATCAGGAGGTTTTAGTGAAAATTTTGTTTGGATATTAACATTTTAAACTTTGTCCTTATATAAAAATCAATAGATTTGAAAAAAAAAACAGAATCTTGAAATACAGGAATAATAGAGGACAGTTTAAATTAGAGAGTTATCATATTATTACATGTCAATGCATGTTCTGTAGCAAACTATTACAGTTTTGTTTTTCATAAATGACTTTAGAGAATATAAATTTACAGGATTTTTCATTGTATTTTTGAAGTGTTTCTTATTTTTGAAGGGAACATTTTCCTTGGAAGCTGTAGTCCCAGTAATTTTTTTTCAGTAGGTATCCTATAATATGTGAAGAAAACGTTTTTAAAATAAGTTGTCGATGGTGCTGATTTTCTTATGACATAGTGGTATTTTAACAAATTTGATAGATTTAAATAGGATAAAGGAAAGTTAAAAGTGAGTCTGCATAAAAAAATCCATCGAATTAAAGCAACAGAAAATTTAGGTAGTTAATTTATTGTTCTTGGCTATATATTTTTAAAGCTACTTTGACTAATTGAATTAGTTAAATTCACTTTAACTGCCATCACAAAAAAAACCCCAAAAGATAGAAAATTTCCTTCTCATATAAAAGTAGTCTAGATGTAGACTAATATGGTTGTGTGGTGATTCTATGATATCATCAAGTATTCAAGCTCTTCATTTTCTGTTCTCCCAGCTAGTGCACAGGTCTCAGGGTTCATGTTGGCTTCTGGGGCTCTATAAATCACAAAAGAGGGAGTGCAGAGGAATAAGAAAGGGCAAAAAAGAGCCTTCCAAAGATGAGTTGGTTTTCTTTAACAAGCTTACCCCTAGTCCCACATTATCCTTCAGTTTGATCAAATATTTATTTTTGGATACAAGTAGTTTTATTCTAGCAAACAATGTGTTCTCCATTTTCTAAGGCGAAAGGGGAGTATGGAAGTTTTGGCAAATGATGAGTAGTCCCTGCCACAGTGAAAACCTTCTCAAGCACTTTGTCTAAATATATGTATACCTCATTGGTTTTTATAAAATTAACTCAAGTGACTTGGCTTGCACTTCTTTATGGAAGTGTGAGTATATACAAAATAAAACTGTAGCAATAGTAAGATATTCCGGAATAGGCAAGCTCAGTTTTCTGTTTACCTGATTATTTACTTTACTGTCCCCCTCTAGATGGTTGATTTTGTTAAATGCAGTTATTAGCCATAGTTTCTAATTTCTGAATTCTAAAATTAAAAACAGGATAATCATAAAGATAAATTACAAGTATTTAAAATGGCTGTAATTTCTTTCATTAAAGTAGGTCATTGACAGACTTAGATTCATTTATGCAGTTCTGGAAATGTCAAGATTGCTCTAAAATACATGTCTGATTTTGGGAAAGCTGCACTTAAAAGTTAAATTTAAGGAATATTTTTAGCCTTCTCTGAACTGATTTTTGGCTTTTTGATTTTATGGCATATCTTTATAATCTTGTCAGAATATTTGTAAAATAATAGTCTTCATCCAATAAGCAACAGTTGAATTGATGTGATTCTCTTGGATTTAATCAATAATTCTTTTTATTGACTTGAATTAGTATTCCTTCAAAAGTATCTAAAGGGAGAAATTCTTTGATTGGCTAGCTATTTAATCATGAATATTAGACACCACATAAAAATAATAATAGTACACCAAGTACCATTTTTTCATAAATCCATAAGTATTTCCCTTAAATTCTAAGTAGTACTTGTTTATGAAATTTAGACACTATCAATGTATATAAAAGTTTATTATCCATAAAACGTTAGTATTTTATTATTCTTTTTGAGTGCTTGTATCCACAAGGAGAGATCTCCTAAAAGGAGATTTTTTAAAAAGTCACAGATCAGTCTCTCAGTTCTTATTTTAGAGTGAGAGAATCACTATAAATTGGTGTGAAATTTTGCCTTTGGACCAGAGGTTAATCTTTCTAGGAACTTAGTGTTACTCGTAACAGTTCGTTGTAATGAATGTAGGTGATGGGGTCATGACTACCTATTTCAGCTGAAATCGTTGGTAAAATTGTTCGTATTTGTCTATATTTCCTAAATATGTTAAAGGCAGAACCATTTATTGAAATATGTGACTATTCTAATAGTCACTATAGTGTACCTTTCTTTGAAGTTATATTAATTTTTTTATTAACTTCCCATTATTGTTACCAATACCACCCTGTATAGCCAGCTGTGTAGTGCAGTGATATATAAAACAAGTAAATTTTATTTTCTCATTTAGTCCTTTCATTACTTAGGATGAGCTATACTATGCAGAGATGATAAACCTTAAAATCTTACTGGCTTCATAAAACAAAGTTTATGTCTCGCTGACATCATAATGTGAGTAGGTTTGGTAGCTGTTGTAGTGAGTCTCTATTAGAGATGTTGACACAGAGACTCAGGCTACTTCCATATCATATAGCTATATAATTAGTGACTGCTTATGATGTCACAAAACAGGAAGAGAAGTTAAAAGGACCTTGCGGAATGCGTTTAGTTTTAGAATGACTGACATCACTTCTCAGGTTTCAGTTGTCAGAATTCAGACAAATGACACCAAACCTAACTATAAGGCACCCTGGGAAAAATGGAGTCTTCCAGAATTCCCGGGAAGGGTAAGTGGTATGGTGAATACAGCAACATTGTCTAAGCCTTGGTGTTCAAACAACATCAGTGTTGATGTTGTATTATTATTACTATTAAAGTTGAGGGAAATTTGATGATTTCATTAAGATTACATACCTTATAAAGGGTAAAGTTTGGATGAGAAGATTTATAATGTCTTTACCCTTCAGATTTCCCTTTTCTGTGCACAGGTAAGTAACTGTTTACACCAGGCAAAAGGAATGAGAGGACAGGTAAACAGGAAGCTGAGCTATATGTGAATGGTGTTTTCCTTGGCTATTTTCCCAAGTCACAAGATCAATTGATAATTCGAAAATGCATGCAATGTCATTATCTTGTGCTACCTTTTGATCATTGTCTAGGTTCATATATGTTTTTGTTGTTTTGAGCTTCAGTCTTAGAGCACATTTTATTTTTTTTTAACAAATTTCATTTTAAATACACATTCACTCATTTGTATAAGAATGTTTTGCATATACAATGTTCAATGGTTTATTTTTGGAATATTTAAAAAAAAATCTTTGCAGCCAGTCTTATATTGAGAAGCAAAATTAGAAAGAAAAATCAGAATTAAAGAACTAATTTATTAATTCCTTTCAGATCATACATAATTGACTGAAATAAGATCTTTTACTTTAGATAATGTCTTTTCCTTTCATTGTCATGATAATTAACTTGACCAGATTTTGCAGATAAAACCCAAACAGGACATTGTTTATGGGATTTGCTTTTCTTCTAGTCTGTCAAAGCTCCTTAGTGTTGAAGCCTGAGGCATAATGTTAGATACTTAAATTGATATTTCCTAACAGTGATATTTTAAGGTACATTTTGTGTAAACATACCTCTAAAGGATTGCTGTTTTATATCACACACACATAAACACATACATGTATGTACATCTGATACATACCTATGTACCATTTATACATGCATGCATATATATGATATTTAACATATATAGTTGTATGAGTTATAATTCTTTACCTTATCCTTGAGGTGATTCTGTAGCAGGTTAATTTTAAAAACACTAAATTTTAAAAACACTAAGCTATCACCACTAAATAAACACTCAGTCCTAAATGGAACACATGGGAAAGTGGGAAAGCCATTTTTCTAGAATAAGATAGCATGTAGTATGGGCCTTCTTTACCTCTGAAAGCATTTTGCTCTTCTTGAGACAATTAAAGTGGGTCCAAAGAGTAACATTTCCTATTTGCACAGTTCTACTTATAGAGAGAATTCCTAATGCTTTCTTTGTTACTAATGTCCAGTTATATGTTAAAGAGTTTGTGAAAGGTGCGGAAACATTTGCTTAAAGAACTATGAAATCATGAAACGATTTGGCCTCCTACAAAAGATGCCATCATTTATTTCCACCCACCCATTTACTTTACATACACAGATGTGTGTTGGTTCTTTCGTTCTTTCAATAAATATTAGTGTAGAAACTATATACAGTTTGTTGACATTGATCCTTGATTTGACAATAAGTAAAATGTTTTCCCTGTGACTAATCATGGTCCCTGTTTTGCTGAATTATGTGAGCAAGTATAATCCCCACATTCTTTTAGGTATTCCAAGGATTTTTGTTGGATGGATCTTTTGAGTTACAATGGTATTTTAACATCAATCGATGGGCATCAGGTATTGGACTTTTTTTAAAAAGCAGAACAGATATCTAAAAAGTACTCTTTTCACAAAATATCTCAGTTGCTATCAAGAATTTCTAACATAAAAAGAAATATGTTTAAAGGGCTTTTTGAATGTGTTTAAGTGGTAATGCTTTTATAAGTACTTTCTTAAACATTCACAAGCAGAAAGGAAGTGCCATTTACCTTCTCTCCCAAAGATTGGTTTTCCCCTGACATAGATCACTTATTGCTCAAAATCTCCACAGTGATTCTATATTTCTTTCTTTCTTTTTTAAAAAGATTTATTTATTTATGCATACAAGAGCTGGGGTGTAGGCCAGAGGTGCAGGGGGGGGGGGCGGTGAGAGGATTCACCAGAGACAGACTGGGGAGCAGAACAGGGAGATCTACTGAAATACACTGCTGAGAGGAGTAGGTGGTGAGACAGGAGAGGTCTGCTGTGCCATGTGGGTTAGCTCCCTGGCCAGGAGCTAACTTGTGCTGCAGTGGCTGGCAATAGCTTGATAATGCTGTCTTTAACCCCTACGCTACCAGGGAGGCCCCCTGATTCTGTATTTCACTCATCCCAAAACTTGAGACCTAGTCAGGCCTCAATCCTGCATGAAGGAATCTAGAATAATGGTCAACAGTGACAAACTGAGACCAACTAAAGCAGGTCAGGTGTTGGTGGTTGCCCCGCAGGAGAGCCAATCAAGCCTTCCTGGTGGTGAGTTAGCCGACTGGGTGATGCTCAGCAGATGGATGGTACCAGCCATGGTCTGGAAGGTAGCAAGTCTGCTAGAGGACATCAAGAGGCCCAGATATAAGGACAAAGGGAAGTGGGGTGCTGGGACCATGATCCATGCCGGGTCTGCGAACATTCAGTAACATACTGAAACACCTACCTTTTCTTGCCTCCTCCATAATTTCCTTCTTCCTTTCCTCCCTACCTCCCTCCCTTCCTTCCTTTTTCTATTTCTCAGTCAACAGTATGTATTACCTAACCCTTGTGTATGAGTTCTGGAATTGAGCAAAGATTTTATAAATAGGAGAAGTCAGAGAGAGGTATATGTATTCATTTATACATTAAATATTTTAGGAATGAGCAAGGTTTTTCATATAGGAAAAAATGATATGGTGAAGATGAAGTCAGCATTTTGGAGTGATCATGGAATGCATCTTTGAAGAGGTGACAGTTGTGCAATCTTGGAGGATGAATAGAATTCCCCAGGAGAGGAGAGAAAGGACCCATTCATTTATATTTTCTACTCTTTTTCAGGTGTCCTCATACTGTTCTTTAGTTATAGTATCTAGACCTGGTTAAACAGTTTCCTCTGACCATCTAGGGCTGACACTTAAAATGGAGTAAACAGTATTAGAAGATAAGGACTCCCGTGCCTTTGATATTGATGGTAAACTTTTATCAGTGGAGGCTTGTCTGGATCTGGATAAAGTCTGATGGGCATAACCATGCATGCTTCTCCTTGTCTTGCCTTCTCCTGTGATTAACTCCCTAGCATCTCAGTCTGGGGACTGCAGAAGGTCACGACATTGGATTTCTAGTATTATGTTTCCTCACTCCACATGGTTCAGTTTTTAAAGCTTGATTCAACCTTGTCTGCAATTTGTCATTAAACCTTTCAGATGCCTCCAGGAGAGGGGTGTGAAATCCAGGCCATCTCTCTGCTTCAACTTTCTTTTTATAATGACTTGTTTATTCTACCACTTCAGTTTGATCACCATAATCCCTCTAATCTAAAAATAAATTTTAAAGTGATTCATCATATTGACAGCATATCTACTCCCCCTTCTAAGTTAAACTACCCCATATAAAAACCATGTCAATAGGGCTGTCTTATGCAGAATAAATGTCTCTTCTCCTGGCCATACATGACTCAATCTGGAATGATACATTATCTAATCAGGATATTAACTTATTGAGAACAGATTTCCTTTTTCATCTTTATAGTCTTGGTAGCTTCTGCCACACATGGTAGGTATTTTATTTTG
Source organism: Talpa occidentalis (assembly GCF_014898055.3). NCBI lineage: Eukaryota > Metazoa > Chordata > Mammalia > Eulipotyphla > Talpidae > Talpa > Talpa occidentalis. Next base: position 74,985,604 of record NW_023600993.1, on the reverse strand, counting down.
ATTTTGAGATGTTACTGTCTCTCATCCTAGAGTTTTAAACTGTTTGATATTTCAATTTTGACTAGTTTGCTCTGGAAAGATAATTTCTTTGTTTCTAGATGATCTTTAAATGGAAAAAAAAGGCTTTAAAAATGCTAATATCAGGCAACCTAAGGAATGTATGCATATTTATGCAGTAATTATTATAATCATTTTATTCTTTTCATTTCTGAAAATTTCAGATAGTCAAGATCTCATAATTTTATTTAAATACTGTGATAACAGTTTTAGCATCCTGTGGAATTAAGAAAAGTATTATTTAAGTAGACATTGGAATAAAATGCAGAGAGTTTGCTTTCCATGGATTACATGGAAAGAGGGAAAGGAAAGGGAAAGGCATATGTCTCAATCATGTTTTGTCATATATCAGTTATCCTTTCTATCAGAAATATTATTGGTTTTTCTTGTTCAAACTTATTGGCAAAACCTTAAAGTGCTAATGTGACAGCTAATAAGATTTGATATTTATTAAGGAATATCAGCAAGGACATAGCATAAGAAAAGATTTTAAGCACATTGTCTTAGTTATTCAATCCTTATACCTCAAAATTAAAAAGCAATGAACAATGAAAATTATGGTTGTAAACTTTTAATATTTTACTTGATTTAGGGTTTTAATTGAAAGCAATGAATAGATTTTGTAATGCACATCTAGTTTAAAATATTAGGCATAAAAATGGCAGGTTACTTAGGAAAAGAAGTGTGGGCATTGACACCATAACCTCTATTTTATGTCTCATTAAAATAAATAATCACTTTTTAGGTTCATAATTTTGTTCACTATTAAAGATAATTGGTTTTTTTCTTTGACATATGTTCCATTTCATTAGCTGTGGGTGTCGCATAATACCTTTGTGTGATTATTTTGTTCAACCTTCATAAGAAAATAAAGTAAAAGTATTTACTCTTACATTTATGTGGGTGCAGTTTTATTTATTTTGAAACATTAATTTCACTTAAAATGATATAACTCATCTTTGTTCAATCTTTCATTGAGTTATGTGAGAAAATATTGTATATTCACTGTGATATAACTCTTTGCCTATAATAATATAAGCCATTGATACTTAGAAAATCAAAATAAAATGTTGGTATCATGGGAAGGGATTTTCCACATATATTATTGGGGTATGGGGACCACAGAGAAAGACCCCAAAATTGAGGGGTGGATTTTATTTATTTATTTATTTATTTGTAAAGATTTATTTATTCATTCATTTATTTATTTATTTATTTTAATTTATTTGTTTATACAAGCACTGGGTACAGTCAGAAGCACGGGAGAGTGAGAGAATTCACCAGAGCCAGAGCGGGGAGTAGAGCAGGCAAAAGGACCGAAGCACACTACTGAGGGGAGCAGCGGGCTGCAAGAGAAGTCTGCGTGCCATATGGGACCCTCCTCCAGTGGCCGGGGAGCAGCAGGGGATCGAATTGGCGCTGCAGAGGCTTAGGGCAGCTTCGCAACCCAGCGCTCAACCACTGCGCCACCGGGGAGGCCCTGGATTTTATTTTTTAAAGATTTATTTATTTATGTGTAGAAGAACTGGGGGGTAGGCTAGAGTTGCAGGGGAGTGAAGGATTCATCAAAGACAGAGTGGGTATCAGAATAGGCAGATCTACTGAAATACACTGCTAAGGGGAACAGCAGATGAGACCAGAGAGGTCTGCTGAGCCATGTGGGTTAGCTCCCTGGCCAGGGATTGAACTCAGGCTACAGTGATGATAGTACTGTGACTTAACCCTTAGGCCACCAGAGAGGAGGACTTTAAGTCCTAAAAATATAGTAGGTTTCCTCCCTCTGAGGCTTCTTGCCCTGGCACACTCCTGGCAGCCAACTCATTCTGAGCCTCTTGCCAGGTGCTCCCAGTGCAGCTATGGTTATGCACTTTTCCCTGGTGACCAGTGATGTGGTTGGCTTCAATTTGGACCATACTCTGTGTTGTTGCAACTTGCTGGAGTGGTCCTGACCCATTTATAATAGCTTTACTCAGATCTTAGTCAAGGAGAAAGGATGTGACTAGGAATTGCTTACTTGGACTCCAGAGGATTGGATTTATGTTGCTAGTGCTTGGCATTGGGTCTGGAAGATGGAAACTTTATTAAACTTGCAGATAATGGTTTTATGCTTAGGGAAAACCATAGTATAAGGAGGACAACTGCAAAGGGGCTGGCAGAGGTATGGCAGGAAGGATTAGAAACACGTCATGACTGATGTAGGGTGGTTTGTTGATCAGGAAAGTATTTTTATAATAACTACTTTGACCAACCAGGATTTTTTTTATGTGCTAGAGTGGTGGACTCTAGCAAATCAGAAAAATGGTGAGCAAATTATTTTTTGACTTTTGGAAGGATATAGTTGCTTCTATACAACACAATTATAGAATGCCAGATTTTAAGGAAAACTGTGGAATATATTTTCTAGAAATAAAAAGAGAAACAGGCTAATACATGCACAGTTGTCTGAAATCTGTGACAACTGTGTCTTTTATGGTTAAAGAATGTTGGGAAGATTTTTTTCATAGTTATGTATTGTCATTTCATTATTATTTTTTTTTGAGTTTAAAATTTCTTTCTACTTCTTCCCTCCCTTCCTCCCTTCCCACTGATTTACAACATTGTGTTTTACAGGTATACAGTTACCCCTTCAGATGTTGTTACTATACCACATTCACTAACAAAGCAGCAGAGTTCAGTGGTGTGATCAGTTATTGTGCATTATTTACGTGGAAAGATTCTTTTGTTAATTATCAGGTCTCAGTGATTACTGTTGACTTCTCTGTGAATATATCTTTGGGAATAATTTTTAGCATATTTTTCACATTGTGATCACACATGCATTGAAGCATGGTTTCTTTTTCCATTTATCATATCAAGGGTATTTCCATTTCTGCATAAACCTGGCTTGTAGTCCCAAGAGAATACTGTATACCTTTATGAACTCCTGAATATAATGACTGGTATATCTCAAACTAGGATTCTTTACTTTGGTGAAGGCATGCATTCAGATATTTTCTCAGTCATTATAGTAATTGGGAGACTGTCCTCATTTTAGAAAAAACTCAGAGGGAACAGAAACAGGAAGCATGAGGAATGAGAATCTCTAGAGAGAAAAGGAAATATGAGGAACCAAAGTCAAACTTTGAAATACATCATGTAAAAATGATCCTATACCTCCAAATCACATACAATGTTGTAAACCAATGTCAACACACACACACACACACACACATATTGATTCAGTTTCATGAATGGAAAATACAGAAGACTCCTTGGTTTACATGTGGTCTTGCAAGAGAATCAGTATTTACAGCATTATTGCAATTCTAGGAATTGTAGTCATAACAGAATTATCCCTGGACTCCCTATTTACAAGATTTTCCAAGTAATTCAGAAGCAGCGAGTCACTATCCAAATCCTTCATTGGTCTTATCAAAACCAAATAAATTGTCTTTACTAAAAATGCAGAAACATATATGCTGTAATTTACTATAAAAATGTTAATTCTCATAAAATACTATAAAATGCTTTAGAAGAACACATTCTTAATGTAACTGACCAAAAATTGATATTTCTCTAGTTCTTCTTTTCCCTATAGATCATCTTGATGAACAACAACTCTCATTAAAATCCAATTATCTTGAAAAAAATATAGTACATTGAGAAAATCAAAAAACCATCTTGCAACAAACACATAAATTATGGATAAAATAGAATTCATAATTTAAGTATATTCATAATTTAAGTATTTTTATAACTTAAGTATATATGGAAGTCCTTAGGTATCATAAATAAGGGTCTAATGAAGAACCAAAGATAACTAAATCTATAATATAAACTACTTATTGTAGTTGCCTTTGTGATACTAGTGTAAGTCATGATGTGAAATTAGACACCAAGGCTTATGGTTAAATTCTCATTTGGAGGTAAGAGATAGGACTGTGTAAAGTAGACAGCTAAAACTTGTACTTGAGCCTAAAGTCACATTCTTCAAATTGCTACATTCTCCAAGAAAGGGAGACTTGAAAATTTCTACTGGCTTAAGGAAATTATAAAGAAGACTTTCCTTAGAGACTCAGTATCCTTAGCTTTCAACTTCTTGGAGTCTGATACTTTAATTTACACAAACTATGTATTTGGGAATTCTAATCACAAAAATTAACATATAAATTGGTCCTAGAGGCAAATCAAAATCCCTCTGGAGGTAGATACCCAACACCCAATCCACAGGGGATTCTTTCAAATGAAAATGTACTGCCAAAATCATCTCACTATCAGAAAATAGAAAACACAAGAGAAATTTTACTGTGAAGAAAGCTGGCAAATACTACTTTAGCCAGGTAATCAGTCAGAAAAATATAGCCTTTGATATTAAGTAGTGAAATGCCACATTATCTTTTATTTTTCCTTCCTCAAAATGATAATCCTGATTTAATCATGAGTAAATTATCACACAAAATCCAACAGAGACACATTCTTTATTTTTTTTAATTTTATTTTTATATTCCCCATACAATTGCAACCCCCTTATTTTGACCCCAATCTCCCCTTTCCCCATCCCCCCCATAGTGCAGAGACACATTCTTTAAAATACATGATCAGTATACTTCAAAACTATCAAGGTCATCAAAAATTAGGAAAATATGAGAAGCTTTCACAACCAAAGAAGGTAAGGAGAAGTGGCAACTAATGTAATGTGTCAGGTATGTTATCCTGGAACAGAAAGAATTAGTAAAAACTAAAGCATTATGAGTAATCTATAGACCTTAGTTAACTAAAATATGTAAATATTTGCTCATTTATTTTAACAGATATACCATACTCATTTCAGGGGAAATGGATGTGAGGTACATGGAAATTCTTTACGATATCTCCTCAATTTCTCCATAAATCTAAAAGCTTTTTTAAGAGATAGTTTATTATATAAACAATGAGGACTTAGTATAAAATGAGCACCAAATATACAAAAGTCATCATTTACTTGAGGATCAGAGAAAGTAAAGCAGCTAGGTGGCATGCTAAAAGGGAATATAAAATACCAATAAATATGTTTAATATGATTAAAGGTATAAAAGTGAGAATCCAAGCTTTAAGAAATGCTAAAATACCATGATCAAAAAAAGGTAGATGTGAAAAAGAAACAAATAGAAACCCATAGTGAAAAATGTGAACTTTGAAATTAAAAGCTCTGACAGTAGATTTTATGAAACTATGTTGGACATAACTGAAAAGAAAATTAGTGGCCTGGAAGGTAGCACTGTAGGACTTTGCCTAAAGTAGAACACAGATACATACAGATATATAAAAGACGGTAAATATGAAAGTGAGGGATAAAAACAGGGCAGGTAGAGGAAGAACAGCTAGCATGTAAACAAGAGTTCAAGAAAATAAAGCATTGAGAGAAACGTAATATTTGAAGAAATATTTTTCATAATTGACAAATAAATTATACCATAGTATGCATGTACTGATTTCTAGTGAGTAAAAATTTAAATAAAAGTAGGCACACTATAATGCAACTCTAAAACATTAAATAGAAGGATAAAGATTTAAAAGACACAAAACAGTATTTCCTACAAGAAACAACTATTATACTTACAGTTAAAGGATCAGCAAACATAGATACTAAAAGACAATGAGATAATATATAGGTGAAATTAATCAACCTGTAATTATTTTACAGCTTTTAGCGTAGAAAGTTTTAAATATATATAAATGTTGATAGAATAATATAATTTTGCCAATAGTCTTATTGTGTAGCTTCAATAATTTTCAACTCATAACTAATCTTGGTTCACCTAAACCTCTATCCATTTAAAGACCTACATTATTTTGCAGCAAATCTAAGTATCATATCATTCTATGTAAATATTTTGACATGCACTTCAAGAAAGGAGTAACTATGTTTTTCTCTAGTTTTTTTTTTTAACTAAGACAGTTCTTTTATGTCATTATATGTCTAGTCAGTGTCCTTATAATTTTTTCTGTTTGCTCAAATTGGGATACACATAAGATTTGTACAACTTGTTTGTTAATGTCTTTTTTTTCTCTTTAATCTATTGATTCCTCCTTTACATCTGATCTGAGTATATATCTCAAGAAGGTAGTCTTTCTGTGTTATTTGTGCTTTGAACTGGATACTCAAGTTCATTTATTTCCATTTTGCTTTTGAATTTTAGGGATTGCATTTTAAGATGTAGTTTCATAATTGATAGATATTTTACATTACTTCTGTATTTTTGTTTCATGGTTAACTTTTTGGAAAACATTTAGTTTTAGTCATTTTTCAAAAAATGTTTAGAGAGGTAAATCATGCTTAAAAATAGGAATAAATAATTGTAAAAACAAAACAAAAAACAAACAAGAACCCTATTCTTCAGACTTGGAAATTCCTTGGTAAAAATTCTGGACTTTTATGAACTTTTCCACTGTGTTTGGCTAGCTACATGCTACCAAAATGCTTAGAAGCACAGATTTATATCTAAAAACAAATAATTTAGATTTAGTAAGTACTTTATACAGCTGGCAGGATGTGTTCATATATTTACTTAATTGTATAGTAGCTATAATATAATGCTTATGTAGCTTATCTACTTGTATTAAAGGTAAAATCTTTCAAAATACTACTGAAAAAGTTTATTGATCTTCTGTTTTAAATAGCTATCCCTCCCCCAAGGAGATGCTGAACATGACTTCTAAGTGCACAGTAGAAAATAAAAGTCCAAGCAAAATACTGCAGGTCAAATCTCTTGTGTTCTGACACACTAGATTATATCCCTTTAGTTTATGGGGGAATGTGGCTTACTTTACTATACCGGTTATGGTTCCACAGTAAATACAAGGAGGTAAGCAATTTTGTTGAAAGTCACTTTTATAATTTTTTCAAATTTTGGCACTAATAAGAATTCTGTTTCATTCCTTGGAGTTATCTTCATGTACCTCCAAACGGGATATATTCAGTAGGTAGAGGGAGGATTGAACTGTCTAGTTTTCAATGACAGTAAATTCAAGGAGATTCCAGGAATCTAGTCAATTTATTGCAGGCACTTGTCACACTTAGAAAGTCCTTTGCTTTACATGATATCATATATTACTGCATCTTTGTCTTTGACCAGATGTCACTAATAATTTGTCGTTGTTTTTCATGTGTAAGGACAAGTTCATTGTTTTTGTCTTAATTTCTTCCTCAGAAAAGATGGTTATAATTATATGTAACTAATTCACAGAGGTGGAATAGCTAATTATTCATTGTAAAGTGCTTTTCAAATACAAAGTGTTAGATAAATGGCTATTACTGTAGCTGTCATTGTTACTATCATTATGGTCTAAAGCTGAAAGATGAAAGGTGCTGGATAATTGTAAGATATGGTGATGTTATAGTCAAATAAAGAGGAATAACCTGAATTGTTGGATTTGGATATAACACAAATCCAAATATCTGTGTGTGGTAGAGAAGGGTTTCTTTTGTGGGAAGATAATATAGATAATTGTGCTTTAATTAACCTCAAATAAGCTCAAGGATTTTACATGTAAATATAGAAGATTATTCTAGCAGTAGTTCATTTCATGCTCTGTAGTGGAACCTGACTTGCAAGCATTTAAATGCCCAGACTCAGGAATTTTTATATCCATAATATTGAAGCATTCTCTAGTAGATGATAAGAGGTGATATCTCAGGAGCTTGAAGCTAAAACACTTCCTCTGCTTCTGCTACAGGATTTATTTCTAGCATACACACATACACATACAAAACAAAACACAAAACAAAATCATTTGTTAGATATAGCTACAAAGGGCACAAAACTTTCTACTAAGCTAAATTTTCATCTTGTTGGGAACTTACGAGGAGTTGAGCACACCCAAGACCTCAATCTCACAAATGTGATATGAATGATGTGTGTGCTTGTAGGATCAACCTTGTGGTTAAGGACCCAAAAGTCATTGATAAAGCTCCAAGTTGGATTTCTACAGTAATTGGGAAGAACATAATTTACTGGTTGACGTTTGCTCAACCAAAAACAATTGTGCATCTCTATTATTCCCAAATCCCTGTTCTATTCGTGAGATAAACTTCTGCTCATCCTTTGGACCACCACTTAGTAATCCTGCAGCAGGTTGCTTTCCAGTGTGTCTAGGATTACTTGTTAGAGTAATGAGTGTGTTTTCATAGTTAACTGTTCTCTTCCCTATTAAATTAATGGTTCTTCTATGGCATGTTCTGTGTCTGGCTTATTCATTTGCTGTATTCTCAGAATACTGTATAGAGTACAATTAGATGTGGACAGATGGATAAAGAAATGATAATAATAACTAACCTTTGGGATAGTGTCTCTGTGCCAGGAACTATTCTCAGTATACTGAGAATGGAACAAGTATTATCTCCTTTAATTCTAGCAATAGTTCTAGGAAATGGATATTGCTATCATTTTCACATTATAGACAAAACTTTGAAGTCTCAGACAAGTTAGGATGACAAAATACTAGCAGACACATTATTTTAACTGAGACTCTCTGACTCTGCATCTCCATCTTTTAACATTGCAGCATGGATTTATGAATTCAAATTAAACTGATACTAATTTTAGGAATAAGGATGTATTCATAGATTTGTGTTTCCAAACCTTCCCTTGGTTTCTCTAAATAATAAATCTTACTCTTTGAATTTTCATGTCTCATCCCCATCTCTAACTGTCATTTTCTGAAAATATCCTTTATCTCCCAGAGTTTTTTTTTTCCCTGGGAACAGAAGAATTGGTAACACTAAACCAGGAATTTCTAGTCTTTTCTGTCCTATTTGAGAATTTTTCTTCAGCTCAAGTAAGCTACACTATACATTCTTTAACCTAAGTGTTCTCTAGTATACTTCATCCTGATCAAATGGTATTTTCAATACTCTGAATTTGTGGAATTTTTTTATATTTTTAAAGAAATAAAACATTTTTAAGTTAAAATCCTCTTTGACTTCTCTTTGAAGTTTTATTTCTCCTCTACACAGAAACAATCATTCTTATGCTTTCAATATACAATTTTCTATTTATTTGACATAATTTGCATACATATGTATCTATAAACAATTGCTGACACTACATTTAATATATTTTTTCAAAAATACATTACATTATAGGAATTCTAAAGTTTGCTTTCACTAAGAGTGTGTGTGTGTGTGTGTACCGAATTAGGGGTCTTTGGTTACCAAATGATTACTATATGGTACTTTTGATTGAATGAATAATGGCCTATGCCTTTAAGATGCAGGTCTATAAATAATGTATTTTTTACTAACACAAATGCCAGTTGTGTAAAGATACATCTCCATTATCTTGGTATAATGAAGTCTTTTTAGTGGAGAAAAATGCTTTATGGGAAATATACATTTTTGGAAAGACGGTGATATTAAGTTCAGCTTCCATAAGTTTTAATGTAGCAGGGCAGTATATTTGAATAGCTTTTAGGTTGTTGCTTTTAAATTCTGTCTAGTACTTCTTTGCACATATCAGGCAGTACTAGTTTTTGGCCTAAAAATAGAAAAAATATTTATGTCACCTTTTGAATTTAAGAGTTACAATCGGGCCTCCCCGGTGGCGCAGCGGTTGAGCACTGGGCTGCGAAGCTGCAGCCTCTGCAGTGCCGGTTTGATCCCCCGCCACCAGGAGAGGGTTCCACGTGGCACGCAGACCTCTCCTGCCATGCCCGCTGCTCCCCTCAGCAGTGTATTTCGCCAGTCTGCCTGTTCTGTTCTCCACTCTGGCTCTGGTGAATTCTGTCACCCTCCCGCGCTTCTGACTGTACCCAGTGCTGGTATAAATAAATAAATAAATAAATCTTTAAAATAAAAGTTAAAAATCTATGCCAATGCTCCATTAATCCAGTGGCAACATACAAAATGACTTTGATAAAACCACCTTAAAAAGATCTCATATTTGGCTGTTTCCTTTGAAATAGATAACTCTAATAGCTATCATTATTATGAAATATTTTCTGAACAAGTGGCTTTATACCTTAGTGAGCAACAGAACTGGCTCATAAACTTGTTGAGACAGATTATGGCGCTCTATACCAGGAACTTCTGGTTCAGTAGGTGTGAGGTGAAGACCGAGCTTTTGCATTTCTAATAAGTTCCTAACTGATGTTCACATTTCAATATGATGACCACATTTTGAGAATTTCTCTTCTAAATGAAGGTGATTAAAGAGAAAACTTCATACAATAATATGGTGAGGATATTTGGTAGATCCTCTATCAGGAAAAAAGGCAAGTATAAAGCTGGAAGAAAATAACAAAAACTCACAACCATTTCACAATTCTGGAATTTGAACCACAGAAGATTATAATATGAGAAGAATTTACATTTTAAAAATTAAACTTTAGGTATGAATAGGATGGATCTCAGCATTCTTGCTCCTACCTACACATTCCCAGTTTGGTTGGTGTAGAAATCCTACCAGGAAGTGAAAAGGTAGGCTATGGTGGTCAAAGAGACTCACATGATTTGGATGTTTGTGATGACTGTGCCCAGCAAAGTTTTCAGTGGAAGTGATGATACTGGCCAGGTGAAGGATCAAAGTCTTAGTTTGTGGATATGATTATAAACAGCATAATTTTGTTTGAGCCTGATCACATGTGCAGAGTAGACTAGAAAGATTTCAAGTATTTCATATACTTCGGACAAACTCTAAGGCTGTTTCTGTGAGCTTAGGAGGCACAAAAGGTCCAACAGAATATAAAGGCCAGAAAGTACTTCAAATAGTCTGAATTTTGAATATTTTCTTACTCACATACAGATCTATCAGCAGAAAAGTGAAACCTAACTGGCTCATAAATGTTTGAGTAAAATGACTGTCTACTCTTTTATTGACAATTAAGCTATAATGAAACAGAGGCAACCTTTAGCAAACTAGGGTTGAAATGAAAGCAGGATTTCAAAACCTAAGAAAAGATATCAGTAAAGATAATGGGAAATACATATTTCACAGATTTACTCCACATGAGTTACTAAATGAAACAGCAACAAAAAATTCAATAACTATCTGCAGAGGGAAAGAAATCAGAACAACTATTGTATTATAAATAAATTCAATGAACCGAAGTGATTATGTTCAAATAATTAAGAAAATTATGACAAACAGTGAATTAGCAAAAAGATATTCTCATTAACAAGACAGAAATGATAAGACTTTATACTTAAAGAGTTCCACAACTGAAATGAAAAACCCTAAATGAAAAGGTCTTTTTACAGATTAAAGATGTCAGAAGAAAGAATTGGAGAACCTGAAGCTAGAGAGATTGAAATAATCCAACATGAAAAACAGAGAGAAAAAAAAAGAAAAAAGTGAGGTCACTGATTCTTTCTTCTGTGTGACAAGAATGAGATACTATACCAACCTGTGTGTATTGGGAGCCCCAGAAAAAGAATAGGAAAAGGGGAGAATGAATATTTGAAGAAATAATAATCAAAATCTTCTCAAAATTGCTGAAAAACATTAATATGCACATTAAGTAGTTTCCAAGATTGTAAGAAATCCACACCACAGAAAAACTTTGAAACCAAAGACAAGGAGAAAATTCAGAAAGCAGCAAAAGGAAAAACAAATCATATATAGTGGCCCATCAAAATGATTAATAATAAATTTATATTTTGTGATACATTTAACCTTCTGTGCCAGAAGGCTATAGGAGAAGATACTCAAAGAAAAATCCAAAAAAGAAAAAAAAAAGCAAAGGATCCAATATTCATCAAAGTTCCATAAAAAAGGTGAAAAAGATTATCTTAGATATATAAAGATCATGAAAAACTATTAGGGAAGGGTAATTTTTGTAACTATATATTTCCTCCCTTTTGTTTCAGTTGTCATCAAAGTTATAGTATTGGACATTTGAAAATTTTAATTTGGTACATTAAAATAATTAACAACAATATATATCCTATATTAATAGTAATGCATATTTCTGAGCAGGACAGGGGACAAATTGCCTTTTGTATCAATTGGATTGGTTATCAAACATTTTCTAATTCCACAAGATGAATTAAAATATTTCCTGTCTGTTAGAAGTTCACAATATGATAGAGGCCCTGTATCTATAAGAGAATAAATATGTGATGAACCAGAATTAGGCTGAGTATATTATGTAGTGGTTGGAAGAGTAGGTTTTGAACCCTATTGCCTATATTTGCTTCTAGACCTCATTTAATATCATTGGTTTGATATTTGGGAGAGTAATTTAACATCCCTTTGCCTCAGTTCCTCATTTCTAATAAGTTTATTTATTTATTTATTTATTTATTTTATTTTTTTTTAGAGGCATTTTTTTTTAAATTTATTTATTTGTTGTTTGTTTTGTTTATACATGCACTGGGTACAGTCAGAAGCGCGGGAGGGTGAGAGAATTCACCAGAGCCAGAGCGGGGAACAGAACAGGCAGATGGACCGAAATACACTGCTGAGGAGAGCAGCGGGCGGCAGGAGAGGTCTGCGCGCCATGTGTGACCCTCCTCCAGTGGCCGGGGAGCAGCCGGGGATTGAACCTGTGCCGCAGAGGCCTCGGGCAGCTTCACAACCCAGCGCTCAACTGCTGCGCCACCGGGGAGGCCCTCATTTCTAATAAGTTTAAAGATGCTTCCTACCTCTTAGATTTGTGAGGATTAAATGAGTTAATATAATTTAAAAGCTTAGATTTAGCACATAGAAACACAAAACAAAACTTGACTGTTATTACTATTTAATATGAATATGTTGTTTTTATGATTCTGCATAAGTTAGAATCATGATCAGAACAATTTCTATCAATTATATTTTTAATCCATATGCTCCAATTAAAGAAAGTGAAGGTAACATAATGATATACAGATGTTAAAAATACAGATTTCACTTCAACATGATTTATTTAAATATTTTTTTAAAAAATTGTTGGCAAAGTAGCTATTTAGAAATGTGAGGTGAAATCCATCTCTCTCTCTTTTTTTTTTTAAGATTTATTTATTTATACAAGCACTGGGTACAGTCAGAAGCGCGGGAGGGTGAGAATATTCACCAGAGTCAGAGCGGAGAGCAGAACAGGCAGACTGATGAAGTACACTGCTGAGGGGAGTAGGGAGCGGCAGGAGAGGTCTGGGCACCATGTGGGACCCTCACCTGGTGGCTGGGGATCGAACCATCACTGCAGATGCTGTGGGCAGCTTCGCAACTGAGCGTTCAACTGCTGCGCCACCGGGGAGGCCCGAAATCCATCTCTTAACTCAAATTTATTTAAGATTATTTTAGGATATAGATTGTTTCCTTGAGAAAAAAAAATTGTGCTTTCTAGAATTATATAAGAGGTGCTTATACTTTCTAGATTTATGGCAAACTTTGAACTTGGTCAAGGATTTTATTTGATCAGGATCAGGTTCTCTGCAGTTCTAAGTTTAATGCCAATAGAAAATTGCATGAAAAGTGTCTATTAGCTGTTTAGGTTTTTTTTATAATTCTGTGGTAAATAGAAATATGGGAGTTTTTTGATTAAGAGAGAAACATTTGTGCTAATCTCAGAAATCATCAAACTGTAATGAAACATTTATTTACTTGTTTTTATAGATTTACCTCCTCTTCATAAGGAATTTGATCTGGAAAAGTTGCCAGTTTTTATTTATCCACTCTGAATATTTTAGTGTCATTAAATGGGAATAATTTGGATCACATACAAGATTATGATGGAATCATGAAATGGCTTTGGAGCAAGTTTTGTCCTGTCTCAGGAGAACTCATAATTGAATTAAGTTTATGGCAGAAGATGAAGACAGAGAAGAGATATAAAAAGGGACTAACCCCTTTATCACCCCTGACTCTCCAGTCTGTGTCACAGGTTTTCGTTTTCAGGAAGGCACACAGAACTTCTGTCTGGTTTCCCATTCTATTCATTCACATGATCTTTTTGGATGCAAAGTTTTTTTCATGAAGTCACTTATTTAAAAATCTGTTCTTACTATGGGGTATTATTTTTTATTAGTTTCATAGAGAAAGTTCAAAACTAAAGAAGTCAGATTTTAATAATCTGATGTTCTTGGATGTAGCTGCAAGTAGGGAGTGGATGATATGGTAAGATTGTGTAGGACCAATTCCAGAACTGCAGGTTGCTAAGCATTTTTTTGTAAGTCAGAAAATATTTTAAGATTACCTACATGATTGCTTTGTTCCTCACTAACCTTTGAGATGCCCGGTAAGACAGAGTGAAACAAGCTAGGACTTAACTGTTAGTGAATTGCCTTTCCTTAGAGCTGATGCATTTGATTATCAGGGGAGATCGTTTAAATAGTGATCAAGACAAAGTTGAACTAAGGTTATTTTTTGAGTAAGGAAAATTATACTCATATAATTATATATAAATAGATAACTATATAACTGTGTATGCATATGAAAACATGACCGAGAATGGTCTGAAAAATCTAATTCCTGTGGTCCTTTGAATTTTTTTAATCTTAAAAATGGAATTAGATTTCTTCAATTAAAGATAATCAGGAGTATTTCATAAAATTGAATTTATTAACTCAAATCACGCTTGGACTATTGAAACAGGATGTCTGTGGAGGTGTGTTTATGAAAAAGCACAACTCCGGTGGTTCTCGTATTCCTTTTTAGGGTTAAAGGGTATCTATATATAAATACAGTAAGGTTGCTGACATTGGAAAAAAAATTGTTTCAGGTTTAATTTTTTTTAAATGATTTATTTTTTTATGCATACAAGAACCTAGGGCTCAGGACAGAGGTGTGGGGGGTAGTGAGAAGATTCACCAGAGACAGAGTGGGGAGCAGAACAGGCGGATCCACAGCAGAACAGGGGAGAAGCGGGTGAGCCAGGAGAGGTCTGCTGTGCCATGTGGGTTGCTCCCTGGCTGGTCGGGGATCAAACTCATGCTGCAGGGGCTGCGGATTGCCTCATAGCATGGTGTTTAACCCCTTGCGCCACCAAGGAGGCCATCAGGTTTGATTTTAATCATCTCGTCTATGGCATGATACTTTAAAAATTCTAAGGTACAAAAAAATTAATTTTGTACAGAATTTATTATGCAAACCCTTAGCATTGTACTAACTTGTTCTTAGCATTGTACTACATGCTTCAATAAATTGTTAATTTTTTCAAATTATTTATTATAATGTATATAATTTAGAGGGAAAAGTGAGGATTTCAGATGGATTTAAAATGAGATGGAGAGTTAATGAGCCAGAGATACAGGAAGTATTCCTAGCTGACAGGAATTCCAAGGAAGGTCAGGGTAGGGTATATTGAAGAGGCAAGAAAACATTAAAATACATAGGAAGAGGGAAGCATATCTGTGAAGGTCCATGATCTATGATATTAGCTAAAGCAAGAAGGCAGATTTTCCTTTCCAAAGGGAGGACCTATTTAAAGGAAAATTAAACACAAGGGCAACTTTCAGAGTGAATTGTAGAAATCATACAGCAAATAATTTATCTTTCCCAGTCCACCAGGAAATATTCTGCATCTGTCATCTGACCAGAAAGCATTAAATTATTAGAGTCTAGGACTTCTCACTGTCAGGAAATGAGACGATATGTGTAGATAATAACATGGCTGGCTGGAGGTTTGGGGTGGGGTGACTGGCATGTAGGAGGCATTAGGGCCATTGTTTGACTGACTGAGCGGGAGAAATGCTGGTCAGAGAAAAGTGCAGGGAGGTAAAATTAAAGTCAGTCAAGAATAATTCTAAGTGTTTACTCACTTGGAAATGAACAGAGGCCTTGCTGCCCAGAAGCTAGGAAAATGCACAAGTAGTTTCCTGGTGGATAAAGCAGTGGTCTGCGAGAAATTTCACTTATTTGATTCTGTTCTTGTTTCTCGTGAGCAAACATGTATTTGACCTGAGAGGAGTGCTGTTGTCTGAGACCAAGTTTGTTCTCTCATGCCTCACATTAAATAGTGGTAAAAGATCATCTTTGAAGGGGAAAAAAGTCTTTCCTACTTCATGTTCACTGTGAAAATAAATTTTTTTTTGGTCTTGATTTTTAAGCAAAACTACTAATGTAGATAGATCTCTAAAGTTGTACCATCTGCATACCCGACATCATGGCAAATGGCACTGGTTGATGGAATTTCACCTAAAGTCTGATTGTGCCAAGGAAGGCTTCATAGGCTCCAAATGCCTCCTTTTATCTTATACATCGAGAAGCCCATTCAAACTTTCAGGGCCCTTGCCAACTTGGCAGTAAGATTTGGCAAACTTCCCATTCTGGGTTTCTTTTCGTTTGAAGGTTTTGAAGTAGGTCTGGGTCTGGTGAGTGAGGTTGTGATAAATGCTGTGTGGAATCCTTGTGAGGTCTCTTATTTGTTGACTGTAAGCTATTCATCATTTGACATGAATGAGAAACATCATTCCTTTGCAAGTGTATTCTCTTTCTTCTGTCTTTAAAGTTATCTTAGAGACTTTTCAGTTACCATATGAATCATAAATTCTCTGAGCAAAGGCCTGTTTTGGCAGAGAACTTAAAAGATGTGTGACAGAAGTTTAAACAGGGCCTAAATGATAGGATTTAAATACCACATATAATAATTAGTTATGTTAATTTAAAAAAGAACTAGCAATTTTTCTTCTTTAATTTCTTGCAAGTTTTTCTCCAAGACACAAAATTCATGAGTTAAACAAATTAAGTGAGAGGAATATAATTGTGGTAAATTTCCTAAGTACTTGTAACACTGGTGAAAAAATTAAAGTTTACAGTAAATCTACAAATTATAGAGGGGGCTGATTTTACCCCATAGCTTCTATAAAATGAAACTCTCAAAGCAGAATAAAGAAAGTATAGATAATTGTTGCAGAAGTGAGAATATATTTTTACAAACTCACTAGATACTAGGTACTTGACTGGATTTGATTTTTCATGACTTGATTGATTCTTATTGAATGAAATAATGTTAAAACAAAGTTTTTATGACTATCATGTGGACTAGTTTTATGTTATGTCTCTTAATTTCTAGCTTCAATAATGTTTTTCTGTAAGGCTTCATCACATTGTTCTAGTTCTTACATAATGAGATGATTTTAAATTTCTTCTCTTTATTAAAAAAAAACCTCCCTCCCAAATATTGTCTTATTTTTATTTTAATTTTTGAAGCATTCTTATGTGTGGCTTTCTCATCTAACTCCTAACTTTTAAGGCCTTTATATTTTTCTAAATGTTCTAAGGGGTCTATTTCTCACTGGTCTTGTTCTAAAGTGATTTCTTGTTCTTTTGTCACTTCCAGAATTGAAAGTATGTTTCTGGCCTCATTAACTGTAAGAGACTTAGGGACGTCACAAAGGAAAAGCCTAAACATTCTGAGAAGTAGGATAATATGACTCAGACATTATTATTGCCAAGAAGCAGCCGCTCAGTTCCCTTTGCATCTAAATGGAGTCTTGTATCTGATTTTCATAAAGGAATGTGAAAGAAAATTATGTGTGTCATTTCTAGACAAAATGATATGAAGCAGGCCTGACTTCTCATGCTTTCTTTCCCTGTGTGTTTGCTCACTGTGGAAGCTTCTGGAACATAGGGAATGTTAGTGACACAAGGTCAAAGGAGAATGGGTCTGTGCATCACTGTGTAGAGAAAAGTGAACCACTAACCAAAAGCAATGCCATTGGACCATGGCACAAAATGAAGTTCTGTTGTGTTAAACCACTAGATTTTATAATAATTAATGTCATCATTACTGGTACAGGTAAAGAAATCTTGGAGGAGCCTCCTAATCTTGTTCATTCCAGAACGGGAAGAAAGCTATTAAAGTATTTTATAACACTAAGATCTTATGAGTTGGAGAACTTTGCTCTACCAAAAGATTTAGGTTGTAGTGAAGTCTTCAGCAGCTTCCACAAAATGCTGTCTATAAAATCCAGAAGGGGGGCCTCCCCGGTGGCACAGTGGTTGAGCGCTGGGTTGCGAAGCTGCCCGCAGCCTCTGCAGCAGTGGTTCGATTCCCAGCTGTTCCCCGGCCACCGAAGGAGGGTCCCACATGGTGTGCAGACCTCCCCTCAGCAGTGTACTTCGGTCCTTCTGCCTGTTCTGCTCCCCGCTCTGGCTCTGGTGCATTCTCTCACCATCCTGCGCTTCTGACTGTACCCAGTGCTTGTACAAATAAATAAATAAATAAATAAATAAATAAATAAATAAATAAAATCTTAAAAAAAAAAAAATCCAGAAGAGACTCAATAGGGACTCCCATGGAAGATTTTATACTGCTTGAGAAATAGTATCTTTCTTTCTAGCAAATATGCCTGCAAAAGAAACTTCCAGGAAAGAGAGTGAAAGGATATTCATAATTCATTTACTAATATTTTAAATGAGAAGAAACAATTGGACAACTAGATGCATAGACCCACATTGAGTTAGAACTAATATAAGAACTGGAAGAGAACTTTATCAAAAAGAAATAGTCTCAAGAAGTTGGAAGAATATTACTTAAAAAGACCATCCAAAATTATTCAGGAACTAAAAAAATAAATAAGTGAAAACCCTACTAAATAGATGAACTGAAAAAGAAAATAATCTTGCCTCGTATGATACAGAATTAATGTTGTAGAAAAATCTAGTGAAATACTTCACAACATAGTGCAAAAATGGAAAAAAAAACTCAGTAATAGAACTCTGAAAAAATGTGAAATATGCATGGAGAGCTAAACGCAAATTTTATAAATGCCTTAGGGTTCTGGCTATTCTGTTTTGCTTAAGAAACATCCTTCTCAGAGTTCTTAAAATATTCTAGTTTTTAGTGCTATCATTTTATTTTAGTTTTTTCAATATAATTTTTATGTAGTATGAGATAGTTTATTTTTCTTTATTGATAACCAGCTATTAGTGCCATTTAATAGTCATTTCCCAATGATTTAAAATGCAATTTTGTCATATATTACTTCTTCTAGGTACATATTTTCTAGACTGTGTTCCTTTCTGCTGATATTTTGTTCTAAAAGCCATATCATGCTAGTTGATTATGGGTTTTTTATAGACCATTAAAATATTTGATGAATTAAGTACTCTCTTAGAATTCTTTTGGGGTAAACATTTTGACCATAGCATGACTTTCAAAATCATTTGTATTTTACAAATATCACCACAGTCATTGACACTATTTTTCAGTTTTTTAATGTGTGCTAAATTACTTTATTTGAAGGAATTATACAAATGAAAGATTTAAATAGATGTTTTGGTACAACTTATAGAAAAAGTAAAGGTAACCTACTGTCTTAGTACCAGAAAAGTCGTGCCCCTAGGTCTGAGAAGCTAGTCTGAGGCTTAGCTTAATTCTCAGCACTTTCTCTCAGGCGGTACTTGTCCAAGTGACACTCTACCATGTCAGATTCAGGGCCCCCATCTTGTGCAAGTTAGTTGTTGGTCACATAAATCTTTGATGGATTTCACTTGTTCATTCAGGTAATGAGTTTCCAGGAAGTCACATAAAGTGGGTGTCATTTTTGTTAGTGGCCAGTTTATGTAGTTCTAGTCGTGACCATATCACACATTTTTTTCAAGAATGATAACATTCCATTGCATTCAGCACATTCTCCAGTTATCAAGGTGTGTTTTTTGCTATCTTGAAGGAAGACCTACCATGTTACTGCTTCTGTACCTTCATCAGTTTCTCAGCAGGTTCCCTTTGCTTTTGAGATTGGTGAAGAAATATTTGACAAAGTTCTTCAAAACTGCATCATTGTGATCAAAGTAGTAAGATATTGACAGGTAGCCATAGGAGGCATAAAGCTCCAGGTTGAACTGGTGATTGATCATAGCCTCCTAGTCCTCCTAGTCCTAGTGGTAGTTATGGCACCCTGCCAGGTGGGGGTTGTCATGACTCCTAAGAAGAGCTGGTGGAGGAGCTGGTGAGGACAGGTGGGGCTATCAGAGGGTACTGTGACCAGGTGGCAGTGGACTAGCCTTGAGCCACCAACCAGGGTTGGGGGACTAGTGCCTGGTTCTATGCAAGCATTGTTGAACCAGGAAACAGCAATGGCTCTCCACAAAGAATGTATATTTTTCAATTCTTACAATGCCTTTTACATGATTTCAAAATATTGTTGTGAAAACTGTATACCTTTATTATGAATTTATTCTTACACGCTTTATAGTTTATATTGCTTGTGAATAGGATTTTTTCCTTATCTACTTAAAATTGTTTATTTTGTCATAATGGAATGATAGTTTTTTATAGGTTCATTTGAACCTACCTATAATGAAATCTCTTATTGCTACCCTTTCCTTAAATTTGAAAATAAAAAACATTTTTGCTTTTTTTCTTCCAAATATTTTTATCAGTTGTATAGTTTTGAGAGTTTTATTTTATTTTATTTTTAAAGATTTTATTTGTTTATTTATACAAGAACCAGGGTATAGATGCGTGAGAGGGTGAGAGGGTTCTCCAGAAACAGAGCAGGGAACAGAACAGGCAGACTGACAAAGTATACTGCTGAGGGGAGCAGCAGGCACGACAGGAGAGGTCTGCAGCACCATGTGGGACCCCTTGCTGGCCCGCTGGGATGGAACCTGCACTGCAGAGGCTGCAGGCAGCTTCACAGCTCAGCGCTCAATCACCTGCGCCACTAGGGGAGGCCCGAGAGAGTCTTATTTTATTAGCTAGAATTTCAAAGGCCATGTTGAAACACTATTGTTAAGCTATTTGAATGGAAATACTTTTAATGTATCGCCGTATTAGATGTTTATTGTTGAATTTTGGTAAATAATGTTTAAGAGGAATCCCTTTTCCCCTAAAGTAGAGTGTTATTTAAAATGGATACTGATCCCTTCCAGCACCATCCATGTTGCTGCAAATTGCATGTGTTTATCTTTTTTGAATGCTGAGTAATATTCCATGGTGTATATGTACCACATCTTCTTGATCCAGTCATCTATTTTTGGGCATTTGGGTTGTTTCCAAAGCTTAGCTATTGTAAACAGTGCTGCTATAAACATAGGGGTGCAGGTGCTCTTTGAATTGATGTTTCTGTGTCCTTTGGGTAAATACGTAGGAGTGGAATTGCTGGATCATATGGAAGCTCTATGTTTAGTAGGTCAAGAAATCTCCACACAGCTCTCCATGGATGGCGCTGGAAGGGATCATACTCAGCAAAATAAGCCAGAAAGAAAAAGAAAAATACCGGATGGTCCCACTCATAGCAGGAATCTAGAAAACTTAAATAAGGGACCAGGAAAAAGAATAAGTATAAGAAAGTAAAAATCAAAATCAACAAACAACTATGAACCAGAGACACTCTATGAGGGGTGGAGGACTGGGAGGGGAGGGATTGGGGTCAAAATAAGGGGGTCGCAATTGTATGGGGAATATAAAAATAAAAAAAAATATATATATATAAAAATAAATAAAATAAAATGGATACCGAGGGCCTCCCCTGGTGGCACAGCAGTTGAGCGCTAGACTGCCCGCAGCCTCTGCTGTGCCGGTTTGATCCCCGGCCACCGGGCGAGGGTCCCAGATGGCGCGCAGACCTCTCCTGCCGCCCACTACTCCCCTCAGCAGTGTACTTCGTTCCTTCTGCCTGCTCTGTTCCCTGCTCTGGCTCTGGTGAATTCTCTTACCCTCCCGCACTTGTGATTGTACCCAGTGCTTGTATAAATAAATAAATAAATCTTAAAAAAATAATAAAATGGATACTGAACATTATCAATGTCTTTTAGTTGTTTGTGATGTAGTTATATTGTTTTAATCTTCTTATTTTTAGAGGAGGTGATGTTATCCTAGGATCCAAGCGAGAATTCAAGAAGAAAAGAACAGTACTTAATATAAAAAATATAAAGCCTGGTTTCTGCCCTTGTGAAACATTCAGTAGCTGAGGGAGATAAAGCCAAGTTGTTTATATTAGCCCTGTATAGGCTATGATTCATATGAAATTAGAGAGTTAAGTGAGAAAGTACAGGTATGAGAGAGGTTTAGATTTCATAGGAAAGACTTCTTGCAGAATGTCAGTCCCTAAAGTGGAAACAAGATAGGATAGACCTATTCATGAAACAATAAAAACAGAAAAAAGCTTAAAGAATTGAAAATTATGTATTTGTGAAGTGGCTAAAATTTTTCAGCCTCTGGAATTGAAAATTAGGGTGATTTTAAATACATGAATATGACACTGAAGATAATTTGATCTTCACTACAAATAGAGAATTGACTAAGGTACTAAGTGTATGTAGCAAAGAAAAACTTAGCAATGTGAACTGTTAATCATTGACATATTTTACCAAAAAAAGCAGTTTTTATCGTTATTAGAAACTTTTCCATTTTTCTTCTTGGAAGCAGGAATGAGGACATATAGAGTCAAGGTTCAGTGATATTATGGAATCTATCCAAGTAAACAATTAACAGTTCTTCTGTTTAGTGAACTGTTGACTTCTGAAGTCCTTAGGTATCTAAAACTGTAGGGAATGACAACAGAATTTGTAGGTATGTGGTTAGAACCTAAAGCACCACAGAAGTACACAGACTACAGTTTTCTTTTTAAAAAACTGTAGAGTACAAAGTCAGTTTTATGTATCACCCTTTTGAAACCCCCCAAAAAACAGCAAAAAAGAAAGCGAAATCAAGAATGCCCTTCATTTACAATGAATTGTCATTCCTAAATTCTTTATTTGAAATCATGTCTGAGCACTGGATTTTTACCCTTTTAAAAAGAGATTATGATGCTATGTTGTTTAAGTTTTCTTTTGCTCCCACGATGGCTTCTTTTCTACTTTTATTTATCAGAATTGACCTGCTGTAGTCTACATACTTCTCCACATGTTAATCCCTCACTCCTTGCTTCCATTCCTCTATCTTCTGTAACCACATATTTTTTATGACTCTGCTCAATGCTCTACTTTTTATAGTCATTACTGACCTCCACATAGATAGCTGACCACTCTCTTTTTTCTGTTTCCATTTTCCACCCATAATGAAATGATGTTTTGCTTTCTCTTATTTTGTTTATGAACCTTAATGTGATCAGTCCTGTCTCTTTATACTGTCTCCTTCAGAAGTTTTTTTCCTGTAACATGGTCAACCTTAAGTAGAAGATTAGCAACACACTACAATTTAAATTCAGTTTTTTAGATTTCTTTATGAGACAGGAAGAGGGTTAGTATAATGTTATACAAAACAGAGACTTAATAAAAGGAGATTGGAGACCTCCATTTTTGTCCAAGTAATATGTCTCATTTTTCTTTATTGTAATATCGTGACTCCATATTTTCCATAGTGTGCCTTTCATCACGTCATGCAAATTAGTTGTCACCCTTAACATGTCACCCTCACCAGAGCAAAAGTCTCATATTTCTTTTTAATTTTTTTTAATTTTATATATTTTTTACATCATTTTTCATTTTTGCACAATGTATACATTTTCATCTTAGTTATAGTCCCCAAACAATTCCCACCCCCCCCTTGTTTTGATCCTACTCCCTCCTCCCCCCCTGTAGTGTGTCTCTGGTTTATAGTTGCTTGTTGGTTTTGATTTTTACTTTATTATAATTAGTCATTTTCCTGGTCCCTTGTTTAGATTTTCTAAATTCCTGCTATGAGTGAGACCATCTGGTATTTTTCTTTTTCTTTCTGGCTTATTTCACTGAACATGATTCCTTCTAGCTCCATCCATGTTGCTGTAAATTGCATGAGTTTATCTTTCTTGATTGCTGAGTAATATTCCATTGTGTATATGTACCACATCTTCTTGATCCACATGTTAATTCATCACATCTATTTTTGAGCATTTTGGTTGTTTCCATAGCTTAGCTATTGTAAATAATGCTCTTATAACATAGGGGTGCAGGTGCCCTTTTGAATTAATGTTTCTGTGTCTTTTGGGTAAATACCTAGGTGTGGAAGAGGGTTAGTATAATGTTATACAAAGCAGAAACTTAATGAAAGGAGATTGGATACCTCCATTTTTGCCCAAGTAGAATGTCTCATTTTTCTTTATTATAATATCATCACTCCATATTTCCCAAAGTGTGTCCTTCATCATCTCATACAAATTAGTTGTCACCCTCAATATGTATGAATTACTCACCAGACCAAAAGTCTCATATTTGTAAAGTTTGCTTCTTAGATGCCTCTTTCCTGAACTGGGACTGCTTACCAAAGCCTTCAGTTCTTGAAAATTCATCGTTCTCTTTTTGAGGGGAGCCTGTAAATGGGACTAGAAAATTAAACTATTAATAACAGCTAAAATTGCTAGTTAGGTTATTGTATGCCAGTCACAACACTAAACATTTGAAAAATACATGTAAATAAGATTCTCTTTATATCCCCATACCTACAGTTTGTCTCTTGTAGAAGACTGTGGGCATTTTCCCAGTGATGACTGTATATTTTTCTATGTATTTTTAATACCTAGCAACGTGCTTGACATATAAGTAAACACTTCACAGATGCTTTTTAGATGAATAAAGAGTGATAGATGAATGTAATCTCATTACATTGGTGGTGAGAATAATTAGCCTGTTCACATTACTCTTAGTCATAATTCTTTTTATATGTGGGGTTTTTTTTTTTGTTTGTTTTTATCTCACTGTGGTTCTCCTCTGTGAATTCATTCTTGTGGTCAGTACAGACCCTGGTTGTCACTCTACTACCCATGGATATTACCAGTTCTTTATTCTGACTGTTAAGTTATTCCATGGGAATCTTTTAATGAGGATTCTTTTTGTTTATTCTGAAATGGCTTATGCCTTATGACACATCCCCTTTCACCAGTACAGGGCAATAATGTTGGATTGTGTGGATTGTAAACAGTATATCTGTCAATGTACACAGATCAGGATTATCAGTCTATGCTTGGTGTCTTCCTAGGGAGTGAATGAAGCCCCCTCATCTGTCACCAATGTGAAGGGGCAAACAATCAGTTCTAATTATGGCAACTGATGTGTGTGTATGTGTGTGTGTGTGTGTATAAATATATATTTTTCCATACTTCAGGCTCCTACAATTTTATTTTATTTTAATTTTTTTAAAGATTTATTTATTTATTTATACAAGCACTGGGGTACAGTCAGAAGCGCAGGAGGGTGAGAGAATTCACCAGAGCCAGAGCGGAGAGCAGAACAGGCAGAGTGACGAAGTACACTGCTGAGGGGAGCAGCGGGCAGCAGGAGAGGTCTGCGTGCCATGTGGGACCCTGGCCCGGTGTCCGGGGATGAAACTGGCACTGCTGAGGCTGTGGGCAGCTTCACAACCCAGCGCTCAACCACTGCGCCACCAGGGGAGGCCCAAGGCTCCTACTATTTTAAATATATCAACATAGTCACACACATAATGTAAATAACTAGCATATTGTGCCTTTACCTTTGGAAGGCCGGGGCAGCATAATCTATTTCTGAAAATAAAACAAAACAAAAGCACCTGTGCCTTCAAAAATAAACAAACAACAACAGCAACAAAAAGGTCAAAGTCAAATGTAAGGAAGAGAAAACTTTCTAGACTGGTCAGTCATAGCAGTTAAGAAGGAATTTCTTTATTCTGAATTTGAGCATCCTCTATCAATTTGTACAGAGACCATCTTGACTGTGCCACTGTACTTTTTTGGGCTTATTTCTTTAGCTTTTCAGTGGGTACTATGGGCCTTTGGTTTGTAATACACAGCAACTACCCTTTCCTATTTATGGAACCTCTAATTTATTCTCTTCCCAAAGGTATTTTGGTCATTTAAATATCTCTGCCCCTTCTTCCCTAATGGTTTAGTTTTCTCTTTGTAGCCTTTGACCCACAAAGAGACCCTTACCAGTTACTTTCTGTGGATGAGATTGAGTGGGTCTTCTGGTCCTTTCTGTGGATAAAAACAATAAAGTGAACCCACCCTCATGGGTCTAGCCTCAACACCAGACATTAGAATATAGGATCTAAACTCGATTTTGATTTATTTTATTCAGAGCAGCAAAATACCTGATTCAGTATTTAGTGAATGAATGAATGAAGCATATACCTAACAACCGAGACTTTCATACTGCCAAGATTGAATGTCTCTTTGGCTGATGCCCCCTGTGGTTATTACTTATGCTAAAAATATTTCTCTGCTTTGAATAGAGAAGAGATCTTCTCTGTTCTTATTTTTATAGGTGCCCTTCCTGAAGAAAAAATAAATAAATAAGTACAAGCAGGTATTTTCTTTTTCCACACAAAGGAGGCAAAACGATACCTACAACTCCTATTCTTCCTTCTAGAAGAACCCTTTGAAAACTCACCAATAGATGCTTTGCCTCCCCCTTGATTTACTAGCAAGCAGAGGTTCTGGTCTTACCATTGTATTTTCCACAACAGGCAAGAACAATTAACAAGTCCGATTCCTCTATAGTATGCCCCATTCTTCAAAGTGCATTTGACTTGGGATCAGATTTCCCATTGTTCTATAAGGAGAGTTATCTTTTGCTAATCCACTTATATAAACTGACCACCCTTAGGTGCTTAAAATATTCAGGCCTCCTGTAATTATATTTACCATGTCTTGGTGCTAAAGACATAACCAGTAGGTTCAGAATGATAGACCTCCAGTTTATATCCCTGTTGATATAACATATATGTTACCACTTGTTTCATAATCCCTGAGATGCTTCCCCAAGTGATCAGTCTACACCATCTTCTCTTAAAATTTTCTCATCTTCTCTTTCCCCAGGGTTACTGGATTATTGCTGGGACTCATTGGGAACTCCTAGGATTAAACCAATCATAAACATTCATTTCAGTGTCTTTTCTATACAAATAATTATTAGCCTACAGCTACACTTCATAAAATAATAGAGATCCTAACTAGCAAATGTCATAAGGGGCTCCCCTTCCAGAAATGTACTAGCTTATATTTCCTGGGTATCCCCAGATTCTATAACAAGATCTAATTCTGGGTCTGTAGACAGTATATCTGAGCACTTAAATCTCTATGTGTTTGTGTATTCACAAGAGTTCAGAGTATAAGTTTAAAGGTCTTTTTTGCCTCCTGCAATCACTCTTAGATCATTCTCTACATTGCAAAGAAGAAAGAACAAGCCAGCATATTTGTAAGAGGCTTAATGACCTGGGCATTGTTTTTCATTAAATGCAAATAAAATCATGATCTCTAAAATATCTTTAGTTCATTTCTCTAAGTTTGATGGAATGCACTTTATAGGTTATAGCTAGATTGTAGAATTTATTATTTAAAACATGATACTTATAAGAGAAAGGGAATGGTATTTATAATTGCACTAGGTCAGAAGTTATATACCAAGTCATATAATCATGCTGATTATGGAAGAAATCTCCTGTTGGAAAGGCCCATCTCTGACTTATTTTACCAAAGATGGTGAAATTGCTTTAGAACTTTTCTGAGTTAGTCTGTTACCTTAAATTTCCACTTTTCTTTGTTTTAAATATTTTTTAAAATTTATTTATACATATAAGAACTGGGGTTTAGGCCAGAGGTATAGGGTGAGAGGATTCACCAGACACAGAGTGGGGAGCAAAATAGGGGAATCTACTGACACATTGCTAAGGGGAGCAGTGGGCGAGACAGGAGAGGTCTGCTGTGCCATGTGGGTTAGCTCCCTGGTGGGGGATCAGACTCATGCTGCATTGGCTTGAGATAGCTTGATAGCGCTGAGATTTTAACCCCTGTGCCACTAGAGAGGCCCCAAATTTTTCTTTTCTTGACCTTTGTTCTTTCTGGTAAAATTATGTGCTCTAAATTTTCCTACCCCTTCAAATTGTTCATATATTAAATAGTTTATTGTTAGTCTCAGAAGTTGACTAGGACTCTAGAGATGTCTAAGTGTTCAGTTTAATAAAAAGAAGTTGGCTAAACAAATGGAGGTTTTCTTTTCTAGTTTACACAGTGAATTGAAATTTTAATTTCACATTGTTGCAATCCCAAATAGTGAGACAAGACAGGAGTGACAGTGTGAGAAAAATGTAAGGATTGAATAAAGGAAGGAATCATACTATCTAGGTACATGCCAATACCCAAATGCTCATGCTTTTGTTACTTGCCTGCATTATTAGCCGCTGACCTACTGGTCCCTTGTTTACCTCAAGAATAGCTGAGTAATCTAAATGTGGAAATGAAGGACATGATTGGGATACTTTTCCCTGCTCTTACTTCACACACTTCATTGATGTACCTAAAATCCTTCACCTTCTCACTAGCATCTCCAGATCCTGGGTGGATTCTGTACGGCAGCCCCACAGTACCAGGGGTCATACCAAGTTCCTTCTCTTTCTTCCTCACATGCACACATTCTCTCTGGATTTTTTTTTTATCTCCCAAAAACTCCTTCACCATTCTATGGGAAAAAGTTTGGGACTTGAAAAATATTGTTCTCATTGTTTTATGTTGAGAGTTTGAGAGGTTTGTGAGAACCCCATTTTTTTTTTAAGTATCAAGAATGAAGATAAAGAAGTGATCTTGACTTTAGATTCTCAGTTGACTGGTCTTGTTGGAAAACTATTAAAACTGGATAGTTGGTTTTGGAATACTGCTTGAAGTATCTTTGGGTACATTGGCATTTAAACATATGTTTGTATTCTTGTTTGTGACCTTATTCACCATGTATAACAATATTTATATACTGAAATCTGATGTTCACTTTCCAGGGATGTCTTGATGAAATTTGGGGATAAAGTCTGTTCATGACTAGGCCTTTCTATCCACTTTGCTCATTGTTATTTGAACACATTCACTTACAAGATGCTGAAAGTTAATAATGTGAATGATAATGGTGATCATTAATGTGTATTAAACATCTATCATGTAACTGCTATTGTGCTAATCACTACTTTATCATCATTCTCCAGACCCTTACTGTGATGCAAGTATTATTTAACTATTACAAATGAGGAATGTGAGGCACAGAAAGGAAAAGTTAGGTGCTGACGATTGTGCAGTGAGTTAATAATGAAACTCAGCTTCATGCCCAGTCTTGTCAGACTCTACAATTGATATCTTTCTATAATGCCATGTGGTCACATAGACCTGGCCATATTTTATGATATAGATATGCCTATTTTAGTCAGTGAATAATCTCAGAAAGGTGCTTTCCTCTACTTTGCATTTTTTTTAAATTTTTTTTAAATTTTTTTTTAATAGAGGCATGTTTTTTAATTAATTAATTAATTTATTTTATTTGTTTGTTTGTTTTGTTTATACATGCACTGGGTACAGTCAGAAGCGCGGGAGGGTGAGAGAATTCACCAGAGCCAGAGCGGGGAGCAGAGCAGGCAGAAGGACCGAAGTACACTGCTGAGGGGAGCAGCGGGCGGCAGGAGAGGTCTGCGCGCCATGTGGGATCCTCCTCCAGTGGCCTGGGAGCGGGGGTGGGGGGGGTGAGGGGGTGGGGGGGGTGGGGGGTGGGAGGCCCTACTTTGCATTTTAAAAGGCATTTAGGAATGTTAATTAGGGCAGTTGGATGCTAAAAGCTCACAATAATTTTTAAGTTATTTGCATTTCCAAAAAGTGTTAAATAAAGAAGTCAGATAAACCGCATATTCAAATTAATTTCAAGTTGCTAATTAAGTTTTCCCTATCCTCCTGTTGGTTTTCCATGCAAGAGAGCAAACATATATTGGATCCATGTTGATGGCCAGGCTAAAATCTACCACTTTCATGATTGTGCTCCCTGACATCTGGGGGGGGGGGGGGAGGATTTACAATAAAATTTATTTCTAAGGATTGGGCAGTGAGTGAGAATGATGTCAGGATATGATTCAAGCAAACAAACATACAACATACAACTTTTTCTGTCCTGATGGCTGTAATAAAATATCTTGCATATAATAAGGGTACAATGAAAGTCACCAGAATTACTCTGACAGTATTTTTCCTGTCTCTCTTGACCCAGTTATGCCTCTTATGGAATTTAAGTTGCATAGAATATATATTATTTCACACTTTTCTAAATCCTGGTTCCCTTTCTTGTTATATCTCTTCTTATTTTTCAGGTAAAATAGGATGGGTAAAAATGACACAATTTCAACTATTGCAAAAGATCTATTTTGAGGGCATTCTAACTTCATGCAGATCCAGTGTTGTGTCTCAAAATTTTTATTTGCATTCTACCCACTCTCACTTATTCTTGTTTTGTTTTTTTTTTTTGAAAAAAAAATCATTAGTAAATCAAGGGAGCCATCTTGTCGATATGTTTCAAATTAAGCTGTCAAATATTGTTAGTGTTTTTTTTTTCTCTTTATATAAGTCTTTCAAGTCTGATTTCTGTTTTTTTCAGGATACAATTTTATGTTTAACCATTCACAAATATCAGCAACATTCCTTATATCAAGTAGCTTTCTAGAATATGCTTACAACCACCATAATAGCATTGAAGATAGATTTCTAGTGAGTGACTTGAAAACCACAAATAAAATATACATCAATGGATTATGCTCACACTATAGGAAAGTATCAATTTCTATAGAAGGAATCATTACGCCATTCATATTATCTTAATAGAATAAATGGTCTGGGGACAATGACTCAGACTATGCATTGTGAAATCATGAATTCCTACAATTTAATTTTCTGTGATTTACATTAAAATAGCTAAGAAAGAGTACATGTTTGAAAATTTTACTTAATGATCTGTTAGACATATCCCAGAATGTCCTAATGTTTTCCACATGAGGTTGAATTGATCCTATGTGGTCAGATCACACTATTCTGAATTTACTGTGTAGCTCTAAATTTAGTATTATTTTCCATGGCCAAATAATGAGCAATTATTCCAGTCATTATGGTTCAGGAAAATGGCTGATTAAATAACTATTTTCAGGAAGACTGAGTGGAAATAAGTAGCCCAGTTCATGAAGAAAAGTGACTTGATTTTGGAGAAATGTGATAAGATTTTCTCTAGTCTTCGCTTTCTCCATTTCATCCTTAATAGCTATTAATAAAATATAAAATAACATCTTATATAATCTTGCTTAATCTTGATGTAAGGTAAAGTGAGACCTTTAATAAACCCCTACAGAATAAAGTCTATACTTCTCAGTGTGAATAGAAAGTTTATGATTTAATTCTTGCCTAAGTGTTAGCTTCTTTGCTCACCATTTTCTAATACTATTAGCAATGTGAATTCTATTAGTCCTTCCTCAATCTGCCAATATTTCTTAACCCTTTTGCTTTTGGTGAATTGTCTCTTCTCTCAGAGTTACCATATATATATTTACCATATATATATATATTCTATTAATATATATATTATTCTAACACAATACACATTAATCATTGCTTAGGGTGTGTGGGGCCCCCTTCTCTGATGCAATAGTAATGAATGAGCAATAATTTGAAGTGATAAAATAGACTCCTGACAAATCCTTTATGTATGTTATCTCATTTAACACCTATATCAAAACTTTGAAGTAGGTATATAAGGATGGGTCTCACATAATAATTATTGGAGCTTATTAAGTTCTGATTTTTCAGTAACTTTCCTTCCTTTTTCTTTTTTAGGTCGAATGTGTTAAACCTTGCTTAGGTGTAACCAATTATTCAATACCCATTTTCAGTAACTTCTCAGGAAAAAGCATGATATGTAGTTGTGACTGAGAGAAAAATACAGGAACTATTACTTAGATGAGATAGAGATGAGATACTCTATCTGTGAGCATTTGCATGCTACAAAATTACTGTTTTTTTAAAAGATTTATTTTATTTATTTATGCATACAAGAGCTGGGGTGTAGGTCATAGGTGCATGGTGGTGAGAGGATTCCCTCACCAGAGACAGAGTGGGGAGCAGGACAGGCAGATTGACTGAAATACACTGCTGAGGGGAGCAGTGGGTCAGACAGGAGAGGTCTGCTGCACCATGTGGAAGGCTCCCTGGCTGGGGATCGAACTCATGCTGTACTGGCTGCTGATAGCTTCATAGTGCTGAGACTTTACCCCTTGCACCACCTGGGAGGCCCCTAAAAGTGTTTATATTCATTTGGAGCTGCAAGTAGCAGAAGACCCAAAAGATTAAAAAATAATTTACTTTCTTACATCAAAAGAATTTCAGGTTTAGTTAATTCAGTTGTTCAAAGCTGTAAAAGATAATATTCTCCATTTGTCTTTCTGCCAAACATCCTTAGTATGTTGTGTTTTGTGTTCAGGCATGTCACTTTATGTTTGGAACATAGGTGTCACGGCTTCTTGACTATCTCCTACACAATATATGAATGCTATGAGTGCAACTAACTCCTGAAGTATGGCCTTCCTGGTGGCGCAGGTGGTTGAGCACAGCGCTGTGAAGCTGTCCCCAGCTTTTGCAGCGTGGGTTCGATTCCCGGCCGGCCAGGTAGATACCCATATGGCACGGCAGACCTCTCCTGTCTCATGCGCTGCTCCCCTCAGCAGTGTATTTGGGTCCATCTGCCTGTTCTGTTACCTGCTTTGTCTCTGATGAATCCTCTTACCCTCCTGCACATCTGGCCTGTATAAATTCTTTTTCTATTTTCTTTTTTTTTTTGTGGGACCCTCGCCAGCGGCCAGGGAAGGAACTGGCGCTGCAGAGGCTGCGGGCAGCCTTGCAGTCGAGTGCTCAACTGCTGCGCCACCAGGGGAGGCCCTGGCCTGTATAAATTCTTGTATAAATAAATAAAAATCTTCAAAAAAAGAACTGGGGAAAATATTTTTTTAAAAAAATTGAAATAAACATTCTCAAAAGCTTCCCATAAAATTTCTCTTCTTCTGGTTCCATCAATTAGAAGTGCATCTTAGTCAGTGAAAATGAATTTAGTGGATATGATTGATAAGACTTACAAGTTTTGGTTCCTGGACCTATGGAGGAGTTGAGTTACCCAGAGGCACATAATCATTCAACAATTGAATTAAATTGGAATTATGGTAAAGGTAAAAGGGACTGAGGCATTCTTTTTATTAATGAGAAGCACTTGTTACCGTGCTATACAATTATGAGTTCTCATTTTTAATGTTAATACATCCATATTTAGTGTAGAGCAATGATTTTAGAAAGATTCACTTATGAGGTTAATTTAAAACAAAGTTTTATTTGTTTTTTGGAAGGCTAATGTTTCCTGCTCCCTGCTTTCTGTTGGCTCGACTTAGAAGCAGACTCTAAGACAAAAACTTGAGTGCAAATATTTTATTTTGAAAATAGGAGAAAACAGAGAGAAAGACAGGGATGCAAGCAAGGGAAGACAGCTGAAGAGAATGCATTAGCAAACCAGTTAGAACTTTGGGTGACAGAAGTTTTATGTCATAGGGACAATGTGGGAAACAGAGTAGAAGTAGAAGCAGACTGTGTTGTCCTGCGTGATGAGTAAGGGAGAAGGGAGCTGAGGTATTTATAACACAACTTTTGTCAGTCATCTTGAGAAGCTTAAGAAAAGTGTGTTAATGGTCCCAGGACTTTTTGATGTGCCTTTTACAGCTTGTAGAAAAGCTCTTAGACAGAGACACACAAATTGAATATTAGAAGCCCAGGAAAGTGATGGGATTCAAGGGGTGTGGGATAAGGGCCAATAGCAACTGCTGTATTCCTTTATGTCCATAAAATATAAAAAGCAGAAATGTGAGACAATTTGAAAATCTATTGGGAAGTGTCATATTGAAAAGGAAAAGACACTTCCATATTTTTAAGCTAGCTTTCAGGAGAAATAATTTCTAATACTCTGGAATTTGTATATATATTATAGCGAGTTGTTCCCCTGCAAAAGAAAACTGATTTTGGGCCTCCCCTGGTGGTGCAGCAGTTGAGCACTGGGCTGCTGCCCACAGCCTCTGCAGTGCCGATTCGATCACTGGCCGCCGCGAGGGTCCCACATGGCACGACAGACCTCTCCTGCCATGCCCGCTGCTCCCTTCAGCAGCGTATTTCATCAGTCTGCCTGCTCTGTTCCCCGCTCTGACTCTGGTGAATTCTCTCACCCTCCCGCACTTCTCATTGTACCCAGTGCTTGTATAAATAAATAAATCTTAAAAAAACATTACTTTAAAAAAAAAGAAAAAGAGAAAACTGATTTTGACAATTCTAAAAATGTTCTCACCTCAGATTATGTTTCAATGCTTACATTAAAAATATTGATTGTAATTTAGAGCTGAATATATTTTGGTGATGCAGCATTGGTTTAAATGCTACTATCCTTTCACCTACTAAGCTGATTAAGAGCACAAAAAGTAATTTATTTTCAATTTTAAGTGCATTTAATTTTTTTCATTCCATGTATAACAGAATAACTATTAATTACTCAATCTAAAATAATAGAATAATGCAAATCAGAAACATATGCTTCATTTAACTCCTACAAATATCATGTTGTAGAGAAACAAACTTTGCATTCCAGTAGCAAGACTGTTGATAATAACATAAGTTAGCATGTGCACTTGCCTGGCATGGTAATTTTCTTCACTAGATTATTTATTTTCTCTTTTTATTTTCCTAAGAATAGAAACAATTAGTCAAAATGGTATGAAAATATCTTCAAAGGCCTGAAAATCATTTTATTTTCTATTTGGAGACGGGAAGGGTAGGAACAGGAGGGATTAAAATGTGTAGTATGTTGAATATTATGCCCCCGCCCCCCAAAAGATATGTCCTCTGGAGCTTGAGAATTTAACCTGGTATAGAGAAAGCATCCTTGCAAGTATAATTAAGTTAAGGATATGAAGATACTCACTAAAGCCCCTTAAGGAGTAAAAAGTCTAGTATGAAGTTATATCTCCCACTACAGATTTCTTTTTTTAAAGCTGACCTTATGAAAACTACGCCTCAATTTTCTCACTGAAAGTTCCTCTCCATAATCCACATTCACTGTATATAGATACATTCCTATGAGATTACATTTTTTTCCTTTACCATATGATAATTTAAGTTTGGGTTCTCTGTAGATTCATTTTTATCTTGGTTGAATTAATATTCATTTAGTACCAAGTCTAATTCTTGCTTCTTCTAAAGGACTATAGTAGTAGGAGCCTGGCACTAGAGGAGATGTGCATGTTGCAGGAATGTGCACAGAAGCACACTGGAACCAGGAAACAATATTCTTCTGAAATATCTTGATACCTCTTCTGTCCCCTCTACTGACAAAGCTTAAGATTGTGCTGTAAAAAGAAAAGTATTAAAAGGACCTAGGTACACTTTCAAAGAGCAAGCAAATAAGATGACTTTGGAGCTGAGAGACACTTAACAAATAACTGACACACCAGGACAACACTGGTAGAGGATGAGTTTGGAATGGTAGACTCAGCCAGACTATGCAAGCCGTGTGTGCCACAGTAAAGAACTTGCATCTTATTCTAGAGGGGCTTAAAAAAAAATTGGGAGGGGCCTCCCTGGTGGTGCAAGTGGTTAAGACGCAACCCATGAAGCTGTCCACAGCCACTGCACCACCAGTTCCATCCCTGGCGAGGGAGCAACCCACTCCTGACTTGCAGCAGACCTCTCCTGACTTGCCCGCTGCTCCCCTCAGCAGTATATTTCAGTCAGTCTTCCTGTTTTATTCCCCACTCTGTCTCTGGTGAATCCTCTCACCCCGACACCTCTGGCCTGTGCCCTAGTTCTTGTATGCATAGATAAATAAATCTTTAAAAAAATAGGTGTCATTCTCACAGGTGTGAGATGATACGTCATTAAAAAAATATATATATTGGGAGGGTTTGAGAAGAAGAATGGAGAAACAAGAGAAGAAGCAATGAGACCGGTAAAAATTAAATTCAGCAAGCTTAATGAGAGATATCTGTGATACAGAGCTGAGGAGAAGTGGTTGGAAGGAGAAACTATGATACTTTGTCATGAATTGAAAGATGTCACACAATTAATGAACAGAGTATTCCAGCTTCCTGAGAAAGCAATAAACTCTAGAATAGAATAATGGGGACTTAGAAAAATATCACTTCATGTGACTGCCAAATGAGTTAAATAATTTATAATACCTCATGTGGTTGCATTTTTACTTTTTAGTTTGCTTGCTACATGTCAATAAAAATATCCAAAAATATTAGAAAAATATGAAGGACAATAGTAGTATTATTATTTTAAAATCCAGGGTTTATAATAATCATAATTTTCACATCTTATGCACAAAACAATCTTATAATTAATTTTTAATGTACAATTTGTAAAATGTTAAGAACCATTGCTTAGTTTTATATAATTGTATGTAATGTGTGATTGAGATGATTTATAGCCATTCAATATTTGGGCAAGTTGGTTTCCATTAGTAGGTTTTTGCTTTTCCTCTTGGTTAAGAAAGTGGCTGCTTCACATGTGGTAACGTGGACATGTGTTGCTCAAATACGTGCCACTGGCACTTTCTTAGAAAGTCAGTCACTTCATCTTAGCTGAAATTTACTGCATATACTTCTCAGAGCACTGAATTATTGATGTGGACTGGAAGTTTCGGGTCTAGTTGATGTATTGGGTTTAAGCCTTTGTAGCAGAGATTACTGATGTGTGCTGAGCTTGTGCCGTCTGGCTATCTCTTCAGCCTGTGTGAGGTACCAAAATAATTGAAATTGTATTTAATCTATATACAGCATATAGTAAAAGGACTTATAACTATATATTTAAAAATAATTTCATGATTAAGATTCTTACCCATTTATAACTTTATGGAGGACTAGGCAGTGAGTCATTTGACTTTAGAAAAAACTCCAAAATATTCCAATACATTTTAAAAATGTGTGTAAGTTCATGGCAATATTAATCAAAGAACTGATTTTCTTTTGTGGATTGTACCTAAGCATCTGTCTTCCAAGTCTTTAGTTTTCAGAGTATTATAACTTTTTTTTATTATTTTTCAGTGATCAAGTTCACTGAATTATAAAATTAGAGTGTAAAACCAATTCACATACAACTATACACATCTTCTTGAACTTATAATAGCGTTATATTCTGATAAATCCATCATTAGTTGAAAATATAAGTCAAAAATGCATTTTAGTAACCTAACCTACTGAACATCATCGTTTGTAGTACCTCAGGTGTACTTACAACATGGCACTCTAATACATTGCTTACCCTGGTGTACATGTGGCTGTCTGGGAGTTGTGTTGCTCATCCTTGCTACCCAGTATCATGAGATACTGGGTATCTGATGATATCTCATATTGGGATATTGTGAGAGAATATGGTTCTACATATGACTATGCCAGGAAAAGACAAAAATTTGAACTTCAAAGTTGCTCCTACTGACTGAATATCACATTCACAACATTGTAAAGTTGAAAGATTGTAAGTCAAATTATCATAAATCAAGAATACTCTGTACTAGAAAGTAACACATCAGTTTGCCAGAGTTGGTTTCTTATTTTGTCAATGAAGGAAGGAAACTAAACTGACAACTAGCTTAAAAATTTTAAATTGATTGATTCATCAATGGAGAAATGAAACCAACTGTCAAGCTCCTATTTCCTTTCTCTCATGGCAAAATTGCCTTATGACCAATTAGTTTTACCAAAAAGTATGTTTGTGGTAAAAATGCGAGCATGAAGATACCTATTAACCAAACACGTATTGAATCAGTTAGGCTTCTCTATAAAGGTAAATTCGTTTCCTAGAAAAGTACTGTTTAGGACCTGGGTATTGCTTTGTAAGCTATCTGAAAAGATATTTTCTCTTGAATACATAGTGAAGAAGCAAGACAGAATTAATTATGCACCTACCAAAACCCTCACTTCCCTTGGATTAGATGGCAAAATAGTACTCAAATAGCTTGGGCCAATTGATTTAAGGATGTGTAAAGGAACTTACCATATTGTATCCTAAGAAAATATTCTAGTGTTGGGCCTCCCCGGTGGCGCAGCGGTTGAGCGCTGGGTTGCGAAGCTGCCCGCAGCCTCTGCAGCGCCGGTTCAATCCCCGGCTGCTCCCCGGCCACCAGAGGAGGGTCCCACATGGCGCGCAGACCTCTCCTGCCACCCGCTGCTCCCCTCAGCAGTGTACTTCGGTCCCTTCTGCCTGCTCTGCTCCCCGCTCTGGCTCTGGTGAATCTCTCACCCTCCCGCACTTCTGACTGTACCCAGTGCTTGTATAAATAAATTAATAAATCTTTAAAAAAAGAGAAAATATTCTAGTATTGAATTTGTGGGTGGTTTTGTAAATTCTTAAGGTATATTTATTTGTATAGATGGAAAGTATCAAGGTTAGTTTTAAGATAAATAACTTTGCTTATTGAATAATGTTTACCTATATGAACTGAATTAGTCTAATAAAAATAATACTTTCAATTATTTAAATAAAAGCTAAATAAACTAAATTAACTAAATAAAAGCCAGGATCTGACAAATTTTAAAAGTTAACTCTTAAACTATTTGTCACTGGGAGAAATAACCTATATTTGTATACGTTATTAGGACTTAATCATAAAAATCAACAACATGTATAGATGCAACATAGATTTTTGATAATTACAATTTCATATAAAGTATTATCAATTACTGTTATCATACTTAAAAATGTGTACTTAATTAATTTTGGTGGAATTTGACTAGCCAGTACTTCTGAACTTTCATGTTTCAAGTGAAGGACTTCATTGAGTACAGAATAAAGAAAAAAATTCATGGCATGGACTAAGAGAATTGAATTTCTTTTTGTATTATTCTTGAGGAATAATAAAGAATAATTTATGAGACCTGGCTGTGTAGAGAACATATATGAATAGCAAATAATTAAATCTTTTATTCTTCGTAGGGACAGTTCACCTTTAAAAATAAGTATTAAAATGGTTACATGAAAGTTCTTTAGTAGCAAAATAATATAATAATGGTGATAAATTGTTTTGAACTTTGAACAAAATGTAAAATAGCTGAGTTTACGCTTGATTGGTAACTCTCCTATATGTTTGTGTATGTATATAAATAATGTCACATTTCTTAACTTTGTTCCTCTTTTGACTGAAGGCAGATATTGTTATAGAGCAAATCTATTTGTGAAACCTAATTGGGAACATCCAAATTGGCAAAATGACTTGGTGCCCATCTGTAGTAAATCAGGATGTACATCTGACTAGGTTGGGGCTTTGTGCCAGTGCCTGTCTCAACATGTTCAGTTTTTAACTGAATTCTGTCAAAACTTTGAGTCAGATAATAATCAACGTCACAGACATTTTGTACATCTTTCTTATGAAAGTGTCTAGCTGTGTGACTGTAGATCTGGTCAGAAAGGGTCAGAGTGTCTTCTTGGTCTTGACATAGTTCCTCTTTCTCTCTCCCTCATTCTCATCTTCTCACCACTCTCATTTCACTCTGGGATAATTAGAACAGGAGTTGAGAAATTCTGCTCCTCTGTGGAAAGAACTTAGAGGAATACACAGCTATTTGAGGGCATTTATGTTTTGGATTCATTAAAAACCAAATCTTAGAAATTTACTCAGTATGGTAGCTTATTTGAAAATTCTGGGAATTATAAAAGGTCAATGAAGCACCCCCAAAAGGGCATTTTAACAAGAAAATTAAGAATATAGGAACTGGGATTCATGTGCAAAATGGCTGGAGAATTTTTCTTAACTAGGAACAGGGAAGCTGGATATTTACCCATGATCCTATTCTTCAGTGCTTGTTGACTGAGGGATATTAGATCTCTGGCTCTCCAAGCTGCCCTGAAAGGGGCTGAGCTGGTGGAGAAGCAGACTCAGATGCTTGAAGATAGGATCTATCAGCATATTGGAAAACTGTTGATAGCTTCTGATCAGCTCAGAAGGGGCCAATGCGATGTCATGTGGCAGCATTTGTTCCAAGTTGTCTACTGAAGGAGAGCCACGGAATTTGGTCAATTTATAGTTCACTTTTTTCAACCAGCTAAAAGAAAAGGAAAAACATAGCGTGTATTATAATCCAAAAGGCTACCTCATTTATTTTGAAACCCACATGTTTATTTTTTGTCTCCCAGACCCCAGCCCACCCTCAAAATGGAAGCTCTGTGAAAGTTAGGACTTTGTCTTGTTTCACTGCTATATTGCTAATGGCCAGAACTTTTGGTCACATAATACTCAGTAAATAGTTGATTTGTGGTTAGATAACTGAAGAGTAATGGAATGAATAATGAAATCACAAATAGTTTAGAAATTTATTTACCTTACGTTAGACAAATGTGGCAATTCTTTGAAACCAAGACATTTCATTTGCCAGCTCAGGTGACTCTCTTAATATTTTTCTCAGGTCCATTGAGTATAATATATTGAACCCAAAACACTTAACCTCTTGAAATCCTACTTTTATCTTTTATAAAGGGAGAGAAGTAACATACCTTTTTTTTTTAAAGGTTTATTTATTTATACAAGAACTGGGGTACATGTCAGAGGTGCGGGAGGGTAAGAGAATTCATCAGAGAGACTGGGGAGCAGAACAGGCAGACAGACTGAAGACAGTGCTGAGGGGAGCAGCAGGCAAGGTAGGAGAGGTCTGCTGCGCCATGTGGGTTTCTCCCTGCTGGCCGGGAATCGAACTCGTGCTGTGGAGGCTGTGGACAGCTTCACAGTGCAGTGCTCAACCCCCTGAGGCACAGGAGGAGGCCCGAAACATACCTTTTTTTAAGGAGAAATTAGTTAGATATATGGTTATACCTCTTTTAATATTCTCATCATGTTTAGAAAATCATACACACAACTTTAAAAATGCCCTTTTTGATTCCTTCTTTCCCAGGGAATGGAAGCAGTAGCAGAGTAGACTGATGGAGGGAGAAGAGAAAGTATTAAGTGGGATGAGGGAAAGAAAAGAGCTGTACAAAAATTATTTGATCCTATCATCTAGTGAAGGAAGGCAATATAAAAACCTTAATAAGTAGTGGTGTATACCTTTAAAAATTGAGCTCAGTTTTACACATGTAAATTTATCAAAGTAACACCATTAAGATGTTTTATAAAATGCTCTCTCAAAAATAGGGGTTAAACCTAATACTCCCTAGTGAAAAAATAATTAACCATATGTATTTAGCATATGTATCATAAATCCTCTATTTTTTATAAGCCTTGGGAACTGAAAAATAATGCTGCTGGTGTATTGACAGATTGCTTAGCTTTCTTTAAGAGACATTGAAAATTGGGCTTTGCTTTTGTCCCCAAATACAGAGATGAGCTCTAATAAGGATGTGACTCACATTTTCCCCCTGGTTAATGGAGTAGAGAGGTAGACTGAGAGAAATGCTTCAAACATAAATGCTGCTGTTGCTAGTTTCTGGAAACTAAGTGATTCTGCTTCACACATGAATGTCTTGGGGATCTTTTATCATCTGGAGACTGTTTTGCCATTCATTTAAATATCGTGGTAGCTTTTGAAATTTAGAAAGAACTACCATTAGATTTGTTTCTCTGTAATATTGTAAATATCCTCATATACATTTTAAAAGAAAAGATGCTATAGCAATGTCTTTAATTAATAATATTAATATAGTTTTAACATTTAAGAGTCCCAATTTACTAAACTTAAAACTAAACCAAAGATGGGCCTCCCCGGTGGCACAGTGGTTGAGCGCTGGGCTGCAAAGCTGCCCGCAACATCTGCAGGGCTAGTTCTATCCCCTGCCACCGGTGAGGGTCCCACATGGTGTGCAGATCTCTGCTGCCACACCTGCTGCTCCCCTCAGCAGTGTACTTCGTTGGTCTGCCTGTTCTGTTCCCCGCTCTGGCTCTGGTGATTTTTCTCGCCCTCCTGTGCTTCTGACTGTACCCAGTGCTTGTATAAATAAATAAATAAATCTTAAAAAAAAAAAAAAAACTTAACCAAAGATGATGGGACAACATCTTATATTGTGTTTGCATTCAGGACATTTTCAAATTTATTATGTCTGTGAACTTGGTTATGTTTATTAACCAGATGGTTTTTTACCACATGAGCAATTAATATAATTGGAGAGTGTGAAGTGTTTATGTCAAAGCAAGAAGCTGTAGAAGCTTTAGTGTGGTAACTTTGCAGGCAGTCAAACATATTTTACTGTGTGCTTTCACCCTCCCCTTACCCTATACTTCCCTTTCTATTTTTATATTAAAAAGAAAAGAATAAGTTCACAAAGGCACTCAGAAACTGGCAGTTTCTTGTAGAATGTGGCATATTTCTAATTTCCATATATTTCCTTCAAGTGCAATGGTCCTGGGAGCACAATTACCTTCAGTCTTGACAGCTGTAAAAAAAAAAAAAAAAAAAAAAAGGCAAATTCTGCCAGTTTCTGATTGAAATGTTATACAGTCTTTTCTGAAAATGGCATGATGGGCGACAAAAGACAGAGACATTGTTGGGTCAGGTGAAGTGGTTGCCATAATCCCTTTTCCCTATTTTGAGCTTCTGAGCAAGAAAATCCTATGTCAAGGTGCATTAGTACCACCTGCTATCAGCACCTTGAAGGAGCTGGCAAAAGACAGGTTCTTTAACTTTCCTAATCATGCTTTCTATTCCAAGGGCCTCAAGGAAAAAATCGGCGTATTATCTGAAGACTGTACAATAAGCTCACATTTTCATTATTCTCCTAGATTTCATTCTTATATGAAAATGATCTGCTAACTGTCCATAAGAAGCCCCTTCTTACTCTACATTAATTACAGTGTAGAGTGATATGAATTTTGTTGTTATAGAGTACTTTACATGAAGCATGCATTACACAAAAATGTACATCAAAAATTATAAATCATTTCTTAATTTAGAATTGACCGATTTGAGTAATAAGCTTGTGTAGGGGCAATCCAACACAGGGTGGGCAGCGGTACCAGGGGGTCGGGAGGCTGGCAGCAGCCAAGCCCCCCACCCCTCAGTGAATCTTCAATGATTTTTCTCTGGGCTGTCTTTGGCAGTTCTCTCATGGCCTTGCCTCTTCTGCAGTCACTCGTCCTCTCATAACCGTCCTCAGGTAGCCAATGTCCCAGTGACACCGCCCTTACATCCCTGGCCTTTAGGCTCAGATGTGCACACTT
Organism: Talpa occidentalis; assembly: GCF_014898055.3. Classification (NCBI taxonomy): domain Eukaryota; kingdom Metazoa; phylum Chordata; class Mammalia; order Eulipotyphla; family Talpidae; genus Talpa; species Talpa occidentalis. The sequence goes on along the minus strand of NW_023600993.1, from coordinate 74,942,765 downwards.
ACACATGCCCACACCTGTGCCCATACGCATACTCCAGGTGTCGACAATCAGGCATGTGTGCCTCGTGCCCAAGCTCCCAAGTACCTTTTGCACTAATACCATCAAGGCCACAGGTGATAGCCACAGAAGCTAGTGGCGTAAAAAGACTGATCAATCCATTTACCCTATAGTTTGTGATAAATCTTTCCTATAGTTTTATATCTTTAAATCCCAAATACTGTATTGTTCTCTCAATTTGTCTGTAATTTGTATATACCTTATGTGGGAATAGGTATTCTTTTTATTTAAGATTTACTTATATTTATACAAGAGCTAGGGTACAGGCCAGAGGCGTGGGAGGGTGAGAGGATTCACCAGAGACTGAACAGGGAGCAGAACAGGCAGACTGATGAAATACACTGCTGAGGGGAGCAGCAGACGAGACAGGTGAGGTCTGCCGCACCTTGTGGGATTCTCACCGGCCAGCCGGGATCGAACCCGCACTGCAGAGGCTGCGGACAGCTTCACAGCGTGGCGCTCAACCCACTGTGCCACCGCGGAGGCCTGAGTATTCTTAAGAGGAAGCTCATACACATTTGCTTGCATTTGGTGACATACCTTTATGGGATGAATTTGTGTTCTTTCCATTCCCTCATGATATTTCTCTTTGTTTTCTATTCAGATGTCATCTTGTCATGGAGATTGTCTTTGACCAACTTATATGATCCTCTCACCCTTACCCTACTTTGCCTTTGAATTTTATGATTCTGGTCCTCACTTGACTGAGAGCATCAATTGATTATAATAAATATATATTACTCTCAGGAACTACAAGTCAAGAATTTGCATGAGACACCAAGCAAGAGCTTGCAAACTGGAGGCATATGGTTTCAATTTGATTGAGCAACATAATGTTGTTAAGGTTATAATTTATTGATAACATTTCAGAAATCAAATACATTGCGCATAAAAATCTGCATCTCCAACCTTTCTGGGACAATGTGACAGTCTAATGACATGGCTCACATGCCTGATGGCATCCTCCCTTACTTGGAGCTGAATGTTAATGTATTGATCACAATCTCCACTGCACTCTTTTGTACTTTTCTCACCTATTCCTGCATTTATCTTGGCGGTATGGACTTGGTTGGCATTTGGTGTACCATCCCTTCTCTAAGTCATGATATATTCAGCCACACTTCATATGCTACTCTTTATTTAGTTACTAAAATGGAGATGGAAAAAAAGTTATTGAGGTTAAGGGGAAAAACGGCATCCTTTATTTTAAGATTCTTAACATTTTGGAGTTTCTTTTTTTTTAAAAATGAGAGAACTTATATCAAGTATTTATTCTTTTCCTCAGTCTCATCTGTAGTTCATTGTTTTGTATCATGAGAGGGGTTTGGGTGTTCACAAGTGGACACATTTGTCAAAACTCAGTGAATAAACACAAGATTTTTGCATGTGATTGCATTCACATTTTATAATTTAGAAGGGATTATTGAACTATATTTAATCATATCCATGCATAAATATATCAGAAGCATTTTTCTGACATTTGAAAATCACTTTGCAAGGTACTGAAAAGAGAGATGAATTCAAGAATGGGTAAGTGGAGGGATAGATGCATAAATAGGTGATAAAGGAATCATGACAATGGCAGCTTCTCAATATAGGTATAGGGGACTTTACTCTGTAATTCATTCTGCCTTGCTATATGATTGACAACATCCACACTAAAATGCTAGGGAAAATAACCTGCAAACAAATATGACTGTAATTTGTACACTGTGTCTGCTTTTGAATTTTTTTCAAATGAAATGTAGTAAAATTTTACATAATGAATCAATTAAGCAGGAAATTACAGTAATTTTTAAATTCTGCTTCTCAAGGATTAATTTTAAGAGCCTTTTTTATTAAAAAATAAGAATGACTTGGGTATGTAATTAAGGGATATTTTTATTCATATAAAAATTGTCCTTTTTACTCTTTCTTCGCCTTTCTATATCTATTTTTACATCACCAGCAAATATCAAATAATATTATCTGGCTTCTTACATGCTGGATAAATATTAACTTTAAGTTATTATAATTTCGTTCTGTGATTTGTAAGGTGAAACCACTAGGATTTGAGTCATTCATTCATTCATATACATTTTTTTAAAAAATTGGCATGTAAACAAAATTAAAATGTTTGTCTCTCTCAGACTGTATTTTTCATACATTTAGAAACTTCTATAATTATAAAGAGTAGGCTATATATAGGACATTAAAAACAGCATTTGTAAATACTTGAAATGGCAAGTTGTTGTAGGCAATGACTTAACTACCGAATCCCAGGCAATAGTCTTTACTTTTGATTAAAGGATATATGTCTTTATCAGAAACATTTGAACTGTCATGGGCGGTATAAGGCTATGAAATTGTTAAGAAAAGATATTTCTTTTCTTTTGGAAAAAAAACAAAAATACGACTGTTCTTTGGCAGTGTCAGCAATATTTCTAATAGGGTATCAACAGACACACTAGGCAGATCTATAATGTAAACACCTAGAGTTGTAAACACAGAATTCTCCTTCTTCCCAATCACTGTGAACTCAATTTAACTTTTTCAAGACATTCAATTATTACATCAAAACACAATTACATTAAGATATCAGATATCTTTGAAGCACACAGATGATCCCTGTGTGTATAACACCACTGGGAAGACCATGGACCTCATTTCTTTTCATTTTGTAAAATGTACCTTCCTTCTTTGGGGCTCCCCTGGTGGTGCAGTGGTTGAGCACTGGGCTACGAAGCTGCCTGCAGCCCCTGCAGCGCCGGTTCGATCCCCGGCCATCAGCGAGGGTCCCACATGGCGTGACAGACCTCTCCTGCCATGCCCGCTGCTCCCCTTAGCAGTGTATTTCATCAGTCTGCCTGTTCTGTTCCCAGCTCTGGCTCTGGTGAATTTTCTCACCCTCCCATGCTTCTGACTGTACCCAGTGCTTGAATAAATAAATAAATTAAAAAAAAAATGTACCTTCCTTAACAAGAAACAGAGATATTCTTTGCATCCAGATTGAGTATTATTGAATATAGTTCTTTCTCTATTTCCATAGCATTAAAATTTATTAGAATTAAAGTCAGTAAGTTTAACTAACAATGAATGCCTATTAGGTGATTTCTGGAAATGCAGCTACAAATAAAGCATGACCTCTGCCCTGGAAGAGGTCTCATACTCATGTAAAATGTTACTGTGGTGAAAAGGAGACACAGCCAAATATTTAAGGGAGAACTGTTTCAAAATGACTAAAATGCTATCCTTCTGATAACTGTTTTTGAGTTGGGTCAACAAATGTGTTCTTGAACATTGATAGCTAATCAAGTTAAATAAAAATTACTTCTATTTTTTTTTAGAAATGAGAAGGAACTAATATAGAATTTTGGTTTTAAATCATTCGATTTTAGTTTGTATGGGTGGCAGTATAGAACAATAGAATGAGCAAAATGAGCTTGGTCTCAAACATATCTTCTAATCTTCATTTATTAACTCAGTGACCTTGTTCTCAGCAATTTATTTAAACACTCCATGCATCTCTTTTCTTAGTTGTCAGAAATGGGTAATATAGATACCTGTTATACATACAAGAACTGGAGTAGAGGACAGAGGTGTGAGGAGGTGAGAGTGTTCACCAGAGACAGAGTGGGGAATAAAACAGGAAGATTGGGACCTCCCCTGTGGCGCAGCGGTTGAGCGCTGGGTTGAGAAGCTGCCTGCAGCCTCTGCAGCGCCAGTTCGATCCCTGGCCACCAGGCGAGGCTCCCACATGGCGCTCAGACCTCTCCTGCCACCCACTGCTCCCCTCAGCAGTGTACTTCGTCAGTCTGCCTGTTCTGCTCCCCGCTCTGGCTCTGGTGAATTCTCTCACCCTCCCGCGCTTCTGACTGTGCCCAGTGCTTGTATAAAAAAATAAATAAATCTTTAAAAAAAAAAAGAATCTGCTTATTTAAAAAAAAATAAAATATTTTAAAAAAGAAAACAAAACAGGAAGATTGACTGAAATATACTGCTGAGGGGAGCAGCGGGCAAGCCAGGAGAGGTCTGCTGTGCCATGTGGGTAGCTGCCTGACTGGGGATTGAACTCATGCTACAGTGGCTGTGGGATAGCTTCATAGGTTGCATCTTAACCCCTTGCACCACCAGGGAGGTCTAAAAAAAACCTGAAATTTTAATAGGAAAATCAATAATTGCCTTGGCTCGGGGAGATATGACTCAGTAAGTGGTAAGTGCTTTTATTATGGTTGTCGTGATGATGTTGATGATGTGATGATGATGATGATGATGATGTAATGATGATGATGACGATTTTTCACTTGAGTTGTTTAAGAATCAAACCAATGTCAAAAATTCTGCTGTAAGTATCTGTGTAGGAAGTGATCCCAAGGTAAATTGACTGGGGAGTGAATAACTAGGACAGTGAAGGGAGAAAGCCAAAAGGGGAAAAAAAAAACAAAAACAAACTAACAACTGGAGTTTAATGATGCTAGTGAATACCAAGAGATGATGTATAACATGCATCTCAGTTTTCCCACCAAAGTAAGAACGGAGCTGGATATTTATTCATCAATCCTGTCCATTATTAGTTCAGGGCTGCTCTCAGGGGACATCAGTTCTTTGGCATTTATAGCCTGCCACATGTGTAGGCAGTGTGGACATTGGTAGTAGAACAAGTGTCATTCCAGAGGGAAGGTAAAACTCTGGTCTTTTGTCTTGACTGAAAGGAATTTCAGGGAGGGGTTTAGGTGGAGAGGGATCAAAACAGGGGAGGGAACATGTTCTAACAAAAGGGACTATGGTGATGGTGCACCAGTGAATTGGTGGTGGGAATTTTGTGGGGACTACTCCCAAGAGGAGAAAGCATGCATTGTACAAAAAGGAAGGATGATGTAAAATATACATAAAAATAATAATAAAATTAAAAAAAAGTTAACAAAGAAAGAAATTTCAGACTTAATTTATTTCTCCATCACAATAAGTACATTAAACTATGTAATTTGTAAAAAAAAAAAAAAAAAAAAAAAAGTCCTCAGGAAATTATTCCAGTGTTGAAAGTTGAAAAGCAGCCTGGTGCACTGAAATGGTCAGAGATGTGCACAGTGGACAGAGTTCTGATAACATCTGTACATATGATGCTGGTAAGAACACCTGATGAAGGTGGGACACTATATGTGTCTGAGAAATATTAGTAGATGATTAAATGTAGGGGCAAAGGTATCTAGGAAAAAGTGACTCTCTTCCTACCTTTTCACATTAATTTTTCAATAGACTTGAAATAATTCTGACCAGGGCTAATGAGTCATTGCATTGGCTCATGTTTTCTATGTACAAGTCTTCGGTCTGTGTTCTGGGTAGATTTTTATGCATTTGTGGCTGTGTTGGCTATAAGAGTCCATTGTTCATTACTCTGAACTCACCTCCTAGAGAAGTCTATGTTTCTTAGCCAGTAACCTTGGTTTAAGGTGATGTACCTATTGCATGATCCCTTAATAATTATGATGCAACTGTAACCCAAAACTAAAGTTCAGAAAGTAGCTGTTCCACCACTCCCTTACATTGTTTGAGAAGATATCCCACCATCTTCCAGTTTAATTATGGGATGTGGTTTCTGGGCAGGAGAGTAAGTGAAATCTGCTTTCTGCATTTGTTTTGTTCATAACTGCATCAGAGTAATTAAGCAATCATGCAGGGTGTAAGCAATAACTTTTATGAACATTAAGATAGTGCATTTCATAATGTCTAAATGCTTTGTTTGTTATAGTTCACTTTTGAAAAATTGTGGTAATTGTTAGGAAAACACTATTAATTTGAAGGTGTGGAGGATAGAGATAAGGTACCTGTCCTAAAATTGTGTATGGTCTGGTAACCATTATCTTTGGGAAGCTCTGAAAATGTCTTCTTTAATAAATCTGAAAAGGTATACACAAGCATATATGGATGTAGAGATGTCTGTGTACATGTAAACATATATAATTTTAGTCCTAGACAACTAATAAAGATGGAATTACACTGACTGGCTGCTTGCAGTACCAAAAAGTAAGAAGTAAATTCAAACTAGTGTTTCTTTAGAATTCATAAATGTATACTTTTTTTTCATTTTGAAAAATGAGAACAAATTATTAAGGAAATTAATATATTACTAATAAATATATCTAAATAAACACATGAAAAGAAGATCCCCTTATTAATTTTTGAAGCATGAAATGCTATTCATTATCATTGCAGAATTAGGAACCATTAAAGTTTTTTTTAAATATGCTATAAGTCTGTTACAGATGGCAATATGAAATAATTTCTATATTCTTTCTTGTGTTGATAGCATCAAATAATAAGGTCAGCGTTTCCATAGTTATAACATAGTTATAACAATAGGCATACTCTTCACTAATAATAAATAAAATAGACTTTTCTGGGAGAAAAAAAGAAACACTTTGCAAGATCATTTTTTCACTCTGACTAGAAAATGGACGATATTTTGCTACTCATTAACAGTTTCTCCTAATATTTTAACTGGTTCAGATATGAGAAAGGCCACTAGTAATCATTTTTAGGGAACAAGTTTTAAGACTGTGGAATTAGAAAATAGGGAAGAGATTACATCTTCCTATCTACAATAATACTGTTCATAACTTGAATTTTTTCTAAGCATTACAAGTAAAAGTCAGCATTCTCAGAAAAAAATTGTTATTTATATCAGCAATTACTTTGTATACATTTTCATTATTCTCTGCATCATAATATCTCATTGTAAGTGTTTACTCAGTCGCTATCTTTTCTCTGTCCTTTTTATGCAATTTGTATTTCACTCTAGTAAAAAGATTAAGTTGCTATAATTGCATGCTGCTTCAGATATCTGTTCTTAGTAACCATCCCACAATTTGGTTACTTAAAAAGACAATTTATTTCTAATGACTTTGTGAGTTACCTTGGTCTTACTAATGACATTTTCCCCTTTAATGATGTAGCTAAGTTCACTCATATACCTGCATTTGGAACTCGTTTGGGCTGGCTTCTCTTGCTCCAAACTCTCCCCCATGTGGTTGTAATCATTCTGCTGTGCAGTCAGCATTTCTGGCTTGGTGTCTGGGCTCCAAGAAAGGAAAGTCGGTGCTTCCACTTCTCTTTGAGACTAGATTGGGGGCCTCCCCGGTGGCGCAGCGGTTGAGCGCTGGGTTGTGAAGCTGCCCCCAGCCTCCACAACACCGGTTCAATCCCCGGCTGCTCCCCGGCCACTGGAGGAGGGTCCCGCATGGCACGCAGACCTCTCCTGCCACCCGCTGCTCCCCTCAGCAGTGTACCTCGGTCCTTCTGCCTGCTCTGCTCCCCGCTCTGGCTCTGGTGAATTCTCTCACCCTCCCGCGCTTCTGACTGTACCCAATGCTTGTATAAATAAATCTTAAAAAAAAAAAAAAAAGACTAGATTGGAAAAGTTCCAGATATTATTTTTACTGCATTCACTTTTTCAAAGGAAATCACAAGACCAAACACAATTTACCGGATGGTCTCACTCATAGCAGGAATCTAGAAAACTTAAATAAGGCACCAGGAAAAAGAACAACTATAGGAAAGTAAAAATCAAAATCAACAAACAACTATGAACCAGACACACTCTGTGGGGGGTGAGGGGCGGGGAGGGGAGGGATTGGGGTCAAAATAAGGGGGTCGCAATTGTATGGGGAATATAAAAATAAAATTTATAATAAAAAAAAATAAAGTGATGGGGGACTCCCTGATGGTGCAAGGGGTTAATTTGCAGCACTTTGGAGCTTTGGGCAGCCACTGCAGCCCAAGTTCGATCCCCAGCCAGAGAGGTGACCCATGGGTACAGCAGACCTCTCTGTCTCACCCACTGCTCCCCTCAGTAGTGTATTTCAGTCAACCTGCGAGTTCTGTTCCCCACTCTGTCTCTGGTGAATCCTCTCACCACCCCACCCCCTGCACCTCTGGTCTATACCCCAGTTCTTGAATGCATAAATAAATAAATCTTAAAAAAAATAAAGTGATGGGAAATAGACCCCCATCTCTTGTGGTACAACAAAGTCACATTGTAAAGGGGTATGTGTGCAAGGATGGAGGGATAATGGACAGCCATCTTTGGGGACTATCTTTACACTTGTATCAGCCTTTTTCTCTAGACTTTCATTTCTTCAGAGCAAGGACTGTGTCTTCTTCACATTTTTAGAAACAGAGAGTGAAAAATATTTTGTTCTTTATTTCTTATATTAAGGAATAAATGCCCATGATGTTTCTACTTCTACCTCAAACCTCCAGAAATAAAATTAGTTTTATATGCAGAACACTAGTATGAACTATTTCTACTATATTTAATTTTTTTCTCTCATTTTTTACCTTTTGAATTTTAATTTGTATATATAAAACTATAAGACATACTGTCAATTTGGAGATAAATACCTTGATTCATAGATTAGAATACAAGTTATTTCTTTGGGAATTGATCTGAGGAAATGCAAACAGGAAAGTGAAGGGATTAGATGAAGCCAAAAGGGATGGGGTGATGGGGCCATTGGACTATGGTGGATAAATATTGATTTGTGGGGTGGTAAAACATCCAAAGAGGTGTGAACTTATTATCCTAAATCATTTACAGTGTTGTAAGTCAATACTGTTGTACAATATTAACTCAATAAAAATAAAAATACTTTTTTTTAAAGGATGTTATGTGAGTTAACCTGGGTCAACTAGAGATTCTTTTTACTGTAGAACTCTGTCTTATCCCTCTTCCTGAGGGAGAACTTAATCTCCATAACAGAGCAGACTCTATTGGTTAGAGGAAGTCAATCGGGCAAAGAGACACAGGTCCTAAAAATTGGACCAACAGCACAGAAATGATCAGAAACATGGGCCGTGCACTGTCAGCAATGACCATACACACTATCCCCTTTCCTGAAAAAAGGCTTAAGCACTGGGTAATTTAAAATATCTTTGTTATTTTCATACTGTAGAGCTATTGATAAAGAGCTTGATATCTATGAGTCTCAGCTGTATTTTACAAACAGTACTGACTTAACGTTTTTCAAAATTTGCTCCTTACGTACTTTAGTTCTCTTTTTACCCTCATCTTTATTTTCTATCTGAGTTATATTTTAAGCAAATTAACATTTGCATGGAGAATTCTTCTGCTACTTACCAAAGTTAAAGGGGGAAAATACTATCTTTTTTCTTTTCATCCAACATGATTTTCATTAGCTTTGAATTAGTAACTTTTATAAGAGCTCTATACATGGTGTAGAATACTCTATCTGCTTTTCTATCTGTGCAGTTTCTTCATGTAAGTGGTTTTAAGAAATATAAAAATTAGGATATGATTTTTCCTGTAACTTTGATACAATAAGGTGGTAGAAAAGGTGCCTTAACATAGACTTTTTTTTTTTAAGATTTATTTATTTATGCACACAAGAGCTGGGATACAGGCCAGAGATGCAGGGGGTGAGAGGATTCACCAGAGACGGAGTAGGGAACAGAACAGGTAGATTGACCAAAGTGCACTGCTGAGGGGAACAGCAGGTGAGACAGGAGAGGTCTGTTGCGCCACATGGGTTGCTCCCTGGCCGGCCGCAGATCAAACACATGCTGCAGAGGCTGCAGATTGCTTCATAGTGTGATGCTTAAACCCTTGCGCCACCAGGGAGGCCCCCAACACCGACTTTATGCATAGTTTTAGCGTGTAAAGTAAATAAATTTGTGATTCATTAATATTCTTTTACTTCTCAAATATTTATTTATGTAATGAAGTTAGGTAATATATGGTTGAAAATATGTCTTGCTTCTATCATATCATAATCCATGAATTCATAAAAATGATTCCCTTCTCTAATAACTGAATCAGGTGTAGAACATAAAATAAAACTGATCCTCTTCACACCTCATATTTTTGACACAGTAGGTTATGTTGAGGAAAAGAGAGATATTTAGTTGACAGTAGATTATTGTTTATAATTACACGAGGGACTGGGATACAGATTGATTGGGGGTGATCAATTCTGCCATTGTAATTACTATCTATTGCTGAATTAATGTAAGATGGTTAAAATAAATAGAATAACTTCCTTGTTTAAATTTTGAGTTGGACTGTTATTTGAGATAAGACCATGCACTTAGATTATTTTGTAAAGGAATAGATGAGAATAGGATATTATATTTGAGTGAAATTAAAATTAAAACAGATAAAAATGCACTCATTTTATTCAAAATATTCACTCATTTTAATTTTAATTATATTAAACTTTAAATGAGATTTTTCTGAGTTGTTATTCAATGATGGCTATAAAGTTGACTACAATTTTACATCCTTTTGTATGCATAACAACATTGTTTCATATTTTTTGTGGACTATATGTATGTGTTCTGTTGAATTGTTTTAAAACTAAAATCCTTTTTTTGTACTTTTTTGAGTTCATGTATCAAATTTCAGGATAGCACTGAATGAATAGTGAATTTAGAAGTGTTTAATTTCTATAATCCTTTTTATAGATAAAAGTTTATGTCTTTTATCTTTTCTCTTAAAATGACAAGGGCTTCTCATCAAGAAAAATGTAAAGTATGACTGACATACTAAACCTGGCATCAGAATATTTGTTTTTATTCTGTATTCTTTCTGACCTTGGAATGATGCAATGACTCCAGGATGATTTTTTTTTTAAATGACTCCTTCCTCATTCATTTACATTTCAATGACCCTTTGAGTTCTCTAACTCTTATATAGCCTGATGTTTATTCTTTTAATCTTAATAACAAGTAACATTTAGAATATTCAAATCATCTGGATGGGAAGATATGGATAAGGGTTATGAAGAAGATACCTCTTATGAACGTAGCAAATAACCTATTTAACTAGAATTTAGAATCCTAAGGCATGGGTATAATATCCATCAAGTTGACTATTCATGAGTTCAGAAGGACCTAGTCCAATTTGAAGTTCAAAGTATGGAGACTTTACTGTTAACCCTATCTCTTCCACTATCAAATCATTTCAAAATTCTGAAATAAGGTTTTAATTTGTCACAGAGTTTAGCTGACTATGCAATGTTGAAATCCCTGGCCCTTGATGGCACTAAGAGTCAGCTGTTCACAGAACTCCACTCTCCTGAATACCTCATTCCCCTGTGTTCTGTACAGCTGCTTAGCTCTTTTTTCATTCTGTCATTTTCCAATTAACATCTGTTAACTGCTATTATCTTATACTTCCAATATTCCTTCCCATGTCCTGTGGTTTTCCAGTTTTTCTCTTCAGTCTTCAAAACCAGTATTTCTGCTATGTGGGAGGCACATTACCAGAACCTAATACTATCATACTGTGGTAAGTTACATATGTACGTTATATTACAATTGTAGAGCAACCATAACTATACAAAGCAATATGCTAAAAGTAATCACTACAGATAAATTGAGATAAAACTTTCATGATGATCCATGATTTGGAAAACACCAGGATTCTCACTGTTTTTATTTCTATGCCATTAAATGAGGCCAATTATGACTGCTGACCACACACCTGAAGATTGTGGTAAGACTAGATGAAAGCATGTTTTGCAAAGTGGAATGCTGAGCCGCTTCCACCACTTAGCTTGGAGGCTGTGGGCCAGGCCGTTTAATGATTTGCTAGGGTTGAGCGAGCCATCAATGGTGAATCTTACAAATTTGGCTTACTCTTTCAGAAAACATTCCATTGGATAAACTGGACTTATTATTTCAAGTGTTCCCATGATCCTTGGGCCAAAGAAGTAGAATTTATGACAGTAATTTGATCTTCAGGAATACCACTTAACCCATGATTATCCTTTGGTTATGGAGAGCAGTGGGGAAAAGGGAGGTATGAGTATTTAAATATTAGAATTCTGTCACTTATTTAAAAGAAATATGTGTGGGAGAATCTTTACTTTTTTCTATACATCATTTAGAAATTTCTTTCAATCCTCAAACAACTCCCAAGAAAAGTGTACAGAACGAAAATTAAAATTCTTGCGGTTTGTTCTTGAATATATCTTTAGAAAAAGTATACTTGCAAGGGGGCGGAGCAACATGGCGGCGAGGAGATGCTACGAGTAAGATCTCCCATTAAAAAAGTTAATAGGGAGGAAAAGCAGCAGGTCCCAGTGAGAACTGGAACACGGAAGATAAACGGGTGACGCCAGCAAACTGCCCGAAGAAGAAAGTTGCCATAAAAGAGGACCAGAAGGGAGGAATGCGCAGAACCCTGCTCCCCTCCCCCGCCCACAGAGTTGCCGGCAGAGAGGAGGGAAAAAAAAAAACAAACTAAAACGACCAACAAGAACAAACTACGCAGCAAGCGGGACTGGGAGTGGAAAGGAACTATTTCAGCCACCACACCCCGTGAACGGGAGCTGTGGAGAATCCTGCAGGATTCGCCGTGGAGGTGAGCTCCAGGCGCCATTAAAGAGAGACCCCGCCCCCCAGGAGGAGACCAGCACCAGCACACAGCCCTGGGCCGCCCGGTAAGCTTGCACAGAAAAGCGGCGCACTGGAAAAGCAGACGCGGATCAGGATCCGGATTGCGCGGAAAAGCGGCGCGCTGGAAAACCAAGTGCGGATCGGAATCGGGATCGCGTGGAAAAGCAGTGCGGTTGAAAAGCAAACGCGGATCCGGATCGCAGCTGCCCAGGTCCCCGCGCCTGCGACCTAGGCTTGCAGGGAGACGCGCGGAGGCCCTCACTGAGTGAGCAGGAACCAGGCGCCCAGGCACGGGAGCGGGATTCAAAAGGCGCCATTCCCGTGCCACTGAACTGGGCTACAGCCCGCGTCCTGGAACTGAGGGCTTTGGAACTGAGACCCGGGGCACGAAATTAGGGGTGTGGGTTCCCCACGACCGTGGGGCACAAGGCAGACACAGCGCCGCAAAGCTGTTGAGGTTTACCCTACCATTCCCGCTCTGCTCCCTGTCCCACGGGGTGGAAAATCAGCTCCCCAAGGGCTCTAGGAGAGATCTCTGGTGCCACCTAGCGACTTGAAACCAGCAGAGGCTCCTGGAGGAGCCAGTGGCCAGCTGGGGAGGTAGCCCACGCCGGGCCCCTTACGACCAGTAGTCTGAGCCCACAGGGGGAGTGAGCACCCACAGCCGGGGCAGACCAGGCGCGCAGAAGAGTGTGCCTGAGACCAGACTCGCAGGGAGTGTGTCCCACATCACCATTTTAGAACAGGGACATTTCTTCAGTAAAGACGACCTGCAGAAGGCTTCCTCAGGAGCCAGAGGTGAGCGGGGGAAGTTCGCCCATGCCAGACCCCCTCTGGCCTGCAGTCCAAGCCCAGAGGGGGAGCAGGAACCCACCCCCGGGGCAGACCAGGTGCATAGGGGAGTGTGTCCCCACATCGGCATTTTAGAACAGGGACCTTTCTCCAGTAAAGACTGCTTGAAACTGACATATGGCTCCTGGAGGAACCAGAGGGGAGCAGAGAAGCTCACCCAAGATGCCGGCCAGTCCCAACAACACAGTGTCCCAACGCATACGGCAAATTAGAAAACAGACAGTAGGGAGTAGAAGAACCACACGCAACCTAGCAACTCCCCAGGGAAAAAGCACACCACAAAAAGAAAACCAGCCCCCAGATTGCAACGACAGTAACTTGGAAGAACTTCTGAGCCTTCCAGAAAGAGAATTTAAAATTGCCGTGATTAAAAAACTGACAGAAGTCATAAAGGAAAACAATGATAAGGGAAAAATAATCAATGATCAGAAGAATGAAATTGAGTCCCTAAAGAGGGAAGTAAAAGAAATGCAGGAGATCAAAGAATTAATGGAAGAACTAAAGAATTCTGGGAAAAGCAATGAAAGCAGAATAGATGAAATGGAAGAACGAATAAGTACTCTTGAAGACACAGAAATAAAAAGAACCAAAACAGAAAAGGAAAGAAAAGTACGAAGGAAAAAGAACGAAGAAAGACTTCGGGAACTATCTGACTCCATGAGGAAAGGAAATATAAGAGTTATAGGAATACCAGAAGGAGAGGAGAGAGATGTAGGAACAGAGAAAATATTCAAAGAGATAATTGAAGAGAACTTCCCAAATGTGAAGAAGGAGCTGAAAATTGATATACAAGAAGCAAGAAGAACACCAAACTTCCACGACGAAAGGAAAAATACAGAAAGACACATAATAGTAAAGCTCCCAAGAATCCAGGACAAGGAAAAAATAATGAAGCTGGCAAGAGGGAAGAAACAGATAACATTCAAAGGAAAGCCAATCAGGCTGACATCAGACTTCTCCAAAGAAACACTACGGGCAAGGAGAGAGTGGAGGGACATTGTCAACAGACTCCAAGAAAACAGATGCCAACCAAGAATACTCTATCCCGCAAAGCTCTCCTTCCTCTTTGAAGAAAGAATATGGACCTTCCCAGACAAACAGAAACTCTGGAATTTCATTACAACTAAACCCCCACTCCAAAAAATACTACAAGGAGTCCTAAAGCCCGAACCTCAGAGGGACAAATAACAATGAAAGAAGGCCAAAAAAAAAAAAAAAGTTATTAAAAGAATAAATAAAATCAAAGGAAAGACAAACACAATGGCAAATACAGATGCTAACATATCAATATTAACTCTAAATGTAAATGGACTAAACTCTTCAATAAAAAGACACAGAGTTGCAGCCTGGATTAAGAAACAAAACCCAACCTTTTGCTGTCTCCAGGAAACACATTTAGCTACAAAAGATAAAAATAGGCTCAAAGTTAAAGGATGGAAAACAATCCTACAAGCAAATGGACCAAAAAAGAAAGCAGGAACAGCTATACTTATATCAGATAAAACAGATTTCAAACTCAAAAAGATAAAAAGAGACCCCAATGGTCACTACATTATGATCAAGGGGACAATACTTCAAGAAGAAATAACACTCATTAACATATACTCACCAAACGAAGGAGCACCAAAATATATCAGACAACTGTTGTCCTCTCTGAAAACAGACATCAGAGAAAACACATACGTAGTGGGAGACTTCAACACACCACTATCAACAATGGATAGATCAACAAGACAAAAAATAAGTAAAGAAACCAAAGCTCTAAATAAGGACCTAGAGCAATTGGGCTTAACAGACTTCTATAGAACACTAAACCCCAAAAAAACGGAATGCACATTTTTCTCAAGCGTACACAGATCATTCTCCAGGATCGATCACTACTGGGGCACAAGACAAACATCAACAGATACACCAAGATTGAAATCATATCAACCATCTTTTCTGACCTTGAAGGCATCAAACTAGAAATAAACCATAAAAAGAAGGCAAGGAACTTTCCTACCTCATGGAGATTAAAAACCACACTACTGGAAGACCACTGGACTAATGAGGAGATCAAAGAAGAAATTAAAAAATTCTTTGAATTGAACGACAAGGAGGACACCAATATCCTAAATGTATGGGATGCAGCAAAAGCAGTAATAAGAGGAAAATATATAGCAATAGAAGCTCACATCAGGAAACAAGAAAGAACTCAAAGAAACAACCTAATCTCGAAGCTCAAAGATCTAGAAAAAGAACAACAAAAAAACCCCAAAACCAGTAGAAGAAAAGAAATAATAAAAACCAAAGCAGAAATAAATGAAATTGAAGCTAAAAAAACAATCCAAAAGATCAATGAAACCAAGAGCTGGTTCTTTGAAAAAATCAATAAACTAGACAAACCCCTAGCCAGGCTCACAAAGGAAAAAAGGGAGAAAGCACAAATAAACAGGATCATCAATGAAAGAGGAGAAATCACAACGGACACAGCAGAAATCAAAAGAATAATCAGTAACTACTATGAACAGTTATATAGAAACAAGTTTAACAATCTAGAGGAGATGGACAAATTCCTACAACTCTACAATCACCCAAAGCTAGATAAAGAAGAAATAGAACACCTAAACAGACCAATTACAAGCAGCGAAATTGAAATGGTAATCAAAAACCTCCCCAAAAACAAAAGCCCAGGACCTGATGGATTTACAAATGAATTCTACCAAACATTCAGAGACGAATTAGTGCCTATCCTTCACAAACTCTTCCAAAAAAATTGAGAAGGAAGGGACAATGCCAAACACGTTCTATGAAGCCAACATTACACTAATACCAAAACCGAACAAGGACAACACAAAAAAGGAAAACTACAGGCCAAACTCCCTAATGAACACGGATGCAAAAATCCTCAATAAAATTTTAGCTATCAGAATCCAACAATGTATCCATA
Organism: Talpa occidentalis; assembly: GCF_014898055.3. Taxonomy (NCBI): domain Eukaryota; kingdom Metazoa; phylum Chordata; class Mammalia; order Eulipotyphla; family Talpidae; genus Talpa; species Talpa occidentalis. Next base: position 74,926,531 of record NW_023600993.1, on the reverse strand, counting down.
AGATAATTCACCACGACCAAGTAGGATTCATTCCAGGGACACAAGGATGGTTTAACATCCGAAAATCAATCAACTTTATCCAACACATCAACAAAAAGAAATATAAAAACCATATGATAATATCAATAGATGCTGAGAAAGCTTTCGACAAAGTGCAACACCCATTCATGATAAAAGCCCTTGAAATTCTTGGGATACCAGGAACATACCTCAACATCATAAAGGCCATCTATGACAAGCCAACAGCCAGTATCATTCTCAATGGTGAAAAGCTGAAAGCAATTCCATTAAGATCTGGAACAAGACAAGGATGTCCACTCTCACCACTGCTTTTCAATATAATACTGGAAGTCCTAGCCAGAGCAATGAGACAAGTGAAAGACATCCAAGGAATCCAAATAGGAAAAGAAGAAGTCAAACTATCACTATTTGTAGATGATATGATAATATACATAGAGAACCCCAAAAACTCCACAGAAAAACTAATTCAACTCATCAATCAGTTCAGTAAAGTGGCAGGATACAAAATCAACACTCAAAAGTCAGTAGCCTTCCTATACACAAACAATAAATCTGAAGAAGAAGAAATCAAAAAAAACATCTCTTTTTTTATTGAAACAAAAAAAATCAAATATTTGCGAATAAATCTAACAAAAGAGGTAAAGGGCCTATACAAAGAAAACTATAAAACACTGTTAAAAGAAATAGAAGAAGACACAAAGAAATGGAAAGACATCCCCTGCTCATGGATTGGAAGAATAAACATTATTAAAATGGCCATCCTTCCAAAAGCAATATACAGATTCAATGCTATTCCAATCAAAATTTCAATGTTATTCTTCAAAGAAATAGAACAATTATTGATGAAATTCATATGGAATCACAAAAAACCCCGAATAGCCAAAGCTCTCCTGAAAAAAAAAGAAGGGAATGGAGGCATCACACTCCCAGACTTCAAACTATACTACAAAGCCATAATCATCAAAACTACATGGTATTGTAACAAGAACAGACATACAGACCAATGGAATCGAATAGAAAATCCAGAAATAAACCCACAGATTTATGGTCAACTAATCTTTGACAAAGGAGCAAAGACTATGCATTGGAGCAAAGAAAGTTTGTTCAATAAATGGTGCTGGGAAAACTGGGTTGCTACATGCAAAAGAATGAAGCTTGACCACTACCTCACACCATACACAAAAATCAACTCAAGATGGATTAAAGAACTAGACATAAGACCTGAAACCATAAAATATATAGAAGGAAATACAGGCGAAACACTACGGGATTTGCACATCAAAGACATCTTTACAGACACATCACCCAAAGCAGTGATAGTGAAGGCAAAGATAAACAGCTGGGACTACATCAAATTAAAGAGCTTCTGCACAGCAAAAGAGACAATAACTAAAACAAAGAGAAACCCCACCAACTGGGAGAACATTTTTGCACCCAACACTAATGATAAAGGACTGATCACAAAAATCTGCAAAGAGCTGATGAGACCCAACAACAACAAAGAAAGTAATCCAGTCTAAAAATGGGCAGAAGAGCTAAAAAGAAACTTCTCTGAAGAGGAAATGCAAATGGCCAACAGGCATATGAAAAAATGTTCAACATCACTTGTCATCAGGGAAATGCAAATCAAAACTACCATGAGATACCATCTTACACCAGTGAGAATGGCACATATTAAAAAAACTAGCAACAACAAATGTTGGCGAGGGTGTGGAGAAAAAGGAACTCTTCTGCACTGTTGGTGGGAGTGCAAACTGGTCCAACCACTATGGAGAGCTGTGTGGAGATTTCTGGACCTACTAAACATAGAGCTTCCATATGATCCAGCAATTCCACTCCTAGGTATTTACCCAAAGGACACAGAAACATCAATTCCAACGAACACCTGCACCCCTATGTTTATAGCAGCACTGTTTACAATAGCTAAGCTTTGGAAACAACCCAAATGCCCAAAAATAGATGACTGGATCAAGAAGATGTGGTACATATATACCATGGAATATTACTCAACATTCAAAAAAGATAAACACATGCAATTTGCAGCAACATGGATGGCGCTGGAAGGGATCATGCTCAGCGAAATAAGCCTAAAAGAAAAAGAAAAATACCGGATGGTATCACTCATAGCAGGAATCTAGAAAACTTAAATAAGGGACGAGGAAAATGAATAACTATAAGAAAGTGAAAATCAAAATCAACAAAAAAACTATGAACCAGAGACACTTTTAGGGGGGCGGGGGCGGGAGGGAGGGATTGGGGTCAATGGGGGGGCTGCAATTGTATGGGGAATATAAAAATAAAATTTATTATTTAAAAAAAAATCAAAAAAAATAAAAAAAAAAAGTATACTTGCAATTTGATTATATGTAGTGAAAGATTGATCAGTGTAGGGTAAAGAAAATGTCAGGCTTTTCTGCCCTTCCGCCATCAGGATAGATGATAGATCCTTGTCCTGAATGCATGCCTGATGGCGGGCACCTGGAATAGGGTGTGGGCATAGGTAGATGGGATTCACCTGGGCTGAGACTGGGCTTTTAAGGGTGGCATCATGGGGACGCCAGCAGCAGCAGCAGCAGCAGCAGCAGCAGCAGCAGCAGCAGCAGAAGAAGCCGAAGCAGAAGCTGAGAAACAGCAGAACGAACGCCAGAGAGTCCAGATAGAGTGAAGACTTGTTGGGGGCTGGGAGGCTGGCAGGCCTGCCAGCCTGGCAGCCCCCCAGCCAGCACCCCTGCCTGCCATATGCCTGGTGAACCCCAAATAAAAAACCTGCAAAACTACTGAGGACTCTGACTCCTCCTTTACCCGGTCTGCATGGGATCAGGAAAACCTGCACTGTGCCCATTCCTGCCTTTACAATCAGGAAGTTAGAAATTTTATATTGATTCAAATTAAAGACAAACATATATTTTGATTTTTTTAAAAAATGCTTTTGGGAGGCATACCTCCTTAGGAAAAATAAAATAGCATTGGGAATTCATAATATTCTTTGGTTGGTATTCTGTATTGCAAAGCTGGGACTATTAAATTAGAATTGTGGGAAATGTCAAAACCATTCTTGGTGGAACTGAGATAAATGAACTCCAACTCCACTATTTTATCAGTGAAAAATCAGAGGGTAATATACTTATTTAATATATTCTACAAGGCAGATATTCTGCAATGTATTTTATATGATTTTATTTAAAACTTTTGGAGAACAACCTCAAGAATCTATATATTATAGATAAGGAAACTGAGGTTCTGCTATGTAAGTAATTTGCCCAAGGTGGAACTGAGATTCTAATTTAAATTCATCCCTCCCCCAAAACCCATAGTTCTTTTGTTCTCACGAGGAGCACATCTAGCCAGAACTGCATCATAGATATTGATACCAAGGACGTGACAGGAAATGTCATGGATACCGTCTATTGTGAACTCAGGCTCTAACTACATCATATGCTAGTTTGCTACATGATTCTAAGGCCCAAATAACTCTGTTGCTCCCTATCTCTTTATTAGCACGTTTTCTCCTGCATAGTTATCCGATGTGAGTATGTGATGAGTTGGGACTGTGGGTGGAAGTCGCTACAATTAATTTTGCCTCAGGTAGAATGCTGACATCAGTTGTAATGAGATTAAAATCTTCTACTCAGCTGTTGCTTGAAATATTGTGTTGTGTTCTCATCCAACTGTTTTAACTAATTGAAGTGACTTAACCATATAATTATTTTCAAATGTGTTTTAGATAAATATAAATGAATGTTTTCCTGCATATGAGCAACTCACAGTAATTTGGTACCTTCCCCCAAATAGTTTAACTCCCCTAAGATATTATTGAAGGAAATATCAGTGTCCCAGTGGAGTTCATGTGAGCATTTAAAAATATTACATGAAAGTTTACTTTCAGTTCAACCAAGACAGAGTAGTACCATTCTTCCCAAGTCCTTGCCCTTGCAACTAAAATTCCCCAGGTATAATACAACAAATAAGCATAGGAAATCTTTAAGCAGCAGAAGAAAGTAGGCCGATAAGGAACTTGAGGGAGTTGAAGTACTTGAGGAACTGCATAGTAGAGACTTCCTTGAATTTTCTTATTGCTTTTCATATATCCTAGACAAGGTGCTGCAGATGTATACAATCTAGTGCCTGCAGTAGGGACAGACCAAAGAAACTCCAGGATAATCCGGTTTGCCCTATCCAATGGATCAAGAAAAAGATGACTTAACAATAGAAAAGTTTTTGGTGATATCTGCCAAACACCCTCAGTAAGACCACATGTTCTCCCCTTAAGGTTCTGGTGGTGCTGAGCAAGAAGGTGACTTTCCCTACTCCCCATTATCAGATCCTGATACTATTATACTGTGATAAGTTACATATGTACTTTATATTACAACTACAGAGCAGCCACTAACTATACAAAGTAACATGTTAAAAATAATCACTACAGATAATTGAGATAAAACTTTACCAATGACCAAATAACCCACAGGAAAGTAAGAAAAGAGAAAGAGAGGGGGAAAATAGGAAAAGAGTTATAAAATGATAGGCTTAAGTCTTAATATATTAATAAATTACCTTAAATGTAAAGGAAAACACAAAGGATAGTCCCGAGTAGTCTAAACAGAATAACAAAATTGAAAAAGAATAACAAAATTGGAGGACTCACACATTTCAATTTTGAAGTTTGCAACAAAGATACTGTGATCAAGATGGCACGGCACTGGTATAGGGATAAACTCATGGACGATTGGAATAGAATTAAAAGTATGGAAACAAACCCTTACATTAATGGCCAACTTACTTGCAATAAGAATGCCAAGACATTTCAGTGGAGTAGACAATGGTCTTTTCAATAAATGTTATTAAGATACCTAAATGGGGCCTCCCTGGTGCATGTGGTTAAGTCTCAGCACTACCAAGCTATCGCCAGCCACTGCAACATGAGTTTGATCCCCAGACAGGGAGCTAACCCACATGGGTTAGCAGACCTCTCCTGTCTTGCCCGCTGCTCCCCACAGCAGTGTATTTCAGTTGATCTGTCTGCTCTGCTCCCTGCTCTGTGGTGAATTGTCTCACCCCCCTGCACCTCTGACCTATACCCCAGTTCTTGTATGCATAAATAAATTAATGAAAATAAATATTTAAAAGAAAAAAGACACCCAAATGGCCCCAGGCAAAAAGAATGAAGATATACCTCTTTCTTTAACTGTACACAAAAACTGTCTTCAGATGGATCATAGATCTAAATATAAAAGTTAAGACTATAAAACTCTTGGATGAAGCGACACCAAAAACATAACCAATAAAAAGACAGACTTGACTGAACTTCATCAAAATTAAAAAAAAAATTACTTCAAGTTGCACCATAAAGAAAGTGGAAGCCAACTCACAGAAACTACGCTTACAACTCAGTGATAAAAAGACAACAGAATTTCATAATGGGTGAAGTTTCTGAATAGATACATCTCAAACGAAGTTATGCAAATGACTAATAACTATGTGAAAAGATGCTGAACGTCATTAACCATTAACCATTAAGTATATATCAAAGCCACAATTATATATTACTTCTCACGCACTAGAATAGATATTATAAAAAGTATCGAAAATAACAAGTGTTGACTAGGATATGGAGAAATTGGAACCCTCCATATTACTGGTAGGAATGTAAAGGTTATAGTCCCTTTGGAATATCTGTGGCAAATACTCAAGTTCCTAGTTATTGAAATACTCTTTGACTCAGCATTTCTACTCTTAGTTAAATACCCAACAGCTACAAAACATATATTTATATAAGAAATTATTTATGAATATTCATAGCAATTATTCCTATTATAGCCCCAAATGGAAACAACCCAAAAATGTTCACTGAGTGACAAATTGATAAACAAAATGTATTATACTGAGAAAAGGGAAAATCGTCCATAAAAAGGAATAAAGTACCTCAAGTACGATAAATACTACAATATGGATGAACTTTGAAAACCTTACTAAACAAAGCTAGTCATAAGACATGTTGTATAATTCCATTTATATGAAATTTCCAGAACAGGCAAATCTATAAAGACAGGAAGCAGATTATTTGTTTCCTAAGACTAAGAGGTGGGATAGGAAAAAAACAGAGAGTGATTGTAGGAGAGTAGTAATTTCTTTGAGGGATGATGAAATATTAAAAAAATCAATTGTGGCAAAGGTAGAACAAGTCTGTCTATTATAAAATACATTAAACTATATAGTTTATATGAACTTGTTTTGTAGTATATGAGTCAGTAATGCTGGAAAGAATGTAAATAGTCTAAACAATTAAAAAACAGATTTTGAAGCAGTGGATATAAAGCATCATTCAATAATATGCTGTCTACAAGAAATACTTTAAATACAATATAAGTTGGTTAAAAGTAAAATAATAGAAAAGTATACCATGCTAACATTAAAATATATAAAGCAAAAAAGTATTTATAAAGCAGCTGTTGTTATATTGGTATCAGATAGACTTAAAGCAAAGGAAATTATTAGAGGCAAAAAGAGACATTACATAGTTATCAAAAGATAAATCCATGCAGTAAGGCATCGCTGCTCTAAATTTGTACTCATTAAACAATACACCCTAAAAATACTTGATGCAGAGGCCTCCCTGGTGGCGCAGGCAGTTGAGCGCAGCACTGTGAAGCTGTCTGCAGCCTCTGCAGTGCTAGTTCGATCCCTCCTGGCCTTGGAGCAACCCACATGGTGGGACAGACCTCTCCTGTCTGGCCTGCTGCTCCCCTCAGCAGTGTGTTTCGTCAGTCTGCCTGTTCTGTTCCCTGCTCTGTCTCTGGTGAATCCTCTCACCCTCCCACACATCTGACCTGTAAATCTTTAAAAAAAATAAATCTATAAATAAAATATAAATAAATAAAAATAAATATAATAAAATAAATCTTTAAAATAAATAAATAAATAAATAAAATAAATCTTTAAAAAAAATACATGATGCAGAATGAAATATTGCCTGCCTCATTTTTTTTTAAGATTTAAAATCATACTGCATGCCTACAAATGGTCTTCAGTTATAGCACAGATTCAAATCTTTGCATCTATATCGTCTATTTCCTAAAAGAGCTGCCTCTGATTTTTACACTCAAAGTACAATGTTGTGTTAGATACTGAATTGTGTATTAATATGTGTGTGTATTTACATCATATAAAGTATACAATTCTATAATTATAGAACTTAGGGCTAAGTGATAAATTTTCAAATCCCCATCTTTTATAATATATACAGAGACCAACATAGATTCACAAAAAGAGAGGCAATTTGATTCCATAAATATCCTGGTAATGTTCTAATAACAAGTGTCTGCTTTAAAGCAGCATTTCTTACTACATGATTAAAAAGTTCTACAATCAAAGAGATAGTATGAACTTAGAAGTAATAGAAAATTTTGTACTTACATTTAGAAGCAATAAACTATCCGTGGGATATTTATCAAATGGAGGTATAATTGCCTGCTATCTCCTTAAACCTCATAAGTATAATCATTGTTATTCATTCATTCATTCATTCATTTATTATTCTTAAGGGGTGAAAATCAGACATTGTTACAGACTGGGTTTTTATGATTTTTTTTTAAATGAAAAAATAAGATATATATTTAATTTAGACAAATAAGGAATTATACTTAATATACATAAATACCAGCCAGAAATGAATAATTTGAATAATTTAAATCCTACTGACTAGAATAGCCTCTAAAGTGATTATTTATGAAAGAGAATAAGGTTAGTATAATTATATAGCTTTTCTACCACCACCACTCCTAATTTTGTTGTCAAATCTTGGTTGGTTAGCTCTTTGTTAAGAAATTTTACACCTCACATTATGTACTCAAAGATTTATACTTGATTTGCCAGCTTCAAACATTATCTTTTTAAGCATTATTGTATTAATCCTTCTATGCAAAATAAAATATCAGTGTATTTCTACTTTTCTACTTATTTTTCTCTTTATACTTGATGGATTTTTTTAAATTTATTTTATTTATATAAGAGCCAGGGAAAGGCTAGATGTGTGGGAGGGTGAGAGGATTCACCAAAGACAGAGTGGGGAACAGAACAGGCAGACTGACGAAATACACTGCTGAGGGGAGCAGCAGGTGAGACAGGAGAGGTCTGCTCATCACGTGGGCTGTTCCGAGGCTGGCGGGGATCGAACTGGCACTGCAGAGGCTGTGGACAGCCTCACAGCGCTGGGCTCAACTGCCTGCGCCACCAGGGAGGCCCTATACTTGATGGATTTTTAGCTGATATTATATCAGACATTGTCAAACCATATAATATTTGTATATCTAATAATTATAGGTTCCACAATTGTTTTCTTTAGATATATCTAAATGATTTTAGGACTGACCTCCAAATCCTTTTAGAATGAATTCTCTTTTATAATTTGGCTAGAGTGATTTCTAAAGACATGAATCATGCATAATTCTTAGATTCCTTTGGGAAATACCAAGATTCTCAAAGATTTTACTTGTAGCATCAAATGAAGACAGTAATGACTACTACCATTTTCTTTCTCTGCTACTCTGGTGTCAAAAAAGGCTGGGGGTCTACCTAAAGCTGAAATTTTGAACTCTTTCTATCCTTCTCTAGTCATATTTCTCTTTGTTTAGACATCCTGAATGCGAAAATTTTTAATAGCATGTGTATTTACATATTAAGTATTCAGACTCTATTACTTAATTCTAATGGTTGATATTCTACCTGTGCTTTTGACCAAATGTTTCTTGTGTGTGTGTGTGTGTGTCCAGCTATTTATATCCTTTGTTTTCAATATAATTTATTTATATGTGTGTGTGTATACACATTGTTTTTACATATATATGTATATAAATAAAACATCATTGTTCATTTTTGTGCAATGTATGTTACATGATTGTTTATGTATATATTTTTGTGCACGGTTTTTCATTGTTCATTTTTGTGCATGGTTTGCTTTCTCCTCTCAGGTGTAGTCCTCATAGAATTATAGAATGGCCACCAACAATTTACCCATGCACCATCACCATAGTCTCTTGTGCTCGCCCCTCCCCTGTTTGATCCTTCTCCCTCCTCCTCCCCTGCAGAATGTCTCTGATTTATAGTTGCCTGTTAATTTTTTTATTGTTATTATTTTTTACCTGATACCTTATTTGGTTCCCCTGTATTCCTCCTATAAGTGAAACTTTCTGACATTTTTCTTTTTCCTTCTCACTTATTTCACTGAGCATAGTCCCTCCTAGCTCCTTGTTGCTGTGACATCAGTTTATCTTTTTTGACATCAGTTTATCTTTTTTGATAGCTGAATAGTCCAAATATTTCTTTAGCCACAGAGAACAGGCCCTCTCAAGCTATTTTAATGAAACCTCTTTAGATACTTTTGAAAAGCAAGCTTGTTAGTGTTTCGTTATGTTAAAAGAAGATGTTAGGTTAGGTGGAGTTGCTGGGCAGAAAGAATTGTATGCTAATCACACTTTCTTCATATGGATAACTATACTTAACACACACACACAAACATACACACATAGGATAAGAAAAGATTGTCAAAAACTGACCTCTAGAATATTTAGATGTGTCACCATTCTGTGGCTTCCTCCCCACATCTTCTATATGGCACCTGCTATAGAAAGAACAGTCTATCTCAGGATTTCAGAAAAATAAAAACAAGAAAAACTGAATATTTTAGATATCTCAGCATATTCTATCAATCACTGTTATCCAGCTCATTTAAATAGTAATGCATTCTGAATATCACAACCAGCATTTTTTAAAGTGATTTTCTTAAGAATACTCTTAGGGCCTCCTTGGTAGTGTGGGCGTTTGAGCGCGCTGCACTGTGAAGCTGTCCGCAGCCTCCACAGTGCCAATTTGTTCCCTGCTGGCTGGTGAGGGTCCCACATGGCAAAGCAGACCTCTCTTGTCTCCCCCGCTGCTCCCCTCAGCAGTGTATTTTGTCAGTCTGCCTGTTCTGTGCCCTGCTCTGTCTCTAGTGAATCCTTTCACCCTCCCACTCATCTGGCCTGTACCCCAGTTCTTGTATAAAAATAAATAAATCTTTAAAAAAAAAGAATACTCTTATACAATGGTTTTCACATCCTCCAATAGCTAATGTATATCTGAGTGGGTCATATTTTGTCCACACTATGTTACCAGCACTTTGAGCAATATTAATTGATTTCTGGTGAATGCCAACACTTAATTTGTACTAATTTTATATTCATTTTTATAATACCCATGTAAGAGCAACACACTAATAAAGCATATTATATTTTAATTTGCCTTTTTAACTCTAATTTCCTCTCTTCTTGTGAATAAGCTACAATTTGACCTTATTAACCTAGAAGGAACCCTAGGAACTATTTCTTTGGAATAAAAATTGATTTATTTTCATTCATCTGAAATAACAGGAAGTTTCACATATGGACTGTCAGATTCAAATGAAGTTTTATTACTTTATGGTAATAAGCAGTAATTGGGATATTGTCCAGATAGATTAACTCCTAGACCCTGGGAGTCCAGTGTGCCATCTAGCTATTAATATGTGTGAATTTATAATACATCACACAGACCAAGTAACATCTCTGTTTATTGTCATAATTTATATGTAAATTATATGAGGAATCTTTTATGATCTAAGGTAATGATAGCATTGAAAAGCATTTTACTTTTAGATTAATAACCTAATCAGAAAACTTCCATTTAAAGTGATTTTTCTAAATGTCTTGACCTTTGAGAATTTTGATTAGGTCATGAGTTTCCTTATTTTTATGGACTATAAACTGTTATAAGCTTGGGTAAATATTTTGACTGAAAATCCTTTTATTATCCTAAAATTTTATATTTTCATGGAATTTTGAATTGTAACGAAGTTACCATGATGTCTAGGCTATATTGTGGCTGGTTATAGACATTCTGTATTTTTACTTTCAACATAATATAGGATTTCTCAAGGGATTTTCATTTTTGATTTGGCTAGGTAAACTTTTTATTTGCTTTATCCATATCAAAGCATCAATGACATTCTTCAAAGAAATAACACAAACATTGCTGAAATTTAAATGGAACCATAGGAAAAAAACTCCACATAGCTAAATTAACCCTGAAAAAAAGAAAAGGATGGAAATAGTATATGCCCAGATATCAAATAATGCTACAAAGTTATAGTAATCAAAACAGTATGGTATTGGGCTAAAATAGACACAAAGGACAATGGGATAGAATTGAGATCCCAGAAATAAACCCATCTTTGTATGGGCAGTTAATCTATGACAAAGAAGCCCAGACTATGCAATGGAGAAAGAAAATTGTTTTCAGTAAATGGTGTTGGGAAATAAGGATAGCCATATTCAAAAGAATGAAATTAAACAAAGCTCTCACACCATACACAAAAGTTATCTCAAAATGTATTATGAATTTGGATATAAGACCTAAATCCTTAAAATAAACTGAAAAAAAAAAAAAACATAGGCAAAAGACTCTACAACATTAGCACCAAAGAATTCTCAACGGACTAGACTCTAATGGCATGGAAAGCAAAAGCAAAAACACACAAATAAATGGACAAAAAGTAAAAATCCTCTGTACAGAAAAATAAATTATCATTAAAACAAAATGACACCCTTCTGAATGGGAGAATATATTTGCACACCATGCAGTAGACAAGTAACTAATAGCCAAGAACTACAAGGAACTCATATAACTCAAGAACAACAAAAAAATCAAATAACCCAATCAGAAAATGGGCAAAACGCTAAATAGACATTTCTCCAAAGACGATATACAAATAGACAACAGGCACATAAAAAAAATGTTCATCATCTTGTATCATTAAGGAAACACAAATCAGAACCCTAATGAGATACCATTGTAAACCTGTGAGAATAGTCATTATCAAAAAGTAAGAAAGAAAGAAACAAAGAAAGAAAGAAATATAAACAAGTGTTGTCAAGGTTTGGAGAAAAAGGAATTCTCAGATAATTGTTGATGGGAATGTGGACTTGTCCACCCACTGTAGAAAACAGTATGAGGTTTCTCAAAATCTTAAAATTAGATCTACTATGTAAGCCAGCAGTTATATTTCTCAGTATATCTGAAGAGTGAAAAAGCATTATTTCAGAGGGATGTATGTACTTGTATATCTTCATTGCAACACTATTTACAATAGTCAAGTTATGGAGATAATCTTAGTGTGCAATAACAGACGAGTGGATTAAAAAGATGTGGAATATTTACAGAATGGAATATTATTACTCAGGTATAAAAAAGGATGAAATATCACCACTTATGACAATTGCATGGAACTGGAGGGAATTGTGCTAACTAAATAAGCCAGAAGGAGAAAGGCACATTCTGGATGATTTCATTTACTGGAATGTGTTATATAGAAACAAAGGAACAGCAAAACAAAATGCAAACAAACCCTAGAAGTCTGACTGTAGAATTGAGGCTTCCAGAGGGGTAGGCTGAAGGGTAGAGAGTAAAGGGCAGGGGGTCAGGGGAGGACCTAATGGATTATGGTGGAGAGTTATAGATGCCTTGGTGGTAGCAGTAGTTTGCTGACATACATCTGATGAGGTATGTATTTAGTCATATGCAGTGATATAAAGCATTGTTACCTCTGTAAAAATGATGCAGTTAATTTTTTAAATATTTATTTTTATTTATTTTTGTATACAATAACTGGAGTGTAGGTGAGAGGTGCGGGGCGTGAGAGGATTCACCAGACACAGAGCGGGGAGCATAACAGGTGGATCTACTGAAATAAACCGCTGAAGGGAGCAGCAGGTGAGACAGGAGAGGTCTGCTGCACCATGTGAGTTAGCTCCTTGGTGGAGGATCCAACTTATGTTGCAGTGGCTGGTGATAGTTTTATAGCACTGATACTTAAACACCTGCACACCAGGGAGTCCTGATACAATTAATTAAAAAAACTTTTATTTGTTTTTTAATAGCTAAGAGAGTATAATTTTTTGATGATATTAATATTACTGCTTCAGTTTGCCTAGGTTCCACCTTTAAATATTGTGTTGATGAAAAAGCAACAAACTCTTAAACACATAAAATACTTGTATGGGATATGTGGAATTGAATAATCAAACACTATCATGTAATAGAAAATATATACTTTGAAGTGTTATTTCTAGTGCTGTATCCTCTTTATTATTGATACAATATAAGCTGCATTCCAAATATTATGGTAAAGAATGAAAGTTGCAGTCTGTTTTTAAATGTTGAACTAACTGATATGAGAAACAAAATGTCCAAGCAATTATACTGATGTAATTTACAAGTCTAGGTAAAGGAAGCAAATAAACTGGAATGTGAGGCATGAGATATGTATTTATTTTTTAGGAGTCCTTAGCAATGATCAGCAATTTACTGATTTTGACAGGAAATATGTTACTCTCCTGCCATCTGGACCTTCTGAATAGAACCTATGTCTCTGGGTAAGATTAAGGCGTAACAACTAGGTAGATAATTTGGCAGGAAACTCCTTTTTTCATATCTTGGGATTTGGGATCTAAAACCAAAACTCTAGTTTTAAAACATCTGTTATTTTTCTCAATCTCCACATTCAAAGACATAAGGAAATGAAGTATCCTCAATCATCAATTTATTGCAATAATTCAAATTTTCATTTTGTCCAAATTTGCAAATGAAGTTCACTTAGTAAAACCTAATATGCCAAACTTATAAATTGCTTTTTCCAGAAATGAGCAATTTTACACTAAAAAGCATTGATATAAAAATATTACTATTCATCAAATAATGGGTAGTTGCAAAAAAATATTTATACCAAAACATATTTGTCAGGGACACAACCTGTAGCTGACTACAGAAGTTAAAACTGTTAAAACTGGTACCCTACTATTTTTTGCATTCATGACCTTCTTCTGGCCATAAAGAGATATGAAAATATCAATAAATTTAACACCCTATATCCCCAGTATGGATGAATTAATATATGAATGGGCCTACTCTCTTCCCCTTCTGTCTAGGTCTGGGTCTCCTGAGTTGTTTTCATACTCTCTCTTCCTCCCCAGGGGATTCTGGTGGAGAGCGCATATGTTAACTTTTTAAAATGAAACTATAAGTTACCAGTGTCTGTAGCATTTTACATTCCCACCAGCAATATATCAGTGATCCAGTCTCTCTGTATACTCAGTAGCATTTTGTGTTATTATTCTGTTTTATTTTAGTAATTTTTGTAGACATATAGTTGTATCTCATCTTTATTTTAATGTAAATTTTTCTAATGATTGATTTTTTTAAAGATTTATTTTTTGTATTTATGCAAACAAGAGCTGGGGTGTAGGCCAGAGGTATGGGCGGGGTGAGAGGATTCACTAGAGACAGAGTGGGGAGCAGAACATGCAGATTGAGAGAAATGTACTGCTAAGGGGAGAAGTGGGTGAGACAGGAGAAGTCTGCTGTGTCATGTGGGTTAGATCCCTGGTCAGTGATCAAACTCATGCTGCAGATAGCTTCATAGTGCTGAGACTTAACTGCTTGTGCCATCAAGGAGACCCATGGTTGAAAATGTACTGATTTTCTTTCATTCCTGAGGATATTTTCACTAGCTATAGCTAACAACTCTCAGCTGATTCCCCCTCCAAGAATTTTTCAATTAGCAGTCTTGCCTTCTCCCTGAGAATGACCTGTAAGCAATGGCTCATGGTATGAGATATTCTAACTCCTTGCCTCCAGACTGGATAAATCTCAAATGTTATTTTCCAGATAGCCTAACCAACAGCACAGCATGTGTAGGTCTTTAGAGGCATAGGAACTCCAGTAGTGTGACTTACTGTAATATCTTTTGTAAAAAAATCTGACATAAACAGTTAAGAAGAAAAATATTTATTTTGGTTTAGCAATTCTCAGTTTCAGTATTAAAAATAAGAAAACATTAATACACAAGAATACATGTATAAATGATGTGAGCTAAAATTAGCTGGGATAACTGAAAATAGTGTAAATACTCATCAGTAAAGAAATGATCTATCAAGAAGCGAAATCTAGGCCCTGATATATTTTGATGGTATCAAGAAGAATGAACTAGATTTAGATCTGGTGGTATGAAGAAGGCACCTAAGTGTAAGTGATATAATGGTGTGTATGCATGGAAGCTGAGCAAGTTATCAATGTGCATGGGAGAATGTACATGCCTGTGTTCTTACTGAAATGAAGCTCATAGGAAACAACAAATATCAGTAATTGTTAGAACATGTTTTATTAGGACTGCCTTTGAGCTAGGATATGCTTGCATGACCATAGTTGTTATTTTTGGTGATGACCACTTTGATTGGCTGAGTTTTATTCTGATTAGTCAGTGCCTATGCTGTCCAGGTTACTAATTATTTTGATTATTATCCTGCTGATAAAGCATACTGTGAGCTGGCTAAAAGTTTTTGAAAGTCTGTGGGCATAGTTGGCTACTGAAACAACAAAGTAAAGGTTCCATAAGCCACATTTGTATATATGGTATGCTAGACTTTTGGATAGAAAAGGAAGTATTCAATACAGATGTTTTATCTATATAACAAATATAAACAAGTTAGATTTATAATCAAAACTCCTATTTCTATGATATGCTCTCTACAACAGATATTCCCTCTGCATTATTAATAGCATATAGAAGTAGAGAAATATTATCCATTTTATAATTGAATATTGACAAAGTTTTATTTCTCATTACTCTGAAACAGTGGTTTCTGGGGGCAATGAAACATATATTTAGCAGTGGAATATTCTAAAGTCTAGAAATATTGTTACAAAACATAAAATATATATCAGAGATGCATTAGTAAATAAAAGAGGTGACACATTATTGTGTGATTTGATCTTGTTGGAGTAATAAATGTTTTTATGTTAGCTTACCTACTTCTAGATTACCTATTTTCTGGAGTAAATAGCAAAAAAGAATATTTTGATTGATTTTAATACTAAATAACTATTACTTCAGAAGTAAACATATTCAGGTTAGGGTTTGCTTAGTTGTATTTGATATGATCTGACTCTGCAGAAGGGCAAAGTATCTCATTATTACCCAAGTCATTACAAGAAAGGGTCCCCAGTGCCTGACAAGGCAATTTGTTACCTTTATATGGATGGATTTAGACAAAGCTTGCATCATTTAGCATTCTTTTCCTTTGACAGTACTTTTTAACATCCTTCTTATTGTTCTATTTGTGGGTCACTGCAAATCATTCATGAAGACTTTGTGGTTTAGAGAGCAAGTAAAGCTGTTGGCTAATTTGTTTTAATTGCTTAACTTACTCAAATAGTTTAATTTACTTCTGAATGTGTTCAGCAACTTAGAAGAAAGGTGTTTGTTCAAACATGAAATCTTTATAATTAGAAAAAATCATTATTTTGGGTTGTGTTATATAAACCTTAGTGAACTTTCTTCCTGCCTAATTTAATTAATCTTTAAATGATAGCACTGGTTTAATTTTATGTGGAGTAAGGGGCAAAGAAAAATTATGCATGGAAAATTAGGCTTTTCTGAGAAGTAACATACATTTTTCCATGTGAGAAAATTTACTTCTACTAAATCTCCATCTAAATACCATTTCAGCTTGTGCCTTAGGGAATGGATTAGCTGTACCTTTCTTCACTCTCAAATTAACCCCCTTCCTGAAAACTACTACAGCCTCAGTCAGCTTTCAGGTCACCAAGCCATGGGGGAGTACACAAAATGCATTCTCTTTCCAACCCAACCTATCTTTGAAGTGCTAAGGAAAGATACTCTGGCAGCATTTAAATCTGAAATCTGCTTTTCTTCCAAAACAGTGATTTTCTCACTCAGATGTGATCCCTTCAAACCAGCAATCTTTTCTTGCCCTTTGTCTGAGTCAGTGTCTTTGAGGTGTATCAATAATGGACTAATATTCCTGACACAATGCTTTTTATGAGTTAGATTTCTGGTCAAATCTATGCTGCATTTTTAATGACAAAATAGCATACAGGGAAAATGAAATAATAACACTAGATACTTGGATGAGGTTGTTATCTCACCTTCTATGAGTTAATTACATTTCTTTAAAAAGAACCTTAAAACTTCAATTTCACATTATGTTGCCTTCACAAATCCATTGGTTAATAATATAGACATTGAGCCTTTGCTGTAAATGAGTTTTTGTTGACTGGAGACTGCATTCAGGAAGAACAATATTAAAAAAAAAAAAATGAAGATTTTTTTTTATCCTTACATGACTATCTGATCTCCTCCCCAAACCAGTTTAAAGAAGCTTCAATCTTTCTTGATGAAATTATTTACCAGACTTAGTTTAGCAATATACCAACAGTTAGATTATTCTCATCTTTTATTTCTTTCAATTTTTAGGAAGGCCAAAATTGACTGAAAATGACAGTTTCTTCTTCCGCTTATTAAATAAAAGTAAAATGGACCTAGGCAAATTTTTAAAGAAAAATTCACTTTAATATGTCTAAATCTAAGTGGGAGTTTATATTTTAGATGGTAGGTTGAATATCATGGACTGTAAATACTAAGACTTCAAAAGACAGATCTGAAAATGAATCTGGAACTTAAACACCATTATTAAGGAAAATATTTCAAAAAATGTGATGAAAAGTCATAGAAAATGTGAAGTCCACATTGAGTAGACAAAATGAAAAATATAGACAATATCAAACACTGTAACAACTGAACTTATTCTGAGTTTCTTCTCTTCTATTGATGGAAGTCACATCACTTTGGAAAGTTGTTTGACAGTAGAGTCTAAAGCTAAACATACACTTGCCTCCTTACTTAACAATTACACTCCTAGATATATACCCAATAAATGCATTCCTATGTTTATTAAGAACTATCATAGGAATATTCATAGAAGCACTATCAATGATAGTTCCAAAGCAGAAATAGTCATCAGTAGAACAGACACATTAACTGTGGTACAGTATTCTAACGGACTAATATAACAATAAGGGTGAGTCAACCATAAGTACACATAATGGCACGGGCAGATTTAAAAACTCAATGTTGAAAGAAACTAAGAAGGATACAATTTGGATTACTTAACTTCCATAAACTGATAAAAGAGCTAAAACTAATCCACAGTGTTGCAAGTTAGGGTAGTAGTTAGCATTTGGGGGTAATGACAAAAAGGGGACACAAGAGAGATATCTGGAGTTCTGATGGTGTTCTGTTTATTGATTTGGTGATGGATACTTGAGATTTTTGCAATTTTATGCACATATGCATACTCCAATATAAATTATTAAAAAGAAAGAACAAAGAAAAAAGCCAGGTATAGAAATGAAGCACTTTTTATGCTTCATTTGGTAGCATAAAAGCAGGGGTGTGTGTGTGTGAGAGAGAGAGAGAGAGAGAGAGAGAGAAAGAGAGAGAGAGAGAGAGAGAGCACTATAAAAAGAACTCAAGAAAATTATGTATGATTAAGGCCTAAGAAAATTTGAGAGGCAGAGTTCTAAATTATCTGTGGCCAAGGCTTAGGGTTTGACTAGAATGCGTATCAGTTTACTGCTGTGTTGCATATTTTCCTGGTTTTTAGAAACATTTAAGGATGTTTGTCTAGTTTAGTGTGCTTGAGTTTAGTGTGTTGAGTCTAGTTTAGTATGTTTTATTCTAAAACATGACCTTGATGATTCTAATGGTTAGTGGAAAAGTGGGAAAAAGATTTGTGTTCCTTTTTCAAATAGCATCTAAAATTGACATAAAATTGACATAGCCTAGTTTACTTATATTTTTACTTCTTTCACCACAATCCTCTCACCTATTCCCAATTCCAGTTTCAACAGTGATTCTTAAACTGCTTCAAACCCTTGTTTAAAAATGCAGATTTCTTGGTTTTATCATAAGGATTTTGAACTGTGTCTGAGGAGAAGAATATTTTTTATAAGCACCTTATAAGGTACTCAGATTGGGAAACAGCTGGTCTCAGTATACTTTGCAAAACTAAGATTTATAGAAAAAAGAATATACTGACCAAACAGATCTCCATTACTTAGTTTTTGCCCTCTGTGACTGGGCTACTTATGTAACTTTGGTTATCATTAAATCTGTAATTTTTTTTTTTAAAGATTTATTTATTTATTTATACAAGCACTGGGTACAGTCAGAAGAGCGGGAGGGTAAGAGAATTCCCCCAGAGCCAGAGCAGGGAGCAGAACAGGCAGAAGGACCGAAGTACACTGCTGAGGGGAGCAGCGGGAGGCAGGAGAGGTCTGCGCGCCATGTGGGACCCTCCTCTGGTGGTCGGGGAGCAGCCGGGGATCGAACCGGCACCGTAGAGGCTGCAGGCAGCTTCGCGACCCAGTGCTCAACCGCTGGGCCACTGGGAAGGCCCTAAATCTGTAATGTTAAGGTTAAGAGAGATTTGGATGCATGTCTCATTTCCCTCTTGGCAACAATTTCACATCATCTTTTAGCCAATGAGCATTAGGGAAGTCACAAAGTCCTGATGACTGAAGTTATTTTTAGCACTGTTTAATTATAATAATCATCACAAATTAACTGAAGAGTACTGAGTTTCCTTTTATAGTTACATCAATTTTAAGAAAACAGTCATCTATTTTACCAGTCTTAGATTTATTGAGTATCTATTATGTACTTAGCTTCTGAAATACCATGTGTTCCCTGTCATTTATGGGCTCTAATTGGAGATTTAGAAGCAAAAAAAGATTCATGTTCCAAATTGTACAGTGCTTCATGAATTTTTGATGTTTCATTCATCAGAATTAGAATATAGATAAGTGTTTGCCTGCTCACAGTTCTTTGATAGACATTCTATTAAAATCAAAAAGCAAAGAAATTTTCAGAAATGAGTTTAATTTTTACAATGGAGATTGACCAGTCCTTGCAAACTGTAGTTATAGACTCTTTCTCCAGTTAAGAAAGACCAAATTATTCAGCTCTTAGAAACTCTGCTTGCCCAACACTTTGTCTTTATGCATTAAGTAGTTGCTGTTATTCTAAGAGGAGGAACTTTATTCAGGAATGCAGAGAGATAGAGGAGTAAAAAGGGAGAAAAATAGTAATATCATTTTAGTCAAATGATCAGTCAGTGAGGAAATGTCTCCTTAATATATTTTGTCATAGATTATAGGGGATTCCAGACTTCCTGATGTTTCTTACCACCTATATTCTGTAGTTCCTGTTAACTCATGGAAGTGCCTTATAGAAGAAGGTAATAATGGGAGCACACTGTGTGTTTATTATATTATTTCTATTTTTTATAGACTAATCATATCTTAAATTCTGTGAAAAAATTAATATGAGATTATTTTAGAGGTGAATTGGTATCCATTTTAAAGCCATATTGACATCTAATTTAAATATTTAGTCAGGAATAATTAGGACTTTCAAATACTTCTGAAAAGAGAGTAAATTAGTACAATTGCTTTAGAAAACTAACATTACCTACTCAAGCTAATCATATAGCTACCTTATGATGAGGCAATAGATATATATCAAGAAAAATATGTATAATATTCACCAAAGACTGCATAAAAATAATCATAGTAGCATTATTCATAATTGTTCCCAAATGAAAATTACTCTAATGTCAATCAGTAGGGAAGATAAATAAATGAATGATAATTATCTCTAAATATACACAAGATTAAATTTCATAGACATAATATTGAGATAAAGAACTCAGATGCAAAAGAGTGCATACTGCATGAGTCCATTTATTCAAAACATAAATACAGTCAAAACTAATGTCTGCAGTTAGAAATTAGTATTGTAGTTACCTTCAGAGTCTGTATAGTGACTGGAAGGGGGTATGTGGTGGGGTGGAGAGGAGTAGTAACATTTATTCTGTTTTTTGATGCTACTTAGAAAGGTGTGTTCAATTCATAAAAATTCATTGAGCTGTACACTGAAAAAGTGTTCTTTTATATATTTATATTATACTTCAATAAAAAGTTTAAAGATATTTATAAGCATGATTTTTATGTAAATTGGAGCCATTTTCCAATTTTTGCCAGTTATTTTTACATCCATTTTAGAACATGCTGCCTTCAGAGAAAAGTAAACAATAGAAAATAAATAGAAAAACCCACCGGAATCGTGAAATAGTCTTTTTTTTTTTTTACATAGCATTTATTGTGTGATAAGGAGGTGGTATTGTTAGGTGGATTAACATCACAGTTCGGTGTTATAAGATCAGATTTATGTCTATCTCTGTCTTTAATAATCTGTGAGTTCTTAGACCAGGTCACATAACCTCATTAGACCTTACTTTTCTCATCAAAAAATTGGATATAATAATATCTAAGGTTAAATGGTTTTATTGTGATTCTTTGGAATTATATATATATTATATTATATTATAATTAGATATTATATTATTATATTAGATATTATATAATAGTATATCTATATATATTCTTTGGTTAAATGTGAATCTCATAGGAGCAGAAATTTTTGTAGTATGGCAAGGTCCTTAAACTCTAACTGGTAATTGATATTTACTAAATATTTCTTAAGTTAAAAAAAAATTGCTGAAACAAGGACATTGAAAGAACTGTTAAAGTAGAAAATCTGCACATTCTAACTGCCGCTATTATTTTGTCAGACCCTCACTAATAGTTACCAGAGAATAGCCACTCACAAAAAGAATGAAACTGAACCTCTATCTTACAAATTGTATAGAAAAGTCAACTCAAAATGAATTAAGAACTTGAATGTAAGACCTTTTGAATTAAGAACTTGAATATTAAGACTTTTCTCTAAAATCATAAAACTTCTAGAAAAAAACATACGAGTAAATTCCTTGATATTGGTGTTGAAAAGAGCTTTTAGATTTGACACCAAAAACAGACAACATAAACAAAAATTAAAAAGTAGGACCATCTCAATCTGAAGAACTCTTGCACGTAAATCTATCAACTAAAATGAAAAGGCCATTTATGGGATAGGAGAAAATATTTGCAAATCACGCATCTAATAAGGTGTTAATATCTAAAATATACCAGGAGCTCATATAACTTACTATAATAACAATAACTATAACCCCAGTAATGCAATTTCAAAGTGAACCAGGGACATAAATAGGCATATCCTTTCAAAAAAAGAAATGTAAATATCCAATAGGTATATGAAAGGTATCTTGGTATAATGAGTAAATGAAAACCACAGTGAATTGTCACCTCCCACCTGTCATGATGTCTGTTATTAAAAAGACAGGAGATAAAAAATACTGGAATGGAAGTAGAGAAAATGGAATCATTATAGGTGGCAATGTTAACTGGCACAGTAATTATGGAAAGCAATATGGAAGTTCATATGATCCAACAATTACACTTCCTATATATTCTAAAAAGCATATTCAAAGGTATATATCCTCAAAGAGATAACTATATTTCCATTTGCATAGAAGCATTGCTCACCTATTTCACCTAAATTATTTAAGTATTTATCAGCAGGTGAATGGATAAAGATAATGTAATATGCATATAAACACTACACTGGAATATTATCCAATTTTAGAAAAAGAAGGAAAAAAATGTGACAACATGCATGGATGTAGAAGGTATTATGTAAAGTGAATAAGTGAGACTGAGAAAGACAAATACTTCATATTGTCATTTATATGTGGAATTAATAAAAAAAAAAACTGTCAAACTCATAGAGACAGAGAATAGAAAAGTGGTTTCCTGGAGTTGGGAGAAATAGGAAGTGGTTGGAAAAGTATACAAACTTTCATTTATAAGATAAATAAGGTAAATAAGGTCTAAACATATGACATCATGACTGTAGTTAATAACAGTGATAACATTACATTGTATAAGTGAATTTAACTAAGAGAGTCAAACCTAAGTATTCTTACCAGAAGGAATAAGCAAAAAGAAAATATGCAAAGTGTTGGATATATTAACCCAATGGAGGATTTTTGCACTATGAGTCTGTATCAAATCATTACATTGCACATTTTCAGTATCTTACAATATTGTCAATTATACCTCAATAAAGCTGGGAAAAAAGCTTATTCTGACACTTTGCTGTATATACAATTCAGATTAATGAATTGTCTCCCCATGGAAGGGAAGTTAAATGACATTTACTAGAATATAACCAGACTAGCATATGTATTTCATATCATTGCCCTTTCTCCTGCAGATAGGCAATTCATTACTTCATTTATTCGTCATTACATTTATTTGTTAAACAAATATGTATTTGAGTGCCAACAGTATACAGGAAAATGGTTTCTGCCCCCCGATACTTACAGTCATGTGAGGGATAGACATTAATTGAAAATTTATACGAACTTTCCCTCCCCTAATTCTACTTAAATCTTCATCTATTCCTGAGTATCTGGCATTTTATTTTTATAATAGATAAGACTTTTGGGTTAAAAATATTATGGTAGAGCTTTGGATTAGGCCTCACTTCAGTATAAGACTTGTTTTTTTTTTTTTTTTTTTTTTTTTCCCAGAAATGGACCATTCTGGTCACTTTATTCCAATGTGTCTTCCAGGGTAATAGAATTCTGGATTCTGGAGAATTCTTATTTTTGTGAGAGTTCCATACCTCCTAAGAGTATAGACTGTTGAAGTCACTAAATAACAATCCTTATTGAGAAATTAGATCCTTACCTGATTCATTTAAAAATGTGCGAATAGTGGCTAAACTCACCCAAAGTTCATTTTTGTCTTCGCCTACAAGTAAGATCACCTTAGGCATAAACTTCTACTTGCCCAGATTCCAACTTGTCTTTTTCATTGGTTTTGTATTGACCGATTCATACTATTAGTTGTTCTCCTTCTACTGAACCCTATTCTCTCTGTTGCAACCCCACCAAGTCTTAATATTCACTCTATCCCTTGGATTCATTCACTAATCAAAAGTGACTATCCTTTTATATACAAAAGTCTATAGGGATTAATGGCCAAGACAGAAATAATATTAACCTCTTTCCTTTGGTCATAGTGCTTCCTGATTAAGCCCTGTAAAGCCTATCACAGTCAACTTTTCTGATAAATTCTCTTCATTTGTGGACATTGCTCTGGCTAAGGCAGAGGAATGATGTATATGAGGATGTTTGCTTAGTGCTCTGCACTTAGGAAGTGATTGACAAATTAAATATATAAATTGTAAACTCTGTGTTTTACAAAGATAGAATATATTACATATTATAAACAAGTATTCACATATGTTTTGGCATCATATCCACACTTCAAGATGAGCACCCCGAAGATAATAAACAGAAGTATTTACTAAATTATAATTGAAAATTAAAAATTTTAAATAATTATTGACTCATTTGAAATGATAAATGTGTTGTACAAATAGCTGGTAGGAAAAGTATTAAAATAATATTTAAATGAACTATATCTGTGTTTTCCAAATGAAAAATGTAATGAGTAAAATTTCATTATTTTACATTTTGCCAGAAAATTTACATCTAATATCTGGCTTAATAAAAGACAGCTGGATTCTTATGTTCCTGCACTTAATTGTTAGTATATCACATGTCATTTTGTCTCTGGAAAACTCCACTAAATATTCTTGAGAAATGAGAATAAAAAGTCACATAATGTCTGAGTATTACTATGAAAATAGCTTTGGTTCCATGGAATCTCTGAAAATGTTTCAAGAGGGTTCAGTGATTCCTGTACTACACTTAAAAATAATGTCAGAAACTCACAATTCTATTTATTCCATGTCACATCATATTTGATCAATTTAATTTCAGTGAATGTTCAAAGATTCTTAATAATCCCATGTCAAATTAGAAAATAATTAACTTTGGTATATGTACATTTCACAAATACATATTTTAGAATACATTATGACTGCAAGCCAAAATTATAATTCCCCGGTATTTAAAGATTTATTTTCAATAAGTAGTATTTCAATAAGTGATCTTTTGAAAGAGTATGTTCTGTTCAGGTCAGTGAACTTTTTAACAAAGCCATATTATTGTCAAAATATAGTGCAATAAAATTAGACAAATATTATCTTTCTGGTGAATGATATTTATAATGCAGCAATAAGTATAGAGAACTTGTTGGAAGAAAATTTTATTTCTATTAAAATGCTTATAGATGTTACTGGCATCTAAATAGAAGCTGTCTACATTTGTCAATTGGAGAATCTGTTACATTTGTGGCATAATGAATTTTTCAGAGCATTTGATCTTTTAGATAACATTTATCAGGAATAGTTATCAGTACACTGATTTTAAGTCTGATTCCTCATTCCAATAATTCTTACTTATGAGAGGGGAGAAAGGATGTCATTTATAGATGGCACAGAGAGGCATATGCTACTTGAGCAAAAATCTGAAAATGTATGGAATGACCCAATTTTTTATTTTATAGATTTCATGACCAATAACAATAGAGCTACCATCCTTCATGAGTAATTAAAGATAATAGACATGAAATAGAACAAGCCACCAGGCTCTATGGTCACCTGACAGATTTTTCCTCGATTCAAGGAAGCCCTTATGAGAGGTTCTTTATGTGAGTCATGTTTCCTTACCAGAGTCTATTTCAAATTATAATATTTTTATATCTACACTGATACAAAAATCTACTCAGAGCTGCTAATAACAAAATCTGCTGCTCCATCTTATAGGTGTGATACCACTTTGTTAATAATCAGATACTGTTTATAACACTTTCATTTTTTCTATTATCATTTATACCCACATTGCTTAATTTTTCTTACCATACTTTATCAGTTTTCTTTCCCTTTAATTTTTTATTATTAAAAATAATATGTATTAAGATAACATTAGTTTATAATGCTGTATATGATTCATAAATATAGGATCCCAACCTCGTCAGGTGTATAATACCACACTACACGCACCACCAAGGCACCCATAATCTGTTGAGCCCATCCCTCTTCTCTACCCACCAATTCCCTTCTCGTTACCTTCAGTTTTAGTCAGATTTCTAGGGTGGTTTTTGTTGTTGTTGTTGTTTTGTTTGGTGTTGTCTGATTTTTTGTTTCTCTATATTCCACATATTAGTGAAACCATAGTATCTGTCTTCTGCTGATTTATTTTGCTGGACATTTTAATTTTTATTATTTATTTATTTATTTATTTTTACAGATTCACACAGTGACTTCCCTATTTTATTTTTTCCCTTATTCTTTTTTAATAATCAATTATTTTTTTACATCAGTGTTCATTTTTTTTTTGCAATAAAGCTTTATTTATAGATACAGACATTTGACTTTCATATAATTTCCATGTATCACAAAATATTTATCTTTTGATATTTTCCTCAACCATTAAAACATGTTAAAAGTCATTCTTAGATTGCAGGACTGCATAATATCAGGCAGTTTTTTTTTTTATTTTAATTTTTTAATTTTTATATTCCCCAAACAATTGCAACCCCTTTATTTTGACCCCAATCCCTCCCCTTTGCCCCCCTCCCCTCATAAAGTGTCTCTGGTTCATAGTTGTTTGTTGATTATGATTTTCACTTTCTTATAGATATTCATTTTCCTGGTCCCTTATTTAAGTTTTCTAGATTCCTGCTATGAGTGAGACCATCCGATATTTTTCTTTTTCTTTCTGGCTTATTTTGCTGAGTATGATCCTTTCCAGCGCCATCCTCAGTGTTCATTTTTAAACAATATTTGTAAACCTGAGTATGCCAGTGGCCAAATCATTGAAAATATAATTAAGTGAGATATTGATATATGGATTTTAAAATGTTTTGTGTAGGTAACCTATAAATGAAGTCCTAAGTATGTAGTTTTATCCCTTGGAAAAATACTTGTTAATATCTGAATATATATGTAGTAAATAACTACTAATATATTGGAGGTTACTTTATCAAACTAGTAAAACATATACTTCAGAAGTATAACTTTTCTTAAAGGAATTAAAATGATAACTTTGTTTTAACTTAAACTTTTAAATTATGGTATTAAAATTTAAGACAGCCTTTAGAACTATATAAAGAATGCCTTGGTGTTAGAATTGGGAAAATCATCTCTTGACTTAGAATCATAGAACTGAAAAGGAAAGTAGAGGAAACAGATGCCAGTTCCCTCAATTAAAGATGAGAACACTTAAGCTAAATCGCTGGATTGATTTCTCCAAGAAAGCTTGCTGTAGATCTAGATTCCAGCATTTGTGAAGTACAACTTGATGTTCTTTCTATTCTATGACTTGCCATCTTAAAGTTTTACATATTCAGAAAATGGCATGGAACTTGAGAGACTCTTATAAGAGGGAAAAGAATAATTTGCTCATAGTCAAAAAAGGATATGTATATATGAATATATATGTATGGATATATATATATGTATAAAATGCTTATATCAGATGCAATTTTTCTTTTCACAAAATGAGAAAAAATAGGTTTAAATATGTCATATAGGTATTAAATAGGAGTTATGTTGTATGCTTTTATTTTTATGCAGTTTTTTTTCTCCATAATTTGCCTTTCCATATCACATAGTTTTTAACAATCTTGATAGTGTGGATTTTTAGAAACTCAGCTTTTTTTTTTTTTTCAGTGTTTCCTTTTTTTCAAAAAAAGATTTATTTATCTATTTATTTATTTATTTATTTATGTATGCATGTAAGTTCTGGGGTGCAGGTCAGAGATCTGAGAGGATTCACTAAAGACAGAGTGGGGAACAGAACAGGCAGATTGACTGAAATACACTGCTGAGGGGAACAATGGGCAAGACAGGAGAGGTCTGCTGCGCCATGTGGGCCACCTCGGCTGGGGATCGAACTCATGCTGCAGTGGCTGTGGATAGCTTCATAGGTTGCATCTTACCTCCTTGTGCCATCAGGGAGGCCCCTGGAAACTCAGATTTCATGCTTTATGTAATTTGGAATATTCTTTTATTTTTCTTTCACTTTACTGATAAAATGAACAAATATTCATGGCCAAAGGACTTTGTTATAGAACCTGTGTACTTTTAGAAATGAGAAAGTTGTGTGTATTTGTTTCATTTTATAAATTAGAAGCAGAACCTTTTAGTATTATATAGAACACAGAGCTTGATAATCCAGTGATTTTTACTCAGAAATGTATTTTTTTCTAAATAAAATGTCATTTCTTATTTAAGTCTTCTTGAGCTTGAATGTTCTCCTCCACATGTTTTAGAAGTACTTGTGAATTTTATGGATTGTATTTCAGTAAACTGCTGCTGGCTGAAAACCCTAACCTCTATTTACTCCCACTTTATCCTCTTTTAATTCAGGTCTCTGCTTATATTAAAAGTGACACAGCCTTTTAAAAATGTTTTCCTGGTATCAACTGTATCTGATTCTTGATAATTGATCTTTCCCTGACATTTTATAATCACATTAAAAATAAATGTTTATTACTTGTCTTTTGAGCATTTTAGAGAGAAACATTTCAATATTGGATTAATAGTTTTTTAATTGTATTTTATCATTTATACAATTTTAGTTTTTCTTATATTGATACAATATTATTATATTAACCTTTTCTTTTTATATGAGGTATATTAAAAATCTTAGGAAGGTAGCCCTCTTTAATACATTGCAATCATCTTGGAATTCAAAACCCACTTTGCAAATCTTTGTATACTTGAATTAATATAAAAATTGATAAAGAGATGAAAATTAATGTACTCAACCTGTTAAGAGTAAGTAGTTGTATCGTTGATTTAAGCTTATTGAATGATACCTCTCATAATACCAAAAAGACCAGCAGGTTTTGGGATTAAAGAAAATCCCACATCTTGGAGGAACTTGAAGGAACATGATGCTATTTAAGTGGGATCTAATCAGGAAGAAGAAAAGCTTAGAAGAGAAGGAATGTTTCATGTCATTATTTGCAAGGCAACTGAACAAAAGGTTAGCAAGATAATTAAGTGCCTCGCTGCTAAGTAGAATTTTTCAAAGCAGGTTGATTAAAGGTCTTCCTTAAAAAAAATAAATAAACATCTAAGTCCAGATAATCTAGTTGAAAAGCTAACTCTGCTACATAGATGGAGACAAGATTGGAAAAAAATTGACAGTATTGTACCTGGTGGCAGACATTCCTAATAATGGACTTAATTGTTTAGCAAAATCTTGATCATCTATGAGTAGTTTTAGCATTCACAGTATTTTAGTGTGTTTTTCGTCTTTGAAAAATGGAAATCCATGCAGACTTATTATGAGATGGCACTAAATGGATTCTTCCATTACCTTGGTTACTCTGTTTTTCAATTCATCTAGATAAATAGGATTTTATTCTCTTCTTTGCCTAAAAAAAATTCTGAAGCTATTACAATCATTCTCATTATAAAATGTTATTTGAAACTGTCAAGCAAGAATTGAATGTCATCTTCTGTATCTGTAATCTGTATTTCAAGACATTTTTGGTGATAACAAGGAAACTGGTGTGCCCTAGGTTGTGCTGTGTAAACACATGCTGGCATGGCTGTGGCTGAAAGAAAGATGGTGTGGAACCAACAAGTTTGCCAGTCAAACACTTAGTGGTCATATATTCTTTTGTCAGGTTATTTTTTTTTTAACTCTTTCAACATTGTAATGATTCCAAGCTTACTTAGTAAAACATTCTTTGTGGGCAAACATCCAGTAGCAGTTTGGTTCATTTATTATCAGTGCATTTATTTATTCAGTCAGCCATTGCAGAGCATTATCTCCAAAGAACACATTTCAGTCGAACTGATGTTCTGGTCACCTGGCAGTTCACTGTGAATATACACAATAAGTATTATCAGTCCACCTCTGAACAGTTTCAAAGGCTGATGTAGTAGAGACCTTTTGGAAATTTTAAAGAATTACAAGTCCAGACATTCTCAGCTGAGACATGAAATCTAAACACTCGAATTTGAGAAAAATTCATTGTTGATTCTAGATCTTACTAAATTGTTGAAACAGTTTTAGTTATTAATTTATGCTTTATTTAAGCCAGTGTTCCTCAACTTTGTGTTCACATTAGAAGTACCTGGAGAATTTGAAAAAATTCTACTCTCCTGTCCACACACAAAACCAATCAAATCAGAATCTCCAATAGTGGGACTTGAGCATCTGTATTGTTTAACAACCTCTCGATGTTTTCGGTGTGTAGCTGGGATTGAGAACCACAGGTTTAGGCACTTGTTATATGTTGGTTCATTGTTTCATTTATTTTCCTTGATTTTATTGAAAACTTTTGTAGCATGGCTGTCTTAATTTAGAATGCTGGAAGAGAAGATTTTCTATTTAAAAATGTCCTTCCTAGGGATTTGGGAACATCATAAAATTCCATGATTCATGGTTTATATTATTTTTACATTATTTAAGTATTTAAAATTTGGTCACCAGGGGGCCTCCCCTGGTGGTGCAGCGGTTGAGCGCTGGGCTGCGAGGCTGCCCGCAGCCTCTGCAGCACCGGTTCATTCCCCCGCCGCCGGTGAGAATACCTTTTAATATGACTATTAGATGTATTTTATGCCCAATCCCACATTCCTCTAACCTATTTTTTTGCTTCATCTGTTGCTGCTGCATCAGCGAACAGAAATGTAGGTTTCTGTTAGGTTCACTCCATCATACTTCAGTTGAACCCCCAGTTATGTTTTCTGCGATGGGACTTGCCAGTTACTTGTCTGGATCTCAGCTAGTCTCATATATGTGTGCAATCTATGTTGAATATTCAGTGCATTCATGTACTTGACTTAGTCCTTAATCAGTATGAGACAGAAACAAGCAGTAACATGTTTCTCTTTTCTGTTTCAGGCCAACATTTCTGAAGTATATTTATACATTTCCTGAGTGGGTCCCTAATAATTTGAATCTCGTTGGTCACATTAGTCACCAACTCAACTACACACCCTTCCTGTTTATACTTCCCACTCCCTTCAATCCCCATTCCAGTTTCTTGGCAATCACTTCTCCAGATAAACTACCTGCACACAAGACCTTATCTCAATCTCTGCTTTTTTTTTTTTTTTTTTTTCATTCAAGCTAAAGCAGTGCAGAGAAGAAAATCCTGGTAGGCACAGTTCAGTAGGTGCTCCTTTTTCCACTTTCTACTGTGTTTTTTTTTTTTTTTTGGTTTTATTTTATTTTTTATATTTGCAACATTTTTCATTTTTGCACAAGTGTATGCATTTTCATCTTGGTTATAGTCCCCATACAATTCACACCCCACTTGTTTTGACTCTCTTCCCCTCCACCCCCGTAGTGTGTCTCTGGTTTATAGTTGCTTGTTGATTTTGATTTTTACTTTATTATAATTAGTCTTTTGTATTACACTCTTTTCCTACTTAATGCATTAATTTTACAAAATGGAAAAACAAGACAAAACACACACACACACACACAGAGTAACTCTTCTTTTAGAAGAGGGGCTAGAAGAATGAAGTGATAGGAATTGGCACTTTGACACTTTGGTGGAAGGTGAATGAAGCATGTGTACATGTTGAGGTGTGAACCTCTACTCCCCAATTTATATAATTATCAAAGTTATTAGCAAATCAATAAAATTTGAGAATAAAAGGATAAATGTGTTTTATCAAACTTTGTTAGAGAACACTTTATTACAAAATCTTGACTCTCAGAAAAGAAACTCATCCCCATGTTATCAGTTTGTGAACTCACAATCGCCCTCACAGACCTCTGATCTGATCATTCATTAATCTAGCTGTTATTGTCCCATGTGCATGCCCTACACTCTTGATCAATGATCATACATATATTGACTCCATAATATGAAGCAAATATTGTATAAACTGAAACCATATAACTGAAACCATATAACTCAGTACCATGAGTATAATATTTAATGAGATGGGAAGTTGTATAGAAAGAAAAATGATGTTGATGCAATGTGATACAGTTTGTTTAGTGGGAAAGCAAGCACTTTATAATTAAGATCACAATTTGCACAAAAAATAAATGTAGTTAATAGGTATATTAGTAAGGACCACATAGCCATTTATTCCCTCCAAGTTAAAACAGGTTTCTTTTTCTTTAGTTGAGCACCAAATGTAAGAAAACACATATGCTTGAACATTATATTGGTATTCTTTGTCATGAACATATTCATATAATAAGAATCATTGCTCTGGAATCACACTGACTAGGACACACATATTAAGTGTAATGGTGTCAGAGTCATCTGTACTCTTGATTATTTCTCTCTCTTTTGGCTGAGTGTATGCAGTTTAGTATATGGGAATTACACGCATGGGTAATATGGACTTATTTCCAGATTCAGAAACCAAGGAACTGTGTAACTAGTGCAAATAACTTGGATATATTGTGTCATATCCCTTTAGCTTCTTTTTGATATTAGCACAGATACAGTGGACAATTCTGTGCAAACTACAGCTAATAGCATTTTAACTCAAGTATGAACAGTCTTTTAGCTTCCTGCCCAAATCTTTCTTCAGTATTGCTGGAGCTTCTTACCCAGATATTGTAACTAGTGCTGCAATAAACATAGGAGTACAGGTTTCCTTTCAAATTAATGTTTTTGTGTCCTTTAGATAGATTTCTAGGAGTGTACACTTGAGGAAAATGTAGATTCAGATTTTTTGGATGCATTGCCTGATAGATATGTTAGGCCTCTGTGGTCTAGAACTTTATTTAGGGGTAATGTTTCCTATAAGACATTATTAAAAGAAACAGAGGAAGACATAAATGGGAAGATATTCCCTGATCATAGATTGGAAAAATTAACTTTGTTAAAATGTCCAACTTACTCAAAGCATAAAATCTCTATCAAAGTTTCAATGGCACTCTTCAAAGAAATGGGACAAATATTACTGCAATGTTTATGCAACCAAAAAGACCTGAAATAGCTAAAGCAATCTTGATAAGAAAAAGGAATAATAGAAGTACATACTCCTATACTTCAATCTATACTACAAAACTATAGTAATCAAAACAGTGTGGTATTTATTTATTTATTTATTTTAAGAGATTTTTACTTATTTATTTATGCAAGCACTGGGTACAGTCAGAAGCGTGGGAGGGTGAGAGAATTCACCAGAGCCAGAGTGGGGAGCAGAGCAGGTAGACTGACGAAGTACACTGCTGAGGGGAGCAGCGGGCGGTAGGAGAGGTCTGCCACCATGTGGGACCCTCGCGGCGGCCGGGGATCGAACCGGCATTGCAGAGGCTGCGGGCAGCTTCGCAGCCCAGCGCTGAACAGCTCCGCCACCGGGGAGGCCCAAAACAATGTGGTATTTAAATAAAAGTAGACAGGTCAATGGGGAAGAATTAAGAGCCAGAAATAAATCCAGTGTAAAATGGATAGTTAATCTACAAAATAATTAACCAAGAATTTACATTAGAGAAAAGAAAATTTCCTCAAGCAACAATGTTGAGAATACTGGACAGCCACTTGCAAAAGAGTGGAAGTGTACTACATTCTCACACCATATACCAAAATTAATTCAAAGTGGATGAAAGACTTGTATATAATATCTAAAACTATAATCTACATAGATGAAAACATAGACAAAACACTCCATAACATTGTTTTCACAGATCTGGTTGGGGACTAGATTCCAACAGAAAGGAAACAAAAACAAAAATAAATAAATGGGACTATAGAAAACTCAAATGGTTCTGCATGGTGAAAGAAACTCGTTAAGATTAAAGATACCCTACTGAATTGAAACTATTTGTGCATCATATATATAGCAAGGGACAAATAACCAATATCTACAATATCCGTTATCTACAATATCTCAAAACGACAAACCCAATTAAAAAATGGGCAAAATTGCTAAATAGGTAGTTCTCCAAAGAAGACTTACAGATAGTAGCTAATACACACATGAAAAAAATGTGCTCATCACCACTTATCATCAGAGAAATGCAAACCAAAACCACAACGAGATACCATCTCACACCTGTGTGAATGATCCAGTTCAAAAACATCAGAAACAAGTGTTGGCAAGGGTGTACAGAAAAAGGAACGCTCATAGTCATTGGTGGGAGTGTAGACCAGTCCAGAACCTGTAGAAACAGTTTATAACTTTTTCAAAACATTAAAATAGATCTACCAAATAATCCAGCAAATCCACTCCTAGTTATCTAGCTCAATAATGTAAAAATATCTCAAAAGGATATATAAACTCCCATATCTTCATATAGTGCTATTTACAAAACCAAAATTATGGAAACAAACTAAGTGGTCAATACCAGTTGAGTGGATTAAATAGGTGAGGTATACAGATACACAATGGAATACTAAATCAGCTATTGGAAAAATGAACTCTTGATATTTGTGACAGCATGGATGGAACTGGAGGGGATTATGCTTAGCAAATGAGTCAAAAGAAAGACAGATACCAGATGGTTTTACTTATATTTGGAATATAGAAAAACAAAACAAAACCATTAACTATAGAAATTTGACTGTACAAATGATAATACAAGAGGACTATGGGTGCCTTGGTTGTAGATGTGGTGTGATAACAAACATCTGACAGGGCCTGAGTCTGTACCTCTGAATCAAAACAGTGCTCTAAATCAATATTTACATAAAAATAACTAACCAGCCTCCCTGGTGCTGCAGGCAGTTGAGCGCTGCACTATGAAGCTGTCCATAGCCTCTGCAGCTCGGGTTCGATGAGAATCCCACATGGCGAGGCAGCCCTCTCCTGTATCACCCACTGCTCCCCTCAGCAGTGTATTTCGTCAGTCTTCCTGTTCTGTTCCCCGCTCTGTCTTTGGTGAATCCTCTCACCCTCCTGTGCATCTGGCCTGTACCCGGTTCTTGTATAAATAATTTTTTTTTTAAATAACTAACCTCTCAAAATTTATGTGTGGGAATCTCTGGAGCCAGCTGCACTCTTTTTAGGAGATATTTATGAATTCAGACCCTGGTTACTCATAGCAGTGCTCTCAATAACATGCCAATATATTGCCCTTTCATTCTTCCCTCTCTCATTATTATCCCAAACCTGATTTCTGGTATCACAGCACAAATAAATTATCTATACCTGTCCTTATCCTAGATGATGATTTTAGGGGCTCGCAAACAAAGCCATGACATTAGATCAGTTATGAAAACTCCCTGAATCATATTTATTATTCTATGAAATGGCAATATTAAGGACTACCTTACAAGCTAGTGAGAGGACTTGATATAATTTATAAAAATAATGTATCCCTACCCTTATCATTAGAAAATGATAGGTAGGTAGTAAGAGGCAGACAAATACAAATTTGAATATTTCATCCTAACATGATTACTGTTGAGAAGGCAAGAAAGAGACAGAGTAAGCAGAACTGAGAGACACTAAGTGCATGGATATTTACCACTTTTACCTTCTGTTATCCTGAGGCAATTGCCATCATATTGATCAGTCTTCACAAAAGAACTCTTTGCACTTGTGTTGCCTCTGATTGGGATCCCTTATTACTCTATTCCTTCTGCCCTTCTATAACAGATGCTTTTAAAAATTAGGCATTTAACTTCATTTTATTAGTTCACTCACCTTCTATGTCTTCCCATTACATTTTATTCCAACCAATGAAGTATTCTCCTTCCACCATGGGCTTTTCCATAAGGCACTCAAGTTGATCTAAATTTCCTATAATTACCTCATTTACCGGGATTATTTTGTTTGGAAATTATTCATCATGTTGAGTAACTGACACTTCCTTGAATTATGATAACTTTAGAAGTACAAATGTTAAATTCAGAGCAAGTTTGTATTAAGCTAAAAAGATTAAATATTGATGGTGACAAAAAATTTAAAGTAGAGCATTTTTTCTGCCTTGCTTCATCGAATACATTGAATATGATTAAAAGTTTTAAAATTTTATGACTTTGATCATCATAACTAGCACTCCTGTGCTACTTTAGTTAATAAGAAACCTGCTTGTAGGATCTATACTAGTTACTTGACATATGTTAAAGAAATTACTGAGTGATTGGATGACTGTGTCTTCCAAGAGATTTCTTCCAGATATAAAGTTATATGATTCTATGATTAATAAATACTTTGGGAACAATTCTTCTTTTAGCAAAGTTGGCCTAAGGGCATCCAGAAAGCTGAAGGTGTCAGTCTCTTCTGGTGTGATCTGGAGTTATTACAGCTAAGGACTATAATTTAGTCTCTTAAGTGGTCCTTACTAGTGCTGTCTAATTCTAACTGGGATAAAGGGGCAGTTTTCCTTCTAGTTTATTGCTCCAGCCAAAATTGTTACATAGAAGGAACAATCTTGTTGGAAGGGGATTTAGCAGGGTTGTCTGGGAGATGAGTATACATAAAAGCATATTAATTTTGACTTAGCGGGTGTGCTTTATTTTGAAATTGTTAGGATTTATGAAAATAATTGAATGCTATTATCTCCCAAGTCATACTTCTATACTATGCCACCAACACAATTCCATCTATAAAGAATTGCTTTATAGAGTCATGCGTTAAGTATGAAAGTGTTTTTTAATAAAGAGTCTTAGCAATTAGCATAGTACGGATATGTTCTCGGTACTTTAGTGAGAGGATTTTTTCACATATATATATATATTATATATATGAGAAAAAAAATATATATATACTTTATATTACATAAATAACAGGGGTAATTATTAACCAAAACACAATAGACTGGATGACTTAGATAACAAATATTTATTTCTCACAAATATTTATTTCCCTCTGGAGGCTAGGAATTCCAGAATCAAAGTGTTAATATAGCAAGCGTCTGGTAAGGGTCCACTTCTTTGTTTTCAGGTAAAAAAATATATTTTCTTTTTTTATTTTAACATTTATCATTTTTTACATTTTTTAGACAATATTTACTTCTCCCCACCCCCTCAGATTGAGTCCCCATAAATCTCCTTCCCCAAGGCACCCGTGCACCATCACCACAGTCCCCTGTGCTCCTCCCTCTCTCCCTTCCTTTGATCCCTCTCCCTTCTCCTCCCCTGCAGTATGTCTCTGGTTTATAATTTTCTGTTTTTGCTTTGTTGTGTTTTGTACTGTTATTATTATTATTTTTTACCCTGATGTCTTATTTGGTTCCCCTATATTTCAGGAAAAAATATATTTTAATGGTTATTCACCTGTACAAAGTGGAAAGAGAAAATAAACACTCTCATATGTATTCTTATGATAAAAACTCTCAAAAATGGAAATAATGAAGGCCATATATTACAAATCAACAGCTAACATACTCAAAGGTGAAAAATGGAACGTTTTTAAGATCAGGACAAAAATAAGCATACCCAAGCTTACCAATATGATTTCCAGATTATTATAAGTTCTAACCAGGCAAGTAAAGAAAATAAAAGTATGAAACTGGAAAGAAAGAAGTATACCTGTTATTGTTTGCATATGACATAGTACTATACATAGAAGACCCAAAATTATATAGTATTTACATATGTTGGATTATAATGCTGTATGCCTGAAACACATATACTGTATTAAACCAAAGTTACTTTAATTAAAAAAAGTTTAAAATGAAATTTAAAAATAGAAATTTTTGAGGAATTAAATTATTTTGTAATAAGGGATATATAGTTTTTTGTAATTAATTACTAATTTAATTCCACTTCCTTGGATGCAATCATCTTGTTTGATTTTTCATGTTTATAATTGAAATTTTGTGTTCTAACTCATGGTTTATAAAATTTTTCTTATATTAATTAGAGAATAATTTATTTCTTCATTCATGAGGTATATTTCTGGGGTACATTATTTCATGGACATGTAATACTTCAATAGTAATTATGATAGTCAATAATTTAATCACAGTTATTTTTATATAATTGAGTGATCCCTAATGGGTATGCTAAAATAATATCTCCTTGTTTTTGTTATTTCATTATAGATTTGGAAGCAATGTTATGATAGCATTTCGATAAGAAAAATTAATAGTTGATTATAACTTTTGTTAAAATAAGCATTTTGGTTCCATTTCATGCTTTTTGCATTGTATTCCATTATATCTGATAGCAATAGCTATTTATTCTTGTTTTTTTTTTTTTGTTGTTGTTGTTGTTCTCATTTCTAATACACTTTATGGCTTCTATTTAGAATATTTCTATAGCTATTTGATTATATATAGCTCTGGACGTTTTAAGAGTTTCTTTTAATACTATAATTTTAACCATTTATATGTATCATAATGCTTGCAATATCTGGATTTATTTCTGACATTTTCTGGTTTTTCACTGAATTCTGCTACTCCCAAACCCCAACTATATTAGTGAGGCTAGCCAAGTGTCAAATTAAGCTGAAAATCCAGGCAAAATCTGTTTTAAATTCAGAGAGAAAAGTTCTAACGACAAACAGCTGTAAAATGGTACATCTGTTTGTAGTTCACTTAATACTACATACTGTTGTATGGCATGAATTTCTGCATCATTTTATAAAAGTATGCTGTTCTGATATAAAAGGTGACCTTAATGACCTTTCCATCTGTGAGACATGTTCTTTGAAATGCTTTTCATGTGTTGGTAAAGGGTTGTGTTGAGCCATGCATATATTTGTATGACAGTTCCTTGAGGTTAGGATTGAAAACTGTGAATATCGGACAACTTTTTTTTCCATGCAACCCTACAAAAAGTATATTTTTAATATTTTATAATGCGTATTTCTTGATAACTTCTCAAATACTTGACTACATTTAGATAATCATATATATGTTTTGTAAGCTGGGATGCTTTTGATCATGAAAGTGGGTCTATTAATAATGAATACTGTGTTAACAGGTGTGAGCTGGGATCATCCGGGACAAATGGAATGTGAAGTGCTCCTAGATCTACTAGTTAGAGGGGGAATGTTGTTAATGTAATCTTTATTAGAATTTGTCTCAATATCCCCCCACCTAAAAAAAAAAAAAAAAAACCAAACACTTACTAGACAAGTTAGTAAGATATTCAGACTGGGTTTGAAAATTTATGGAGTAGAAAGATTTGAAGGAGACGAGATTATGATACTGTGACATAGATAAGATACATTCAGCCTATTGGAGGACATGAATCCAAATTAATCAATTTTATGTCTTTCTGAAGTATTGATCCTTCAGTCATTCTGTGGTAGCCATCTTTGTCTCATTACTTTTTTTTTTTTACCTTGAAGTCTATTTTATCTGATATAAGTATGGCTGTCATTACCATTTGGGGGTTCCCATTTGAGTTTAGGGATTTTTCCAACCTTTTACTTTGAGTCTATATTTATCTTAGGAGCTCCTATGAGTCTCCTGGACAGAACAGAATGATGTGTTTTGCTTACTGATCCAAATGGCCACTCTGTACCTTTTGATTGATGAATCCAGTTCATTTACATTTAAGATATTTATTGATATATAAATTTTTATTGCCATTTGTCTTTAATTTTATCATTATATTGAATTCCTTGTGATTTATGTGTGTGTGTGTGTGTGTGTGTGTGTGTGTGTGTGTGAATCTTCTCTTTGAATTAGAGGAGTTCAACATTTCTTACAGGGTAAATCTGATATTGACAAACTCCTCAGCTTCTGCTTATTTGATAAGATCTGTATTTCTCCTTTTTATGTGGAAAAAAAATGTCTTGCAGGATGTAGTACTTTTGGATGGCAAATTTGATCATTAATTATTTTGAATTTGTTTTTCTATTCTTTCCATGTCCACAGCATTTTATATGAGAAGTCCGATGTCAGCCTGGTGAGATTCCTTTTAGGGTTTTTAGGACACCTAATCCTTTTCTCTAACCGTTTTATTCTTTTTCTTTTTCTTGTTTTCTTTTTTTTTTTGTCTTGAACTCTTTGTAGTTTCAAGCCTATGTGTCTTGGTATAGGTTTCATTACATTTAGATGACCCAGTGTTCTTTAACATCATGAACTTGTATATTTAGTTCCTTCCTCAGGTTCCTCTATTAGACAGATCAGATTTCCCCTATTAGATAGACTATTTTTCTCTATTATTTCTTTCAATACATTCTTTGTTCCCTTCTTTCTCTCTTCCCCTCTGGCATACACATTTTTTCTCATGCTGTCTCTGGTATTCCAGACATTGCATAGGGGATAGACAAGTGAGTCTCTTCACTACTGAAACAAATCACCAGCTTCCCAGTTGCCATCTTATTACAGGGAAGCCCTGGAAGGAAAAAAGGGTGACCTGAATGTGAGTCTTCACCTATGTGCTTAAGAACTGGGAACAAGAACCAAAGGCAGAGATATAGTAATATTTTTTTTTAAAAAAAGTTTTATTTACTTTTGGGAATGAGAACAGAGGAATAAAGAAGAAGATTAATTGGATGACAAATTCAACAAGTAATGCCATCTAAGCTGAGGAAATGAGGTGCAAGTAAAAAGTCTTAAAGCAAGAGAGCCCAAGCCTGCATGCATTTAATTATAAACCAAACTTAGCTGCTTAACTCCACCCCAGTTTTCAGCAACCTCTTATTAAGTAATATAATAAGTCAGTCATACTCACAGCATGCTTGGAGTTGTCCTTGGTACCTGAAATCTTTTCAGCATGGAGATGGGGTTGTAGTCTGTGAAAACATCAAGGGGTAGATTTCATTCAGGGCCTTACTCTAACACTTTGTTGAACAATTAAATAGACCCTGTTCCTGCTAAGAAGTGTGCTCACTTCTTCCCAGTCTGGGACTGAGGGAGAATCCAGGGTCCTCCATGGGGGGCAGACAGGTATCCTACCTGGTGAAATAGCACTATTCTTGAATTACTGTTCTTGGTTTTTCCAATACTTACCTTTCCTATGATTTCTGTCTTCTTTTTAGCTGAGAGAGGGGCCCTCACAATCTCAGCTTTGCTCCAGATGTGGCTGCTTCCTTCAGACACCTAGCCTTAGTGTCCCTAAAGAAACTGATAAGTCAAGGATCCTGTCTATTGCCATCTTTCCCTTAACTGAGAAATTCATGTCTGTAGGTATTTTAAATTCTCACATTTTAAGCAGGATGTTTTTATTATCTGCAGGTTTGTTTGAATCCCTTCACAAGCAATAGTTTCAGCAGATCTACCTCGATGACAATCAGTTACTTAATACTTCAGTCTCTCTAATATAATCAGTACAACATAAAATGTTTCTTTCTGTTTCTAGTTTCTGTCTTTATATTTTTTCATATTTAAAAAAATTCAGTGCTAGCAAGTCATTCCTAATTTTTCCCTTGTGTGATCCCAAAACATTTATGATATAATTTTAGTTTAAGGTAAATGGTGGATGACTGTTATAATCAGTATTACTTGTATAATAATTATGACAGAATCTTAAGTTGGAATTTATTTTGGAAACATATATTATAGATAAAATCATTTTAATAAAAATCAGGTAAAAATTTGAATGTACATTTTTATGTTGTTCACAACTATTTTTCTACCATATTAGCTACTAAGTATACTAATGATACCTTCCAAGAGTGAAATATTAAAACTGCTTTAAATTATTTTATAAAGCTGGGCCTCCCCTGGTGGCACAGGAGGTTGAACACAGCGCTGTGAAGCTGTCCACAGCCTCTGCAGCATGTGTTCAATCCTGGTTGGCTGGAGAGAATCCCACATGGCGAGGCAGACCTCGCCTGTCTTGCTGGCTGCTCCCCTCAGCAGTGTATTTCAGTAGATCTGCCTGTTCTGCTCCCAACTCTGTCTCTGGTGAATCCTCTCACCCTCCCGCGCATCTGGCCTGTACCCCGGTTCTTGTATGCATGAATAAATAAATCTTAAAAAAAAATTTTAAAAAATATTTTATAAAGCATACTATTGTTTGAAATTATAATCTACATGTACTCTTATTAGTTTACTTGCTTGATTAGAGGAAAATACAGGGTAAGTCTCCTATAAAAGGCAGTTATATTTAAGAGTACAGATTTTGTGTAATAATGAAATGTATAAGTGCAAGTAATTTTCTGATTTGTACTTTAATTGCTGTTTATATGCAGTGTGAATTAAGAATAAAACAAGGTGAGGTGAGGGAGGGAAGAAAGGAATAAGGAATATAATTAACATACTCAGTAGTTTTGCCTTGTAGCTGCTTTAATTAACAGCTTTGTGGTGGCAAAACAAATGTGATTTAGAAAAGCTAAGAATAACTAGGATCGTGGCATTCTCTTTGGGAAAAAAATTATGTTCTTAATTTTGATTTGATTTTTATGACATGTAGCATAGAAACAAAGTATATGACTTATTTGTGTAAGAAGATATTTTTAATGATCAATTGCAACAATTTCATATGTTACTAATAAACTTATTAACTTAAGATATCAAATATGCTCCTATACTAACATTTTTGTATCCTTTCATTGGCCTACTTTTTTTAAATGAAAAAAATGCAATTAGTACAATTGCTAGGTCAAATATTTTGTATTTCTTAAGGTTCTTGCTATACATTTTTATATTGCTTTCTCAAAATATTTTGACTAAATGCACACTAATGAGCAATGAAAACACTGTTCTGTTGAAACACATATATTGTATGTGAGTATATAATATGTATCTTCTAAAAAACAATTTAAATAATTGAATTATTTAACAAGAATATATAGAATTTTGAGTTTTTCCTCAGTTAAATGGTCTCAATAATAATGTTCCTATACTTTAGGAAGGAATTTATATCTTCATTATGAAAAGTCATATTTCTCATTAAAATGCAAATTCATAATTTGCAAATTCATAATTAACCCAACTTTTGACATTTCAGGAAAAAAAAGAAATTTTTAACAAAAATGTTAGGATTTCCAGTACCTTTGAAAACTATAAGGTAAAAGAAGATTTGGAGTTGATTTGTCCTAACCATGTGTCAGCTGACAGGTGATGTAGAAAGCAGTGTATAGTTTCTAACTTGTCCTTTCTCTTCAAAGTTGAAAGTGATAAGATAGGAAAGGAATTTCCTTTAATGGCACAGTTCACCCATCTGTCTCATTCACTCTTCTGTGGTTTACATATATTTCTGATCACAGGTAAAGGATTACAATTTATATCTTGATCCCTTATTGCGGTCTTGACTGTAAATTAAGTAATCTTTCCTCTCTTCTTGTCGTTATCAATGTCTTATTCTGTTCCCTTTGTTATTGAAGAAACAAACTCTTGAATCTCTTTCTTTTATTTTCCATACTCCTAACATTGTCCTTAGTGACTTTTACATTTGTGTACGTGACCCTTTCAATTTCAGCTGTAAAGGCTTGGTATGTCACCTCCTGCCTTCCTCACCAGCGTTGGATGACCTTTTTGTTCTACCACAGTCTGAGGCTTTGATCACCAGAAATTGCCTTACCCTGAAATATTTCCTAGCACACCATTGTTTGACCACTGAAATATTTTCTCTGTAGACCTATTACAATGATTTACCATTACTGAGATGATTAATCCATTGATCCTGCAAGCTTCTTACTATTTGTCAGTCTTTCCTCTCTTTATCTCTCTGCTGGTCTAATTTAGATGCTGTGGTCTAACATTAAAATGCCTATACAAATGCTTTCACCCTTTTTTCCTCTCACATATTCTCTTCCAAACTCCATCCTACTTGAATCTATTTTGGCTCCTTTCCCATGTCTATTTCTAAACAACTAGGTGTAACTAGAGTAAAACATGTCATTGTGAAAATATTTAAATTCATGATTAAAAAAAATCTAAAGGGAAATCCTAACATAAAGCACATAAATGTGAATTCTCATACATTGAATATTATTATATCTGTCCTTCTCTCATGTTACTATCTATTCAGTGATGGTTTCCTGAATTAATACTAATTAAATAAAATTGCAAAGTTCTCACTCTTGCAGAAAAAATAAGCACCTGTGACTTATTAAAACTATTACTGAGAACTAGTTTTGATTTTTTTTCCTTCCTGTTAATCTTACAAACTTTATGGTTATAGTGTGTGGGAAATGGAGTTTTGTCTTCCTTTAGTAATTTTTTCATTTAGTGCTTCAACTTATCCTCTTTCACTAATAAAATTGTCAGATTTTATTGTGACTGTGACCATTTTGGTAGCAATACCTATACCTTTAGAGATACCAGAGTAAAGGAATTGGCATCTAAAGAACACTTTTGATACCATTGGACATACATTTGTTAAGCTTCTGGA
Organism: Talpa occidentalis; assembly: GCF_014898055.3. Taxonomy (NCBI): domain Eukaryota; kingdom Metazoa; phylum Chordata; class Mammalia; order Eulipotyphla; family Talpidae; genus Talpa; species Talpa occidentalis. Next base: position 74,882,581 of record NW_023600993.1, on the reverse strand, counting down.
TTTAAATAAATTCACCTTCCCCATGATTCAGTTAGCCCATTTGTTAGCCCTGAGTTAATGATAATTACCTGGAAAATCAAATGAGACCAGTTTGTAAATGTAATTTATAATCTGCAGAGCCCTACACATGTACACACTGTTATCTTTTGTACTTCTTTCTTCAAAATTACTTCCATTATATGAATTATTATGATTTGAAATTTGATGTTCATTATTTTAGTTAAACATTTATACTTAACATTTATAATGAACTGATGAAGTGTCATCTTTTCAAAATGCCTTTTGGTCTCAGAAATATGGTTTACAAAAGGCATTTAAATTTGAAGAAAACAATTTTTAGGGTCTTATTCCCTCCCATGGGATACAAGTAATGATTTTTGTGATAAAATTGCATCATTATTGCTTACACACACTGTAGGTATTTATATTACTATGTAAATAAATGACTGTAAACATTTGGTTGAAACAAAAATAAGTCTTATGTAGGAATAAAGACACTGTGTTGTTCTTGGCTTTCCATTTCTTCACAAATAAGTTTCTTTACTTTTCAATTTTCAAATATTACAGTGTTTTTTTGAGGATATATAGAGGAAAAATTGCCAAAAGAATGAGTTGATTTGGAGTATTTATTTAGCCTTCAAAAAACATGTGAAAAATATCAAGAAGCTTTGTCATCCTCAAATCTGGAATCGTTTTGAAAGATCTGCTTTGAAAATTAAGCCTCTAAAACTGAGGAACTGGCTCACCCAACTATCTTGTTTCAAGGAAAATAGAAAAGGCAAGTTGGCTGAAATGAAATCTGGTTCATTATGCTCTAGCCTTAGGGATAATCACATTTTGGGGAAGGATATAATTAGCTTAGTTGTTGCTTTTTTACCCCATATGTGGTAAAATCCAGTTGTCTCTCCTTTCATTTACCTTTTTCTGTTTTTAAAGTCTCCTAATATTGTTTTTAATTTGCAAATTTCAGATTTTGCTATTTCAATAGGAAATAGAGACATTGTAATAATTATATAATAGTCACTGTTAAAATTTAAGCTTTTAATCTTTAAAACTTATATTCTTGAGTTATCTACTGAACTTTTCACTATACTTAGTTATTTTATATTACTGTGTGCTTGTATCCAAATATAAGTGATTAAAATATATGTTCTTGTCAAAAGTCTCCAACATAAACAACTCTCTACCCATCTTTGCTTATCTTCACCTTCAATAAGGACTGGTGTTGAGAGTTTATTTTAGAGTTTAAAGGTAATGAGCTTTATAATCAAACATATGGACATTCTCAGAAACATTTCTGTAAGCAGCATTTTTATCTACAAACTCACTCAAAACTCATGATCAAATAAAAAAACCTTTTTCTGTTTAAAACCATTTTTCTTGAGCTATATGCACATTTCCCTTCATATTTCTTCTATATTTCTACTTTACAATAAAAAACAAGAGTTCAGTCCTTTTAATTTTACATTAAAGGTAACCATTTGTCCAGAAATATTTATCTTTTTAGGATTTCACATTGATTTTCAATGTTAATATTCTATTTTTGCTATTATTTAAGTAGAGTTGAACTACTAAAAGTCTCAAAACCTAAAGGCTATGATTAAAAAAATACATAGATAGTAGTAACATAGATAGCAGCTTATGATGGTAATATGAATTTTTATGCCCAGTGCTTAAGTGTATGTTGTTTATAATTTGAATTCTTAATTCTGAATGTTGGTTTAACTAACATATCTCTGGAGAAACTAAACATATTAATTGATTTACATATCAATTAAGCAATTTTGATGATGGTACTTACTGTGAAAATGGTGGAATTTATTTGCTGTGAAGCTTTCCTGAAAACCTAAGTGCATATGAGGAAATGTAGTAGGGGAAACAGTTTGATGCTCAGAAATAACCTTTAATGGAGGACTTCAGAGTTACTGTTGCTCTGCAATTTTATGTTCTATGTATTCTCTATAGTAATATGACACATGCCATGAATCTTGGGCTAGATTCAAAGATAATGAATTATAGTGTAGAACAAAGTTATCATACTCTAAGTACATTTGAGTTATATTTTGTATTGTAATCATACCAATGAGATAAGTTTTATGGTTTAACCTTTAACATAAAGTATAGACATAAAGGGGAAAAATACATCGATTTATGCATGTTGGTTGAATGGGTATCTGTTGTGTTGAAAGGTGTTGTGAGTATGTCAAGGTGAGGCATTAACCATCAAGCAGGATATAGGCATTCCCAAGCAGTTATAAAACTGTGTATTAAGTTCAAAAATAAAGATAAAAAAATGGAATTATAGAAATAAAGGAAAGAATAAGAAATGACAAAACCTTCCAGAGAAATTATATTTTCGTGTTATCAAAATGCATGATTAATACTACTAAAACATTGAAGATGGGAATGGTGGAAATGTGGGAATGAAGTGGTAGAAGATAGGGGAAAGATTAATGGAAGATGGTACATTTGATCAGAGCTTTATGGGGGGCTAGAAATCTAACATATGTAAATGGACTCAAGAACATTTAGATAATCAAATAGCAATAGCGAAGTCACAAATGCTGGAACAAATTTAGCAAAATTTCCATTTGATTGGGTGTGAGATATATAAAAGAGAGAGAAAGTTTGAAAACATGTTGAGACCAAATTGGAGGGACCATAAAATCCTAAACCAATCTATTTGGAGTCACATCTGTAGGACAATTTTTTCAGCAGCAATGTATAAGATAACTTAAGAGGCAAAGTGATTGGAAGGAGAGTCACATACTATGTGTCAGAAGACAGAACTTGAATTCTAATGGTAAAGGGCAGTTTTAATAAAATCATGAATGGAGCATGCAGTGGCAATGGTAATGGGAAGCTGGGAAAGGATGTAAAAAGCACTATGGATAAGGAATTAATAAGACTTGGCACTGGCCTCCTGGGGAGATTAGAGGAAGCTTTCAGGCTCTCTAGTTTTGGACCCTTGCAATGAGGAGGAGGCATGTGCCAGTGATAGAAGCAGTTGTCATTGCAATAACAGTAGGGCTGTGGGTTGAATTAAGGTGTTATAAGTGTACAGAGGTTGATATTTTCAGCAGTCATTAGGCATGAATAGGAGAGTAAGGGAAACTCAGCTATTGAGTCCATCACACTAGATAGCATTGACATATGAGATTAATATTTGCAGGAACAAATGAGTAAAGTTTTAAAAATGTGGCCAGGCAGTCATCATCTATGGAGTACACCCACAAGACTCCAACTTTCAGAAAAATCATTTAATCTTATAATAGATTATTTCTTATGATTTGTTCCATATCTAGAATCTGAGATTGTATCATGGTATTATTTTCATCAAAAGCATAAAATAGGAGACTGCAAATATATGTATTTGTTACTACAATGAGAAAACTTTTTAAAAGAGATATATTCAATAGTTTAATATCTTAAAATTGTACACTGTAAGATATTATAAATATAAAAATCTATAAATATAATTAACTATTACTAGGAGTTCCTCTGTATCATGCACAATTCTAACATCTATTCAGGTATTAAATATTGTATTCTTTGGTGTAATAAACACCATAACATCATATCTCCATTTTACAGATAAGGAAACAAAAGCCTGGATAAATTAAACATTTATAAAGTTTGGATTTGAATGGAGGCACACAGCCTTCAGAACCAGACTCTTAAACATTAGACCATATTGCCTCCATATTTAGTGGACATCTGCTTCAGGCCATGCTGCATTTTTTTTATTGCTTTTGTGTTGTTTTGACCTTGTCTATTACTGTTCCTCATTTCTAAATATAGGGTGCATTGCTTTTGTTTACACGTATACCTGTTCCCTAGTCCAAAAGGTAAATCCATTGAGGAGTGTTATCAGGTATTATATAATGAATTGACATAGTAAGAGAAAGTGCTCAGAGCTTGGATTTAGTCTGAATGCTTAGTTTAAATCCAAACATTCTATCATAATAGGTGTGACCTTAAGAAAGGCCTTTACTATCGTGCAGAACCCCAGTTCCTCATGTGTACATTTTGTGCTGAAGAAAAAAATCAAATGATATAGTAGGTTTGAAATGCCCTACAATGCTTGGTTCATAAAAGTTATTCAGCAGGAATGACATTTAATAGGCATAGTAGGCACATAGAGCCTACAATACTTTTGAGGGGCCCTCAAAAATGTTTAAATTTCTTTCAAAATCAGAGAAAATGGTAAAATTTTAGGTCGATTAAATGTTTAATTTATGGTATTACTATATTAATCTTTATACTAATCTAATTGTAAAATACGATTTTCAATCTTCTTTTTCTAAGGACACAACAGTGACTTGGGTCTGTGAAATCCATAGTATAACCCTGGCCATCACACCTTACTGAGATCTCTTAAACATCATTTGTTTCTAAGTCACAATACTTTCACCATATATTTTGTTGACTGAATCATTAGACAACTAATATCTGACTATGTCAATTAAAATAAACTTAAAATCAGCATTTATATTCCTTTACCCAAGAAGATTTTTCTAACATTACCTTCCTAAATAGTTCATTATTTCCTCTTTTGGACTACCTCTGTAACGTGGGATTAAAATCCTCACACCATATTTTGACAATTTACTTACACATCTTTCTTTTTTACTATATTATCAAGAGTCTTGAACATGGGTTGTGTCTTATCCACTCCTGTATCTCCAACAACTGGTAGAGTTTATGGCACATAAAAAGTCCTTCAAAAAGCTTGGTGAATTAAATTGATCCTATTTGTAATGTTGACATTGTATTGTGATTAATGAGTTACCTGCTGTTTTTTAAAATGCTTTATAACTAAGATTTCAACTGAAACTTTAAATGTCTAAAATGAACAATTGTCATATGCCCTGCAAAATTAGCTCCTCCTTATGACTTTTCCATACTTTTCAATAATACTCTACACTGACCTAATTATTCCTTAAAAATTGAAAATGTAAATTAATTATTTGACAAAATCTCTTCTTTTCCATGCTAAACTAATTTGATTAACAAAGGGCCTGTGAAAATAGTATTCATGTATGAATACCTGTATTATAAATGATTTGGTGTCCCACTGACTTAATGGGAGTACAGTGTGACTGTGAGAAATGAGCCTTAATTTTTAGTACCACAGACAGAACAGCTTACAGAATAGGAGACAATATATATCTCTACTAGATTTTAAGCAAGTAGCATTGTGGACAATGAATTTTCTTGTTTTACTGTAATATTGTTTATAAAAGTCTCCTCATCTCTGGAGAGGAATACATGACAATCATTAGGAAATCTGTTGCTGATTAGTCTGCAAAGTAGTTTCATTTTTTAAAAGAGGTTTCCAAGTACCATTTTGTTTTTCATTATTATCTTTCCCAGGCTCTAATTTAGAACCTTCTCGGGCTCAAAGACATTTTCCATCTTTACAGCTTCTTATATGTGGAAGAGAGAGAAGCACTGGAAAGGAAAGAATCTGTTAGCAGTTTGCACAATTTTGGATGATGGTGCCAATTACACCAGAGAACTTGGAGGATAGGGTAATATTTGTTCTTTCTCAAATCTGGTCCTACACAATAGCTTGTTGAGAGTAGTTTAATCTTTAATCATATTTTATTTAACATGTCTTTTTAGGAGAAGTGGCTCAATTTAGTGGTGGAAAACCAATGTAGGCTCATGTATAAAAAATGAAATTTCAGAATTTTTGGCAAATTCTAAAACTTGGAGTCACATATTTGTTGGGCTCCTCTAAAGTTCTTTAAATTTATAATTTTTTAAAAATATTTTATTTTATATAATTCTTACATCATTTTTGATTTTTGCACAATGGATGCATTTTCATTTTGGTTATATTCCCCATAGGGAAAGATGATACCAAAATTTTATAATTATTATATTGATGTGAAGATTTACTGGATGATTCCTTATTTTTAGCAATAGCAATGATAATATCTACAATTGGCATGGCATTTCTCATTTGACAGAATGCATTCATCAGCATTATTTTTTTACACAATCCCATGAGAAGAATGTTATCTTTATCTAAAGATGAAGAAATTGAGCAATGTAGAATTTAAGTGACTTAGAGAAGATTTCATAATAACTAGCCAAACTAGGACAACATTCTGGGTCTTCTTCTATTTAAAATCCCATATTGGGGCCTCCCTGGTGGTGTGAGGGTTTAAGCACCGCACTGCGAGGCAATCTGCAGCCTCTGTGGCGCGGGTTCTGTCCTCGGCCGGCCAGGGAGAAACCCTCATGGGGATGCAGACCTCTTCTGTCTTACCCGCTGCTCCCTATTCTATCTCTGGTGGGTCCTCTCACACCCCACATCTCTGGCCTGTACCCCAGATCTTGTATGCATAAATAAATATGTTCACTGGCTACTTGGATCTTAATTCATGCTTTTGTCCTCTCTGATTTGGGTGTATATGTGGTCTCCACCATATTTTGAGTTTGTCTTAAAAGTACTCACATGACTTTTTGGGTCAAATTAATAGTTTAGGCAATTATATAAAACTATTGCAGGAAATTTCAGTTTCTCCTCTGAAGATTTTACATTCTTTTCTAATTATTTGGAAACCCTGACACTTGCTAAATCCAAAGACTGGCATTATACCTTCCATCTACCAAACAGTGAACACATTTAAGTTGAATCATTGGTTCTTATCATTGGTTCTGGCTGCCATATGTTAGACTCACTTTACACAGACTTGCAGTAAATATTTATTCCCTGCTGCCTGGATGCTTTTGTACATATAGATTCCTTAGCAGCTCACAAGGATACCCCATGATGGGTTCCATGATTACACTTTTTTTTTAGTTCACATTTCTAAGCACAATCATTATTGTCCAAAGCAGGGGTAGCATTGTGGAACAATAGCTGAGTCTGAAAGTTCTTTCATAAGCCATAAGCTAAATTTCTTGCTCAAAGACATCACTGTGTCCAAACTCAACCTTTTTATTTAACCCAGGCTTAAAATTGCTTTCCTCAAGGAAATTTTATTTCAGAGCCTTACTGCTTTTTCCTGACAGAGAGTATTGGTAGATGTCATCCTGATATCCTAAAAGTTTCCCAAACTTCAAATCTTTGGGATAAGACATTGCTGTTTCTTTCAGAAGAATCAGGATTCTTAGCAAATGTCATAGTTGGTCATGTTACAAACTCTCTCCCTCTTTAAGAAAGAAGTTGCTGTTGTGTCTCAAGTTTACATGACTCTAAAGATACCTTCCAGAGAATAGGAAAATCAGTGTCTCCACTGCTATGGAAAAATTGGATCATTTTAAAAAAATTCCCATTGGGCATTCCACTTAATCTCTGTCTAAACATGCCTTCATCGCACTTGTCTGTATAGTGCTACACAGTTTGCATCTTTGCTTCTCACAAAGTAGTCAGGTAGCTAGGAAACATTATTCTTTCTACTTCATGATAGAAAGATTAAAGCTTATAAAGTCGGACATATTCTAAATAGCTAACAGTGGGGTGTATATCAACATGGACCTACTGTAACAAAATACTATAAACTGATTGATTTAAACAATGGAAGTTTATTGCCTCATGGTTCTGGAGTCTAGAAATCCAAAATCAAGGTGACTTCCTTCTGAAGAGGAGAAATCTGTTTCATGCCTGTCTCTTAAACTTCTGGTAACATCAGGAATTCCTTTAGCTGGCAGATGGTGTTCTCCATATAGCTTCATATTGTCTTCCATATACATTTAGGTCTAATGTTTCCTAAGGACACCAGTCATACTGGATTGTGACACTTCTGATAACCTCCTCTTCACTTAATAATCAGTGAAGTCACTATTTCCAAATAATATACATTGAGGGGTAGGACCTCAATGGCTTTTATCTATGACTAAATTCACCCCATAATGGTGGGGATGGGGAAACACAAATTATAAGGAAATGAAGTAACACAGGGTTTGTATTATATTCTGAAACCTATTGTAATTTAATATTTCCCCCAATTTTTTTTTTCAGAAAATACTTAGTTGTTATTCATTTAATGACTTCTGAGTCATCGATGGAATTTCTTTGCTATATTTCTTCACTATATTTGCTATACATTTTTAAAAGAAAATTCTACTGAATTTTGACTCGTCCTAATCAGTTTGCTGATTCTTGAAAAATTCTTGAAATGCGTTATTTTAATAAGAAATACTCAAAATTTTAAGGAAAAACAAACTAGTGTAATAATACTTATAATCAATATAGAATACCCCTGTTTGTAGTGTATGTGTGTGTGTGTGTGTTCTAACTGCAATAACAGGGAAAACAGAATGAAACATTTATTCACTGTTGGTTGCCATTTTATGTGGAAATCAGTCCCTTGGATACCCCAGGGATATCCAGCTCAGCTGGATACCCCATTTTTTAGAGTTAAAAAATACACTGAGTACCTGTTATTGCATATAAAGATGATCTAGAATAATACTGAGATTTAAATTTAACAAATAATTTTAAAATTAAACAAATTTAGCTATCATTATATTTTCTATATTCATTTATGTAAAAATATACACAGTAGTTTTGAAAAGTAGACTTTGGAGGCAGAAAACAAAATACGGTTGAGCCTCAGCTCTGCTATTATTATATGAGTGATCCTGGAGAAATATCCTAAATTCTAATCTGCATAATTTTCATGCCAGAAATTGAGATAACAATACCATATTCTCCATAGGACTTTGGGAAATTGTTTAAGAAAACATGTAATGCTTACAACAGTGCCAAGCACACTGTGTTGTTACCACCAATTAAATTAATTAGTTCCACTGAAGGTATAATTACTATTTTACCCTATTAAATTAAAACCCTAAGCCTGAAGAGCAGGATTTGCTGTGGCAATGTGCTTAGAGCAATATTATAGACATAGTTGGCAATAAATTATTATTGTTTTATGTCAAAGAGTATAACCAGTGCTCTATTTTGTAAATAGTTCTTTTGTACCAAAAATAATTTTATTTGAATTAGAACTTACCCTAACTTATAAGATTAAATTTTAAAAAATTATTTTGTCATTTTGCTATTGATTTTTGTTCTTCTTTTGCATCAGAGACCCTTATCTTTGCTTATATTCTCAAGATTTTTGTTGTTTTAATTTGTTAATTAGAGTAGTTTCATTTTCTGATGTTATCTACTTTAATTCTTCAAGTGCTAGCTTATTAGTTTAAATAAACCCATAAAAACAAACTTCTGTTATATAGTTAATACATGTCCATTGTGGGAAAAAAAATAAGATGTCCCACACTCTCATAAATTATTCAGGTCTCCCATTCCACCCAAAACCATGTTCACATCTTGAGGTAGCATCTCATAATCTTATCTTCTGAATCTTACACATCTACTGATAAATTGAATTTCATCTGAATTTAAACTGCCTTCTATTGGGTTAACTCATTTCATTGCAGCAATGCATAAGAAAGGGAATCTTGGCAACAAGCAGAGTCAAAATGACTCTATATACATTCCCCTGTCTCCAGTTTCTTTCATGTAGAGAAGATCCCCAATAAAACTGCTGCAGTTGTATGCATTTATAAATCAAAATCTATTTCCATTTCCACTATTGTTAGCTGCAAAGAAACAAGTTCTGAGGTAGTTGCGAAACTTTCTAGCTTAGGTGAATTTTAATCCAATTTCATAGCTCATGAAATTTGCCCACTGCTAGTCTCTCCAACTCTATTACTATCTCTCTTCCAAATTGTAGTTAATGACAATTATGTCTTGTCATTATACTATTGAACATACAAAATCCTTTATCTGCAATTTTGAATTTGAATAATCAAAAAAATGCCATTAACTTAATGAATTTGAAGCTATGTATAGTTATTTATCACACTTGATGTGAATGTTTGTTTGTTTTTTGCCTACCAACTTATTAATGTGTTTGAATATAGGATGTTGTCCCAGATTCCACTGGGGATATTTATAAATTGTAGCATATGTGGCGTATATACTAGATTACCATTTTAAAATGTAGAGAATTCTAAACACATCTAATCCCATGGATCTTGAATAAGAAGGACCTATATTAGCACAAAGAGGTGGCCAAAAACCAGTGTGATGAGGAGGAGTTCTATCTCGACTGCACTCTCATTTAATTAATTCTAATTCTGTTCTGAATCCACATTGCTCTTGTGATGATGAGAGAGTAGTCCCTCTACAGCTCCCTTCTCTTTTTGACTACTTCTAACCATGTCTTGCAGACATGTTTCCTGAATTGGTGCATTTTATTTGTACTAATAACACTTAAAATTTTTCCATCCCAAAATAACATAGATTTTTTTTGTGTGATGAATACTACTCAACACTTATGAGTGGTACATGAGTTATGACTGGTATTTTATGAATGGTACATATTTTTAGTGAGAGTAAATGAATAACTTGATGTCACATTTTGTCTCTGAGTTGAAAGAAACTCCAAGGAGTACAAAAAGATCACAATTAAAACCTATGGAAACAGAGGAAAATAAAGAGCAGAAAGCAGAAGATAAGAAAGAACAAAATGTCTTTTCCTTGTTTCTAGGACAGGTAGTTTAATTATTTTTAATTGTTATTGTTAAAGTTACCTTGAAAACATTTACCAATAAAGTAAGTTTTCATTCTATGGCTCTCTGTGAGTACTCTGTACTATTTCCCCCTCAGTATCCATAAATTTCATAATAATGCTATTTTTCTCTTTACTGAAAAAAGGAAATTTTTAAAAAATGTGTTTTTAATTCCAGGTTGACCTTACAATGCCAAGTTTAAAATCTCTGGGTCAAGTAAAAACTGTAAATCAGAGTTCTCATCCTCACTCCTAATAATATTTTGGGCCAATTCTGTATTGTCTTGGCTTGTCCTCTGCCCTGTAGAATGTTAGCATCATAGTCTTTACACACTAGATGCCAGAAGCATTCCCTTACCTCCCCAGTTGTGACAGGAAAAATATTTCCACTTATTGTCAAATATACACTAGAAAAACTTCTGCCCTTTCTCCCCATTAAGAATCACCGCTATGAGGTAGCTCTTGTGTTTTAAGATGGTTTCAACATAGGAAATGCTGCCATCGTGATAAATTTAAGGCAAAGGTAGGAACAATTCATACCAGCATATCTTTCTGGATTTTATATGTATTCATTCATTAATTCATTCACCTAATATTTGTTGATCAGTGACAATGCATCAGGGCTTTACTAGCTGCTGGAATAGTGGGTAAGAGTCAGGTCCCTATTTTTATTGAGCATGCCTTCTAGAAGGGTATGGGTAGCAGTGATGTATAAGTAGTCAGTAAATAATTTATGAATAATTAGTAAATTTACTAAGTTTATGAATCATATGATTTCAAATGGTCAAAAAAACTGTAAGTAAAATAAAAATTGTAATTGGTCAAAGTTATTAGATGATAGATGAGTACTACTTTTGATAGAATAGTCAGGGAGAGTTTCTCTATGAAGTAACATTGAAGTTGAGAAAGAGACAGATCTAAGGACTGTGTATCCCAGAAAAAAGGGGGTTGAAATGTGACTACCCTCCAATATGGATGCCAATTTTGCTCAATGGCAGTGAGCAGGCTAGTATAGCAGGAATACAGATTTAAAAAGAGTGGTAGGTTATGAGGTTTCAGTATTAGATGGAGTCTGTGAGCCACAGAAAGTTATTTGATTTCCTTATATTGCAGTAGGCACTCATTAAAGGCTTTTAGTAAAGGTGTTAGCATGTTCTCATCTAAATTTTACAAAGACCATTCTGGGGACAAGAATGAAAGCAGGTGAAATACATTAAGAATATTTTGAAGAGGTGAAATGCGGTGGTGGTTTGAGCTATAGCATTAGAAACAGAGAAATTGGAGAATTTAAATATAGAAGTTAAACTGCTAGTAATTGCTGTTATATTGATGTTGGGGGTGAATAAAAAGATGAATCACAGATGATTCCTGGGTTTACAATTGTTAACAATTTGAACAGTTGGGAATGTTATGTTACCATTTACTGAGATAGAGAATTCTTGTTTTGGAGTTCACTGGTTTGATATGAATATGGTGGTGATAGGGACCTGTTAGAAGATCATCTATTTCTCTTCTTGCGTTGTTTTGCTATTGTTTACTCAAGAAGTTAGAGTGTGCATCTTTTTCAGATGATCATTCATTAGCTTCTGTAGGGTAAGGAAAAAAAGGTCAGGCTTTTCTGCCCTCCCGCCATCAGGATAGATGATGGATCCTTGTGGTGCTGAATGCATGCCTGATGGCGGGCACCTGGAGTAGGGTGTGGGCATAGGTAGATGGGATTCACCTGGGCTGAGACTGTGCTTTTCAGGGCAGCAACACGGGGACGCCAGTAGAAGCTGGAGAGAAGCAGAGAAGCGGAAGCAGAGATCACCGGAGAGCCCAGATAGAGTGAGGATTTGCTGGGGGCTGGGAGGACTGCCAGCCTCTCGGCCCCCCAGCACCCCTGCCTGCTGTGTACAAGGTAATTCCCAATAAAAGACCTGCAAAAGCACTGAGGACTCTGACTCCTCCTTTACTCGGTCTGCTGTATATTAGAAAACCTGCACTGTGGTCTTCCTGACCCTACATTGGCGTAAGTCGGCAAGATGATCCATGCGGATGGGTATTGGAGCCCTCCGAAGACCTGGAGGGACTAAGGAGTAACAGACTGTGTTTGCCTGTGACGATGCTGGAGGCGCCATGGTGGCACAGAAGGTGGACACGGTCTGGGAGCTACGGGAGGAGACCTCAGCTAGAGTAGGAGATGCCCGAGAGGACCAGTCAACGACCCCTTAGGCAGCAAGAATGTCGGGGAAGAGAGGACCACAATTCGGAGCTCGCCAGTGCTGATGTAGGGAGAGGCTAACGGACTTTGACTGATGGACTTGGACTGATGAACTTGGACAATCCCGCCAGAAGGCGGAGGACCTTGGCAGGTTATGTTTTTTTGGGCATCTGGGGTTGGCCAGTGGGCCTGGATGGCCAAAAGCAGCCTGTGTATGCCCAGCAGCTAAGCAGAGGAAAAAAGCCAACTGAGAAGGCAAAAGCTGGTACTGATGCTGAGTTTGGAAGCCCTGAGTGGCTGCTAAGCACTAAGTAAGCTGAGGAAGGCCAGTGAGTCTCGTAAAATCACCTGTGGGTGATGCCCTGCTTGTTGTCGAGTGAGGGTGAGGAGCTGAGGAACCTGTCCTTGGGGGACAGGTGGGGAACGTGGCTTGGGGTGGAGCCCAAGCCGAATGTAGAGTTTGTATCCAAGGATTCCCGACCCATGTGCTTGTGCAGTGGGCCTGAGTGCAGGGGTCTGCAAGTCGCATTGGTGGCTATGAAAGCCGAGTGTTGGAGCGACTGCAGACAGAAACCCTGAGGGTTGGGCGATTACCCCCAAAGAGTAGAGAATCCCCAATCCAGGAGTGAGTGCATCCTGGGGGTGGATGCAGTGTGTGGCTTGTAGTCGAGACTATAGCTAGAGAAGGCCAGGAAGCCTGACGGCTCCTGGTGTGTTACAGTAGATGCCATGAGTGGTTTCCCTCCCTCGTATGAGCAGTGCCTTCAGCAGCAGATTGGGTGGTTCATCTGCTGGTACCAATAATTGTCTTTTGCCACTAGGTTGGGGGCATGCCTGGACTTATTTGTGTTCTGTTGTATTTTGTTATATTGCGATGTATTTGCTTTTGTGGGCCATGGCTGCATTGTTTGTTTGCTAAGAAAATTGTATATATGAAGACTATATGGCAGAAAACCCTGAGGGGGTGGACTGTAGGGTAAGGAAAAATGTCAGGCTTTTCTGCCCTCCCGCCATCAGCATAGATGATGGATCCTTGCAGTCCTGAATGCATGCCTGATGGCGGGCACCTGGAGTAGGGTGTGGGCATAGGTAGATGGGATTCACCTGGGCTAAGACTGGGCTTATAAGGGCGGCGTCACAGGGATGCCAATAGAAGCCGGAGAGAAGCAGAGAAGCAGAAGCAGAGATCACCGGAGAGTCCACATAGAGTGAGGATTTGCTGGGGGCCGGGAGGCCTGCCATCCTCCCGGCCCCCCAGCACCCCTGCCTGCTGTGTAACTCCCAATAAAAGACCTGCAAAAACCACTGAGGACTCTGACTCCTTCTTTACCTGGTCAGCTGTATATTAGAAAACCTGCACTGTGGTCTTCCTGACCCTACAGCTTCCTATTCTGAACGTCCTTGCAACCCAATTGTTAAAAATACCAAACAATGGAATATTCTTATTTTCTTGGCAACTGATGGATTTATGTGGAAACAGACATCCCTATGTTTTTTTGTTTTTAAAGATTTATGTATTTATTTATACAAGCACTGGGTATAGTCAGAAGCACAGGAGCATGAGAGAATTCACCAGAGCCATAGGGAAGAGCAGAGAAAGCAGACAGACCGAAAACACTGCTGAGGGGAGTAGTGGGTGCGGCAGGAGGGGTCTGCTGTGTCATGGGGTATCTCCCTGGCTGGCCGGGAATTGAACCCACACTGCAGAGGCTGCGCACACTTCATAGCAATGCGCTCAGCATGCTGTGCCACCGCCCATGTTTTACCTGTTTTGTGATTACTGACTCAAACTGTTTGGGGTCATGGGCAATGAAACAAAATAAAGTTGCTTTTCCTACTCTGGAAAGAATGTCTCAAGAATCAGTGTTTGTTTTAACACAAAGAATTATTAAAAAAAAAAAAATCAAGATCTCTTTCCAGTGAATGATTAAGAAGTTCCTTCTTTTATTTCTTATAATAGTCTAAAGCCTATGGGTACAGTAGAATCTTACTAACTTTGTCTTTAAATTTCAAACAATAAACAGATTTCCTGAAACCAGATCCAAATGTTGTACTCTGCTCTAAATTGAGATCTGATTTGACAAATGAACAGCAACAAAAATTCAAAATAATAGGATTAATGGGATGTTCCAGAGTAATCAGTTACTTTGGAAAGGGTTTATTTTAGGATGGCTTTAAATAATGGATACTACTAAATGATTTAAACTATGATTGTAAAAGCGGTTTTTCTAAGATACATCTATTTTACCTAACGTAAACCTGTTTATTATACTATATTACATCTAAATGTCTTAATGCATAGGTAAGGTTGCCATGGGGATTTTTACTTCATTTTCCAAGGAAACAGAATATAATCTTTAATTTTCTTCAATGAATACGATATTTGTCACTGTTCAGGTTTCTTCTACTCTTTGTTTTAACATAAGGTCTTGTGGTAATCTACCTGAGCTTTTTCTTTCTTTTTTTTGCCGCTGATGAGTTTATATCTCAAATTAACAATAATGTTGGTACAATTTCATAAAAAGTTATTCTTTGAATGCTGAAAAGAAATGCATTTTATTTATGAGTAAGTACAGCATTTGCTTATTGTAGATACTATGTTTGGGTTGAAATACACATTTTCTTTTTTCCATCTATTTATTTTAAGTGAGTCTGGAAAAACAGAATGACAGATTTTAATCAGCAATGTCTAGCATTACTTGAGGTTTTTTTTTTCTTTTTTGCTTTTGCCTAAGAGCAATATAGTATATGTTAAAGCATGCATTAATAATAATAAAAGTTGAAATGAATTCATATGAAAAATCATAAAATGTGTAAATACAAGGTATTTTTATTATTGTTCTTAGGCCATGCAATTGTCAATGTGTGCAAAATAATTTTATTAGATTAATTTGTGATTCAAACGTTAGGCAAAAAGACAAAGTAGAGTTGACTCTGTAGTGAAGACTCATTTTGCAATTACTTTCAGAAGTGCTTTTTCAGATCTTTACAGAAGACTTTGGTGAAACCGCATTACTTTCAGACACATTCTTGGAATACTTGTCTTCAGGTTTTTTATAAGATGGTGCAGTGGTTAAGAATGTGGCCTATAGCAACGCACCACCTGGATTCAAGTCCCACCCAAACCACTAATTAACTGTAAGAGCCTTAACAAGTCATGTAGCCATTTTGTATTTTTATTGCCTTATCTGAAAATTAAGATAATAATAGTACCTAGTTTTGAGGATTAAATAAACAAAATAAGTTAGAAGAATATCTAGCACATAGTAAAAAACAAATGTCAGCAACTGTTATTTCTTGCAAAAGCCTGCTAAAATATCGTTTACTACTTATTAAATTGCATTGTCAGTTTTGGTTTGGTTTTCATATGTGTTGACTTCAGCAATGACCAGTTTTTGTTTTCATATGGTCATAAATTGCCTAATTATCATAGCTTATAAAAATTAAGAAAAAGAGGAATTGATTTTCCAAAAGGAGAAAGCAAAGCAACTTGAATCTGTGCTGTATTCAAGAACCTGGCATGCAGTGACCCTTCTCTATACCTGGGTTCCCTTCATATTGTCTCTGCTCAGGATTCTGATCTTTGATAATGAAAGGCCTTTTCCATTCCTACTAAATCTGTATGGCATTCTTTCTTTAAATTTATTTTTAATTGAATTAATAGTGGATTACCTCAGCAGGTATTACCACCATAGTATACCTATCAACCCACTCACCCATATTCTGCCACCTTAGACCATTGTGCTTCCTTCATTCTCTTACTCCGCACCATCCTGAAATTCATTTGGAATCAAAAATGCCCTGAAGAGCAAAAAAATCTTGACAAAGAAAAAAGAGAAAGGAGGCCTCACACTTTCAGATCTCAAGCTATATTATAAAGTCATAATAAGTTAAACATCCTGATATTTGAACAAAAACAGACACATGGACCAATGAAATAGAATTGAGAACCCAGAAATAAAACCACACACGTATATATAAAGACAGTTGATCTGTGTAGGAGTCTTATATTAAACCTGACCTTCTGCTTAAGGGAGATCAAAACCTTTGAAAGCATGATTTTATGGCTGAACATTAAGCTTTTTAAAAACACATTCTTTAGTTCATTTAACTATTTAATATTTCCTCTGTTCCTAAATTAGCTACCTTTTAAAATGTATTATTTTGAATAACATAGTGGATTATTCAGGTATTCACCTAACATTTAAAATGTAAACAGTACCAATTTTTCTAAAATATAAAGGTAGGAGATTATTATATGTGAAAGGAAGTAGAAATATGTTCTCTTTTATTCTTGCCTCCCTTGGATTTTACAGTTTTAATCAAATTGGCATTTAAAAACACTCGTCTCTGTCTGTTAAGAATTATATGGTGTTTTTAGAGACTTTTAGGTGCAAATTATCTAGCCAGATGTTTAAACACTAAGGAGAAACAAGTTAAATACAATTAACAAATCCCAATTTATCAAATAGTTAATACTCAGCAGTAGGCCATGGAATCAGACTTTTGATTGTTAGATACATATAGACATAGATATGTATATTTAGGCAGTGTAAAATGAAAAATAAGAACAATCTGATTTTGAAATTTCAAAACAGCAAAATTAGGGAAAATTCTACTCGGTAATTATAATTGGTTTCCTAAAACGTAGATATTATTTGTCTTTGTCATTGTTTTTTATTATAATTCCATACTTCATGGATATAGTAATAAATATAATGCATTGCAATTTCCTACAAGGTAGCTCATAACAACTGATTATTAGCCTATGAAAACAGCTGAGAATTGGGCCTCCCTGGTAGTGCAAGGGGTTAAGTACTGCACTATGAAGCAATCCACAGCCTCTGCTGCACTAGTTCAATCCCCAGCCAGCCAGGGAGCAACCCACATGGCGAAGCAGACCTCTCCTGTCTCACCTGCTGCTCCCTTCAGCAGTTTATTTCAGTCAGTCTGTGTGTGTTCTGTCCCCCAATCTGTCTCTGGTGAATCTTCTCACTCCCCTTCATCTCTGGCCTGTACCCCAGCTCTTGTATGCTTAAATAAATAAACCTTAAAAAAAACAGCTGAGAATTGAGAGAGGGTAGATGAAAATGGGATACACACACACACACACAAATATAAATATAAAATCACTTATATTACATTTCAATTGCTTAGCTGTAGCTCAGTTCAGCTCTTACATGTTTTCCAATAGCATGTGTAAATGTGTGGTGGGCATTTTAATGTTTAATATTCCTTGAGGTGGAAACTCCTAAAATATGCTGGGATCTACAAAGATCTTAAGATAGTTCTGACTATGAACAACTTTAAAATGTTCTTTATAACTTTTTAAAAATATAATAATTGTATAAAATTACAAATGGTTTAGGTTTGGAGAATGTAGAAAAAAAATCAGTTGTTACCAAGTGGTAATTTGTACCCTACTATATATCTCTTTCCATTTTCATCTTCATCTCATCTCAAATACTATCTTTACTTCTATACCTACATTTATACTTATCTATATCGTCCATTGTTATTTTCAGTTTGGTAATTTATTTCTTTTAGCATTTACAGACCTATTTTAATTATTCTGAGATGTATTGTAAAAAATGAAAATTCTTACATGTTCTTGAGGAAGAACTTAAAATATTTGGGGTTTTGCAAATAATATTTCCATCTATTAATATTTAGAAATGATATTAAATAAGAGAAATAAGAAGCATCTCCTAATTTATCTCAATAAATTAATATTGAGATAACTAAGAAGGGTATTAAAAACATGATAAAATAGGAATTGCATTAAAGTAAAAAGCAGGGGTTTAAGTTCAAGTCCGATTTCTGACAACACAAAGTGTTTTAATGTGATTATAATCTCTTTTGATTCTATCATTTGACATATTTGTGATACATCTATGTATATTAGAAATATGTATTTAGAGTCATGAGAGTAAGTTAAGGTCCTTGTGCCTTCCTGAAAACTATATTCTTAGTTTAACAGATGTTTACGTCTTTCTTGGACTTTGATTTCTCTGTGATATTGTGATCTATTTGGGGTAGGAAAATGCTTCTGTTTCTCTTTTTTAATATATATGGGGAGCAACTGACTTTACCAGGGATGATTGGGGAGGAGGTGGAGAAGTAACAGTAAGTATGAATGAAAGCAATGGAGAGGAATAAAGCAATTTATGAAGTCAGTAATTTATTTGAAAAGTATTTGGAAATTTATTTATATAGATAATTTGATAAGAAAAAGAGAGGGCAGGATATTAAAAAGAGAAAGACAATACAGTAGAGAAAGCATATCCCCAGTATTTTTCTCTGGCTCACATGACTTACATTATTTCCCTTTACTTGTTGCTACTCATTTCTATATATGAAGGAGGAAGTATCTTAAAATTATTTAGACAGTTAATTAACTCAGTAGAACAATAGTTCAGGAAACCTTAGAGAATATTCTATTTGTATTACAGAACAATTAAATACAAATCCACTATCAGTCTTAAGTTGCAAAACCTAAAAAAAACATCAAATGTATTTGTCTAGTTTATTTTCACTCCCTTTGCCCATGTTAACTCATAATTGTTCTTAGCCTCATTTAATAGAGAAATTAGATTTCATTCTTAACTCATTTAAAGTCAAAGTACAATCTAAACGTGATGGTTGTGGTAGTTGTTTTTTCTACCATAAAGCCTTCTGATTGAAAATGATACAGTATTTATTATGTAAAACTCTTCCACACAAATTAGTTTACATTTTACTCTGTCTCTGCAAATGATGCAGTACAGTACATATATTCTGAGACTGAGATTTTGGGTTTGAATTCTAACTCTACACCTATGATGTATGATGGTGGGCAAGTTATTTCATTCTTCTGTATTTTATTTCTTGTCTAAAAATGATGATGATAGTAACTGCCTTATCAATGTTTACATAAAGATTACATTAGTTAATTTAGGTCAAACGCTTAAAACAGCACTTCAAACATATGAACTCTTCCTAATTCAGTGGTTTTCAACTTTGAAAATGCATTAGGAGCCTGATACCCAGGCCACACACCTCACCAATTAAATGCAAATGTTAGGGGTGTTGCCCCATAGTGGGAGTCATAAAACTCTTCAAGTGATTCTAACGAGCAACTAAAGTTGGGAGTCACTGCACAAATGTTGGCTATAATTATTCTACTGAGTAAATTATAAACTTCTTGAGGACAGGGAGTATATTACATCTTTTTATATGTTTCTGCACAGAGCAGCTATCGCAATACCTTATTTGTAACTAATGCTCATTAAATATTTACCAATTAAGAAAAACATGTTGATGATTGTTAAGATGTGTAAAGACCTTACAGTACCACAGAGGTGCTAATTTTAAGTGATAATTATTCATCCCTTTATTCATTTATACACATTACACACTTTCATGTCTTGACACACTTTCATGTCTTGATATGCCATGCTAAATACTGCATGCTTATGTGATCTGAAAATGCAATCCGCACTCTGAAGACTTTATAATTTAAGGTATGGTGAGAAATATGAATAAATACATTAATAAGTTTAATAAGAGGAAAATTGACCACGTTTATGTGCCATGTTTCAATTTGGATTCTATAGTAAACTAAGATAGGCTTGCAACATATTAGTTAGGAAGTGCCTTTGTGATCAACACCTCCATATGTGGTGGGGAAGCACGGAAGAGGCATGACTGGGCTGGGAGAAGTTCAGTTTCAATACAGTTCAAAAAAAGGTTTCAGCCAACATTCCTAGAAGACAACTATGAAGTTGTCTCAATGTGGGGTGAAAGAGCTCAGTGTGTATTCTTTTATGTTGATCAGTACTTGAATACAGCTATTGGGAAAAGTGGCCTTGGGTAAGACATGTTTCTTTAGCTGAAACAATCTCTAAATGGAATTGATGCCTCTTCTGGCAGCTGTCCCAAAGAGAGGTGAATGCATCCTTCATTCCAAACGACGGATTTGAGTAGAATATTACAGCTTCTACCACATGCAATAAAAGAGATTAACAACAATAAAAAAATGTTACTGTAGATCAAAGAAGGAAGAGATCACATTATTTAGATGGAGAGAAAAGAGCTAGGAGTGAATTGGGGACAGCTTTCTGGACTGACTGCAATTTGAGGTTTAAGTTAGGTAAGATTGAAAGGACGAGATGAGGCACTGAATATTCCAGATAGAGGAAACAAGAGAAGTAAAAGTGGGGAAATATGAAATATAAATTTGTTCAGAAGCTTCTGAGTCTAGGAGGCCTGGCTGTGCAGCTTAGTCTTAGTTTTATTGCATTCAGAAGCAGGGATGAATACTTCCAATATCTTTAGAAATATTAATCTGAATGCAATGTAGAGAAATAGAAAGGGCCAGAGTTTGTCTTTGGGAAGATTGAGGAACAAATCAATCAAACTCTGTATCAAAGACCAATATAAAGAGGGGCACTTAAAATAGATAGGAAGACAGAAAACTGCAAAGAGCTGGGTGAACTGGAGAGGCAGAGTAGATGTGAAACTGGCAGGTTAGACATTCAGAAATCTGACTGTATGAGATGGTATGAGTAGTCAGTAAGTAGCGGATGGTTGTAGGGAGGAAAGGCCCAGTAATGGAAAAGAGGGCTCATAAAAGACAGTGGCTTTTACCATGAGATACCATCTTACACCAGTGAGAATGGCACATATTAAAAAAACTAGCAACAACAAATGTTGGCGAGGGTGTGGAGAAAAAGGAACTCTTCTGCACTGTTGGTGGGAGTGCAAACTGGTCCAACCACTATGGAGAGCTGTGTGGAGATTTCTGGACCTACTAAACATAGAGCTTCCATATGATCCAGCAATTCCACTCCTAGGTATTTACCCAAAGGACACAGAAACATCAATTCAAAGAACACCTGCACCCCTATGTTTATAGCAGCTCTATTTACAATAGCTAAGCTTTGGAAACAGCCCAAATGCCCAAAAATAGATGACTGGATCAAGAAGATGTGGTACATATATACCATGGAATATTACTCAGCAATCAAAAAAGATAAACACATGCAATTTGCAGCAACATGGATGGCGCTGGAAGGGATCATGCTCAGCGAAATAAGCCAGAAAGAAAAAGAAAAATACTGGATGGTCTCACTCATAGCAGGAATCTAGAAAACTTAAATAAGGGACCAGGAAAATGAATAACTATAAGAAAGTGAAAATCAAAATCAACAAAAAACTATGAAACAGAGACACTTTTTGGCGGGTGGGGGCGGGAGGGGAGGGATTGGGGTCAGAATTGGGGGTAGCAATTGTATGGGGAATATAAAAATAAAATTTATTATTTAAAAAAATAAATAAAATTAAAAAAAAAAGACAGTGGCTTTGGTCTATTATTCGAAAAAGAAAAGACAGCTGTGAACAGAGTTTTCCACAGAATACGTGAAGGTAAATGATTCAAGTTGTTTTAAATCCTCTATTCTTGTGTTATTCTCTGGGGCTTTCCTACAGGAAAGGTCATTTTGCCCTGATGATAAGGAAAGCACATCATATTCTAACAAAACCACTCATGTTATAGCACTATGTTCTAGATGGTACTAGGTATAATTATAAAATAAATATTGCTCTCACAATGGAAGGTATCAGTATTATCATTTTCTAACTATATTTTTCAGCCTCTTATTCTCCATTCCTCTTTCTTATTTTTATTAAAACTGGTCATTTACATCACAATATAAGTTATTCCAATTACCTATCATGTACTCCTGAAGTATCTCTTGTTGTAGAATTAAATTTTAAGTCTTTTAAAATGAATTTTTTTGTGAATAGCAGTATTTTGAGTGAGAGGATTTCTCAGCTCCTGAAAATAATGTTAAGTGTAAGGTTACTTTCAGGGATTTAATTTTGAGGATCAGTATTTTCAGAATTTGAACAAAATGGAAAATTAAGTCATACTTGTGTCTTCTTAACCTTGGAAGGAGATCCTGGATTGTTATAAACACTGCCTTACAGGGAACTCAGCAGTGGGACACAGTATGCCTTAATATTGTTAGTTTTTTTTTTCTTCTTGTCTTTCTCTAGCAGAATGAAATGGATGAACTGATCATTCTGTAATTTGTCGTTAAGAAGGAATTTTTACTAGGGTGTTTCATTTAGGAACAGTTTAAATAAGCCCTATTTCAAAATGAACTGTGCTGTAATATCATTAGTTCCCAGCAAGTCACTTTGTGAAGAACTCAGCTCAATCTTTTTCCAGTCTAAAACCTTGGAAGAAAGTAATTGAGGTATAGACACTTGAGAGTCCATTTTATTGCTTTGAGAAGAAATTTCAATTTAGAGATTATCTAGTTATGGTCCCCAAATATTTCTCTAAGGAAGATAAATCAAGCTGGTTGGAAAATTCCTAGTTATATATCATCCCAACCAATTACCTGAATTACCTTCTTTGACATTGTCAGTCCAAGCACTCCTCCAGTTGTGATTAGAGCTTAACCTTGCTTTGGTTGGCAACTTGCACTTCTCTCTCTCTCTTCCTCCTCCCTCTTCCTCTCTCTCCCTCCCCCAACCCCTCCCAAATTTCTACACTTCTTAAAAATGATTTTTGTTTTATCCTAAGTCATTAGAGTGTGTTATCAAGTGGCCAGTCTTTCCCCCTTCACTGGTTAATATTTACCAGAAACCTCTTGGAGTAATGACTGACAGTGGTAATTTATCACTTAGCTGCCTCCAATATCAATGATGAGCTTATATTTGGACTTTTTCCTTCTTCATATCTTCAAAACAAATTCTGTTCTCTGATTGGTGAATATGATGCTGTAGCTGGTCTATGGGGAAACACAAAGCACTCTCTATTAGCAAAGATAGATGTGTACCACCTCCCTCAGTTTTTCTGCATGATTTATTCTTTAATCTAAATATCAAGAAACCATAAATAAGACTCACTTATGTTGCTTCAAAGATGCTTATGAGTACTTATATTAGAAGTCACAGTAAATGATAACTATTCTTTGTAAGACCTAGTTCTTTCTTAAAAACAAAACAAAACCAAAACTACTTAACTCAAGTACTTCTGTCATCATTTTATATCAAAAATAAATAAATAAACAATAAATAAATAAAATTTATATTCTGTGTTCAGTTGCAGAATCAGGATGCTATAGACTGCTAACTTTGAATTTTGTCTGTTATAAATCTCTGAGCTGGGTGATATTAAAGATAGCCTTCACACAATGTCTTAATCAGAATCTCACAATAATGAAAGGGAGAGTATAATTATGTGTAGTTTTGGAAGTTAATTGTGAAGGTGATGAATTGTACCAAGCTAGGCTTCAGAATCTTGTTGCTGAAGGGAACCATAAAGGAAAGTTTCTTTTAAGGCAAATAAAAGTGTCATCCTGATTAAAGTGATAAGACATCTAATAATAGTAATGAAATCATTTAACTGGATGGGGTTGTCAGTCTCTACTTCCCCCTCATAACTATTTTCTTCACCCATGTGTCCCAGGTACCTTAAATAAACAAAGAAAGAAAGAAAAAGAAAAAAATAACAAAGTAAAGGGAAAAATGGAACTCAGAATAGCAATTCCCTTCCTTGTAAAACATTACATCACCTATTTTTTTGCTATGCATTTTGATCAGTACAGTAGAATGGTCAAGCATGTAAATTCTTGGGCCAGACTGCCAGTCATCAAATTCCTGCTGTGTGATCTTCAGGAAGTTGCTTGTTTCCATGTGCCTTAATGTTCTTATTGTAACCAATAATAGAACTTATCTCTTTAGATTGCTGTGAGAATTGTAAAAGGCTTAAAACAATATCTAGTCTATGGTTAGCATTTAATATCTGTTAGCTGCTATATTGGGAATGGACACTCTGTGACATTACTATAACTGACGGCATCCGTCCCATAGAGATAAGTGTGACACATGACAAGTGCTTTTTAAAAAATTCAGAATCATGTTTTTTTTTTTTTTTTAAGATTGGCTCTGAAGACTGGTACTTTTCCATTTCTTTCCTCACATTCCACATTAACCCCCAGGTGTATGCAACTGCAACAGTTTAACAGAAGGCATGCAGAAATCTTGCACTCATATTACAAATAACTGAGCATTTGAAAAATGAGGCAATGAGAGGGACAGAAAATATTATGGATTTTAGTGCTGCCCAAACCTGATATCGATACTGACTCATGAACTGCCTGTCCTGCCAAAATTATTCAAACTCTTGGAACCTTAGTTTCCTCATCAATAAATCAAAGATAATCTTGGCTTATGTAAAAGATTAAGATAGTGTATACATTGAAAGTGTCAGGTGCATCATAGGGGTGTAGTAATGATAGATTTTGTTTATAATAATTATAGTAATTAAAACCCAGGGTCTAAGAGGTTTTAAGAAAAGTGCTGCTGCCACCATGTAGAGACAGCACTATTTCATTTGCTTGATTTTCCAGAAAGTAATAAGAGGATCAGGTTCCTAGAAAACAAGTGCCATGAAGGTGTTTTGTCTGAGGAGCAATACATTTGTTCCGGGACTTTTAGTCTCTTATCCATGAACTGCTTGTTAAAATGATTTCATAATTTTGGAAACATCTCTATAAAGCCTCACTCTAGGCAGATTTTAGTATGCTTTCCTTGTTTAAAACTGAAAGAAAGGAAAGGAGGTATGCAGGGAAGGGGAGAGAGAAGAAGGAGAGGAGAGGAAAGGAAAAACTAAAGAAAAGAAAACATGGAGAGAAGTAGATATTTTCCCTTTCTTTTTGGAGTTTATTGTTAATGAAGCTTTTCATTTCATTTCAGTGAGAGAAATACGACTTTCATCAATTCAGCTATTTTGTGAGATGACAGAACTGGCCATGTTAGCCTATGATAATGAACAACCCCAAAATCTCAGGATTTAAATCAACAATAACAAAGCAAATTATTTTTTGTTCATGATATAGATAGAGTTCTACTCTCAATTGCATAGGGATTCTGTCACACCTCAGGGATCTAGGCCAATAGAAGCTCCACCATTTGAAACATGCTAGTTGTCATGAGAGCAGGAACAAAAATAGAAAATTGTGATTGGACTCTTAACCTACTTTTTTGACCAGAGGACCTTGCTCTGGTAATTTTAGGCAGGAAGCAAACTTATAGATGAATGAGACAAATATTTGATGAGAGTCATTTTTGTGATTCTCATATTCTAATTCTCTCTGCTGGTTCTCTCCTGTCTTCTTGAATTAGTTATGGTTACATAATTTGCTTTGGCCAGTGAAGTATGGGTGAGGACAATGTGTCACTTCCATGTTGAAACTTCAAGATCTATTGTGAAGACAAAATGGGACAGAGCCTGGCCCCCTCACACACACACTGCCCCCATCACCCCTAAGATGGACATGTAATGTAAACAAGAAAAAATAAACTTGTTTATGTCATTGAGATTTGAAAGTTGTTTATTACTAGAAATTATCCTAGTCTATTCTGATTATTCAGATAGGAAACATAAAAGTTAAAAAATAGGTTTTTTTTTTCTTTGCTGATCTTTGGTCACATGTGCTGAAAGTTAAAGAGATCAGGGACAAATTTTTATTGTCTATCGTAAGGGGAAAAAAATTGACCAAGTCACCTTGGGTTGGCTTATTTGACTGTTATTAGTTGCGGTGCTGGTGCTGGTGTTAGTAGGTAGTTAGTTATATTTGGGGACAATAAGAAAGGAGACTATATTAATTATAACTCCAAGATAAGTTTGGGCTATCAATTTCTTTTCTTCAAAAAACAGAACATCGTTTGGTGATCCATCTCGTGTATATGTTCTAATAACATTGATACTGAAAATCACATGATGTTCTTAAGATGTGTCATTTTATTTTTATTTTTCTTTCACTTAAATGAGTTCACTAGTTCTTAATTTTTTAAAAGACAAGATTCTTAGATTGTTAGCTTATTTCTATAGAAGCCAATGAAAAAGGAAGGATGCTGCTGGGAAGTGTAGAGCGTAGTAGATGTGTAATCCAAGCAAATGGTTTTGTGGATCTCAGGAGTTTCCATGCTGTTTGTTAGTACTGAAAATAAGACAGTATTATGAACTCAAATACAGATCCCACTACTGATTCATTATGTGGCCTTAAGCAAAGCACTTCATCACTTTGGATCTCAGTTTCCTCATCTTTAAAATTAGGGTAATAATACTGGCGTAAGTCATGGGGATGTTGCGTGGATAAACTAATTAATGATTGTAAAATGCTTTGAAAGTGCAAAGCGTTGTATAATTGTTGGATGCTATTATTAAGAAGTATTATTAGTGTGTTGTGTTTAATTTTTATTAGGGCTTCTCTCTGCTTTGAAGTCAGCATCCACGTGGATTGTGGGGTGGGGATGTGTTTATAGATGTGCTGCTCTAGTTCTTTTCTTGCCTGGAGAAAATATTCAGTAGCTGGGGTAATCATCATTATGAAAAGTATCTCTTTAAGATAAAAAGATAGGAAATGATCTTCCTTTTTAAAAAATGGAAATCACTCTAACTTTAAAGTATCAATCAATTCTTTAAAATCTCATATAGGCCTATGTTTCAATAAAGTCTAACAATGTGCAAAATTTGAAACTTCAGGCATTTTCTGTTTCAGCATAAGCTAGGAAATGTTCTTGCTCAGATAAACTTTGAATCAGCTGAACCAGCTCTTTGTAATTTTCCCACAGTGTTTGCTTCAAGGATGAAAACAAGAGAGGTATCCTCTCGAGGAGAGAAATTTTGATCTGTGGCTGTGTTTTGCATTTGCAAAAAGTTAAAACCCCAACCCAAATTAATTTTCATTTGCTTTATAGATTCTCTGTTGGGAAATGTGTTTTTAGGTACATAAAAACAAACTATTCTTTTGAAGGTCAACTGTACACCGTTGTTATAGATGACTACATGGTACAACTAAATAACACTATTTTTGAGACCAAAAGGACATGCTCAGGTCTTGGGGATGTTTTTTATTAGTTGCGAGTGTTTTGAGAAGATGGTTTAATTTTTGCCTCAGTTTCCATTTATCGCTGTGTGGGTAAAATAATTCCTGCTTACTTAACAGGGCTCTAGAAAGGGTCAAAGAGGGTAAAAATCTTTTAAAAATATTTCAGAAATAAAATGAGCTATTTAGATTGCATTATTTGCAATCTTAAATTATTATACATTTTCTTTGTTCCTAAGTGAACCCTTAAATATATTTTCACAAAATTAAAGATATGAGATATTCAAATCATTTCCTTCAAACTTTCTAATACCCATTTTTTTTTTTGTCTTACATCCTATAGCATGATGAGGAAGAACTGACATGTATTTCTGAAAAATGGTCCATTGAAAAGGTCAAAAATATGTCAGAGATTTGAGTAGGAAACTTTTGTCATTAGTTTTGCTACTGTTGCACACTCTTATTTGATTTTTGTTTGTTTAAGTTCTGTTTGCAGATCTGTATAGCATTACATTAAAATATCCAGGAATTATGAATACAGGAGAGGCTTGTATAGTATCTAAAAGAATAAAGCTCTTACCCAAAAGTCTAAGTTACAAAAAGTGTTTTTAGAAGTTAATCTTATTTTTGTTTTTTAACCATGGGGATAAATACATTCAAGAAACTTCTGAGAGACCAGAAGTTTTAAGAGCCTAACCTTCTAGGATCAGAGGACTCAAATATAGGCTCCCCTTGAAAGTGTACCAGTATATTCTCCCAAACATTCTACTTCTTGTGTTGTCCTAAATCTTTGGGCAAATATTAAATCTTTTTATTTACTTTACTAAAAATTGCCCCCATGAAATGACAGCCTATATTACTGAGCTGTTTGTCCCTCAGAGATTCCAAAGAAGAGGGTGATTGCCAAGATTTTAGTGTATATCCCTCACTTATATTTAGACCCTTTAGCATACTGTAGAGAATGAATGCACCAGTGTGCCACCCAACATTTCATATATCAGGCACTTATTCCCCAGTTATTGGCAATGTTTTATGCCGATGACTCAGAACTAAGCCCCTCCACTGGACATGACTTATTCTTTTTTCTTGATGAAGGAAGTGGAAGTAGGGGATGGAATTAATTTGAACCCTGATCTCGCCTACTAAAATATATCACATCAGGGAGCATATGAATCAGGCATTTTGAGTACCAACAAAACCGTTTTTCTCTCTTTGAAGTGAAATTATTTGTGAATACTTCATGTAATGAAGCTATAAAAGTTAGGTAACAGTCCATTTATATTTTCGATGACATCACATGCCTAATATTTAGTCATTTACTGATCTAAAATAGATGACTTTTGTTGAAAGGAACTTTACCTGCAAGGTCATACCTGCCTCCCTGGGGCAAGTTCACCTCCAGTAATTGTTGAACATAGAATACAGAGCCTCAGCCCCTCGATTTGATGGGAAACAATTCTTTAAAAGAATCTCAACACCAGAACTTCCTGTAAGAAGTCTGAGGTCTTTATTGCAACTGAATCGCTGTTCAATTTCTTTTCTTCACCATCTTCAGACCATCAGACCAAGATTCCCAATATAGCATGGCTCAGCATGGGCTAGATATGCTACAGGAAGAATCCCAAAGAGTTACAGATCCTAGCTAATATGTAATTACAGGAACTGGGGCTGGATTTAGGAAATGCTGGATCAAAGTGGCTGGAATATAAAGTTGAATAAGAGGGTGTTTATCAGTATGGAAGGAATCTCCTATAACATAAAATTTAACAATCTAACAATAACTTGGTGGTGCTATCATAGTGCTAGTATGACTCCTAGAAGTCTGAAACAAAGTGATGGCTTATAGAATGAAAAATAGGAATGCCAGAATAGCTATGGTACACAGTAGTTGAAGGAATCAAAAGGCTCAGGCAAGTTGACTTGACAGAGTAGATATATAGAAGATTGGAAACCGAACCAGATTGCTATATTCTGCAGTAGGACCTAAAATATGATCAATTTATCAAAGTGATGACAAAATCATCAGTGAGCTGTGCACCTAGCCTAGAGGTTATCCTCTGTTGGCCAAGACTGACTGAAAAAATGCTGTTGTAGAACTGGACTCTGGAATAACTAAGTGGGTGATAATGGGTACAAGTCTGAAAACACAAACAAATGAATTCTGGTAAAGGTGAATGAAAGACTATTATCACAAACTCAACAAAAGTTCAGGTACATAATTCGCACCCATTGGTCTGACAAATGTGTTCTTTCCCATTCCTATAAAAAAGAGGACCAGAAACCTTTCAATTCACCTGGGTTAGATAGCAGTAAAAATTTATGTTCTTGCCCTAGTGCTATACTCTCTGTCTTATCCTTTGAAGAAACTAAGACTCTCTGGATGTTTGCTGAGTATCATATTAGTCTATTATTTGATGACATCATGTTTATCAGATTGATCTGCAATCAGTGGTAAGCCGTAATAAGGCATATGTGATCAAAGTGTAGGAGATAAGTCTAATGGAAATTCAAGAGGCCTCTACATATGTGAATTTTTTAGGAGTCTGAAGTTTGCTGGGACTTCCTCTCTAGAGTCAAGGGGAAACTACTGTATTTCACACTTCCCAGTGTTAAGATGGAAGCTCGACATTGAAAGGTCTCTTTGGATTAGAAGGTTGCGTATTCCATACTTAGAAATACTAAGAGATACATAACGAAAAAAAGAGTTCAACAGTAAATTCAT
Source organism: Talpa occidentalis (assembly GCF_014898055.3). Taxonomy (NCBI): domain Eukaryota; kingdom Metazoa; phylum Chordata; class Mammalia; order Eulipotyphla; family Talpidae; genus Talpa; species Talpa occidentalis. Next base: position 74,852,230 of record NW_023600993.1, on the reverse strand, counting down.
GTAGCAGTAAAAGCAGCTCTGTCACTGGAACCATGTAATCTGATAGAATTTATAATAAGCCTGGATGAGAAAAAAAAATCATAAAACAGACCCTTAGTGTTAAGGAGCAAGGGCATGCCACTTAAGTTGAAAATTATGCAACTTTTGAAAAGTAACTTCTGTGCTGTGCTCCTGGGCACTGAGATAGGATAGAGCATTTAATCATGGAACATCAAGTGACATTGTGGATGCTGCACATAATCAACTGGGGTCTGTCTACCATTCAAGTCATAAGGCTGGTATGTAAGACTACCCAATATAAGACAGAGTACATCTGAGATTGGGCACAACCAAGAACAGAAGGCACAGCTGATTTGCATGACCAGTTTCCCATGCCAAGCACCGCAATTGAAAGAGTGTTTCTTTTTTTTTTTTTTTTTTGCTGTGTTCACCAGTCTGTCAACTTAGTAGGGGAACACCATCTTAAATGCATTGCTACTGCACACTGCCCTACTGTAGGCTGCCCCTTAATGATAGAAATAAGGGGAAATGTTCCCCAGTGAGCAGAGTTTTGAGCATTTTATCAGGTCTTCCTTTTATATGGTCTAAGAATGTATACTTACTCACAGGCTACCACCCCTTTTCAAAAGTAGTCTGCATCTAATGACTAGTTGATGAGGGGCATACAAGTCCAGTCCCATTGCCTTGAGGGACACTGATTTTGAAGTGTCATCCCAGGTTCAAAGTTCCCAATAGGATCTGCTGAGTTTTCTGTTGCAAATGCATTACAACTTCTCCACTTGTCCAATACTGCTGTCCTCATTCCCTTACAGACATTGTTTCTGAGAGAATTCCTCAATATACTTTAAGCACAAAAATTTTTGCCTCAGTTTTATTGGGGGAATGGACTTGCTTCTGCATAAGAGTACAATTTAATTAAAATACTTATATTGACAGAGATTTATCAACTTTAACTATTAGTAACAATTTCTAAAAATATTTCCAAGAATTCTCCTTACATGCTTTGATTTTTAAGGCTTATATGACCTCTATTCATTTGATGTGACTTAGCAATTAAAGAGTGATTGCTCTGTAGAAGGCCCAATGCCAGAAATTCTGGATTCAATCTCAAGTAGTGTCTGATCTGATGGTTGAATTGGAGAAGTAGTTAAATTAACAAATGATTAAAATATACTACAATTAATAGAACATACTTTTGGAGCTCAGAGGTGGGATATCTAGTTTAGATTGTTGAGCAGAGCAACAGAGAGAGAAATCTGTGAGGCCTACTGAAAAAAGAATCTGCTCTGACTCTTTTGGATATGTGAAGGCTATTTAGGTAGAGGAAAGACTATGTTCAAAGGGTGAGAACAATGTGAGGTGAAAGAGACAGGTTTGGAGGTGAGAAACTGCCTCCAAGGAACCAGACCAAGGGCTGTGGTAGAAAGCATTGTGAATTCTTAGCACTGTGCAGTTCAGATTTTCATTTTGGACTTACTACTCTACTCTGGTGGAAGTACTGGGAATTAAAAAGAGGGATTACACTACTATAGTGGCAGAAGAGATGAAGAAAAATGTAATAATGAATTCCTGATATAAGAAGGAAGTTGAAACAATAAAAGTAGGTAATGGTTTGATAGGAATGTAGAGACTATAAGGTCTCTAGGTATCTATCTGGGTTGAACAGTTGGAAGTTCCCCTTACCAAAATAAATGGAGGAATAGGGGTGATACTGTTAGGTGTGAGGGTGTTTTGATGTATTGGAGAAATGTAAAAAGATTCAGATATGATGAAATTTATTTTGATTGTTTTTTGAGAAACATTGAGATATCCAAATACAATTGGATATGTGGTTAGATCTGGGCTTCAATGACTATATCATATTCATAGTAAAAGCCAAAGTATGCTCTTACCCCTGTCATAGATTTAGGGTAGAAGAAAATAGAACTGAAATGGTGTTCAGCAAAAATAGTGGCAAGAGCTGTCTGTGCTCATCATCCTTTCTGTAGGAATCTCGCGTAACAAGATACTATATATTAAGACTTTTTAACTAGGATGAATAATCCAAAATTTCTTAATCTTTCCTCATGGTTCTGATGGTAAATTTCTTTGGAACCTTTGCCAAGTTTGCTATCTTCCCAATTAGCAGTGTAGACCAGAATTAGAAACATTATATTAATTGCTATCATTTTTGACAAGACCAAAATTAAGAAGTCTTTCCAGTATGGCGTATGCTCCATTACTCCAGGAAAACAGGATCATCAACTTGTGTCTTCTTTAAGTTAGGTGTCCCAAAGGCAATATCTGCATGCCATAGGAGAGTGGTACATTAAAAAACCAAGGCAGTTCTTGGGCAAAGCATCCTGATAGTGCATGTAATTAAGATGGCGTTAGTTCTATGCAAAATTATCTGAGTGAAAAGTATATTTAATTTTTTACCCTGTAAATAATGTTTTTACTGCTCTATTAAATGAATCAGATTTCAAACAGAAACTGAAAAGTACCTCACATGCAATCCAAAACATAACACAGTCACTTGATTTGTGAGAATTAACTGTTGTACTTCATTGCTTGAAAATAAAATTTTGCTTAAACTTTAGAAGCAGATGATAAACAATTATTTTTAATTAATGAGATAATTTTCATCTATTGTGGTCTTTATTTGTTTATTAATTATTTGGGGGTGATGATTAAGTAATTTTAAAAACTATTTTTATCTGAAGTGAATATATTCTAAATCTGTAGAGTATTTCAGTTGCATGTAATGACAGTGAAGCTGTAGGAAAGGTGACTTTTCTAAATCTTGAGTGATTAACTTGATCTTTTTTCCCTGAATTCCCTTCAAGTCTTCAGGTTGGCAAATGGATGCACAGGCACATGGAAGGGTCACACTGCAACCATGTTCTGTGAATTAGCTTTGGAGTGTGGGTGTTCTTCCTCTAGCCAAACCCTTTTACTTCCTGTACTGAAGAATTCCAGTCCATCTTTTTGTTTCCAGGTCAATCTTAACTTTTCTAATGTCCAACTCTAATACACTAAGATTTGTCGTCATTGTTTTGTCTCAAACACACACACAAAGCAATCAGAACATTAGCTCTTTTCAGCTCCTCAGGAGCTGAATACATACACACACACACACACACACACCCCTGTGTGTGTGTGTATTAACCCTTTAAGACTCACAGCAGCCCTATGAGTTTGCACTATTATTATTCCCCCTGGATATATGACAAAATGGAGGCGGGGGGGCAGGGGAAGTTCAAATAATTTGTCAGAAGTATTCTGGCTAGAGGATGGCAGGGCCAGTATTGGAGTCTGTGCTTGACTCTTGAGTTCACCCTTTAACCATAGTGTCATCCTTTCTTTCAACAGTGTGAAGTTTGAAAACAAAATAAGATATTCAATGAGCTGGAGAATGCTTTCAGGGGATTTGAGCAAGAATAGAGAGGGAGAAAAATGAGAAATTCTTCACAGGTGGCCCAGATTAAAAGAGCCCAAGAGCTTATACACCAATTTCTAAAACTTAAACTGTAAAGGAAGTTTAAAAAAAAAAAAAAAACCTCTTTTTTTTTCTTGCTTAAACTTGATGCACAGAGGAAGATAATTTTGACTAGTTAAACTTGTTTGAGGCTTTGAGGCTTTAAGAAGTAGACTTCAGAAATCAAAGATCAAATTTAAGTGAATTAAAATTAGCATTTGTTTTCTAAAAATTCATGTAACTCTTAGTGATGATTTAGGCTTCTAAACAACATAAATTATATATGCAGATTACTGTAATTATGCCTTTCCCTCTGGATTATTGAACTCTTACACAATAGGATTTTAATTAGTTCATAACAACCACAAGCCTAGTATTTGCGGAGCTGCATGCCCATTGTCAAGAAAATAAATTCACTTCAACATTTATAAGTATTTTGAGAAGACAGGCTAACAAAATTTAAATCTAAAAAAGTTTTGCTGATATTAAAAAGTGAATATTATCTAATCTCTTCTTTATCCATTCATCTATCCAGAAACAAAATAACAACAAACTCTTAGATTTTAAGAACAAAATGGTGCTTATCAGAGACAAAGAAGGAAGGAGGGGAAGAGGGTGGGAATGTCAGGTGAAGGGGCTCAATTGCTTGACACTAGAAGGAAACGAGACTTTCAGTGATGATCACAATATAGTATCAATATATGGAGATGTCAAATGATAATGTCTCGCACCTGAAACCTATATATATTTAAGCCAATTTTACATCAATAAAATAAAACTACTAAGAAAAAATTTGCAAAAGTTGTATATGTTCATTAAAATTTCAAGCAATACAGAACTGAGCAAAGTGAAAGTGAAAATTATAGATGTGTGCACTGTTGAGCACCTTCAACAGTTTATTGTTAGTATGAGTTTTGAGGATTCTCTCTCTTCTGTATGTGTGTGTATATGCATATATATAATTTATTTACATGTATATAGTAGATAAAGCTATGCATGTTATTATATATAAAATTAAATGTAAATATACATATATACACACATTTTACTTCATGTACGGTATCTTCTACATACTTGACTTTGCTTGTCTACAGACAGCTTTGAGTTTTGTTCTATATGTCTTCTCACCTTAGGACACAGGTTCAAGCCTCTATCTGGTATGTAACACAGTATGAGGGAGAGAGGGAGTGGAAGGAGAAAGAGGAAGCATGGAATTGCAACTTTCAACTCAATTGTGCCAAGTACCTGTCTTCCTATATCCGATGAGTTAAAAGCATGACTTATGACTTTTTTATGCCTTATACTTGGACACAATTTTGGCTCTCTTTCTTGTTATGTTGCCGCCCAAATGAAGTTTCAAATTTATTTTCATAGATGTTTCCATTGGGAGAATTTTTCAGAGAATTTGGAAAACCAGAACTTCATAAGAAGATTTTACATAACATGCCTTTCTGTTTACCCATATTGTTGGGAAGGAGGAGTAATAACAGAGTATGTAGGAGAGGCCATGGTTTTCAATAGTAGTGGCTTATTGTTTTCAAGATATCTAAATTAGCTATAGCATAAGTAAAAGTCCTAGACCTTTTCTCTCCTTAGTTTGAAATTATGCATTTTACCAGAGACTAACAGTTCTGGACAGGAAGTATGATGTTGTGGCAGAATTCTTACAAAGAAAAGAATAAGTTTAATCTCATGTCACTTCTGAGGCTCGATCTCCTTTCTTCTTTGTGGTCAACAGGAATAATTTTTACTCTAATCTCTCCATGGCAGAACTCTTGAAATATCATTTTGTCCAACATCACATGATGGACATGTATTGAGTGCCAACTACAATGAGGTTAAGGAAGTGAAGGTACATTTTAAAGGAGCTATGTCTTTTTTTTTTAAGATTTATTTATTTATTTATACAAGCACTGGGTACAGTCGGAAGCGCGGGAGGTGAGAGAATTCACCTGAGCCAGAGCGGGGAGCAGAGCAGGCAGAAGGACCGAAGTACACTGCTGAGGGGAGCAGCGGGCGGCAGGACAGGTCTGTGCACCATGTGGGACCCTCCTCCAGTGGCGAGGGAGCAGCCGGGGATCGAACCAGCACTGCAGAGGCTGCGGGCAGCTTCGCAACCCAGTGCTCAACCGCTGCGCCACCGGGGAGACCTGGAGCTATGTCTTTATACTTATTTAAAAGAAACAAAAAAGCAAAACTACAGAAAAATCCTAAAGATAATGTTAAAGAATATAGATATCTCAGTTTTACAGTAGATTTATTTCTGAGTTTCTCATGTTCAGGCACTAATGCAGGCATAGTTGCATGCTGATCACATTGTCATTTTGTACTTGTTGTTATTGTTATAAGTGATCAGTTGGCTTTTCCCCAGTGTTTATATTACAGGCATCATATGTAGGTTAGAACTTGCTTCACTAATCCACTAGCAAAGTTCCAAAGAGCCATATTTGTGCTTAGAAAAGTCACTAAAATTCCCTATTCCAATTTTCAAAAAAAAGTTAAAGTAGTACAGAGCATCTTTATAGTAGATAATGCTCATTGATGCAGAATTCTCGCTACTCACAGAAAATGTTCCATTAGAATAGGGTCCAGAAATGAGAGATATAGAAAATGTATTTCTCTGCAATACAAAGTTTAAAAACTCTAAAAAAAGTATTAATTATGATAACAATATTTGTTTATTAATAAATTCTGAATTTATTTTCTGATGGATTGATCATAAAAGACAGTCTTATTTTATTCTTTTGATCAATATTTATTTATATATATATATATATATATATATATGACTTCCACCTTATATTAAAGATTCAATTTAGATTGACATCTTGAAGGACAGCCATTAGACAGATGATGAATGTTAACCATTGGATACAAGTACCCTTTGAAACGTCAAAATATTAAAAGTGAAAAGTATAAGATTAATTTTCATGTGATACTGGAATAAAAAAAAATCTAAGGATGTTTTGACAAATAATAATAAATGCTGAGTTTTCCTCAAAGATATGAGACACATTTGACAGAACACAAAATTTTAAGAACGTGCTTATAAACTAAATTGTTCTAATGTTGTGGAAAAATGAAATTTGATTTATTTGTGTTTTGCTTCACTGCATCTATTAATTTTTAAATACTGCTCAATTTGTTTTCAAGGTTTATTTGTCTTCATGCTTATTTGATGTAATTTTATTGCTTATTACAATGCACAAAGCTTGTCATCTATAAGAATAAGAATACTATTAAAATGTCATCTTAATGTGATAAAGAATGGAAAGAGAGGTTGACTTCATTTTGTTTTTCATGATAGAATATGTTTCAGAAGTTCTTCTTGAGCTAGAAATATTTGGAAATAATGGTTGATTTGGAGAACAGGAGCATTTTTACTTTGTCATTTGATCTATAATATTGGAATGGAATGCATCTTTAAATAGATAGCTATTCAGCTCATTTACTGCTTTCAGAGAAGCAGAAAATTACTATGACCTGAACTATACATAGTTCTCCACACTTTATTTCTTGTATTCTCCCACTCCCCACCCCTAAAGAACAATCTGAAGACTCTACAACTTTATAATCTCCACCCACTACCCCCAGATAAATAAAACCAGAATATTCTTAGAGCTTAATAGCCTAATTTAAGCAATATCTCTAGTAGGTAATTTGGAAGTAGGGGAAAAGAACAATAAATAGATGATGGATATGAAAGTTATTTTCTCCTATGGAATCCCATTGATCTGGCATTAACAAAGCACTGGAGGATTTTTTGTCTATCTCTTTCTCTGGGTTAAGCATTTAAACTTATATCACTACATGCCTTTCTGAGGTACTAGGGGAAATACCTGCATTATTGTTATAAACAAGGAAAGAGCGATCCTGGAAAGCCAAATTGAAACTTATCTATGATGCAGAGATTTTCTTTCAATGAATTACCAGGTCTACTAGATGCTCAGGCTTCTTAGTGTTCATGTGGACTACACCTGTGTTCAAATATTTCTTTGTGCTACCTATCGTTGCAAGAGAAAGATGGTGATGGCAACAAAATGTTCTAGGGCTTTTCACAATGGAATACTACTCAGTGATCAAAAAAGATAACCTCATACCATGTTGCAGCAACATGGATAGAGTTTGAAAGGACAATGAAATAAGTCTGAAGGAGAAAGATAAATACTGGATGGTATCATTAACATGTGGAATATAAAGTCACTAAATTAATAGTCGGATAAAGACAAGCTGAAAAACTATCCTTTGAAAACTGACTATAGAACGGAGACACCAAGTGGATAAGTGGGAGGGAGAGGAAAGATCAGGGAGGGAGAGAGGCATAATATTCTGTGATGGAAGAGTTTGGGTGAGTTGGTGGTAGATGCACTATGATGGCAGTACCTGATAGGGATACCCCAGTGTTATCTCAGTTAAAAATACATAAGTATATTAATTTTAAAAATCAGCAAGCATTTCAAAATGTTTGTTGTACTTTATACTTACAAACATTTTTGAGTATCTTCTAACTGTAAGGGACTGTGCCCTGAGCCAGAGATTCCAAAATTAATAAATATGGTTCTCTCAATATCTGGAGAAGATCAAAAGCAGATCAATTACAGGCAAGGTTAAGGAAAACTGGAAGAAGAAAACTCTGACATTAATGGAGCCTGCTTAAGTAAAAACATAAAGTAGTGGAAATGTTTAACAAATATGAAGGCTAGAATTCAAAATTAGAACAGAAGCCAACTAGTCATAACACAGAATGGTTGTAGCTACGGAAAAGTAGACTCTCTGAGAAGAACTGGGTTTTCCTGCCCTACACACACAAGATGGGTTTTTAAAACATATACCTATTAGAAAATGAAAACCTAGAGAGAGTCAGCAAGAAGAGAGTTAGCGTAGGAGAGTACAATGGGAGCAGAAAGAAGTTTTGAAATTTTGCCAAAGAACACTTTTGCAGCTGCCTGTCTTTACCAAGATAAAGTATTAGCTTGTGTTGACTGTGTATTTTTTAAGAGTTATCTCTAATGGAATACCTTGATTTCCCCAGCTTTAAGAATGAGAAAGAAATCTCCTCTTTGATTTTATGATAGATGTTATTATTACTCTTTAAAAGTGCTTTTCAGAGGGCCTGCCTGGTGGTGCAGGCGGTTGAGCGCAGTGCTATGAAGCTGTCTGCAGCCTCTGCAGTGCCGGTTCGATCCCTACTGGCCTCAGAGCAACCCACATGGCGAGCAGACCTCTCCTGTCTTGCCCGCTGCTCCCCTCAGCAGTGTATTTTGTCAGTCTGCCTGTTCTGTTCCCTGCTCTGTCTCTGGTGAAACCTCTCACCCTCCTGTGCATCTAGCCTGTACCCCGGCTCTTGTATAAATAAAATAAATCTTTTTTTAGTGTTTCAGTGTTTACTAGTATTTAATAGTGAAACACTATTTAGTGTTTCAGTTGAGCACTAAGGTATATAAGTCTTGCAAAAGTTGGTAATCTTGGGCCTCCCCGATGGCGCAGTGGTTGAGCTCTGGGTTGTGAAACTGATGCAGCCTCTGCAGCGCCAGTTCCATCCCCGGCTGCCGGGCGAGGGTCCCACATGGCGCACAGACCTCTCCTGCCGCCCGCTGTTCCCCTCAGCAGTGCACTTGTCAGTCTGCCTGTTCAGCTCTCCTCTCTGGCTCTGGTGAATTCTCTCATCCTCCCGCGCTTCTGACTGTACCCAGTGCTTGTGTAAATAAATAAATAAATAAAAGTTGGTTATCCTACTAAGGTCATTGTTTTTTTGTTATCATTAAGTTGCCTAATAGGTAGTAGTGCTGAAGGAGACTGAATAAAACATTGAAGTGAACACTGGAGGAAAAATTTATATCTGAGACCTGTAAGCTGTCACTTTGTTCACTGTTTCCCAATACCCTGAAGGCTTAATCATGCTTTCCATGTAGTTTACATGTGTAGACTCTTTTCTTCATTATGTTACCAATTTCCTCTTGTCTCCACTGTACTATAGCAATCATCTTTGTCATTTTTCAATTGGTGTTCTGGTGGCTGTTGTCATGTTACATTCATTTTTAGATGTTCCTCAAACACATGAGGTGATGTGCAGTTTTCCAACCATGTGATCTTTCCTTTCAAGTTTTGTATCTTCTATGGAAAAGAATTTTGCTCTCATCTTTGACAGCTGCTGAATGAGAGATTGCAATCTCGTTTCTCAGTATCTTCTATTTAGCAACATCATGAATAAACAACATTTTAGGTGGTTGATTTCCAAAAAATGTTTCCTGTCAAGTTCATGTCATGATTTTGGAAGTCAGGGGAAACTTCTTTTCATTTGTGATGTTCTATAATCTCATTTGAAAAGTCCAAATTATGATTTTGTTCTTCCTAAGGTTTATTTTATCCATAATCTAAAACTGGGAAGAAAATGTAGTTCAATTCTATTTTGTGTGTTGTTTGATATTGACGGTATCCTCTATGTCAGTTTTACCTTTATAATGGTGGTATATCCATCAACTGAATTATGATATTTTTTACTAACAATTTTAGTTATTGTTGCTATATTTTAAATTGAATGCTCCCTACCAGTAGTCAGTGTCTAAACATTTTTTCAGTGATCATTTTTAGAGTACCATGAGATTTTAAAAACTTTGTTGCATTTTGTACATACAAATATATCATACAAGAAAGTTGAAAAGAGAATATTGTCCTTTTGTAGACCTTTCCTTCCAACCCTCTCTGTTTTCTCTCAAGTCCTTAAAATTCTTAGAAAAAAAGAAATTGGGATATAAATTAGACATTTCAGAATTGGTCTCACTCAAAACTAAGAGAATGAAATGAAAGTCTTTTAAGTATGGTCCAAATCTTTTATTTGCTGTTTTCATCCATACTTCAGGATCTAACTTTCAGTGGTTCTTGTTGGGTGCTCCAGTTTAGGCTACTCTTGCATTATACCACTATAGGATTATTTATACAGAGGTAGCTCAGCACAGTTGTTGAATGTATAGTCTTAGAAGACTGACCTAAGCCTGTTTCTTTTTTTTTTTTTTTTTTTTTAAAAAAATTTTAATATATTTTACTATTATTTCTATTATCCATATAATCTTCATACAAAATTATTTTTCATTATTACTTCAAATATTTGTTTTATGAGTCACAATATTTTTTTTTTTTCTTTTCTTTTTTTTTTTTTTTTAATATTAAATTTTATTTTTATATTCCCCCATACAATTGCAAACGCCCCATTCTGACCCCAATCCTTCCCCTCCCGCCCCCCACCCCCCAACAAGTGTCTCTGGTTCATAGTTTTCTGTTGATCCTGATTTTCACTTTCTTATATTCATTTTCCTGGTCCCTTATTTAAGTTTTCTAGATTCCTGCTATGAGTGAGACCATCCGGTATTTTTCTTTTTCTTTTTGGCTTATTTCGCTGAGCATGATCCCTTCCAGTGCCATCCATGTTGCTGCAAATTGCATGTGTTTATCTTTTTTGAATGCTGAGTAATATTCCATGGTATATATGTACCACATCTTCTTGATCCAGTCATCTATTTTTGGGCATTTGGGTTGTTTCCAAAGCTTAGCTATTGTAAACAGTGCTGCTATAAACATAGGAGTGCAGGTGCTCTTTGGAATTGATGTTTCTGTGTCCTTTGGGTAAATACCTAGGAGTGGAATTGCTGGATCATATGGAAGCTCTATGTTTAGTAGGTCCAGAAATCTCCACACAGCTCTCCATAGTGGTTGGACCAGTTTGCACTCCCACCAACAGTGCACAAGAGTTCCTTTTTCTCCACATCCTCGCCAACATTTGTTGTTGCTAGTTTTTTTAATATGTGCCATTCTCACTGGTGTGAGATGGTATCTCATGGTAGTTTTGATTTGCATTTCCCTGATTACAAGTGATGTTGAACATTTTTTCATATGTCTGTTGGCCATTTGCATTTCCTCTTCAGAGAAGTTTCTTTTTAGCTCTTCTGCCCATTTTTTGACTGGATTATTTTCTTTGTTGTTGCTGAGTCTCATCAGCTCTTTGCAGATTTTTGTGATCAGTCCTTTATCATTAGTGTTGGGTGCAAAAATGTTCTCCCAGTTGGTGGGGTTTCTCTTTGTTTTTGTTATTGTCTCTTTTCTAAGCCTGTTTCTTTTGGGATTTATGTCGCTTACCCTCTCATTTCACCAATTTTCTCATATGTATAATGGGGATAATAGAACTAGTATTCACATTATCAGGTTCTTTTAAGAATTAAATGAATGACTATATGCAAAGTATTTATGTTAGCGGCACAAAGTAGGGATTAGATAGATAGATAGGTAAATATGTATATACACATACATATACATACATATAGATCCCTATATATGTATATGTGTGTGTATCATAGATGAAGAACTTTATATCCAGTCTCATATTTTGGTACAGGGCTACTCGACAGCAAATTCACTAGTGTGATATTCATAGTTTTATTTTGGCAGCCACACATCTGCTCACTTGTTTCCAATTAAGTCCCATGGATGTCCTGACTAATGTGGAAGAAATTAGTAAGTCTAATTCATTTGCATTGTAGCAGAGTATAAGGAAAACTTCCTTCTTTTCAGTTGTGATTGGACTTAAAATTGTTTTAATAGAGTTAATATTTTAAAGGAATTAGTGTATCATTAAGTTCCAAGCACTTTCTCCTTGAACTTCTTCAATTCACTCATTCCATGCCAATTTTATGTAATTCAATCAATTTTTGTACCTTCTAAAATGTTTATTATTACTTATCCTACTGTTTTACAACATTATAATAGAGTTCATTCCTGAAGCTAGGGGAATTCCTTTAATCAGCAGTCTTTCAATGACCTATGGCCAGGCAGGACTGTGGTTTCTTTCAGTTGCAATCAGAATACACTTCCATAGTTCAGTGGGGATTTCTCTACCATTTTCCTTCTACAGAAGCTGATTATGGAAAGCTATCATTCAGTAAAAAGTATAAACGCTTGTCTAATTTGCTTGCAGTTCACAGTCCTTTAGTCAACTACAGCTGTAAACTATCAAAAAAGTAGGATTTACTGAGCTATCACTCAAATTCCTCCTTGATTCAAGTTCTTAAGTTTCAGGATTGCTTCAGTATTAGGGACAATGCATCAACACTCAAAAGAGTATTACACAGTATAGCTAAAGTCAGTCTAATGGGGAACACCATTTTTCACAAGCTCAGAAGAGTATACTTTTGGTCTCTCTGTCAAATAAGTGGACCACCAGTGGAATTATAAATAGTTCTTCTCAGCATTCTCATCCTTCCCTTTCATTCAACTCCAGGTTCTTGTAGTAGGGCAAACAATTTCAGAAAGTTAAATTTTGTTTTTAAGTGAAGCTATTTGTCACTGGTAACTAATCTAAAATAATTCTAAACATTGCCTAATACATGAGTGTACAATCATCATTATAAGGATGTAGTCCACTAACGATGTTGTAGTCTTAGGTTTTCATGTTTGGCCTTTTTGCCTTGATAGCTTTGCTTCTGCCTGTCCTATTTTTGTAATCTACCTTTGGTCACCTAATCCTTGTTCACATGAACACAAATAGTATCTGGTGTTATTAGTACTGTATTTGACATGTGAACACTCTTATTAGTACTGTATTTGACATGTGAACACAAGAGTGATACAGTTCTGCCTCTGCAACCAAAAATTAGGCAAAGAGATAAAATAACATTATGATCTATAACCAGACTATGAGCAACACCACTGTTCTATCATATAAGCATAAAAATTTAAAGATAATACTGACAGAATTTATTAATTACATATTTGATAGATGAACTTAAAATAGAACTCTGACTCTTAAAGACATGTATCTAGATTGTTTTTGAAAATCACAAAAATAAAGACAAATTATGCTAGGAGGAAGACAACTAGAAAAGCATATAACTGTATATATATATATAAAATTCTCTAAAATATAAAATGTCATTGAAATGCTAAATTATAAAAATAATTTCTAAAACTCTGCAATAGATACAAATTTTTGTAGTAACCTAGAAAAAGCAACAAAACTGCTATGAAGTAGCAAACCAGCTTTAGAATGGGCTTTTAAAGATCAGCACTCACATTTTTTTTAAGAATTATTTATTTATACATGTAAGAACTGAGGTGTAGGCCAGAGGTGAGGGGGGTAAGAGGATTCACCAGAGAGAGTGGGGAGCAGAAAATTCAGATCTACTGAAATACGCTGCTGAGGGGAGCAGCGGGTGAGACAGGACAAGTCTGCTGTGCCATGTGGGTTGCTCCCTGGCAGGCCAGGGATCAAACTCATGCTGCAGTGGCTGGCGATAGCTTGATAATGCTGTGTCTTCAACACCTGCACCACCAGGGAGGCCCAGCACTCACATTTATAACCGTAGCTTTCTAGCCAACAGACTGCTTAGCTCCTTCTGTTGCTCCTACAGTTATAGTTTTGTTAGGCATCTGCTCAGACTCTTGGTTATGAAAAGAAAGCCCTGACCTTATGATGACACATCACTCTCTAGTCAAAAAGAATGGAAAGTCTCAATCAGATTCACTTATTTGGACAGTTTTAATGGCTGAAAATAATATAGTTATTCAAAATAGAATTTCATATTTATTAAAGCCATATTTTTTTAGCTTTATGTGCTAGCTATCTGCAAAGTACTTTACATACTTCATTGCTTTTAATTCTTATAGTAATCCCATCAATAGGATTCCAGATAGTAATTATTAGTCCCTTGTCATAGGGAAGAACTAAGGCTAAATTATTTTTTTTTTAATTCCACCAATTCAGACATATGAACAACTTTCTGTCTTTTCATTTGCCCATCATACATTTATTCAACAAATGGTTAAGGAACATCAGGTTGTGGGCACTGTGTCAGGATCTACTTACGTATCAATGAACAAAGGACAGAGTGCCACCAGAGGAGCCATTTCACTTGACTGTTAGACTCAAATATGCCAAATGATATACAGGTTACCTTAACTTCATATCTGTCCAATATGAGAAAGCCAGTATAGCCTATCACTGTCTCTCAGTCATGAACAGTAGCATATGTGTCCATTTGGCTAACCAGGAGACCTGCTATCATTTTAGAGTGTGTTAAGAAATGTCGCTGAATGAATAATATGTTCTAGTCAGTCTTTTTATTCACTGATGCTTCTTTTTAACACCCACAAGTGTTAATATGTTGTAAACTTTTTCTCCTTTATATCTAGTATCAGAGAATAAAATGTTAGGGACTTCAAATTGAAGAAAACTGAAAAGAACATATTTAAAGTCATAGGATGTTTCATTTTGTTCTAATTTAATTTGGGGTGTGTTCAGTTTGTAATCTTTTAAAAAATTAAAGGAATTTCTTATATATATCTATATATACCTTTTACACTCAACAGTGTTACATTGCTATGACAATTACTATATCAAAGTTTTCTACTTCATTGCCTATGATGTAACACATTGGTTTTCAGGAGAGAAATTAGGACAATGGACTGTTGGTATTAGGGTGAAAATATAATTAGTATTGATTTCATTTGAAGGTTCATTAAAAAAACAAACAAACTTAATGACCAAGATGATTTTAAGTGGAACCTGCAAGAGACACTAATAATAAAGAGAGCACAGTCTCTCTGATATATATTTAATGCTACCACACAGGGAATTCATGGCAGGTAAAATTTCAGTTACAGAAACCAAATAAACCGAATGTACAGAAATGGATTGCCATAATTTCAGATGAATCAACAATACATGTTCTCTGGCACAGTTTTTATTAGAAATGAATTGAAAAATTTTATTGTATACTAAGTAAATATATGATGATAACCCTAAGCTCTCTTGCACTGTTAATTTCCCCTTGATGAATTAAATGCAATTTTCTGGCCTACTAGTTTCACTAAAGAAGGTAATGACTAGAGTAAAAGTCTAATCAGCTGCCAATCAGGATTCCTTGAAGTGCAGAGTATCAACTATTGAAGCAATTTTTATAACTCATAAAAGCACTTATGTTCCATGATGTGTCATAAAACCTGTGATGAACATCTAACATTGATGAAGCTAACTTATTTCTCAAGTGTTTTTTTCCAAAACAGCTTTAACACATTTAACCAAATCTTTTATTAATATTCAAGTCTATTAATATAATACCAACATAGTATTGTTGTATAATCCAGCAACAGTAGGATAATTAGTTATATATAAATGTCAATCACAGAACTCAGTGGATAAATCATAAAAAAGTTATAATGGTGGTGTTTTTTTCTTCCCTAGAAAGGAAATTGGTCTTTCTTCTGATAACGTTGGAGTGAATTTTTATTTTTAATGTTGTAGAAACAAGGCAACACCTTTCACCTTCATTCTCTGAATCATTTATGTTGTCATGAAACCTTTATTCTTAACATAATGGTGCAGTTTTATTAAGGACAAGTTATTTAAACTCATTAATTTATTTATCATTTATCAATTTAGTACAAGAATATAGTTACCTTGGTGTCTCACATTAAAAGTAGCCTTTGAATATATTATGTAATTACATTTCTTCACCATGACATCATACTGTGCAGAAGTTTTTTTTAGTCTGATATGGTCCCATTTGTTTTTATCTTGCTGTTGGAGTCAGTCTTAGTTTTTGTACCTTGATTGTATATCAAGTAGAGAAACTAGGGAAATTATGGACTAAGACTCACTTGTACCTTTGATTCCTGACAGGACACACAGCCCTTCAAACTCTCAGTGACATTTCTTAATGTGCCCCTTGTTAACAGGATACATAAATATTCCTGCCACTTCTCCAGTTTGGGGGGATATTATCCCTCAGAATATTATCCCTTAGATTGATAGCCATCATTCAAGTGCATATATATGTATATATATATATTCCTGAGAATGGCTGCTTTCATGATTACTTCTAAGTTACTCTTTCCCCAAGTAAACAAGTCTAATTTTCCTCATTGATTCAGAAAAACCATACCTACCATTTTTTTGTTGTTGATGTTCAAAAGTTCATCCTTCCCAGGTAAGACAAAACTGTTTTTTACTAGACAAAGACCTTTAGTGGAAGTATTCAAGTTTTACTTTGCCTCCCTAGTCCCTGACACATAGTGCTCAATGCATGTTACTGAGTGGTGACTGTTTAGAATAATAATAGCTAATATTTATGTGGCATTAGAAATGAATAGAGTCATCATACAGGCTAGGAATAATCTGCTATTCTCTAAATTCATATGATTTAATTTTAATTGGGAAAAAATATAGCCTAAATATTAGAATAGTTTTTATGTAGGATGACTGTACAGTTGAGTAGTTCACTACTTACATAAATGCAAATATAAGTATTTATATCCTAAGTTAGATATG
Organism: Talpa occidentalis; assembly: GCF_014898055.3. Lineage (NCBI taxonomy): Eukaryota > Metazoa > Chordata > Mammalia > Eulipotyphla > Talpidae > Talpa > Talpa occidentalis. Next base: position 74,835,458 of record NW_023600993.1, on the reverse strand, counting down.
TCATTTGTAAAATGGACAAAATGATTTTTATAAGACCCTCTTAACTGCAACTACTCATATTGTTAGCAGGCAGACTGAGGGGTGCCCCAGACCCCTCAAAATTGCATGCTTTAAATGGGTTCTGCCATGTACCACATAAAGACAAACTAATTACTTAGTATATAAATCCTTGAATACAAAAGAACGTTAGTATGCATAGCATAGAGAAGAGAGAAAGGGTAATAGTTTCCCAATGAAACACCCAAAGTTACCCATCTCCTCATAGCCAAATGCCCAGGCAAACAGGGTCAGCCTGAAGCAGGGCCGCTGAGGGCCAAAAGCTCTCCACAAGTCTAAGGCACTTTCTGGAGGGGAACCATAGGAAAGGGGCCAAAGGAGCCAGCAAGTCTGGAAGGAACGGAGCAAAATCAAATTATAAGTCGAGATAAGGCTAACATTCTCAGCCCTCCCATGGTCTCTCACCTACATCTCTTAGTGTCTCCTTCCTTGTCCTGCAAGGCTTAGGTGCAAATCTAAGGCTGAGAAGCAAGTATAGCTTCTGCTGCACATGTCTCTCTGCTGCATGGCTCCTTCAATTCTTCTCTCCTAGTCCTTTATAGGTTCCCCTTGCTGCTCAGCTCTACCCTTCATTAGGTGGGGCAGGGAACATGGAACCTCCCTTTCTTATTTATTTATTTATTTATTTATTTATTTTTAAAGATTTATTTATTTATACAAGAACCGGGGTACAGGCCAGATGTTTGGGAGGGTGAAAAGATTCACCAGAGACAGAGTGGGGAACAGAATAGGCAAGTGGTTGAGCACCGCACTGTGACACTGTCTGCAGCCTCTGCAGCATGGGTTCAATCCTGGCCAGCGGCGAGAATCCCACATGGCAAAGCAGACCTCTCCTGCCTTCCCTTTTTAAATACCACTGTTACAAAATGATATTTAAAATCTGATTTCCTTCCAATAATCTTTCTATAATCTATTACTTTTTTAAAAAATCTATGCATTAAATGGTACTCAAAAATGACATCAAAACAAGAAGTATCAAAATGTTTAGGTACCAGAAAATAGCACCTAATATGTATATTCATATTTCTCTCTTTTTGTTCATTAACATATATAAACCTCTCATACACACATAATTTTTGTTTTGTTTTATGAAAATGGAGTTATACTATACATATAACTCTGTGACTTATTCGTGTAAGAGAGTATGGTCACCATTTATTCGGATCCTGATAAAGATCTACTTTGTGTTTTTAATAACTGCATAGTATTTCTATACCTTGTATCATTATATATTTAACCAAGAACATTTCTATTAAGCACCAATTAATCTACTATTTCTAGGACTTTAAGTTCTTGTTTCTCATCTGGAAAGTAGAGGGAAAAATATGAAATCCATAGTTTTTCCTCAAATTGCTACATGCAATGGGTCTATAAAATGACCCCTTAAAACTGATGTGCTTTCTTGAAGTCCTGTGAGTATTGAAGTCCAGATGTCTGAACTCCTCTACTTCACACAAAGGTCCCATACATAAGACCTCCCTGGCCAATTTAGTTGAAGAAGTGATTCTACCTTAGTATATGGATAAAAATAAAAAGAACAGTAATTTGTGTTCTAATATCCAGAATATCTTTCCCTATCATGGGTTTAGTCAGCACTTCCATAATACAAGGACTGTGTGGTACAGCACTTCCATAATACAAGGGCCGTGTGGTAGGAAAAAAAGAATTTTAGAAATTACTGAGATTGGAGCTAGTATAATTGACTCCCCACTCTATTGCCCTCCCACCTCTTCCCCCAAAACAAGGCACAGTAAATTTCCTCAGGAATAGCACCACAGTGACATATCTAAGTTCTATTATCATGGGCAGTGATGTCTGGACACTACCAATTTAAGTCTTCAGAGAAGTGCATCTTCATTCAGAGGTAATAGCAAGACCACAGATGATGGCCACAGCCTTGGTGGGAAGCTTAAGCAAGATATAGCTTCTGATGAGATTGAGAAGGGCCAACAAGACCTTAGGCTAGTGAGTCAAGCTTCAGGGCAGGAGTGCATTTTTCTCAAGTATAGACTGCTAGCAGCTGGGATTGGAGCTTGATCATAGGGTTAGACATATATATGGTGCCTAGCATTTAGCTGTAGATCTGAAAATTTGCCCTTGTAAGTTTGCCCTGGGTAGACTAGATGTCTGATTTTGGGTCTAGAGGCTAATCCAGGACCCTTCTTTTGTTAGAAATCCACATCTAATACATGCCCAAACTAGGTTCTCATTGAGTCAGAGGCTGGGTGGGGCTAAGCCTACAGAGTGAATTTCCTCAATTCTTGCCTGGGGTTCCAAGTGGGGCATGCATAGACTGATAACAACTTGTTTTTTCAGTGCTTCTGCAGATTGAAACCTTAAGTTGCGCCAATAACTTTTTTCTCGAAAAAGTCAAATTCACACCTTCATAATGAAAAAAGGAGGTAGAACTGATGTTTTATCACCTCTTTTTACTGCCCAATCTTTGTATATCATTTTATCAATCTCAGGGTTTCTCAGTTCCAGGTACTTGAATTATTGATATGTAAAAATCTGTGTCTGCTGATGCAAGTTGCTAGTGGCAGGCATGTTTTCCTACTTGGAAAAGAAAGAGTAGGGTGTGGATGAGGTGTAGAAAACCTAAACATCTTGTCATGTAAACATGTCCTGATCTGACTTTTTATCTGTTAAACAGTTGATTATTTGTACAGACTTCCTGTTTCCTTCAGGTAAAATTGTTGATATCCCATTAATTTCTCCCAGTCCCTTCCCTTAGTTTTCAGCTTTGAGCTTTTAAAAAAAGTGATAGTGGAAATTAGAATTTTAGGCATAGTTTTCAATAGTTCTCAATCATTAGAATGTTAAGGTTCTACTGTCAAAATTAATAATTATTGTTTTTCTTATAGATTGAAAATTCAAATGGAACTTATTCAATATTTCATTTGTCCAGGTAGACTGATAGCAAACAACTATTTTTCTGTGATGACATAATCCTAGTGGAGATTACTTCCTCTTATCTTTTTCTACTGTCTCCCTAGAAAATGATGAGCTTTTTAAAGAGAAAAAAATAAATCCATTCCATTTTGAAAAAAAATTAGTTGATAATATACCTTAATAATACCACATATCAAAGTACAGCCTTTAGTATAGTTTCCAGAAGCAATTGTAAGAGGAAACCTTAAATAATAAGTTGTCTCATGTTATTTGATCTATGATAAGCTTTCAGTGCCAAAACAATAAGGGTAGGTAAGGTATAAGCAGTATTTTCAAAGTGACTGAAAGCTGAACATTGTGACATTGTGAAAACAAGAGATCAGTGGAACAGAGACAGGTATAGAACAAGAGACATGAGTCCCCATAGGATCCCAATAGGAGTAAAGTCCAACATAGGGTGGTCAGGTAAATAGGCTTTCTTCCTGCAATGTTAACTTACTATGTTAGTGAGCACTTTTCATCCCAAGACAGGGACAGCATATGCAGCATTTCCCAAACTTGTATGAGCAGAAGATTCCACTTAGGAGCATTTTGTTTGAGGAGGATATGATGATATGCTTAAGAGAAAAGAGTCCTAAAAGGAGTTTTAGTTGCTAAGAGGCTCTTTTATTCATATATAAGAAATTGGCACCTCCACAGAATGAGTAATAACTGGACCTAATTCTTAACAGACATGAGAAAGGACCAGAAGAAGAGAGGAAAAGACAAGAAGCTTGAGGAAAGGGCAGGGCTAACAAAAACAAGGCTTTGACTGGAGCATGATTTCTAATCCCTGATGATAAAAGCTGAGATAAACTTGACCAAGAGTGTATATAGGAGACTAATGAATGACACAGGGAGAAACTGTAAATGCAGTGCTTAGATAGGAACTCCTGGATCATTTGACTATAAACTCAGTCCTGAGTCAAATCATTATATTGTAAAACAAAATCAAGAACCAAATGTAGTTTACATAATAACATGTGAGAAAGCCCAAGCATGAGGAAGCCCCAGTGATATTGATGTAATTCCTGTATCAGTATATGTACCCCTCCAGATCCTGTGTATTACTTGTATCTGATATCTTCGCAGCTGTGGTGACCAGTTATGCATGGACTCCAGCTGCCTCCATCCATACAGGCCCAACTCACAGTACTTCACTAAATCCCATTCCCACTCTAGATTTCTGCATTGCTGCTTTCTGGGGAACTCAGACTAAGGCTGTATCTCATTTATTTAGCAGGTGTTGTTTCTTGTTATTCAGAGAGTAATTATAAATGTATTCATATTAAGATAAAACCCAGTAGAAATTCTGGTAGAGGTTTGGTCATATGATAAACAGTTGCAGTTAGAAAAGCCCTAAAAACTAGCTGTTCACTAAACAGACTCCAAGGCAGGGACACAGAGATACTCAACCAGGGTGAGTCACCCCACCAATATTTTGAAAATATGATTGCCTCACATTTTATTTTCCATACATTGGTTTATTTTAATTATAAAACTTTAAACAGTTGGCTCTTGAGGATCCACCTTCATAAATTTCTCTCTTAATCTAAACTACAATTGACCTGTAAGTAATGAATTCCGAGTTTTGGTTTTAATATTAATTTTAATTCCTTCAAAATTATAGTGGAAAGTCACTTTGCTATAATGTTTTGCAGCATTTATAGATACCATTGACATTGCTGTTATTTTCTTATCACTCAAACATATTCCTTATTCCTTTAAAATTCTACTTTTTCTTTTCCTTTTAAATTGTATTGCTTTTTATTGAGGTAAATAGTTTACCAGACTTTGTGATTTAAGGGTATAGGTTCATACCTCCTGAGATATATGTTACCACAGCACAACCACCACCAAAGCACAAGTAATCCTCCCCATAGATTATTGGGCCCTTTATTGGTTCCCCATCCCCTGCTCTCCTATTCCGGTAGCTTCATTCTATAGTCAGATTTCTAGGATTTGTTTTGGTTTAGTTTTTTTTTTTTTTCTTTTCCTTTGTCTTTATAGCCCATGAGTGAAATCATTTGATATTTGTCTTTTTAATCTACTCATCTGTGCTTGGGCATTTAGGTTGTTTCCATAACTTGGTTAATGTAAATAACACTGTGATGAACATTGGAGCAAATAGATCCCTTCTAATTAGTGTTTCTGTATTCTTTTGATATATACCAAGAGGTAGAGTTGCTTGATATATGGTAGATCTATTTTTATTGTTTTTGAGAAACCTCTACACTCTTTTCCACAAGGCCTGAGCCATTCTACATTCCCACCAATACTGTATGAAGACTCCTTTTCCTCCACACCCTTGTCAACACATGTTGTTTATGGCCTGTTTGATATGGGCCATTCTCACAGGTGTAAGATGGTATCTCATTGTGGTTTTGTTTTGCATTTCCCTAATAATAAGTGATGGTGAGCAGAATTCTACTTTTTCTTATCTAATTTCTCTCCCTTTTTAATGTTAGGGAAAATTAGGTCAGATTATTTGACCACTGAGTTTAACAACATAATAGTAATTACATACTATAAAAAAGTTTGAAAGTTAAAAACACCACTACAAAGTTCTTGCAAGCATAATTCAAGAACACTCGACATTTCAGCATACAAGTGGATTATGTGTTCATGTATTAAAGACCTTGGTACATTCACACTACAAAACAAGGAATTCCAAAACTCCAGACCCTTTGACAAAAATGACTTCAAGCTTATCTAAATATACAAATGAGGGTGATGGGTCTCTTCTTGCTTCTTGTCCTTGGCAAAAGTCTTTATGGTTGCATATAACCTTCTAAAATCATTTTCCTCATTCCCAACAGCTATTTATTTTAGTGCTGGGAAGGAATTAGGCCTTTAGCAATGTGGCAGTCTCTTTTGTGCTTGGGCTTCCTGGCATGTGGTAATGGACCTTATGATCCTTGTCCCCATGACAGTATAGCAATATGGTTAAGACTAAGGTTTGGAGTTAAAAAATTCAGGATTTCCAATCTTGCCCCATCATTTACTAGCCCTGCATGGACTCCAGCTGCCTCCATCCATACAGGCCCAACTCACAGTACTTCACCAAATCCCATTCCCACTCTAGATTTCTGCATTGCTGCTTTCTGGGGAACTCAGACTAAGGCTGTATCTCATTTATTTAGCAGGTGTTGTTTCTTGTTATTCACAGAGTAATTATAAATGTATTCATATTAAGATAAAACCTAGTAGAGATTCTGGTAGAGGTTTGGTCATATGTATACTGGCAGTAAGTTGCTTATTTTGATTCTCAGCTCCCATATTTGTAAAATGGGAGTACTGTCATTCACATCATAAGTTCACCATGAAATTTAAATGCTACTAATGTGTGGTGACTGACTGTTAGCCTCCTGCCTGTATTCCTAGGGCCCACATTTATACTCCTCAGGTTCCGGTGCCTGAGAACATTTCCTGCTCTTTCCTTCATTCTGCAGCAGCACGGTGGCCCATTCACAAAGCAAACCAGAAATCTAGAAAAATAATGTTTCCAAAAGCAGTCTCATATTTGGAATATCTTTGAGGCACATTGCAAACATTTTCCAGAGTTTTCTGGTAGGGAACTTTAGTTGTCTTTAGAAGTTAATTGCTTGATAGCACCTCCTTCCTTTTCCTTCCTTTTCTTATTTCTCCTTCCTTCCCTGACTTGTTTTCCTGGGATTTTCCTTCAAATGAATTACTTGCCTTAAATCCTTATCTCTCAGGATATGAAATAACTCAATATAAGATCTGAAAATCACTTAGTGCAGTGTCTGGCATATAACAAATGATAATAGGTATTGATTTTAGAAGTTACACTTAGTTTTATTAAAAAACTAAGGATCCTATTTTTAAAAATCGCTCTTATTGTTGCCATATTTACTACTCTTATTTTTTTACCATTTCTGTTTGTTAAAAAAATAATCTAGACAATGACTTTGTAGTCACTATTTTTTTTGCCTTTTAAAATAAATATTTCTGACACCTACTTTTTGGTTTGGCAGTAATAGGTAGTAATAAGGTAAGAAATAATAAAAGGATAATTTTTAATGTGTAGGTAAGAAAATTTGTATTTGCATCTGATATCCTTGTAGAAAAGCGAGAGTTCTCTAGTTCACCAAAAGGGCTCCAATTCCCCCTTTTAGTGAACACTTAGTATTGATAGTATGTTATGATAAATTAACTGTAATACCTTTGGAGGCCAAGTGTCTCAGAAAAAAGCAACAGTAACATCTTAGGCAAAATGGAAAGCATTAGAATCACACCTGTATCTCATTAATTTAAACCAAGGTTTGGATTTCACAGAAAGCAATTACTAGGATGGATTGAGTTCTTTCATGTACAGTGTCTCTCTCTCTCTCTCTGTGTGTGTGTTTGTGTTTAATTGCAAGACTTTGTTCAATATTTTTTCAAACCGTAGCTGCCCTCAACAATATTTAGAACTAGTAGCCTTTGGTTACTTCAGTGTTTGTTTCTTTTCTGTTTATTGGAATGGTTGTTATCACATTAAAAAACTGGATTAGATATAGGGGAATGGCCTGTTTTGTGTCTTTATTCTTAAAAAGTGTAGCTCATTGTTAATGGAATCACACTGTGAGAAATGTTCTAATAATCTAATACAAAGCTTATGTTTAAGTCAAAAGTAGATGTAATGTGTGGTTGGAGTATGTATTATGTTCACACTGTGTTTTGCTGAACACACATTCCCTTTGCCTCTTCTGCCTGATGAAGCAGCATTTCTATGCATTAATATTCAGCACTATATGTAAATGAAGTTCATATTATTGCTGAAAAATTAATATAGTTTCTACTTAAGTAGAAACTAAAGCCCTGTAATTAATCAATAAAGATATTGACCTGTGTTCACTCAATATTGACCTGCGTTCACTCAAAACTGTTGTTCCTATTGAACATTTTAGCTATAATGAGTTAATTGGCTTTCTATGAAATGATAGCAGCTAACCTAAATCCCAAAGGTCTATGGCATCTTTTCATTTTCTCAGTATCCTTTTTTGACTATTGCTTAACACATAGGGACTGATTTTTACTTCCCAGAAACAGTGGAAGTAGCTTTAGGGTCACTTGCCTACTTTTATTATTGAAGAAATCAAGGTTTATAAGACTTTAAGACTTCTTTAGAGTCACCTTGCTATGTAAGGGACATGAGTTGAAGTACAACCCAGTTTACCCATAGCCAGTTCATTTCTCTTTAATTTAGTTTTCCTATTGACTTTCTTTTGGAATTTCTATAGCTTATGACTTCCCCTGTCATGTCCCATACAATAAGATCATAGTGGTTATGGAAAATTGGAGCTACAAGGATCTTCAGAGATATCCTACTTTTACCCCTTTTATACATTTAGGGGGAAACTGAGAGTAGATGCCAATTTTTTTTTTTAAGATTTATGTATTTATGCATACAAGAACTGGGGTACAGGCTGCTGGCGGGGTTGAGAGGATTCACCAGAGACAGAGTGGGGAGCAGAACAGGCAGATCGACTGAAATACACTGCTGAGGAGAGCAGCGGGAAAGATAGATGAGGTCTGCTACATCACATGGGTAGCTCCCTGGCCGGCCATGGATCAAACTCATGCTAAGGATAGCTTCACAGTGCTGTGTTTAACATCTTGAGACACCAGAGAGGACCGAGATGGCAAAAACATTTATACAGCCAATTTGTGATCTCATTTATACCCATTCTAACTTTGAAACAGTGGGAAATGAAACTGCTTTCAAAGCTCAAGCTTTATTGTTCCCTCATACAAGTTTAAGAGACAATTTGTGACACCATTCATTTCCATGTGGTCCCAAAAGAAGTTCATCCCCTTTCTCCACTGTACAGATTAACCGGTTTATTCATGTATGTCCTCTGAAATAGATAATGCATGTAGGCTGAAACATAGCTTATAAAGAAAATATATTCATGTTTTATTATGATACATTCAACCACATTTTATTAATATTATGATTAAAATATGTGACCCAGGGTTGTTTCTAGAAAAATGACAGACAGTGAGGAGTTTGGCTTCAGCCCAGGAACTGTTCTGGTTAACGATGTTTTTACCACAGGGTTGTATTGTATTCAGTTTGTTTTCTAGTACTATTGTTAGTGAATTGTGGACATTTTCAAAATTGCTATCTCTATTTTAGAGTAGTATTTTCTCTCTATGCTGTCTTGGGTCTATTTGTTTCCCAGAACATGAATTAAGAGTTAAAGATGTTCATGAACATCCACTATACTCTACACCTCACAACTGCTTTACATAACTTGGTGTGCATACCTGTTATAAGATGTATATAATACACAACATTCACACATACACATACCTATACATTCTTACAATAGGGGAAATGTTTACTGGTTTTGATAAATTTTTGTTTCATACATCTGTGCTTTATTTTACATTTTCCAATGCGTTAACTTTATGGATTTTCAAATCCATGTACCAAAGAATATTTACATAATTTTGAATATGTTGATTCAAAATCATTTAAAAATATAATCTAATAAGTTACATTGCCTCATTCAATGATTTAAGTTAGCATTCATCTCTAAGTATGTTATTACTTATTCATTAACTGAAGCCCTTTAATTTTATATTTCGCTCTAGGCAATTGTGACTTATTTGGTGCTTGTTAAGCCACTTTAGACAAGTAAATAAAATCAGATGAAAAACCTCAGCAACAGCTAGAAATAAACCAGTAGTTTCTGTTTGGGTTTGGCAGAATGAAGCACTGCAGGGCTGCACGTGGAGAAATAGCAGCCAGAACTGTTACATGCTGTGAGAAAAGATTACATATCTCTGGGGCTTTGGCCTCCTATGTACTAGGGTTTCCTTTTTATTTATTTATTTTTTGTCCATGAAAAGTGCCACCTGTGTGGCTGGGCAAGAATATTAAAATAATTAAGTCATTATCACAAGGGTAATAGCATATGCCTTTCTGGTTTGACAGTGATAAGAAAAACTTAAACAGAAATAGATAAAGCAATGTTGAACAATATGAAAAGGCTCTTTGAGAGGTTTATTTTTGTTGTTTTAAATTTTCCTTCACTAGTATTTAGTTTAAGTACATGATAATGCTAGGGGATTACCACTCTATCAGACCACCCAGGGAATAATGATGCTCTGTCAATAAGTAAAGCCATAGGCTTGTAATAACTTGCTTCTGACTTCTAAGTCACACGTGTTTTGGTAAGCAGATGTCTTCTAAAATATCTCTGTGGTTTGGCATACTGGGTTTACTTCATTTGTCTTCCAAGAGTGCATGGACGTAGTTATATTTTAAAAAGACTTAAGTACCTGATGATTTAAATTGGATTTTTAGTGGTGAACTTAATGTACTATATAGAGATGTTGATCATTAATGATGCACACCTGAAACTTACATAATGCTACAATTTAATGTTGCTTCTATTAAAAATAATAAATATTAAAAAATAAAAATAGCATTTTTAATAACTGCATTGCTGTTTAACCTTATAAAAATGAATTATCTATTTGTATACTGTTCCTTCACTAAACTATTTAACTTTTAAGTTGATGAGGGAAAAATATGATTAAAGTTTGAAATTCTTATTATAAGACTATTTAAAAAAGTCAATTATGTCTAATTATATGTTTTAACTATAATTTTGCTAACCACTAATGTTCGTGCTCTGATTAATTGTTCTTTTCTTTTAAGTTTTACTCACTTTGGAGGAATCAAGGTAGACCACAATATATGAAGGTCTTAAAATTGTCTATAGACAGATATCTTCAACTTAGGAACTAAAAATCATCTAATACTTTTTGTCATAGGACCAGGAGTACAGGAAGAATAGGAGAAAATTTTGCTTTGTTTTCCCTAATTTTATTTCTTCTGTCAGCAAAGGAACTATACTGTTAGAACTAGGAATCAGAACTTGTGTTCTGCTAGATTTTTTTTTTTTTTTAAGATTTTTTTTTAGATTCATTTATTTATTTATACAAGCACTGGGCACAGTCAGAAGCTCGGGAGGGTGAGAGAGTTCACCAGAGCCAGAGCGGGGAACAGAACAGACAGACTGACAAAGTACACTGCTGAGGGGAGCAGTAGGTGTGGCAGGAGAGGTGCGCGCCATGTGGGACCCTCACCCGGCGGCCGGCCGGGGAACAAACCGGCGCTGCAGAGGCTGCGGGCAGCTTCGCAACCCAGCGCTCAACCACTGTGCCACCGGAGAGGCCCTGTTCTGCTAGATTTTTCTCTTAATTGAGGAATTAAGTATAAATCTTAACCCAATATTATTTATTTCTCAATAACAGCCTACATTCTTATAATCTATATTTTAAGGATAGCCTAAAACAGTGTTTCACAAATTTAGCTTGATAAGAATTACCTGAAAGATTTACCAAAATAAATTGTTGGATACAGCCTCCAGAATTTCTGATAGGTCTGACTGGGACCCCTAGATTTGCCTTTTTGACAAATTCCCAGGTGATAATATTGTTGCTTGTTCATTGGACCATCCTTTGAGAGCCTATGTGTTAAAGCAACCAGTCCCTTCCGTCAGAGAATGGTCAGGTGATTTACCACATATTAAGAGACATTGCCTTTGGACTGTGAAAGCATGTACATTTTGTAGTTTTAGTTTTGTGTATTACCCATATTTTCTACAAGTTATACATAATACATATATGATTAGGAAAAAGTAATGAACAGTTTTAGGAAAATACTTGTTGAAGTAGTAATTCATTAATCTATTTTTGCCTTTCCCTTCTGAATATCTTGTAATAGTGTAGGTCCTGTAAGATGTATCTTTCATGTCTGCGAGAGGCATACATTCCCATTTCTTTTTTTTACATTTTTATTTTATTATTGTATATATTTTTATATCATTGTTCATTTTTAAACAGTATTTGCTTTCCCCCACCCCCTCAGCTGCATTCCCCATTGAGTTTCCTTCCCCAGTGCACCCTTGCACCATCACCTCAGTCCCCTGTGCTCCTCCCTCCCTCCCTCTGATCCCTCTCCCTCCTCCTCCCCTGCAGGATGTCTCTGGTTTATAATTTTCTGTTTTTGCTTTGTTGTGTTTTGTACTGTTACTATTTTTTTACATTGATGTCTTGTTTGGTTTCCCTATATTCCTGCTATAAGTGAAATGATCTGATATTTTCTCTTCTCCTCCCATTTCTTCTGAGGTAGCTTCCGTTCAGCAATCACTCACCAGACAATGACTTGATTCCTAATATAGTGCTTTTCCAATTGTGCTAGAATTTACTACAGGAATGCTGGCTCCACAGGGATTACTGAAGCACTTAATTATACTTTAAAATTTTCCCCTATTTTTTTTTTCTTTCCCTCTTACACATGCCCTCTCCACCCCAGGTTATAACCCCAATACATTCTATGTGGATTGAAACAGTACTAAACAAGGGGTCTGGTAGACACCAATATGCTAAGAAATTCAGAAGTCTGCTGTCACTTTTGGGATTGTGTTAATTTTTGACAAATTTGCCTCACTCCGATCTCCTTATAAAACAAACAAAATATGAAATATGCTATCACAATTTTAGCCATTTATTTTGCTGTGTCTCTTCTGTTAACCTACTTCTAGATAGATTTCTTTGTATTTTCATCTCAGCTTTCAAAAACAAACAACATCCTAAAAGCTTTTCAAAAACCTTGGGCTCTTTTATTTATGACTCTTAGAGACATGTGAGGGAAGGGGGCTTGGCTAGAGAGAATAAAGGTTATAACCTGCCCTGTCTGTGGAGACAGTGATTTTAATTACATTTAATTCCCATACACTCTGTATGTTACTTGATCCGCTCATTGGTTTAAAAGCATATTGATAAATACAGCCATGGGTTAACCTTTTGCCCTTCAACTCATCTAGAATTGCATCCAGGCTTTAGTGAACTTGCCACATTTAGATGTCATACTTTATTACTTATTAGCAAGCTTTGCTAGATAGTTGAGCTTATGCTTTTCTAAAGAAATGCTCATATTCTATTATAAAAAAATAATGTTGCAAAAGGCTTTCAAGATGTTGGCGTATAGTCTAAGTAGTAGCTTGAAAAACCTCTATGTGTCCATGTTTTTCACATACATGTTAGTTAGTGACTGTTTTCCTTCAAAAATGCTTTAAAATGTTTTAGTAAAAATTTCCCTATTTAGCTTTTTTGTTAACTTAGTTATTATTGAAGTACATGCTCACACTATGCTAGGCAGATAAATGTATCCTTTTGAACTTGGCAGCACAATTTTAAATATACACTTTAAAATAAATTTTCTTCAGAAAGCAGAATGCAATAGAAATTTAGAATATTCTCATATTTTATTAACACATCTCTAGATTCAAACAATGAAAGAATTATCAATATAATCTCAATACCTTCAGAGACACATTTTCCTTTTCTCTGGGTTTTTATAATTTGTTTCCAAATGATACAGAGTTGTCTAATTTTATTTTATTTTTGTCACACTGTGTTTATTGAGGAAGAGTTGGTTTACATCTTTGTATCTGCTTTGGGGATTTAAATTTAATTCTCCAAAAATATGTATTGTCATCCCTGCCCACCACCAGTGCCCCAATAATACATAACTGTGTTCCATTTTTCCCCTTCTCTGCCCATCTTCCACTCTATTACCCTCCTCTGATCTGCTCAGTTTTGCAGTTAGATATTAACATTTTATTACTGTTTTTTTTTTCCCCCACTGGCCCTTTGTTATGTTTCTCTGTATTCCACATATAATTGACATGATCTAATATTTATCTTTCTTCTTCTGACTTATTTTCCATAGATTATCCTCTCCATGTTACAAATGGCAAAAGTTAATCCTTTTTTACATCTGAGTAGTATTCTTTTTTTAATTAATTAATTTATACAAGAACTGGGGTACAGGCTAGATGCACGGGAGGTGAGAGAATTCACCAGAGACAGACGGGGAACAGAACAAGCAAACCGACAAAATACAATGCTGAGGGGAGCAGCGGGGTGAGACAGGAGAGGTCTGCTGCTCCATGTGGGACCCTTGCTGGCCAGCTGGCCGGGATCGAACCAGCACTGCGGAGGCTGTGGACAGCTTCACAGTGTGGCGCTCAACTGCCTGTGCTTCCAGGGGAGGCCCTATCTGAGTAGTATTCTATCATTTATATATATATATATATATATATATATATATATATATAGGCAGTATATACACAGTTGACATTTTTCTGATCCGTTCTTCTGTCCTTGGACACTAAGACTATTTCCATAACTTACCTATTGTAAATAGTGCAACAATAAACATAGGAGTACACATCTCCTTTAAGGTTAGTATTTTTGTATTCCTTGGGTAAATAACTAGGAGTAGGATTGCTGAGTCATAAGATTGATCCATTTTTAATATTTTGAGAAATCTCCATAATGCTTTCATAAGTGCTAGAACAGTGTACAAAGTTTCCTTTTTCTTCATATCCTTGACAACATTTGTTGTTTCTGGTCTTTGTTGTGGGCCATTCTTGCAGATGTAAGATGATGTCGCATTGTAGTTTTGACTTGTATTTCCCTTATGATAAGTGATGATGAGCATTTTATTCTTTATATGCCAGTTGGCCATCTATGTGTCTTTTTTGGAGAGGTGTTTATTTAGTTCTGCCTGCTTTTTGATTGGGTTAGTTGCTTATTTTTATATTGAGTTGCATGAGTTCTTTATATATTTTGGATATCAGTCATTTGTCAGATGTTTTATGTGTAAATATTTTCTCCTATTCAGTAGTGTCTGTTTGTTTCACTGGTAGTTTCTTTTACTGTGCAGAAGTTTTTAGTTTGATGTAACCCCATTTGTTTATATTTGCTTTTGCTTCTCTTGCTATGGGAGATGAATTCCCAAAGATGTTTCTGAAGCCAATATCCTGAAGTATTTTACCTATTTTTCCTTCAATGTACTTTATAGTTTGGGATCTTATATACATGTCTTTAATCTATTTTGAGTTAACTTTTGTGTAAGGTATGAAATAGTGATCTTGCTTCATTATTTTGCATGTGACTGTCCAGTTTTCCCCAACATCATTTATTATTTTCCCCAACATCATTTCTCCACTATATACTATTGGCTTCTTTGTCATAGATTAACTGTCCATAGATGTGTGGATTTATTTCTGGGCTCTCAATTCTAGTCCATTGGTCTTTGTCTCTGTTTTTGTTCTAGTAGATGTCTATTTTTTTTTATTGTTTAAATATTTTTAATTTTTAATTTTTTTACATCATTGTTCATTTTTAAACAATATTTGCTTCCCCCCACCCCCTCAGCTGCAGTCCCCATAGAGTTTCCTTCACCAATGCACCTGTGCACCATCATCTCAGTCCCCTGTGCTCCTCCCTCCCTCCCTCTGATCCCTCTCCCTCCTCCTCCCCTGCAGGATGTCTCTGATTTATAATTGTCTGTTTTTGCTTTGCTATGCTTTGTACTGTTGTTATATTTTTTTACACTGATGTCTTATTTGGTTCCCCTATATTCCTGCTATAAGTGATACCATGCGATACCATGCAATATTTTTCTTTTTCCTTCTGGCTTATTTCACTGAGCATATTTCCTTCTAGCTCCATCCATGTTGCTGCGAATGGCATGAGTTTATTAGATGTCTACTTTTAATGGTCAGGGCTTTCAAAAAGAGAGATGCCAAGTCTGTTGGCAAAGAAGTTTAAAAATAATATTAAAAAGAAATAATTGTTAATAGTTATTATTCTAGTAAGAAACATCTTTATATATCATATAGGCTTTAAATACATTTGTGTTGAATTGGATTCTGACCCAGAGAACAAAAGGAGATATCCCAGTGGCAACTGGAAAAATTCAAATAGGATGGTAGTGTAATACTAATATCATTTCCTAACTTGAATATTTGTCAAATGGTTATAGGGCAGCAGTATTTGCTTTAGGGGAATAAAGACTGGAGTGTTTAGTAATTATTTATTATTAGGTTTGCACCTTGCTGTCAATTAAAAGATTGAATGAAAATGAGAATAGGTGTATGTGTATAAGACATATATAACATTTTATATATTTTACATAGCATAATTAATACATGAGATATGTATATTTGTATACATACATGTAAATGGGAATATTTTGTTATATTATACATATGTGTTATGATGAATATATATATAGAGAGAGAGAGAGACACATAAGTGCAGTAATATATACATATTTTAAAATATTTATTTATTTTATTTATTTATACAAGCACTGGGTACAGTCAGAAGCGCGGGAGGGTGAGAGAGTTCACCAGAGCCAGAGCGGGGAACAGAACAGACAGACTGACAAAAGTACACTGCTGAGGGGAGCAGCGGGTGTGGCAGGAGAGGTGCGCGCCATGTGGGACCCTCACCTGGCAGCTGGCTGGGGATCAAACCGGCGCTGCAGAGGCTGTGGGCAGGTTTGCAGCCCAGCGTTCAACCGCTGCACCACCAGGGAGGCCCAGCGCAGTAAAATATTAATAGTGAGGAAGGTGGATGAAGATTATGTAGGAGTTCTTTATACTAGTTTTGTAAAATTTCCTTAAGTTTGCAATTATTTTGAAAATGACTAACAATTGACCCTTGAATAATACAGGGGTTAAAGGCACCAATCCCCATGCAGTGAAAAATCCCTCTGTAAAGTATACCAAGTCCTTGAAATACATGGGTTCACATCTGCAGATTCAGTAGTTGGTTGAATCAATGAATGGGAAACAACAGATTTAAAAAAAAATACACATGTAAATGAATCTGTGTAGATTGCTAGAGTCAAATATATTTTAAAAGACCACATGGTATACAGGTATCCTTCGTTTTTCAAAAGTTCAGGTTATACCACTTCATATTTATGAAAGAATTACTTTAGTATTGCCAGTGGCCAAATCTTAAAAGAGTTTTTGCTTTTACAACGAAAGGTAAAAAGTCAAATTTCTTTCTGCTTAAATTAATGGCAATTGCTTCTTTGTGCTATGCCATTTTGGCTTATGAAAGTTTTACAGGAATACTCTACTTTAGGATAGAAGAGTAAACCTGCATAGTTATTCATTTATTGCTGCAGTGTTTCTGCGTGGTATTTAGTGTGATTTTTTTTTTTTTTTATGTCATGGCATTTAGTCTTAGCAATTTTTACAAATGTTTGGTTGTGAAGTTTTGAGTAGACAATTTAATTTTGACTTTGAATAAGGAAGCTCCAGAAGAATTTTTTTTCTTTTCTCTAGCTCTTTGTATTTTATGCCCATTAACAGGAAATGGATAACTGACTATTTTTATCAATGCATTGACTCTTTAGTTATAATGCTTGTGAGTTTTTATTCTAGAGTATCTATTTTAGTTTCAAAATCTAATTAGGTACTTTATTGCAGGTAGCATTGTCTTTTATTTTCTACTGTCGGACAACACATTTTACTTTCTAAATTTTGCTGTTCTGTTACTGAGGGCAAGAATTAGATAATTGTTAGTTTCATAAGAATTACAATAGATGAAAGAGAAAACATTGTATTTTCTTTCATGTTTATCAAATACCAGGGTTCTGGCTCATAAATCAGGAAGAGCACAGAAAGATACAACTGGAGTCCTTCCTAGTTCCACTGTAACAGCCAAAATCCTGACATTCAGGCATATTTACGAGACCCGTGTTTCAGTGAGCCCTTATGTGCTTTGAGTGGGCTGAAAAGAATGTGAAATAATTACACATGACATCTTTTTCAGAAGGCTGGATAAGAAACATGGTATCCTCCTTCAAAAAGAAAATCATCTTTGCTTGTACCAAATTTTTTTTCCTTTTGGTTAGACATACAATAACATTGCAAGATTTATTTTGCAAGTGTTATAGACTGTTAACACATTCTAGCTTGGGAGTTGAGATTTGCTTTACTACTACAGAATTGTGGTATCCACAAGATGCATATTCCTGACTTGGGACTGAAGTCAGCTCTTCACCCTTTAGATTCCTCTCTATATCATTACAATTGCAAAAGCACCCCTGATATTAGAAAAAAAATGATTATGTTAATGGCAATTATAGGACCCACTTTTCAATGAGAACCTAGCATCTCTTAAGTGTGTATAGTCTTTTTTTTAAGATTTATTTATTTATGCATACAAAAGCTGGGGTGCAGACCATAGGTATAGGGGTGAGAGGATTCACCAGAGACAGTGTGGGTAACAGAACAGGTGGATCTACTGAAATACATTGCTGAAGGGAGCAGCAGGCAAGATACAGATGTCTGCTGCTCCATGTGGATCACCTCCCTGGCTGGGAATCGAACTCTTGCTGCAGGGGCTGTTGATCGCTTCATAGTGCTGAGACTTAACCCCTTGTGCCACCAGGGAGGCCCCAGTGCCTTATATTCTTGATCCAAAGCTAATCTTCAAAATTAGCCTTAAAAACATGAATTATTATTTCCATATTCAAATAAGGAAGCAGGATCAAAGGCACTAAGCAGCTCACCTAGCATCACCAATAGTAGCAGGAGCGAAATTGCCCCATTCTGATTCTGAACCTGTGTCTTTTTCACAAAACCTACCCAGAGCCAGAGGGATAACATAGTTAATGACGTGACTGAAAGAAGTTATATAAATTACATAAAGATGGCATTAAAAATTCAATCTAATGGCAGATTTACTACCTGCTCAGTGGTACTTGCTAGTTATATTAGGAGTTTTTGTTAAAGGTGTGAATAAATGAGATAATAGAAGAGTAACTTATGGATTAGCATCTTACTGGTCTCGGTGACCAGAATTAACTGTTTGGATAGTGATAAATTACCAGTGAAGACTTGAAGAAAAATATTATTTTTTTTAGTTGCAGTATGAATGAAGATATGGAGGATGTGGAAAGGCTTCTGGAGTATTAGGAACAATTTTTAAAAGCCCTGACCTCATTAATTACATTTTGATGCATCCATATAATTAAAAAAATGGACAAATAAAAATAGTGATTACCTTCTTTCTTCTATTGCGCTTTCCAATTAGTTTTATGTTTCCTTTTTTCCTTAGTTGAAAATACTTTGTTTCCAGAGATATATACCTGCTGAGTTTATTATATTACTAACGTCTTTTTAAAGTGTTTTTTTTTTTTCTTTGTCAAACCATTTTTAACCTAATTTTAGCCATACTGGAAACATTTTTTAAATTTTTTTAAAGATTTATTTATTTATACAAGAACTGGGGTACAGTCAGAGGTGTGGAAGGGTAAGATAATTCACTAGAGAGAGGGGGGAGATGAACAGGCAGATGGACCAAAGACACTGCTGAGGGGAGCAGTGGGCGAGACAGGAGAGGTCTGCCACGCCATGTGGGTTTCTCCTTGGCCAGCTGGGAATCAAACCCGCGCTACAGAGACTGCAGACAGCTTCACAGCACAGCGCTCAACCTGCTGCACCACAGGGGAGGCCCCATACTGGAACCATTTTTATGCATCTTAATTAGTTTATTAGAATTTAGTTTTCTCCAGCCACCTTTCCTAGCATAATTAATTTACATATATACCCACGTTTTTTATTTTTAATTATTTTTATTTTATCATTAAATTTTATTTTCTGATTTTATATAATTTTAATATATTTCATATATTTTTTACATCATTTTTAATTTTTGCACAATGTATGCATTTTCATCTTGGTTATATACCTACCTTTTGAATTTAGTTTTCTCCCAGTCATTATGTCTGGTCATCAAGTTCCTTAAGGTACTTTTATCTCCCCATTCAAAAATACTTCCATTTACATTCTCTCTGAATTATGAGATATCATGCACTTCATATGAATTTAGAGGCACCAGCCCTCTGGTTATAAGCTATTTTTTTCCTCATCAATTCTAATATTCATTTCAACAGAAACTATTAAATATGCTGTTATGTTATTTCCTGAAAGGAGATATACCCTAATACATGTGCTTTTTAAAAAATATGGATTCCTTTTCTATAGTGTCAAAATTAAAGCTTTCCATGAACACAGTCCATGATTTGCCTTCCAACGTACTGTCAAGATCCCTGCTTTCTAATACACTGGTATAATGAAACAATGGTGTTCTAACTGCATTTATACTCATTTTTGTTTTCACAAAATTTAGAGCAGGATAAATTCCCAAATAGTAACTTTCTCCTGATATTTCTCCTGTATATAATTATCTAACAGATACCATGCATAAATATAATCAGTATTTTTTTTCTTAACCTAATTCTAAACTAGTTTTTGAAACCGTTCTAGAAAGAAAGCTTATAAAGATGTTGGGACTGTACATGAACTTTGACCTTTGACTCCAGTGCAGCTAGTTGTCCTCCCCATCCATCATGTACCTTCCATAGTACTGAGTCATTGCAGAATATTTTTGAACAGACTCTTGTGTTTCCAGGCTTTGTTTCATTTGCATACTTAAGGACATTGAAGTATTTTAAAAGTATATTTTTTAAAGAAAAAGGCTTTAAAGTGATATGTTAAGTCCAAACACCATGTAATTTAGTTCTCTTTCATTTTCTCTTGAGTCTTCTCTCTTAATATTTCAGTTCTTGAGATTTCATGTGATACACTGGATACTAATTACTTAAGTGTTGTGCAGATGGTCGAGGGATAACATGTTTTCTTAGTGGGTTCTTTAAAAATCATAGCTGCAGAGTCAGGATTGCTCTTGTTTTATCCTGACCAGGATGGTGGATTTAATAGGATCCCTGGAGCTTTTCATCACATTATATAACTCTTTGTGTGATGGTCAGTTTTGAGACCACATTTTGTGACCTGACTTTCAACTTGTAAGAACTGCTATAAGGGTAGTGAAGAATTGAGGGCCACTGGATAGTTCTGTTGTTTGCCAATTGGGAAAACATAGTCATGCATGAAAACTTCTAAAAAGATCCAGACTTGTGCTCTTTAGAACAGAACTGAGTCAGAGTGATCCCTGGAAACATCTTTACCTGCTTAAAGTAATGTGACTGGAATGCCTTATCATAATGTAATCTGTGTTGCCTTGCTCCACAGTAACAGTGTCTCTATCTCTTGCCACCATTCATTCCCTGAGGGAAACTGTTATCACATCAATGGTGCTCCCTCCTCAGTTAGCTTATATTGCTCTGCAGCACTCCTGCAGAAAGTACCATGTCTCCTAAATGTTCTCCTCAGACCCAGTGTGTGGTATTTAAATTAAGGTAGCTCAGACATGTCTGAAAGGAACTGAAGTATTGCATACAGCCTTGCCAATCCACTGATTAAAATTCTTGCCAAGTGTTACATTATGCACAGCTTCCTTATTTTGGCTGTAAATTTCATTGCATATTTTTCCAGGATGAGAAAGTTTGTACTTTTTATTTCATAAGCCCACATAATAAACACAGCTTTCTTCAAAACCATTTGAGGTGTTGGATCCCTGTGCTATGTGAATATAGGGCTCCTTTGTGGAGGAAAGCACACGTGGCTCATTTTAACTTCTTCCACCAGCATTTTAGATGGGACAAAATGGTTCCACTGGGGACAAAGAAAATAGACATTTTGATGAGCTGCAGCACTATTCAAGCCACCACTTTATCCTCTCTGAAGTCTTTTCTATGAAGTTCAAGAATGAACAAAACTTCCATTATGGACTCAGAGAAACCCATTTACCCCTCATCCACAAATACCACCACCGTTTTTTGCCCTGAATTTTTATTTTTAATGAGCTTTTGAATTGAAAGTTCTCACCATATAGGCCCTTCCCTAGCAGGAAACTTTGTGAATTTTTCTTCACATTAAGATGTCATTCTAGGGAAAAAAAACAGTGTCTTAGAGATGGAGTAAATAGGTTGAGAGGGAGCTTTTTATGAAATACAGGAAGAAAGTAGGCCATTTCTAAAAATAAGTCTTTAATAAGTAAAATCAGCTTCTTTAAAAAGAAGAAAATGCCCGAAAGAAATAATAATTTTAGTACTTGTGATAATGATCAAGATACTTTTCCTCCTATCTCTTTTTGAAAATAAATGAGAACAGAAACTTGATGTTTGGATTGGGACAATAACTGCCATTTTCATGTGAGGACTTAGGAAAAAAGGGTTTTTTTTTTAATATCTCTTCCCCACTTCCACTGATATACTAAGTCATTAGTCCTTTATAAGTGCTGGAAAGCAGAATAAGCAGCAAAGAATTTGACAAAACAAGGGTTTCATGTGCGTTAAGAGTTTATGGTTTTTTCAAATACATACATATAGATAGGCTTTTATCTTTTTTTTTAGACACCCAGGTAAAAATTCAAAGACTACTTTTTCCTTTTGAAAAATTTTAATTCCTTAACATCTCACCCAAAACTGTTAATATTTCTTTGAAAAGGTGAAATATGAGCCGTAAAGTGACATATTTACTTCCCTGAAGGAAGAAAATGAAGAGAAAATATTCTATAACATGAATGAAGTTTAAAGGCTACATTCCCTGAAGAAAAATTGCCTTTCCGTATAGGTCTTATTTTCTCATCAAACAAGTGAGATTGTCTCAGAGGCCCTGATAATATTGACCCACACCATCCCTAGATTTGAACTTGTGTCCCCTGTCACTGGGAAGTTTCTGATGGAAGGGGAGTTATTATTTCAATTTTTGGAAAGAGAGAAAATTCTCTCCCTTTGCATTTCTTCTGGTCTCTATTTAGAAGATTATTAGAACCACTTTTTAGAAGACAGTCCATTATAGCCCCTCTGAAAATAGTTACTATTTATTCATAAGGTCAAAATATCCAATAATGTTTAGATTTTGTTAACATCATACTTGAAGGTGATTTTTGAGTAATTATTCTTTCAACAGATATTCTGCCAACATCAGATTACGACCTGCTTCCTCATATTTCCTTGACAAGGGTCTCTGGCTGGAGGAAAGAGGAAGACCTTGAAGAAAAATGGAGTCATGTATTTTTTTTTCTTCCCAAGCAAACTTGCCAAATTTACAAAAAAAAATTGTGATACTGAGTTGTTGAACTTACTCAGCGTTGAGCCACCAACTAACTTATCCTTCACCTGGAAATCCTTATCATCTCTGACAGCAAATTTACCCTCATTTGGATTATCTATGTGAACCTCAAGAGACATATGTTCTTCTCTAGATCTTTTATTAACATCTACCTTCAGTAAACGCAACCTTAGTGCTGATGGAAATGTCTCTTTCTGGTGAAAGCTGATGAAAATAAGTTATCTTAAGATCTCATGGCTGGGTCTCCCTGGTGGCACAGGTGGTTGAGCGCCGCACTGTGAAGCTGTCTGCAGCCTCTGCAGCGCAGGTTCAATCCTGGCCAGGTGGCGAGAATCCCACATGGTGCAGCAGACCTCTCCTGTCTCGCCTGCTGCTCCTCTCAGCAGTGTATTTTGTCAGTTTGCCTGTTCTGTTCCCCGCTCTGTCTCTGGTGAATCCTCTCACCCTGCTGACCCTGTGGCCTGTACCCCAGTTCTTGAAGAAATAAATAAATCTTTTTTAAAAAAAAGATCTCATGGCTGCCAGACTGGCACATTTTAGGTTCTCCTAGTTGTCATTTCTTATTTAATGGTCTCATCAATAGTGACCTGGTCCCTCAATGAATGCTTGGGAGTTTTGCCTACTGTAGTTTTCCCTTTCCAGTGTTTTGTTAGCTCAGAATTTCTTAGTAGTCACTATTTTTGGAATAATCTAAAAAGAAATGTTCTTCCTCCAGAACGTCAAGGAACATGTCTCAACTAAATTAAAATATATTCCCACAACATTTAGAAAAGGCATTGGGCACCAAGTTACAGAACCCCATCTTCACCCTAACTTGTACTTACACAAGACATGTGTTTATTAACAACAACAAAAAAAAAAAAAAAAAAAAAAAAACCTGGGCCTCCCCAGTGGCACAGCAGTTGAGCACTGGACTGCAAAGCTGCTTGCAGCCTCTGCTGCGTCGGTTCGATGCCAGCTGATGAGGGTCCAACATGGCACACAGACCTCTCCTGGCATGCCCGCTGCTCCCTTCAGCAGTGTGCTTCGTCAATCTGCCTGTTCTGTTCCCCACTCTGGCTCTGGTGAATTCTCTCACCCTCCCACGCTTCTGACTGTACCCAGTGCTTGTATAAATAAATTAATCTTTAAAAAAAAAAAACCTGTTTCTGTCATATAATGAGATGAATAAAGTGACACTTACACAAATAACCTGAGCCCAATACTGGAGTGTAGTCTTTGTGCTCATGCTCATGAGATGGCAGCTGAAGTCTGGCTTTATGGTCATTCAGGGAAATGTAAGAATGGAAAAACCAAATAATAATAATTATTAAACAGATTTGCACTGTTAGTAAGCCCTCTATACTGTACTTTTCTGGAATTCTAACCAGTGATACCTGCTTACATCTAAGTATTGCTCATATCATTTATGTCTTTGAAAGAGATGCTGGTAAATATAAATTTTAGTTGGCCATATTGCCACCCCACTCAATACAGAGATTCTGTTAGTATTGAAAATAAGAATTCATAGTGGGTACAAAACCAATAATCAACGCCATTGTGAGATTTTCTTTGATCTATATGTGGAAGGAGATGCATGTATTAGGTCTTAAAGCAATTTACCATGAAATTAACACCAATTAAACATATCATTATTATAATCTGAGTAGGATTTTAATCAACTTGATTTTCTTACTCTCAGACTTAATGATGAAATAGATTATATTAATTTATATTTTTTCTAAGAATAATTTTGGTAGCTCTATTGTGCCTACATCTGAGAAATAGTCTCTTATCCTTAATTGGGAATTCAAGTTCAACAGAAAAATAGAAATTGTGTCTTGGGTATCTGTATACTTTATTAAATCTTAGATTCAAGGAAATAGAAGTGTCTGTTGATTTTTAAAGATCAGTTCCTAAAATTGTAGACTGGTGATCAAAACAGATATGTGAAAACTGTTCCAGATTTCTGAGTTAAGAAATGTGTAAATGTTTATTCTATTACATTTACCTTCTTCTTCTGGGATCATGGCCCAAATCTATTGTCAAACTGACCAGTAAGATCAGTAAGTTCATAACAAAAGTTAATTTTTAAGTCAGCCTCAGGCAGTTTCAAATAGCTAAATTCCTTGTATCTGTGAAGCTTCAAGATGTGAATCTCTGTGTGATTGTAATTGTTTTTTCTCACAGATATTTCTTTTCCTCCCTGAAGGGAACACTGACGCTATTCAGTGCCTGACACATAAATCTGTCATGCATACTATAGGTGACCTCTAATGGAATCAAATTTTCACCTGATTACTTCAGCTGTATTGTTTTTCTTCCCCTCAAGAGTTTAGGACAGCTCTTCAACCTTATTCTATTGTATCTTCACTTAAGAGTGGATTATTGCTTCTTATCTTTTCTGATGATGATGGCTAAGTGTATCTCTTAGCTCTTTCACATGACAAACCATTCTCATTGCTTTGTGGTTTAAAACTACAACTATTTATATAATTCATAATCCTTTGCATTTATCACAAGTTGGACAGTTATCATATTAACTGTGTTCTCTGGTGTGGTTGTGGTCAATTGACAGGAAAGGTGAATGCTGGCTAGTCTAGAATGGCCTCACCGCAGATAGATTTTCTCTATTCAATGTGGTATCTTATCCTTCAGCAGGCTGACATAGGATTGTTACATGGACCTAAGCAAGGTTCCTAGATAGTGAGCAGAAGAGTGAAAAGCATAATGAGGCTGAGGGCTAGAATTGGCAGAATCATTTCTGCCTTATTCTATTGCCAAATCAAGTTACAGGATTGAGTCTAGATTCAAAGGTTAGGGGCACAGAATTCACATTGTGATGGAAGGAACTGTAGAGTCACATTGCCAATGGTATGGATACAAAGATGGGAATAATTATTGCAATTTATGTAAAGCAGTTGCTATAAGAGAAAGATTTATCACACTAAGATTCTTTGTGCACATATGCTGACATGCAAATATTAAATACTGCACAAAATACTCAATTCTCATAAGAACTTTAAAAGATACGTACTAAGATTATACGCAATATACACACAGACACTTTACATGACAAAGACTGACAGTTTGATTCTAAAGGACCCTTAATCATCATGTCTGTAGACTCCAATTTTATATTTGTGCACCAAGTTTCTTAGTACAAATTTTTTGATCACGCACCTATATGTATGTGTGTTTATTTTTAAATTATATGTACATACTGCCACTATAAAAGTTAAACATTAGTACACTTGAAAATTATCTGCTTAAGATAAAAATTATAAATATTAATAAAATTTTAATATGATTCCATCACCCAATGTGAATGTCTTGTGGCCTTGCTTTGTAGACAAGGCACAAAAGACCACTTTATATCCAAGGCATCTCATTATTACTATATCTATCTATTAGAGAAGCAGCATTTAATCAAACTTCTACTTGGTATTAGAGTTCAGTTCTAGTTTAAGTTAACATTTCCTGCTTTAAATGCACACTGTTAAGAGCAGGGGCTTTTTGGATATTTGATTAGGATTTGTGGGAGAATATGGCTTAAATTAAATATAAGGTGATCTTCTGATTTATGAGTCAGGATTCATGATTTTGTGTATCCAGTGAATGCTCACATTACCATATACTCAACTAACCATCACTCTCTAGAACATTATCAAGAAAGCAAGATAGAACAAAGGAGTAATTCTCAAAGTTCTCAACTGGTGATGTGCATCTGCATTTTTTGTGGAATTTATTAAATACAGATTCCAGATTGCATTGTTAAAGAGACTGATCCTATAGATTTTAGGTTGAGTCTAGGGATCTTTGTTTTTATCAAGCTTCCTGCATATAACCACACTTTGAGAGCCATAAAAGTTGAATTTATATCTGCCACTTAACAGGTGGATTACCTTGGACATCTGTTGTTAAAATTGTTGAGTTTCTTCAGCTATAAAGTGCAAAAAAGTAATAAAGTCCAAGACCATCTTCAAAAATTGTTTTGAGAATTAAATATGTGCTAATTTTTCCAAAATGTATGTGGTAATATAATAAAAATAACACTTTAATATGTGACGTACCAAAAAGTTTATCAATCTATTAAAAGACATATTCTCCATACTAAGATATTCTGTATATTGTCAGTTGCCTTTTATTTCAGTGAAAACATGGTTTTGAATTTTCCTGTCCTGTTGTCTGGCTCCCTAGGGGAAGAACCATGGCCTGCTTCTTTACACTAATAGAAGTAGGAGAGAGTGGGGGTTAAGAACATAGACTTTAAGTTCATTCAGATAAACATAAGCTCTGACTTGAGCTCTTATGTGATCTTGCACTGATTATTTAACTTCCATTACTTTGTCATCCTAATAAATCCTATCTGTAAAAGTTTTCATGCTTGATTAAATAGAATAGCATAATCAACATTTATTGCATTCTTGCTATTTACCAGGCAGTACTCAGAGTGCTTGTCATGTAATAACTAATTTACTCACAAAAACCTTATGATTTTGATTAGAACTCCTGTTAAATAGATGCCTGTTAAATAGATGACAAAATCAAAACATTAGGAGCTAAAATGGTGGCAACAGGGATTCAAATCTCTGCCTTATGACTCAAGAACTATCCTATTTCCACAACGCAACACTGTCTTTTGTAAAGTGAAAACTTACAAGTCACTTAGCACACCAAAAGGCACACAGCAAATCCTCAAAAGATGTGACGTATTATTATCATCATTATTTAATTCTCTCACAGCTTCTTGCAGAATGTTTTGTGTATGGTAGTTGTTTAATAAATTTATGTTGATTTGATTTGGGAAGAACTCTATTGTATCCTCTTGGGCTTCTAAGAGATATATTCAACAAGAGAGCCTCTTATTTTTCAGGCTAATATGATTTGTGTGACTGCTTTTAGATTAAGTTACTGTCTTTTATTTACAAAAGAAGATTAAATGAATACGTGCAGATCTAAGGACTTCAAATCCCCCTTGCTAAAAACTGTTTAGAAAATTGTCTTTGTAAGACAATGAAAAGACCTCATCAGACCAGTTTCTAAAATAACTGGATTTCACTAAATGATGCTGTTAGTATTTTGCGAAACAAATGTTTACAACTCTTTTCTGGTTCTTTTATTTTTTCATTTGGTCTTACATTTACTGGTTCATGGTACCTAATGGATTCCTGTTCAGTGCTTTGTGCCTTGCTTTTTCTCAGGATCAACTTGTTCATTCATTTATAAAATTAGGAGCTTTATCCAAGGAATGCCAGACAGGCAAAATGGAATGCATGGGATAAAATAAATCTCAGGTCAGAAAAACTGATGTGGTTTCATGCCCCATCCCTTTTGTCTTTATTTTAGCTATTAAAAATAAAGGGATAAGACTGCCCTATAAAAACATTTCAAAACTAAGCCGCAATGTAATATTGACAAAGGTGAAAAATAATTCCTTCCAAGCACAAGTAAAGTCCATCTTTTTGCCCCACCCTCACACAATGTAATTCTCTAGGCTATAGTGTAAGAAAACCTAATGAAGATGGTCTAAATTCAGAAGATTGAAAGCCTGTAAATTTAGCTTTTGTTAGATAACTAGAGGAAATATGCCAACAATCAAAGGCCCTAGCCTTAGTTAACCATCTGCCTGCAAGCATTTTGGCATCACTGTCAGGATAGTAAATGACAGGTGTGTCAATCCAGCCACAAGCCTGGTCTTGGGAAGAAGCTGCAGTGAGACTCCCCTTATCCTTGATGAAGAGTAGCCCTATGAGTGACCTCAGCAGTCACTGCATTGCTGACTGACCATACCACATGCCATTTCTAAGTAGTCTTTACCCTTTATCTTCTGTCAGTCTGGTTTCAATCACAAAGTAGAAGGAACAACTATTTGAACAAACAGAGCAGATTTGCTTTAGTTCCCTGAATCCTTAGCGTCCAACATGATTAAGAATTCTTACGGCATACCTAGGGGGATGAACTTAGCTAAGATAATATGTTCATTC
This sequence comes from Talpa occidentalis, assembly GCF_014898055.3. Lineage (NCBI taxonomy): Eukaryota > Metazoa > Chordata > Mammalia > Eulipotyphla > Talpidae > Talpa > Talpa occidentalis. The sequence continues at coordinate 74,806,624 of NW_023600993.1, read as the reverse complement.
CAGTAGTAAGGTATGGATTTTGCTGCATAAAATTTAAAAAATAGCAGTGATCAGGTGGAATGAAAATTACCATTCTAGTATTTACAGCAGAAGTAAATTTATTAGTCAAGGCTAACTGCTGACATAAACATCCCAAATCTCAGTGGCTTTACATAATAAAGTTTTATCTCTCACTTGATTCGCAGTCCAGTATGGAAAGTGGAGGTGAGGAGATCCCTCATCCAGGGATTTCAGTACTTTCCTCTAGTTATTGTGCTATCTCCTGGGGCATTAACATCTTATACTAGAAGGACTGTATCCAGCCTTCGGACAATGAGTTCATATGGAGGACTGTATATAGGATTTTAAGGAATTAGATGTAGGAATAGTTATTTCACTTTTACTCATACGTCTTAAACAAAATTCAGTCTGTTGACTCCACATAACCACAAGGGATCTGGAAAATGCTGTCTGGGTAACATGCCCAGAAAGAAAAATAAATGGACTTTGGTGAACACATTGCAGTCTAGCCCCAATAGTCTTGAAAAAATCTATAGTTATTAAATTTATTTATGTAGTTTAGTTGCCTTTTCTCCTATAGGATATATTCTTTGGTAGATAATAGATATGGACAGTCCACTGTAAAATTGTGTTCAGCAGACCTTCCCATGTACCTTTTGATCTTGAGGTTTTGTGTTTTTGGTTTTTGTTGTTGTTGTTGCTCATTAATTAGATTTGGGTAAGTCTGAATACATTCTGTGTCAGCCTGGGTGTTGATCACTGGTTCTCAATTCCTTCCCACCCATTGTAGGGATGGTGGGGTGAGTGGGGAAAGTGCTGCTGTGTTGAATTTCACATCTGGCCCCCATTCACCCCGCTTTCCTTAGTCTGGCTGTAAGGGAACTTAAAGAAGTAAGTTTTCTGGCAGTCTGCATCAGACCTGAGAAAAGTAGATGAATTTTCAGGTTCTGTGAATTAGGAGGGATAACTGAACCAATAGAATTGGCATGAGTTTCTAATATAGAAGTTGATCACCAGACTTGTGAAAACAAATTTGCGGCTGTGTATTTAACTTTACTTTTTAATTTATGATTCATTGTATTTAAGTGGCCTGTTCACTTAACTCTTCCTCTGTGTTATTTTAATAAAAAGGCTACTCTATTTTCCCTCCCCAATTTAATTGAATTTAATTTACCTGTATTAAAAAAAAAGCGAGATGAAGATAGCTAGGTATATATAAAAGAATAAGCCATCTTCTATGCCCTTAAGGAAGTGATGGTATAAGGGAGGAGACAGATTTTTTAATATATAAACATTTTACTGTGTAATAGCTATACAACAATTTATAAGCATGAAAATAAAGGCACCGACCAGATTATTATAGGATAATTAAGAGGCCTGTAAAAGTTGTAAATGGGGCCTCCCCGGTGGCACAAAGGGTTAAGACGCAACTTATGAAGCTAGCTGCACCAGGGTTCCCTTTGATCCACATCCTTGCCAGCACTCATTAGTTCTAATCTTCTTGACAATAAGCATTCTAACATATGTGGAGTATATCTCATTGTGGTTTTGATTTGCTCTGCCTGATGACTAGTGATGTTGAGCACCTTTCATGTACCTGTTGGTCATTTGTATACTTTCTTTGGGACAAAAATGTCTATTCAGATTTTCTGCCCAATTTTAATTGTTTTCTTTTTTTGCTGTTCGGTTGTTTGAGTTTTCTTGTTTCTTAATGTAGGTGCTTATTGCTATGTACATCTTGTTAAAACTGTTTTTGCTCTATGTTGTGATGCCATTTTCATTTGCTTCAAGATAATTTTTAAATTTCAAGTTTATTTCTTCTTACCTTCATTGTTCGGAAGAGTTTGATTGAATTTTCATGTATTCATGAGTTTTGCTCCATTATTGACTCTAGTTTCATACTTGTTGTAGGGTCAGGAATAGACACAGTGCAGGTTTTCTGATCCCATGCAGACCGGGTAAAGGAGGAGTCAGAGTCCTGAGTGGTTTTTGCAGGTTTTTTATTGGGGTTCACCAGGCACATGGCAGGCAGGGATGCTGGGGGGCTGGGAGGCTGGCAGCCTCCTCCTCCTCCTCCTCTCCTCCTCCTCCTCCTCCTCCCTCCTCCTCCTCCTCCTCCTCCTCCTCCTCCTCCTCCCTCCTCCTCCTCCTCCTCCTCCTCCTCCTCCTCCTCCTCCTCCTCCTCCTCCTCCTCCTCCTCCTCCTCCTCCTCCTCCTCCTCCTCCTCCTCCTCCTCCTCCTCCTCCTCCTCCTCCTCCTCCTCCTCCTGCCTCCCAGCCCCCAGCAAATCCTCACTCTATCTGGGCTTTCTGGCGTTCTCTGCTTCTGCTGCTTCTTCTCTGCTTCTCTCTCGGCTTCTCTTTCGTCTTCTCCTGCTGCTTTCTCGGCTTCTGGCGTCCCTGTGACGCCGCCCTTAAAAGCACAGTCTTAGCGCAGGTGTGCCCACTTCAGGTGCCCACCATCAGGCATGCATTCAGGATCACAGGGTTCCCTCATCTATCCTGATGGCGGGAGGGCAGAAAAGCCTGATACATTTTACCTTACCCTACACTTGTGTTGCCAGCAAGGCACAAAGCAGGTTTTCTATGATCCGGGCACACTAGTAATGGAGGAGTTCTGGAGCCCTTAATGGCTTTTTCAGGCTTCTAATAATCTTTCTGTACCGTCTTTAGTCCGGCAACCAGGTACAGGGCAGGCAGGGAGGCCTGGGGCCTGGGCTTCTCAGCGCCCCAGGTGAATCTTTACTTTCTCTGGGCTCTCTGGGGTTTCCTCATGGTCGTTTCGCCAGTATCCCTTGTGCTCTGCTGCACTGCTGCCACACGCCTCTGTTCTCTGCTGGCACCCTTACGTGAGTCTTTCAGCTCAGCTGTGCCCACTTTTGCATGCCCACACCATGCTCCATGTGCCGCAATCAGGCACTCACGTAAGGCCACAGGTGTTGATCATTGATACTAATAGCAGGAGGGTGGAAAAAAAACCCTGATAACTTATATTTACCCAACAATACTATTGTGGTCAGATAAGTTATCAGTATGATTTATATTCTCTTGAATTCACTAAGATTTGTTTTATGGCAGAACATATGGTCTATACTAGAAGATGTGCCATGTGTGCTTGTGTAGAGTGTTTATTCTGATTTGTTGCATAGAATATTCTGTATATGTCTGTTAGGTCCATTTGGTATGTAGTGTTGTTCAAATCTTCTGTTTCCTCAGTGACACTGTGTCCTGATGATCTACCCATTTTTGAGATGGGGATACAAAAATCCCTACTATTATTGTAAGTCTGAACAGTTCTCATCACAAGGAGAAATTAATTTTTCATACCTATTTAAGGTGATGGAACTAAGTGCGTTGTTGATCATTTAACAATATATAAAAGTCAAGCCATAATGCTGTTAAAAAACTAGTTGAGTGAAAGAAGCTGATTGCTTATGTGAAGTTTAAGGTTATATGACATGCAAAACTTAGCAATGGTCTTAGAAATCAGACAGTTCCCCCAACCCCCAGGTGGTAGGATGGGAAATTGGAGAGAAAGAACAAAAGAGAACTTTTCAGGTTGATGGCAAACATTTTATATTTATACTGGGATTATGAGTATAAACATTTTAAAACTCATCAAAACTAGTAGGGTGAGTTAATTGTGCTTTTTATGCCACTAGCCTCTGTGGCTATCACTTCAGCCTTAATTGTGCTAATGCAGGAGGCGCTTAGTATCATGGGCACGGGGCGCACGTACCTAATTGTGGACATCGGGAGGATGAGCGTGCACGCATGCCTAGTTGTGCACACCTGAGTCTAAACGCCAGTGTTAGAAGGGCGGCATCACTCAGAGGATGGCTATGAGAGAACGTGTGGCAGCAGAGAGGCAAGGCCATGAGAGAACACCAGAGAGAGCCCAGAGAAAGACTAAATATTCTTGGAGGGCGAGGAGGCTTGGTTGTCTGCCTGCTTGCCTCTCAGTCCCCCTGCACACCCTGTGCCTGGTTGCCACATTGCATTTCTCTTGAGTCGGCAGGATTCAACACACACGGGGATGGAGCCCTCAGGATAGACTCAGGGGTGGTGCGCGGGGACCACGTAGTGCTCATTGCCGGCCTCTTCTCTGTGGGCGCCTCCAGAGTCCACGATGCAGGTGGAGAGGACTCTGCTCTTAGTGGGGAAGGCATTGTACAGATGTGGTGCCTGCTCGGAGGCAGGGCTGGGGGATGAAAGTTCCCTCACAGTTCTGCAAAGGGAGTCCAGGATAACACCGGAGGCCCCAGGGCAGCACAGGAGGTGGCCCAAATCCAGGACTGCAAGAAGGCAAAAAACAAGAGCCAAGGTCAGGAAGTTCTGAGCGGTTGTTAAAATCCTGAGCTGCTGGGGCACAGGAGGTAGATAATGTCCAGGGGCTGTGGGACAAGACCTCGTGGGGAGGAGGAGGTGGCCTGTAAGGATCAGCTGAGGCAGCAGACTCATCAGGGATAAAGTGGACCCCCATCTGTTGTTCAGAGCTCGACCAGTGGTGACACAAAGAGAAAAAACTGATAGTCCTGGACTAACAATCCCATGCAAAGGCTGCAAAACTTGGGCAGGTTGCTGTTATGTTTATGATACCTAGGGGTGTATAGGATCATTTGCACACCCCTGAAGATGAGTTCTACATATATTTCTAAAAGGCCAAACATCGGCTAACTTTTATTTCTCTCTCCCCTAGTGGATGGCTGTATTCACAGAGCAGCCGGTCCCTGTTTGCTGGCTGAATGTCGTAACCTCAATGGTTGTGATACTGGACATGCAAAAATCACATGTGGCTATGACCTGCCTGCAAAATGTGAGTAGTATTTTGAATACTTTTGAAATCAGATGAGTGCTCTTTCCTGTTCCATGCCTCAAGTGCACAATCGAAAGGGAATTGGTGATAGTGGAGACATTTAATTAATTGTGCTTATATTCAGATTTGATGTGGTAATACATTGTTTTCCAAATATGCCTCGTTACATATGTACGTGCATATATATATGTACACAAATATATATGAGATGCTTAACTATAGGTGATTTTAGATCTTTGACAGAATGTCTCTGAAACAGAAAAAAAAAAGCAAAATATACATTGTGGTATTTAAGTGCTGCAGAGTGACGGCTTCTGGAAATGATGCCAATTTCTCATCCCTTGTTCAGGTTTCTTGATTGTAGATGTGTTTAGAGCAAAGGAGATCAAAGTGATGTATTGTGTTTTCAGCTGCCATGTAAAGGCTGATTGGCAATTATAGCCAAGGCATCTGTCACACTTTGCTTTTAGGAAAAGCCAGTGGAATGTGCTTGTCTGTTGGTGTGAAAATGTATTTGCTTTTTGAATGTGGAATAGTCAAAATTTCCATTATATTTGAATAAAGAGAAGTATTGTATTTGATTGACCTTGTTGCTTAGTCATTTAGCCAGCTGGATGGTTTGGAACAAAATTACTTAGAGAAGCTAGTTAAAGGCACAGGTTTTTTTAATCACATAATCTTCAGGACCTGGGGTGGGGTGCACTATTAAGGTTGGCATTAATCTGAAAATTGGGACAACAGTTTTTTATTCCATGCATTGCTTATGTGTAAGGACAGGAATGGACATGGTGCAGGTTTTCTGATCCAGCAGACCGGGTAAAGGAGGAGTCAGAGTCCTCAGTGGTTTTGCAGGTTTTTTATTGGGGTTCACCAGGCATAGGACAGGCAGGGGTGCTGGGGGGCCGGGAGGCTGGCAGTCCTCCCAGCCCCCAGCAAATCCTCACTATCTGGGCTTTCCGGCCTTCTCTCGGCTTCTGCTTGGCTTATCTTCTCGGCTTGTCTTCGGCTTCTACTGGTGTCCCCGTGACACCGCCCCTAAAAGCCCAGTCTTAGCCCAGGTGAATCCCATCTACCTATGCCCACACCCTACTCCAGGTGCTGCTATCAGGCATGCGTTCAGGACCACAAGGATCCATCATCTATCCTGATGGCAGGAGGGCAGAAAATCCTGACATTTTTCTTTACCCTACATTATGATACTGCCTGGATCTGATGTACATTATGAAAAACCAAAGCTAGCATATTTTTTTGTTTTTGTTTGAGCAGTGGAAAATTTGGCTAAAAATGTTACAATACATTCTGAAGGATTCTGATTGGGCTCTGTATAGCCAGGTTGTATAAGGATGAATTTCTTATGGATATGTGGGAATGGCGAGAACGTTTATTATATTTTTTTATATTTGAGGATTGATAATAAGTATTAAATGGTGTTTTTCTTTTGAACATTATAATATTGCATTTTATATTCCTCAGTTTTCCATTCAAATATTATCTGCTACATAATATTTAATTTTATTTTTAATAATGACTTATTTCCCTATCTTTGTTAGTGTTTTTTATTCCTTGTGAAAGAATTAAATCATGGTGCCAAGCGGCCCCTCACTCCTATTTAGACTTTATATTGGTATCAAGTTAAGGACTTTGTGTACAATGGTGTGCAATAGTGTTTAGAGTTGTTCTCCCTCTGACTTAGAGACTCCGAGTTATAAATGGGATTCCCCTTTCCAGGATTATATGCCTCTGTTTACAAATATTGTTAATTTTTCCTTTTTAACACCATAGTAACTATATGCTAATTGATAGCTCCCTGACAACAAGATTATTGATAATTTTCCAATTTGTGTCTGTCTTAAATCGAGAGGAGGCCTGGTGTTAATTCTTTCACTATTTATTTCTTACATTGAGACACAGGTCAGAAATTTTCAACCTCAGATTGAGAATCACTGAGAATCATTCAGAATCACCAAATATGACCAAATAAATGGTGGCTCTAGTGTATGGATTGACAGCGTGATAATTTTGTTTAACATATTTGTTCCTGTTGACTTGTTTCTAAATAACTTAGCTTTCCTTCAATGTCAGTTTTTTTTCAGGGTTATCTAAGACTTAAAAATATTAACAAGGAGATACAATAATGTCAATCACTGTGCTTAGAGAAGTCTTATGATGGTCATATCTTTGAGCTAAGTTGTAGCTTTCCTGGGTGTTGTGGGGCAAGTCTTTGTGAAAAAGATGCTAGACCTGGAAAGTCAATTCTAGTCACAAAATCTGCATGAAATAAGATGCTGAGAGTCTCACAGATAATCATTTTGCTGTATGCTGCCCACAGGGTGTGTCTAGTAAAACTTTACCTAATAGAAGAGAAATTACCAGCTAGAATGTCAGTGCCACTTCATGAAAGTCACAAACATAGATTATTTGTGAACAGGGCTTGGTATTTCTGTGTATTTAAAAAGAAGATTGGTTTATATTTTTAAAAAAACATCAGGAAACAACACAAAAATGAGTAATAATAGCTTATATTTATATGCCAGTTTATAGTATTGCATAATCCCTTATATTTAAAATTTTATAAATGTGTGTGTTCATTTTCCTTTTTCCTATCCCTGAAAGATGTTTCTTATCAATTTGGCTCACCATATCAGAATCATTAACAATTCACAGATGTGCTTTTGTAGAGAGAAAGAATGAAAAGGGAGCTCATTACATACTGTTTGGGTCATTTTTCCACGCATATTTAATAATTCTGTGACAGTTTGACAGCAGAGACTAGTTCCTATCTGTCCTATGTGACAGCAGGTTAATCATTATAGGGGTACTAAAGCCAGTCATCCAGCTACCAGTGATAATATCTTCATATATCAGCAATTTTTTTAGATACTATTTTCTAGGTTAGTGACAAACGGTGATTTTGGATAGGTCTTGCTTTCATGCTTGTTAAATCAATGCATTCATAAATGCTTGTATTTGCATAAATTACACTTGTAGTCCATATTCTGTAACTCATCATGATTGGTAGAATAATAATCCTCAGAGATTTAGTTAATTCTTCACTACTTGGGTATTTTGAATAATATTTTTGATGTATAATTCCAATCATTCTTTCCAAAAGCAATCTGAAGAGTGGAAAGAATATTGTCCAATGTTTCATTGAAGCTATTGCTGAAGAAATGATTTTGGTATTGGTTAAGGAGTTTATATAATAATACCTTTCTGAGACTTTTTCTTTTGAAATATTAGATTTTTTTTGATCCATATTAACATTTAGATTTTTAGAAGGCTTTGAATATTTGAAACATTCCTATCCATTCTATCATCATTCGATTAAATGACCAACTTCATATGGAAAAATTTATCCATCTTTGTCATGGTTAAAGTCAATACCTAATACAATGTCTGCTAAATATATGCTGAATTAAATTGAGTGGGTGAACTAGCACATTGATTTTTTGTTTCAGAACTTTTTATCTATAACAATACTTTTTAAAAATGTTACTTCTACTTCTTTCTGTCCTACAATCCTTTCTATCCAGTACTAGTAGATTAATATTCCTTATGGTATCTGGAGTCGTAGTTGTCATTTACAGGGATCTAGGTGATGATCTATATGAAGATCTACAGGGATCTTTACCTTCAAAACAAAATATTCTGTGCTCTCTCTGGCTCACACAGATGGCTTAGCTGATTTTCATAGCCTTTGCTCTAGCATTCTCTCTACCTGGAATTCTGTGCTTTTGGATATCTGCATGAATTTCTGCCTCACCTACTTCAAATCCTCACTCAAATTTGATCACAGTTTCACCTAACCAACTTATTTAAAATTATTGCTTTTGGGCCTCCCTGGTGGCGCAGCGGTTGAGAGCTGGGTTGCGAAGCTGCCCGAAGCCTCTGCAGTGCTCCCCGGCCACCAGAGGAGGGTCCCACGTGGCGCGCAGACCTCTCCTGCTGCCCGCTGCTCCCCTCAGCAGTGTACTTTGGTCCTTCTCCCTGCTCTGCTCCCCGCTCTGGCTCTGGTGAATTCTCTCACCCTCCCACCCTTCTCACTGTACCCAGTGCATGTGTAAACAAAACAAACAATCAAACAAACAAATAAATAAAACATGCCTCTATTAAAAAAAATAAAATTATTGCTTTTATTTGTAATTGCTTATCTGTAGCATTTACCCTTCAAATATATTGTATCATTTACTTATTTGTTGTCAGAGGTTTATTTCCCTGCATCTTTTTCATTTACTAGTGTATCCATTTAGCTTAGAGAAATGTTTAACACATAGTAGATGCTCAAAATATATTTTACTGAATGTATAAAACCTAACTCTACTTTTTTTCAAAATCCTTCAGTGGGTTTTTCCTTAAATACAGATATGGTAGCCTCCTCTGGACCTATCACGATTCACTGCCATATTTTGAACAACTGATAACATTTTATATCATCTGAATTGATCACTATGTTATGTCTGTGCATGAAGTCCATATCTGGGGATATCTAGAAAATTTTTCAGTGTTCTTTTCTACTGATCTTCTAGACTCAGCTCAAATACCATTTCCACTATGAAATAGTTCTTCCTTGTGAACGCATCTAAAAGTGACTTTTTTCCATCAAACTTCAGAATATTGCATTTTAACACGCTGAGGACACTTTTAACATTCTACTTTTTATTATTATATATGCAAACTTACCACCTTGATAGCAGCCCTTCTTTATAAATGGGTACTAGAAAAATAGGTATCAAATAAATTGATTATTAAAGTTGGTTGACTGGTGGATAATTGGTGATAGGTAGGATAGAAAAGAAGAGCTCTATTAATGTTTCTAAGAAACGATGAAATTAATGTCGATTATTGGCGCAGCGGTTGAGCGCTGGGTTGCGAAGCTGCCTGCAACCTCTGCAGCGCCGGTTCGATCCTCGGCTGCTCCCCGGCCACCGGAGGAGGGTCCCACATGGCGCACAGACATTTCCTGCCGTCCGCTGCTCCCCTCAGCAGTGTACTTCGGTCCTTCTGCCTGTTCTGCTCCCCGCTCTGGCTCAGGTGAATTCTCTCACCCTCCCGTGCTTCTGACTGTACCCAGTGCTTGAATGAATGAATGAATGAATGAATGAATAAATAAATCTTTTAAAAAAAGATTATTGTGTTTTTAAATCATATTTTAGCATACATTGAATTCCAAAGTTCCTTGTCTAAGAAATTTACTCTCAATGCAGCTTTTCCTAAAGATGAACAAACAAAAATAAAGAAGCCACATCAATTTAAGGATTTTCAGCACAACTCACATATCCTATTTCTTGAGAATACTCTACTTTTATGCTTTGGGCTTGAATAATCGTCAAAGATAAATGGAAAACATCAAATCTGTGTATATAAACAGGTAGAATCTGTTTCTTTCATTCCTTCTATTTAATCTTTGGAAGACAACAAAGAGTAATACTGTCATCCTACTCAGTTTTTCATTAATCATTTGAAAGGAAACCCTGAGGAGAGACCATAGCGTAATATGCTTGAATGTCATAGAGTGGTATGAATAAGAATCCTTATTTTATTCCCAGGTGCAATAATCAGAGGATAGTAGATTAAAAGGTACTGTTTATAATAATTAGTACTTCTCTTGTACCCTTCATCAAGAAATCATAGTACTTTGAAACATTAGCTCATCAGTCCTTTTGAAATTTCTGAGGAAGTGACATGATAAGTATGATTCTTTCAACAGAAAGATTTTTTTAAGCATAGAGAGGTTATACTTATTTGCTCCCAGTAACAATACAAGTTTATATTAGAGGCAATGACCAAGTATCCTGAGCTATGACAGGTGTTGACCAAGCCTGCTGCCTGTTTTTGTAAATAAAATCATTGACAGTCATACCATTTAATCACATATTGTCTATGGTTAACTTCATGTGACAATTGAGTAGTTGCAACATAGAAATATGACTATAACATCTAAAACATTTATTATCAGTTCCTTTACAGAAAGTTTGCCAACTGCAGGAACATGGCAAACCCTACTTTAATAAAGGAGGAAATTGAGATTCAGAGAGGTTAAATATTTATTGAATTTTGTTTAATATAAATGAGTTGCTCAAATCACTATTGACAAAACTGTGACCCAAATACTTGCTATCTGTTTTTTGAGATGTCTTTGCTTCTTTTGCTACAATAGAACATTGCCTTGAAAGGATGATCTGAATTAAAGAGTTTTTCAAATTATAAAGCCACCTTGAAAGAAAATACCTGGATAAAATGTTGATTTTTCTCAAAAGGGTGAAAACTATAGAGGGAGTAAGTCAAGTCTCTCCAGGAAGAGTTAATTAAATCATTAGGCAATAAATCTTTATTCCTTGCTTCCTCCAGTAATGTTATCTAGTAGGCTGAAAGGGAGCCTGTAGTCCTAAGAAAGTTCAGTAGGTAATTCATAAAATGGCTCTGACTTTGTCCTCTGCAATGCATGACCTGATTTCACTCATTGTGGGCTCTATCAGCAGGTGTCTGATTATGAAGGCAGTGGAGTGGGCATACTGCTAAGAGTATGGTTCTGCCAGTCTTTGATGGAGACTGAGGGCCCTCATGAGCCCCTTCTATAATTAAATGACTTATGTTACATAAAGAGAAAAATGGCCTTTGAAGAACATAAAATCATCTTCTTTCTTGAAGAGAGAGAGATTGTTCCTCCTAAAATCAACTCTGATTGGCTCACTTCCTCAAGTGCTTTAGGGATTTCTGTTTGAAATCCATTTCTTCATTTGTGTCTCCCCATTCATTTACATTAAGCAGTTTCATATATCTCCTTAGTGATCAAAATATTCTTCCTAGAACAATAGCAGGAGAAGATCTGGGAATTTGTTAGAGATGCAAACTCTCACGCCCCACCGCACATCTACAGAATCAGAAAGGGTTCAACACACAAACTTCAGGTGACTTTGATGCACACTCAGTTGTGAGTGTCATTGACTTAAACAGTGGTGAAATTCTGAGCAGAACATTTTGCTATTTGATCCCTTGCCCTACACCCCTTTTGCTACTTAACACTGGCATCATTTTGTGTCACAGATTAGGTATTTATTTGAAGAGAATTTTGACACCCTTTTTTCCTTTGTAGCATTTTATTAGCGATGATACATGTATTTGTTTTCTTATGTATTGCCTATCTCCTAAATTGGATTAACAGTTTAAGGAGAGAAGTCATAGGGACCTCATTCATCCCTAATATCCTTAGCATCTGACATAATACCCAGCAGAGAGTTGGTGGTGCTTGACACATTTATTGTAGGAATTAATGAAAGTCTTTTTGTTGTAGTCATCACTGTGACTGCAGGAAACTAACCAAGAAGACGATGATAAGATGTGTGATTCCAGAAATCAAGTGGCAGTGCTAGTCCTGCTGCCACTTAAATATTTCTGTTACCAAACATGCTACTTGTTCAAAAGACTCCAGCAGTAAGAAAGCACAGGGGACAGAATTTCACTGGCTTGTCCGCATAGCACACATATAACCTGCAATTAGACTATCTCTTTATTCACATATTCATTCTCTCTTCTCTTCTCCCCTCTCATTATCATAGTAGATTTCATCCCCAAGTGCCTTTGTGATTAAATAAACAATTGTAAAAGTAAATATTATCTTTTTTAAAAAGTCTGCATTTTGTATCTACATTGTTATATTATTAAGTGTAGAATAAATACCAGTGCTTGGTTTACATTATTTGATAATCTAACAGGCTTTCTGAGGACACTGTCTCTACCTTCTCATTCCTATGTGATCAATAGGTAATACCAGTGTAAATCAATTCTGCGTAATAATGTAAATAGGCTCTCAAAGGCAATTCCCGCTGTGATATAAGTAGTTAGCTGTGACACTGGCATTAACCACAGTGGGGGTAATCAGCCTTTGGATGTGTTTAATCAGAGTTATCAGCTAAGATTAAAAAGAGAGCTACTGTTGTGCAGGGATAATAATATTCAGGATTTAAAAGATGAATATTTGAAGGTGTTCTCATAAATTAAAGCGATCGGAATTGCTTCGAGCAATTTAGGATGCTTTGAGGTCAGCACAAGCAAACAGGGAAGGTTAATCTCAGAGCCACGGTAGTTAATGTGCAAGAATTGCAGACTACATTGAAATAAGAAGTGGCTGCTGAGTTAAATGAAGAATTTCCTGCAGTATTAAAATACTCCTGGAACTATTAGTAACATATATGATTTGATTAAAAAGTAGGTTCACAGAACAATCCTAATCCCACTAATTATTAATCACTCATCCCAAAGATTAAGTATTAGGCCACTTTATGGCTTAAATAGAGGTGTTTCCAGTTGAAAATGCCCATGGTACCAAATCCTGCACTATAGAATAAAAGATTGATTCTGGGTCAAGAATATTAAGAATATCCAGGTAGAAGGCCTGAGGACTAGTCCTGAAACCAGGATATTCTCTTGCTTGGTAAAGACCCTTAACCTTTGAGCCTGAGCTTCCCAGTCCATGATGATCTAGGGCAAGTAATATCTGCCTTTTGGAGTTTGTTAAGATTACATACAGGACCATTTTTTAAGAATATAAAACATCACGTAGAGATATGACTTTACTATTGCTTTTATATTGCTTACCATACCCCATTTGCTTATTCAACCAAGGCTTATTGAATGCTTACTCTGAGATTTATGAATGTAAAAGACCATAGTGAAAGCCAAGGCCCCAGTTCTCTTAGACCATTGGTTCTAGTAGAGAGAGGCAGATAATAAACACTTTCACATGAAAAAGAAAAGATCTTCGGATAATGGTAAGACTGTGAAGAAGATGAAACATGCCAATAGAATGGAAAGTGGAAAGATGGGCTATGTTTCCTACATTGGTCAGGCAAGGCCTCCTTGGAGAATAATATTTGAACTGAAAGCCATACTGTTATTTGGAAGAGTTATTACCGATAGAATTAAACTACATTACCTTTTAGTTAACAGAAAAATTCACACTACCTGGTGTATAGGGATTGTCCATGAATTTTTCAATTGTTCTTCCTTGTCATAGGTATTTTATTTCTGTATTGACATATGTATAACTTTAATTATAGTCCAGTTATTGGAGATAATAGAGGCAATGCTGCTGCTGCTGGAGTTGATAGGAATTTTAATGATCACCTAATCTGAATTTCAAATTTTATGGTTAAGGAAACTGAGTCTTAGGAAGATTAATTTTTCTCAGGGTCGTAAGTAAGAAACAGTCAAGACAAACTAGGTATCTTGACTCCCTCTCTTTTGCTAAATACACATACTGTCCCTTCCAGTCTCTCTGATCATACTAATTCTCTTACAGTATTGTATTTAACCATCTACTAAGTGAGCAATGCATATAAACATGCTTTTGAAATTTTGAATAATTTCGGAAATATGGTATTTTATTATTAATAGTGTTTTAGTAAGTGACATGCAAATTATACGCCATGAACTCTATTAATAAAGTTTATGATAATCCCTTTCAAACATGAAGCAGTGACGTATCTGAGAAAATGTGAAAGTCACACATAGGAATTAAGAAAGAATCCTACATCATCTTCAAGACTCAGATATTTACTCCTGCTTTTTCCGACTATTTTGTCCTCAGAAGAAAGGGAAACTCTTCAAAAGTCATTTTGAGAATTTCAGATGACAACTTTGTTTTAAGGATATGCCCAAAAGTTCTTTGATTTTTCTCCCCTCAAAAGGTAGAGTTTAATTTCCCTTCTCTTGAGCATAACCTGAATTTGTTGGCTCCTTTCTAATGAATAGAATATTTCATATTAATGGGAATTACTAAGATTAGGTTACGTAAAAATTGTGGCTGGCATCTTCTGTGCATTTTCTTGTTGTCTCTTTCTCTCTCAAATTACTCTGTAGTAGTTTTCTAATGCTGCCACAACAAACTACCACAAACTTGAAGGCTTAAAAAATGCTCTTTTCACAGATCTGAAGGCCAGATGTCCAAAATCAAGGTGTTGGTAGACTCCATGCCTTCTGAAGATTCTAGGGGAAAATCCATCTTTGTCTCTTTTAACTTTTGGTGGCTCTGGGTTTTCTTTGGTTTATGACAGCATAACTACAATCTTCTTCTCCATCTTCTCCTTGTGTATTTCCCCCCTTCTCTTTTTTTTTCTTTTTCAAAAGTTTATTTTTTAAAAACAAATCTGGGTAACATCAGTTTCCAATACTGTAAATGATTAAGGAATAGGTTCATAACTCCTCAGGTGCCCTTCTTTTATAGGAACACTTATCATTAGTTTTAGGGCTCTCTCTAATCAAGGATGATCTTAAGGTCTTGAGAGCTTTAATTTGATTATATCTGCAAAAACCCTTTTTCCAAATAACCTCACATTCACAGGGCTCAGGACAAAGATGTATCTTTTTGGGGTCATCATTCAAGCTACTATGCAATATCTCTGGGTAGAGTCAGCTTCCCTATGACACAACCCTGCGAAGAGGAAAACCAGCTACCCTGTTTCTTTAAAGAGAAACTGAGGCCTGCCTTCAACAATGTGAGCAAATCTTCTCACTTCACAGTGTACAGCAGATCTTCTTAAATCTGCCAACAACATGAAAGTGCCCTTGAGAAATATCCTCCAGTCCCTATCAAGCTTTCAACTGCCTGTTGCCTGGTTGACACCTTCAGTGCAACATCCTGAAAAACCCTGATCAGAACCACACAGTTGAGCCCCTCTTCAATTCCTTGTCTGCAGAGACTATGAGATAATATTTTTTTGAAGTTTGAGTTATTTGTTGAACAGTAATAATACTATAACAACTATGACCATGAAATTTATTAAGCACAGTAAGAAACCCATTGACTGTGTGCCTGGTGCCTGTCACACACAACTTGCCAGGTGCAGCATAAGCCTAAATGTAAGGTGAAAGCAAAATAGAATCTGGGAGAATGCTACACTTAACAAGTCCTCTTAAAAGTAAGAAATGCAACTATTACCCTTTTACCATACTTCTGTCGTAAACAGCACAACAGTTTGGGAAAACTGCTATGAGTGGAAGCTTCTATCATTTTACATATTTAAAAAAAGATGGAAAAAGTTGATTGACAAGAGTCAAAGAGAACTCAAAATCCAGCTTAACATTAGGAGGAAAACAACACCAACCAAAATACACAATTGAGTATTAATATTTAACTGATATTCCTTAAGTGTTTTTTATCATTACACTTGCCACATACATGCTTTTTACTGGTAAGAATTGCCATTTTCATTTTGAGGGAAAAATTAATTCAACTCCTATTCTGTGTTAATGCGGCGAGCTAAGTAAAGCAGAGGTAACTTCCTATTTACACTTGCAACCGTGCCCTTCTATGTCTATTTGCTGTATTAGGTGGTATGTTTCCCATTAGTTCCTTCACTTTTTAGAATCACCTTTTTAGCTCCATTTCTAATCACACACTATTTGTGAAATCCCTGTAATTTCCTAAGGCCTTCTGTAGCTTCCTTCTTTCTACCTCTGATATTTGAGGAAAGGTTTATTCCCCCGTGTTTATTCTGCTTAGTGAAGATCATCAGAAACAACCTTTACTGTATTTTTGTGAATTCTCTTGCAAGTTTTGTCTGTGTTGTATTTAAAGTCCAGTTACCTATTTGAAGACTGTGGCAAAGCCCTGTCTTAGAAATCTCTGCCATTTTCAAAAACTCAGTTTTTGATTTCTGACACATCCTGATACATAATGCCGAATGGTTGTCATTCTTTATATGGCTAGGTGATTTTGTTCCTGTTTTATCGTTAAACTATATTGGCATTTCATATATTTATGCATATCATTTTTACATATTTTACGTATTTCATTGAATGTATATTCTTACTATGCCAAGTATAGACTTTTTTTGAATAATAATAGGTTTAATGAATATAGAATCCAGTGATTTTTTTTTTTTGTCTGTAGGGCTATTTGGGGAAAAAATCTGGGAGAATCTGTGTTTTGGGGTGATTTGATAGAGCTGAGCTGGTGGGCATTCATGATTCCCTAAGAAATCTAAGCGACATCCTGGAGAGGCAGATGGAGGAAACGTAACTGCTATGCTGGGCAGGCTGACAGGACTGGGCCTTCCTCCTCTAGATCTTCAGAACATGTCCTATCTCTTGTTTTAAAATTAGGAAAAGTTATCTTGATTGTCTTGCTCCTAATAATATCCACTACCTGAATAGGTGGGTGTTGCAAAGAAAAGTGATTGAGAAACTCACTTTAAAGTATACCCCTCAAGAACAGTCAAACGCTGTATAGAGAATATTGCATCGGTATGAAATCTATCAATATAGTTATTTTACCTCTATAAGAGGTGAAAATTAGAGAACTATGCATTAAGCAAGAGTAAATATTTACTTTCTCTGTTGTCTCTAATTTCACTGTTTCCCTGCATATTAAACTAACTGATTGACATGGGTACCAAACCTGTTACCTTAAACACATTAATATCACAAGGTAGGCAGTGTTCTATTTATGCTTATTTTGAGATTACCATCACACAATCTTTCTTTTCCTCTTGTTTTCATATTTTTTACCACTCCATTCAGAAATGTTTGGATTGATATTTTAAAATCTGTAAATGAGATGTTTCTATTTATTGCTCACTGTGATATATTAGTATCTTTTTGTTCATCACTGTCCTTAAGGACATACATCTTAGGACAATGAGCTTTTGGAAGAAGGCCCACAGTTATATTTTGAAACTGGAAAAAGTCTAGAAGTCATTGTTACCAATAAAGAGCAGTTTTCTCCCACCTAAGAGCTAGGTGAGGATTTTATCCTATTGTAATGACTGCAAAGTTTGTACCTAAATGTCCTATACTTCACACCATAAGTAGTGTAATAAATATTTCATTGATTTGTCACATACTGAAGGATTTCTAAAATAAATTCAAAGTGCTTTGTGTTGTAGAAAAGAATGATGATGATGTGGAAACATACAGGGATCTCACTCTCATGAAATTGAGTTGAGTTGAGCTAAATGAAATAAGTGAGTTGCCCAAGATCATACAGATATTTAAATGTTAAAACCTTAATGAGAATCCAATTTGTCAGGTTCGTAATCTGTAGTCTTATTTTCTTTTCCATAGAGATTTTATTTGGGTGATCTCATAATGCAAATATTCGGTAGTATTGGTCTTCGTGCCTCGTGTTTCTTTGTGATTTTACTATGCAGTGACTAGTGGAAATACATGATCTGTCAACTCTGAGAATTTTGTATCTTAAGGTGGGGAAGAGTGACATGGTATAGCTCTTTCTGTCTAGTATAGTAAATGATTCTGGAAAATCTTATTCTAAGTTGACATCAGGGGTTACAGATCTTCCTTGACTGGGATTTAGTGTAACAGGTGTCTGACATTTTCTAATGATTCATAGAGCACAATCTTATAATCCCTGCAACAGAATTTTGTGTTTCACATTATTTAAGAATGAGACAGAGAGTGATTTGCAAACATTTTTTATTCATTGATCATGATTTGATATTGATATACTTTAGGAAGAGAAAAATTAACCTTCAGTAGCTAAATTGAAATGGAATTAGTGTGGCTAACATGCATTGTTATATAATATGGAAGTCAATTAAATATAGGCTAGTTCATTACCTATGGTTTTATTCGGTTTAATTTTCTTTGTAGCACCTTTTACAAATAAGATGGACGCATATCTGTCAAAACATTTGCACCAAGTTATATTTCCCAGATATAAAACACATGGTTGGAGTTCTAGTGAAGTCTTTGCTTTACATCTGGTGTTGTGGTTTCTGTCTTTTTTTTTTTTCTCTTAAATTTTTGTTAAGCTATTTGATTGATTGACTTGTGGCATAATCCATTTTAAAGATTGAATTTGGAGCTTACTGAAGTCAGAATCAATCATCTATAAGTACTTGAATGGATATGCTCTCTGTCTCAAACTTTCTTCCATTAATATCCACATAAATGGTCAAGAATATGGACTTTGAAGCCCAATGTGCTTGCCTCAAATTCTGGCTGTGGATTTGGGCAAGTTATGAAGCCTCTTTGTGCCTTCATATTGCCAACTAGAAATGACATAAGAAAAGTTCCATCCTCCCAAAGATGTTGAAGATTGTGAGTTTAATATCTTTAATGTCCATGTAGTACTCAGAACACTGTCTGCCTCTGAGTAAATGCTGTACAAGGTTAGCTGTTTCTCAGTGAGGTTATCTCTACCACCTTTTATAAAATGTCATCTCATCACACTCTATCCTCTTGTCCTATTTTGGTTGACATCACAGCCTTTTATCAAGGTTATGTATTTATTGGTGTATTTATTGAATGCTTGCTCTTTAACTAGAAAGTAATCTATATGAAAGTAGGAACTTGTTCATTGCTATGTTATAGAGCCCAGGAAGTTATTCAAAACCTTTTGTGAATGAATAGATGTATGTGCATGGGAAAATTTTAGTTTAATTACATATTATCAGTGGTAGAGCTACTGGAAGAACTAAGGCAATAGTACATTTAGTTTCAGGTTCTGGTCATTTGGCTCTTCCAGTAACTTGGCTAATAGCTGTGAATAAGCCAGGAAAAACATTAATGTGTGGGGAAGTCAAGTCCATACTTGCTATTTGGTTTATCTACAAAGACACTTCCATGTGTATTGTTTACTTCTTTCCCATTTTTTTCAAACTTTGCCATTTAAGTAGTAGTGTTAGGATGAAATAAAACAGAGAGGACAAGCTTTAAAGAATTTTGATGGCTTGGGGACCATGTCCTGACTTACCTAACTAAAAGCCAGTGGATTGATAGTGAGGTACTTCCCCATTGACTTAGAATTTGATTTAAAGATGATTTCCAAGCTCAATTTATTGTTAAAACTCATTAAAATAAAGTGATAATTTTATGGATTTGAAATTGTTATGACTGACTTTCAGATAGAGACTGCTAGCCCCAATGTTTACAACTTACATGTAAATGTATTAAAAGAGGAAATATTGATGTGTTTCCTCTGTGTTCAAACTGTTCAGACTTTATGAGAAATAATAAAGCTTTACAACTTGTTCTTTACAAATAGTATGCTAGGGAATTGCAGTAACATAGAGATCTATATATTATATTGTGTCAGAGTGATCTTGGCTAATTCCCCCTTTCTCAGCTCCCAGAGCTAATTGTCACTTGGGGTAGAGAAAGAAATAGCATGATAGACTGTAGTTAGAGAATATTAATTTGACATAATAGAATTTTCCTTTACTACAAGGTAGTCAATTTTCTGATCACTAGGCATTCACTATTAACTCCAGTTTTGCCAGAGGGTGTGAAGGCACAATTTACCATATCAGGTCTTTAAGAAACTCTGACTTGAAAGTTTAAGAATATAATTACCGTTTCTTGCTAAGGAATAATCCCTGCTTCCAGCTCTTGTTACAGCCTTGCTCTGAGACTTTTGCATTACGTAGGATGAAAAAAATAACAGTTGGTGTGGTATGGGTATTGGTGATGTAGGATATGAGGATAAAAATACAGTCATCAACTAGTGTTCTTACCACCTTGGTAGAAATTTCGTAGTCATCCTTGCATCTTCTCCCACCTGTTCTTCAGAAAACAGCAGGATATCTAGTGTGGACACTCCTTGAAGCCCCATCCATATGAAATGTGTTTATACACTTATTTAAACAATCCTTCCTATGTTTATATTCATCTATTTTGTTTGATAGTGATTTAATTGCCCATTCCAATTCTCTGCTAATCTATTACTCTGAAGAAGTACCTTTCTGCTTACCTTTGGGCTTTATATTCTGTGAAGTGTTTCTTTCCCTGGGTCTGAAGAAATGTGATTCTGGTTCAAATTGGTGCTCTATCTTCTATTCCAGTTTTTGTGTACTTCTCTGAACATTTGCGCCTATCACTGGCTAAGCAAAACTCACTATCTGTTACTATCAAGACACATTTAAAATGCCTTAGACTACCTGCTGCAATCTTACCAGCTATGTCCAGAGTTTTCCCCTGGGAAATCTGCCATATGGCCATCTGCACCCCCTGTTTCTTTTGTTAGCAGACAGAATGTTTTTTATTTGCATTTTGTGCCTCAGAAGGTGTAAAGGAATATGTCTAAATTCAACCCATCTCTTTATTGCTACAGTATCTTTATAATTACTCTTTAAGGTGGCCAAGTGGCTACCTTAACTTATTACATGAGTGTATGGGGATATCTGCTTGTCAATGCCAATCACATTTTGAACCTGAAGGTGAGTTCTTCTGAAGAATTTTGATATTTTCTATTTTAATGTACCCCTCCTATTCCCATAGTGATTTCTGAAGGATTGTGCTCGACAGGGGCATCCCTTTAATAGGCCACTTTCCCATTACCCTCCTGCCTGACCATATGGCAGAGCTATTTGCTATTGTTTAGGAATCTGTAAAACCCCAAATGTAGGCACTTCCATCATAAAACAGCATACAATTCATCCCAAGTTGATTTGTTTTTACACTTTACTATCTGAGTAGCGGCCTTTCCAACAGGATGTTGTCCATTCATCTTTGGAAATACAAACCAAGCAGTTCTTGTTGGTCAGTTGAGAAATGTTTATAGGTCCCTATCCAAGTGATGACAAAATTCTGCAGTTCCTCAGATAAATCTGAAATTATTCTAGGGGAAAAGAGGCTCCCTGCTCATGATTATCTCCCTTTACCTTGCACTCCCATGGTAGCATGATCCTGTAAAACCTTTCTCATTTTATTAAGGAAACTCTTCTGGGCACTGCCCACCCCATATTTCTCTAATATTATCCAAGATATCATGGGCATTTCAGGCTCCAGTACTATTTTATATCCCTCAGTCTTAGGGATAGTTTCAATTAATGCCCAATAACTAACTAGTATTTTTCCATTAAAGGGAAATTCTCTACTCCAGAGTCACAGTAGCAATCTCTGAGAAGCACTACAACTTTTACCATAAATCTCAGTTTGTGCTCCACTTTGGGCATTCTCGCAGAGAATTTGTCTTTATCAGCACTCCAAATTCTAACTTATACAGTGTGGGCTCAGGCAATCTTATTCACTCCTTTTTGGTACGTTAACTTAATATTGTTTAATGTGTAGATTAACATGCCTTCTATTTTATAATACTGGGTAGGAGAATCATTCTCCAGACAGGTACAATTCTATCCTCACACAAATACATTTGGGTAAAGAGACAAAAACATTTTACATAAAGCCTGATCAAACATACCAACTTCCTGTCAAATTTTCACTTTCATCCCATCAATCCTTATATTCCTAATGGAAAGTGACATTAGGATTTTATTAACAGGTTTTGGTTTTACAATATGTGGTGGGGGAAGTGTTGCCTGACCAGACATAGTATCCCTTTCCATAAAACATTCTGATCAAAGAGACACAGAATTTCTTACATAAAGCCTGTTAAAATATACCAACTCATAGTTCTATCAACCCTTACAGTTTTATATTCTCTCAATCTAATTGTAGTCCACTTCAGGGTTTCTTCACTGGGTTTTGGTGTCACAGTGCTGCTTGGGGCTTCCTTATCAGGGACTTCCAGTAACTTCTCTTCACCCCTGACCATTTTATTCATGTATATGAGAATTTTGGTCCCCTAGCTGAGAGGTTGAAGCAAGAGACCCTGACTCTCCCCTTTGTTTTCCCTGTGTTTCACCACCATTAATGTTTGTTATCTTCACCTTATTTCATAATAACAATTTAAAAATTTCTACCCTGAGACAAATTCATTGACTTTTTCCTCTTCCATTTATTAACTAATCTAATATTTTTACTAACACCCACAAGATATGTAAGAGATAGCTGAGATAACAAATTCAATAATGCTGCTTGGAATGCTGCTTGATTTTGCAGTAGTAAAGTTATATGGGATGTCCATGTGAAAGGAACCCTCTTTCCTATAGAATTTGCCACGACATTAGTAATGGGTGAATGTCCTGATAATTATAAAAGCATTCCACATGGCTTTCATATGACTCATATAAACGGCTTCATCTAGGGTATTCCACTTGGCATTTATAGCAAGAGATGAACAGTTCTACCTCTCAAAATAAACAGACCTTACAGTCGATTTTATGCCATCTATCAAGCTGCCAATTCCATTGAGAATAACCTCCTATGTTTTGGGAACATATATACCCTACTGGGTTTGTTCATACTGAAACATGAATCATTTTATCAACATAAATATGCTCTTTCACCTGCTTTATTCAAAACCTAAGATAATGCTCCTAAACTAGTTACTTATTTTGCAATCTACTAATTAAAATGTCTTACAGAAGCTGATGATAGCAGTTCTCAAAATGAGACATTATACCCCTTGGTTTCAGCTGTTTTTTTGGTTTTGCCCCCCTCCCCAACACTGACTAACTTCTTGGTGACCAGAGGTACTTTCTGTTGTTCTGGCATAACTTTTCCTTTTGTAGGAACATTTTGAGGCTAGTGGCTAGAGCTTAGATTGATCAAATTCTGAGTTTTGTCTGTCATTGAGGCACAATCCTGTACTTCTTTATATTATAAATTATATTGTAGTTTTATATTGGTTATAACAATAAACAAGGAATTGTATGTTTAGTGTGCTTATTATTTTGCATTTTTATGTATACAAAAAGTCCACTCCTTGAAAATAAAATTTACTAGCCTCCATTTCTAAAATTCCACCAGTAACTTTTCATATTGTACCACAGCACAGCAGCAGCATCATACATAGACAATAAGGTATTTATCCAGGGATCAAAGTTTCCTCATCCCCTGCTATTTCAACCTTGTTCTTTCTTTATCGCATGTTCCTGTGAGCCAGGTCTGTCCTAAAATCTGACACTAGTTTTGATCCTTTTTTATTCACAATACTTCGGATAACTAATGTTGTTTTTGTTTTCTCTTCTTTGGGATGATGAGGGGATCAGTTCCACAACACTGCCCCCTCTTTAGATGACACTAATATACCAATACATCTCACCGCCTGGCTATAACTTGAGTGTTCCCATAATTCCTTTCTCAGGTTTGATAATTCGCTAGATCACAGAAATTACTACTTAGATATAAAGGATACAACTCAGAAATAGTTAAATGGAAGAGATGATGAGGGTAAGCTATAGGGATACATGTTCTTCTAACAATCTCCTCCCCATACCTGAGGGTATCTGAGGACCCACTAACAGTCACCTCATTTGCATAAGCTAAATGACTAAATGGGTCCTTTATAAATAATAAAAGATATAGCTGTCATCTGTCACTCAAGAAATTTCAAGGGTTTTAGAAGCTCTG
This sequence comes from Talpa occidentalis, assembly GCF_014898055.3. Taxonomy (NCBI): domain Eukaryota; kingdom Metazoa; phylum Chordata; class Mammalia; order Eulipotyphla; family Talpidae; genus Talpa; species Talpa occidentalis. Next base: position 74,782,597 of record NW_023600993.1, on the reverse strand, counting down.
TGTCAGGAATCAAAAAGAAAGAACAAAATTGTGTACATTTCTTATTACATCCAGTAATCACTATCAAATCTTGAATGGTATTTATGCAGAAATATGAAGTATATATACTAATAGTGTGTTCCTATACCTGCATGAAAACTAATTTCCGACAAATACACAGTTTTACCACAGAACTTTAGAAGTTGTGTTTAACTTCTCCTTATATTATAATGGTGTTATGGATATTATTTGAGAGAGGAGTGTTAACCATGACTTTTTTGGTGTGTATAACCTAAACCCATATACTCTAATTTGAGGGAAATTTATTTTTAGCATCTTACACTAATTTGTATTTAGCATTTTATGTTCATTCACTTAAAAGAATATAACACACAATACAAAATTTCTTGATATTATAATCTGAGTTACTATGGAACTATTTAAAAGAATATAAATAATAAATATTTAGACCATAATTGAATATCTTGTGAAGCTGACTATCAACTATTCAATTATTCTTGGGTGTAAATGAATAATCTTGTTCTTTCCAGTTAGAACATGTGATGCTCATTATTTATGTGTGTGTGTGTGTGTGTGTGTGTGTCTCATAAATGCCAAGATAGTAAAAAATCTTTGCTTAGCATCCTGGAGAAAAACGGATCTATGAGGTATATATTTATTTTATGAAATTCTATCCACATGTTGTATAAAATTCATTTAAGTAAGGGAAGTAAATTGCTTACAGTAGTAAAATATGTTTTCCTCAGTGAATGCTGGTACTTTTTGATGCATGGTGATTTGGTCTCTGACACAGTCATAATCTACATACCAAATTATACATTTAGCTTTCAAAACAAAATCTAGCACTGCTGGATCAGTGAGACTGAGGCAGTTCACCAAAGTAATCTATCCTTCACCTTGCTTATCATTGTCTCAAACCTCAAGTGAATATTCCAATGAATAAAAATAGATTCTGCAACATAGCACAAGTTTGAGACCCTGATTCATCTTTATTCTTCTCTTCTATGGTCTCTCTTCTGTAATCATGCATCTTACATTTAAAAAAAAAATAGGAGCAATAAGTATACTGAAACACGGTGTTTAGAAATGTGGAAAATACAAGTTAAAAACAATGTTTTAACTTTGCAGTATGCATAAAACAACAACACAAGCAAATGATTTACTCAGTCAAAGAACACTCAGGTTTGTCTTCTGCGTTTTGTATTTCTGTGTGGCATTGGCATATATTTTACTCAATTTTGATTTTCTGAGAATTCAGAAGTATGGTTTATATACTTATAACTTATATAACTTATAATTAGTTATAAGCATATAACTAATTATATACTTATCTTGACAAGCCTATATAGAAGACTTTTAAAGACCTTGTATGTTCTCTGTGTCAGCTTCTGAACATCCATGTTTCTAAGGAAGAATTCTGGGCTCTTTTGATAACTCTGTCCCTCAAGTTTGCCTCCTGGGTGATGCCACTTGAGTGAAAAGTCCTCCTGGTAATCCAGTAATTAATTCCTTCTAGCTGAGGCTCAAGAGAGATCCCTTGTGCAGAATTGTGCTGCGCAGTAAATGACATTATAATGAGATTTTTAGCTTATTAGTTTAATGAATGAATGGGAACTTTGCTGTTAAAATTCATTGGTATTTTATGCTGTAAAAGAAGATTTTGTGCTGTGAATGAAAGCCAGTGCAATCTTTCTTTTTATAATTGTCATAGCAATGCATTTAAGCTAGCTTGACTAAACTAACTTATGCCCATGTAAAGAAAGTCTAAGGTTATCTAAGGAAGCAGGGTTATCACTTCTGTGTGTCACTGAGTTCTGCCTGTGTGAAAGCCCCTGCTCTAGAGACCTCTGCAATGTTACCTCATTTTTGTCTTTAAAATAACCCTGTGTGGCAGGATTTATTATTACCCCTATATAACATAGGAAGGAGTAAAACCAAGCTCAAAAAGGTTAAATAAACTTCCTGAGATCCTGAGAATAGAGGGAAGATTCAAAACCAGGCAGTTCCTCTCCATAGCTGTGCACTTGTAAACAAGACTTCATCTATTTCTAAAACGAACATTTCCTTGTATATGAGGTAATCTTATTGATAATGTTTCTCTTTGACTACTGTAGCTTTTTTTAGTTTCTTTGTCCTCCAGTCTCATTTCTCCATGCCTGACCCTTGTCACCTGAACTTAATGTATCAGGGAAACCCAAAGAAAGATATCTACCTATTCATCTCCACCAGGTTCTTCTACCTCTAACCCAGTTCCACAGTCTTCAAAGGTTTTCCTGAATTTGTGGATCTACTCTGGAGCCTTACAGCATTTGGCGTTTAAACCAATTAATGCAAGGCTGTGATTTTTCACTTTACTTTTAGTGTCCCTCCTCCCAAACATCACAGGAACTGACATAAGTCAGGAAGTCTTTCCATGTTGCTTTGCTTTTATTTTTAATGTCCTTCTGAGCCTAGTATGGAACTAATGAATGCAAGAGGTCATTATTGAATGAAAAAATTTGTCTTAGTAAATCTGTACACCCAGGCCTGATTTTGTGGATGTCAGCCACACTTTCTTTGAATTTCTTTGCTTTTTAATTAACTTCCCATTAGACTATGGTTCTTTTTTTTTAATTTTTTATTTATATATATTTTGTATCATTGTTCATTTTTAAACACTGCTCTTTTATTCCCTTCAGGTGTAGGAAAAAGAAAAAAATATTGGATGGTTTTACTTATAGGAGGAATATAGGGAAACCAAATAAGACATCAGAGGAAAAAAATAATAACAATACAAAGCACAACAAAACAAAAAACAAACAAACAAACAGGGAAATATAAACCAGAGACTTCCTGCAGGGGTGGAGGAGGGATAGACTGTGGTTTCTGGTGACATTCTGAGGGCCTGACACTCAGAAAATTGTAAATGATACCATCTATTTTGTCATGGGGCATTTTAAAGAAATACTCTCTCCAGAAAATTTCAGGAGGTAAATAGGCAGGAATAATTGGGAATAAAAATGTGTTGGGAAGAAGCAATAAAAATTATTTATATTCTGTCTAATGCCTTTAATTCCAAATTTACCCATAGCTTTGTTTAAAGTTATTGTTAAGATTATATGAAACTAAAGACAAACTCAAGCATGAATGATTCTAAATGTTTTGCCTTAAATATTTTTTTACCACTTTCCTCCCATGAGACAGTCTAGAATAAGTGCTTCCTTTTCAGACTCAGCCTAATTGAAATAAAAATTTTAAATTAAAAAATTATTCTCTTTTAATTAAATATGAAAAGTCGTTATAAATTGGTAGAATTCGAGTGAGTGAAGTTGACAACTTATGGTTTTGTTTAGCAAATGACTGTTTTTCCTCAACTTAAATGCTTTAACTACAGACTTTACTTTCTTCATGAAAGGAGGACCAGTGCTTTTGGCCACTTGAAAGACTTAGAGTTTTGAGAGTGAGAGCGTTATTACTTATTCTATTAGCTTTGAAACTGAGGAAATATTTCCCCCCACAAATAGTGCCACATACTATTTATCATTTGTTTGAATCTGTGAGTATCAGTTTCATAAATTATATCACCAAAACTTTTTTTCAGATTCAATTGGTGTGGAAGGGTAAAAGAAGGCCTCTTCTTTTTTTTTTTTTTAATATTTTATTTATTTATGCATACAAGAACTGGTGTACAGGCAAGAGGTACAGGGGGTAAGAGGATTACCAGAGACAGATTGGGGGACAGAACAGGCAAATTGACTGAAATACACTGCTGAGGGGAGCAGCAGGAGAGTCAGGAAGGGTCTACTGTGCCATGTGCATCACCTCCTTGGCAGGCAGGGTATGGAACTCGTGCAGTGCTGCTGTGGCTGTGGGATAGCTTCACAGTGCTGCGGCTTAACCCCTTGGGCCACCAGGGAGTGAAGGCCCCTCCTTTTGCTCCACTATATTCTTCCTGAATTGACTTTATCATTGCCCCTGCCGCCACTGTTGTCCACAGAGGTCATCACAGATGATCTCTTTTGTGTTGGCAGAAAACAAGCTGCATCAAGACTGCAGAACACAGTTGGTAATAGGTTCTTCTTTTAATTCAGCTATCATTTTAATTTTAACTTAATTTGGTACTGCTGTGGAAAATAAAGTTAATAAATAAATGATAACCTGCTTATGGATCATAAAATGGGATTGCAGAAATCTAGGAGCTAAAGTTTAGATCCAAGGCACTAATTCTACTTTCTTCCTTGTTCTCCTTCTGGTTTAGCTCTTTAATGATCAGATTGGTAGAGCTGACAGGTGTGAAAGAATATAAATACATGTTTACTTTCTGTCTGAAATATATGGCATTTTATCTATCTATCTATCTATCTATCTATCTATCTATCTATCTATCTATCTATTTATGTTTATTTATTTATTTATTTATTTATACAAGCACTGGGTACAGTCAGAAGCATGGGAGGGTGAGAGAATTCACCAGAGCCAGAGCGGGGAGCAGAACAGGCAGACTGACGAAGTACACTGCTGAGGGGAGCAGCAGGCGTGGCAGGAGATGTCTGCGCACCATGTGGGACCCTCACCAGCGGCCGGGGATCGAACTCGCGCTGCAGAGGCTGTGGGCAGTTTTGCAGCCCAGCGCTCAACCACTGCGCCACTGGGGAGGCCCAGTATATATGGCATTTTAGCAGAATTCTGATCATCTCCTAAAAAGACTGAGGTGGCAGTCATGGGGTATGAGCTTCCTGACTTTTGCAGAGTTGAAAAGATTTCATGGAAGAACATGGAGAACAAAAGGTACTGAGCTGACCCATAGTCCAGGAGACCTAAGGGCAGCAAACTCCAACACTTTTTTTGAGGTCTGTTGAACTGAAAAACGTGATGCTATTTCTAAATATGAAACAATTTGAATACAATTCTCTCCTTTACAAAAATATTACATCTTAACATTTCTACAGAAAAACCTCCATTTTCCTTCTGAATGTATAAAGGCTAGGACTAAGTTTCTAAATGTTGAAGAAAATGCTTACTCTGGGTTGCTTCCCTAGAAAACAAAAATCAATACTGTATCGATCTTTAGTTTTTATTGTAACTTTTACTGTTGAGTCTATCTGAGAACTCTAGAATTTGCTTCTGTCATGACATTAGGCCATCATAGTCACGCAGATCAGGGTGAAATTTCCTGGATGCCCTCTTCTAAGAATATCACATTTGACCTTAGCAGGCTTGATTTTACTGTATACTGGAGCCTTCTAACCAAACTACTAATATGAAAATGATAGGGAAAAAGGTCATTTTATCTATTTGTCCAAATAAGTTAGGGGCCCAAAAGAGAAGAGAATACTTTCCCATTATTAACAGTTCACATATAGAGCAAATATTGTTATGTGCTAAAATAATATTAATATTTGAATTAATACTTGTGCTCATCTGTCTAAAAATTAGAACTTTTCAGTTATATAGAGACTATATAGTCTAGTGTCAAATAACTCCAGATCTGGGCCTCCCTGGTGCCACAAGGGGTTAGATCTCAGCACTAGGAAGCTATCAGCAGCCACTGTAGCATGAGTTCAATCCCCGGCCAGAGAGCTACCCACATGGTATAGCAGACCTCTCCTGTCTCACCCACTGCTACCTTCAGCAGTGTATTTCAGTCAATCTGCCTGTTCTACTACCCACTCTGTCTCTGGCAGGTCCTCTCAACCCCACACCTCTGACCTATACCTCAGCTCTTGTATGCATAAATAAATAAATTAATCTTAAAAAATAAAAATAAAAATAACTCCAAATCTGGTAATCTTGGTTTGATTCTTGTCTTCTCATCTAACCAGCTACATATGCTTAAGAAATTCCTGAGCTCTGGATTTGATTTCAATTTCTTCATTTATAAAATAGACACAACAAAGGAGACTAGCTCATAGGATTATGCTAAGGATTTAATAAGATCACATATCTGATATTTACCAAAATACCTGAAACTTAGTAAGCACTATCAGTATTGGCTAGTGATATAGCATTTTGATAACTTTCCTCATGACATTTAATCTCCTTGAAAGACTTACACTGTGATTGATTGATAGAAAGATAGTTGGATAGATTGGGGGGGGGTGCAATATATGGGGTGGACAAATTTTTCGTAAAGGGGCAGATAGTAAATGTGTTACTATAAACTTTATATAACATATAAGCTTTGTAAAACATACAGTTTCTGTTGTAACTACTCATCTCTGTCACTGTAGTGGAAAGGAATCCAAAGGTAAAATGAAGAAATGGATGTTTCTGTGTTCCAATAAAACTACTTACAAAGTAAGGATTTTGCCTGGGTATAGCAGTTTGATGATTCCTGGGAACTCCCTATGAGTTTTAATCTGTGTTTTTAAATAAAATCATGGAAACAGATTTTTAAGAAATTATCCATGAGCTCTTTGCTAATGAGTAGTATATATCAATGTACTATACATTGTTAGTTAACTTTTAGCTCAGCCTTTTCTGAACAACAGTTTTTGATGGTCATTTCATATCTAGTGACTATCTGCATTGTCTTAGAAAAAGGCTTGTTGCATCATTGGTCAGAGAGGAGGGTTCCTGTAGGCAGTTTACTTTTATGTTGTTTTATGGCCAAGACTTCAACTTTAAAAATCAAGACAAACTTCTTGCTAGCATGCAGGTTTTTCTTAAGAAGAAATGGGCAGACAGATGCCTGTGCTAATTCTAAGGATGAGAATTGAGAAATGGAGCACCACAAAGCAGGTTTTTTTTTTTTTTTAGATTTTTTTAATTTTATTTATTTATACAAGCACTGGGTACAGTCAGAAGCACGGGAGGATGAGAGAATTCACCAGAGCCAGAGCAGGGAGCAGAACAGGCAGACAGATGAAGTACACTGCTGAGGGGAACAGCAGGCGGCAGGAGAGGTATGCGCACCATGTGGGACCCTCGCCCAGTGGCCAGGGATCGAACTGGCGCTGCAGAGAACTGCAGGCAGCTTCGCAACCCAGGGCTCAACCGCTGCGCCACGGGGGAGGCCCCCACAAAGCAGGTTTTATTATTCGTTATACTTTCATAACATTAAACGTATTTTTTTTCAGGCAAAAATATATTCCTGGGTTCTGTATCTTTAAGAAAAAACAGCAAATTTGGGAGATATGGGTCAAAATACTGAATAAAACCATACCCTTTGAAAAATAATATCTTTGCCCTCTCCCCCCTCTTCCCTTTCCCTTCTCTCTTCATTCTCTTTCCTCTCCTACTTCTCTCTCACACAAGCATACACAGTAGAGAGGCTATTTGGGTGTTCATAGTCAAACTCACACTCTGCTCTAGAGGTTGCCTCAGGCTATGATTCTGATCAAACTTGTATGTATTTAGATTCAAATTTAATAGACTTGTCATCAAATTTCTCAACCTACTGTGAATTAGAAACAATACACAGGAAAAAGGTATTGCTTGTAGAGGGTGATTCGCTGCAGCAAGAGATGACAGCTGATATTTGGATACCAAGGAAATAGTCAAAATACTGAGAAAGCATATCGTGATACTGTATTGAATCATTTATTCAGAAAAGGATTGTCTATATACACTATGCTCTGATAATTTTAATAGCCTGAAGTGCAATACTTTTAAGATTATGTTGCTCTAAATTAAAAATTAAACAATAATTAAAAGTTTTGACCTTTAATTTGTAACAATCAGTTTTCTAGAAAATTCATTCAAGTCTAATCCCTTTTGTTTCTGATGTTGGAAAAATGTTAATTTTTTCATAACTCTTTTATTTATAACTTATTATCTAAATTCCATCTTTTATGTAAGAATATTAATTTTATGTTTTCAAACATATTTCCTAAGTATTAGCTATTTTATTATTATTATTATTATTTTTGCTAGGCAGGATTAGGGATAACTCTTTGCTTAGCTAAGCAATAACGGTTCTAATGTAGCAAAATTTAGTATAGGACAAATTTAGGGACAATAGTAGTCAGAAGGTAATTCACAACTTGATGAGACAAACTACCTTGAATCCTCTGAGAGAAAGGATACAAAGAAGACCTTGAACAGCCAAAGCAGACTCTGAAGTTATATTTATTTGACAAATATGGATACCACAATCAATAGTCAAGTACAGCATGAGTTTAGGACTTGTGATAAGTCCCTGCCCAGCTGAAGATATATTCCCATTTTAGTCTTAGACAAATGACAGGGAATAAATATTCACAAAGCCCCTTTAAATGAATTTGTAAAAGCGAGGTTTAATGCTTTGAATAACATTGAAAAAAAATCAAGTTCACAGTAAAGGTGTAATAAATATTTGGTTTACAGTCTCATCTTGTGTAATGGTGAGAATAGATAGACATCAGACTCATTGTTGCATATATAGAATTCCTAAAATAGTTATTGCTTCAGTAAATGTGCACAGAAGAGGAACTCAAGTTTTACATTTTACATATTATTGACTAAACCTCCCTTTGGGGATTTTAAGTTAAGGTGTCTTTTAACAGATCAAAAATATAAGTTTTATCTGGCATACTGGGTTTGATCCTTATTTTCTCCTTTTTTGGGATACTTCTCATTGCTATTTTTGTGTTCTGTCATTTTCCTCATTTGATACAACTTACTATATTTTAATATTTCGTTTATTTTTGCTGTCTACCTACTCATTAATTCTAACTGCCATTATTTTTAAACCTTTCCAAACAAATAAATGCAGTTGAGCTGGTCAGTATTTTTCCTAATTGACTATTCAAATCTAGGCATATATCACTTCTAAAAGGGCTATCCTAGCAAGTCCCTCTTACATTGTCACTGCTGATCAGCTTCTGCCCTCCATCTGAGATGGGTCCATATTAGCATTTCCCAGAGAGACTTTCTTACCAAGTATACTGAGGTTGTATTTAAAGATTACGTGCTATCATTTTCCTAAATTACATCCAACTTTAGTACCTGGCTTAAAATGCAAGCTGAGATTTGTTTATACTTTAAGGGCTGAGAAAGTTGCTTAGATTTCTCTGGAGTGGATCACCAGTTTTCTTCCTGAGTTTTTGTCAGAACAGATAACAATCATTGATTCATTGGAGTCTCTGGCTACCACATATAATTACTACTTTGAGACAATACTTTCTAAGTTAATTTCAGCTTTCTCATTGAAGGAAGAGAGGAATGAAACATTTCTCCATCTTCATTTTGCAGTTATTCAGGAATAATTTTCAGTGCCGTTGAAAAAGTAAGAAACACCCAGCTCAGTCATTACGTCATGAAAGTTTTTGCAAAAGCAGGGCATTCATGTTATGACTAATATAAATTATTGGTCATGTTTAAAAAACTAATTTTTTTTAATAATTAATTTTATTTTTATATTCCCCATAAAATTGCAACCCCCCCATTCTGACCCCAATCCCTCCCCTCCCGCCCCCACCCCCCAAAAAGTGTCTCTGGTTCATAGTTTAAAAAACTAATTTTTCTTTAAGCATTGGACAATGTTATTAATTTTGAAGACTAGGTGATAATTTATATATTGCCAGATAATTAGCCTCTCATTGCAAACATGTCCCATAACATCATGAGGTTTCTTTGTTTTATTTCAGAACTGACCTGATGTTTGTCTATGTATCAATGTACTAAATGGGGGCCATGACTTTAACTCTACCCTCTGGGAATTCTTAGCTCATTGCTCATAACTCTTCCAACTCTCTTCCCCCAACTATTTCCACTTGACTTATGGAAACAGTTGCATTGTTCTTTTGTCTAAATCCCAAGCATTCTCTAGAGAGCCATTTTTACTTTTTTTTTTTTTTTTTTAAGTAATGTGTCTGTATTTATTTTTCATCTCTGTAAGAGAATAGTTTTGAGTTTGGCACTTAGTCTATTTATTTTTCATTCTAATAGGGAGTCACTTTAGAGTTCGCTAAGCCATTGTTAGTGGGCTTCTTAAGTGCTGCACAGACCTCTTCCATCTGTATAAAAAACTTACTTGTTCATGTCAGAAGTTTAATCAGCTAGAGAAGAGAATTCCTTATAATAACAATAATGATGAAAGAATCCAACAGATTCAGGGAAATTTTACATATATTTTTTTGAAGTTACATCAGTTTGTGTGAAATTTTGAGATTTTTTTTTTTCAATATGCCACCAGGTTAGAATCACATAAATTAGTCAAACATGTCTTTGAGTTGGATATACTTCTATATAGGAGAATTAATTTTAATAAGGGGAATTTTATGGCTGTATTCCAGTGATGCATAAAAATTACTATGCATCATTAAAATAAATTAAGAAATACGTATAACAATCAAAGTGGATTTTTTGTAGGGCCTTGGTAAACAGCTACATAGTAGTACTTGCTTATTTTCATGTGACATTAAAAAATGATAAATATTGAGACTTGGAACTACCTGACATTTTTTGTCTCTTCCAGAACCTGATACATAACTGAATGTACTACTTACATATATTTTTAAAGTAAAATTTCATTGCTAGGACATTTAGACAAGCTAATATCAAATGGGGCCAATCTTGTTTTGACTATTCTACCACACCGTAAGTATAGGAAGATTACAGATAAACATTAAGTGATAGCTTCAGACTTTGTACTCATTCAAATAGATTTTAACAAGAAAGGCCAATCTTTCTTATTTCTTGGGCATTCAGATACTTTTTGTGAGCTTGAATTGTCAGTATCTCCTAATCTCTCAACTCTTTTTCTCTTGATTTCTAATCTTACTCAGTTAGACTTTGGGGTAGAGAATACAATAGGGGGATTAATGGCTCAGTCCAGAAATGTTTGCTTACTGGACAATAGAAAAGGGAATTTGGTAGACATTCTTAACCTTCTTGTTTACATTCAATAATGTAACTGGTATATTGAATAGATTGTCAGCAGTGGTTGTATTTTTCCAATTGTGATTTCCAAAGTCTTATTGTTGGGTGTTCATCAAATAAAGAGAGAGAAAGAAGAAAGAAAGAAAAGATGATAGATTTAATAAGTCAACAAAGTCACAAAATGAGACTAAAGGAAGGATAAAAGAAGAGTGAGAGTGTGTGTTTGTGTGTGTTGTATGTTTGAGCATGCATGTGCAAATGTGTACTTGTGTATTAGAAAAAGAATGCTGAGAAGCATTGAGGAGAATGTATGCACCTTTTGTGAATACTAATGACTGTATAGCTTTCTAAGTGCTTAATAGATTTTTATCATGTTTTTCATACATTCTGCTGGGTAGGTGTGGTTTTTGCTATTTTTCATACTTGGGCATAGACTCTTACAGAAGTCAGAAATAGTTATTTAAGATCCCTTAAAACATAAGAGGTTCAGTATTTGGATTCAGATTATCTGTCACTCCAAAACCCTTTTCTTCATTGGTAAAACTAGTTCTGCAGATTCAGGATTAATATTACTCTGGAAATTTTGCCACAGATGTTACTCTATGAATTTTTCAAATCTGACTAGATGATTATGTGGAGACTTCCAAACCCTTCTCTACTGGCATGGAGAAAGGTAAAACATACTTCAGAGCCAACTTTAGGTAGTGCTATTCACTGAAAACCTCTAAGTGTATAAAGCATTATTCAGGTACTGAGAAAGGTGCAAAGAAATATATCACATTGTCCCTGCCATCACCTTATTCACTTACACATGTGGAATGAAGAGATAAAACTAACACATATGGAAAACTAAAGAAAATCATGTTGTTTGAGTTTGATTGGGGATTGTGGTGGGGGTGTGTGTATGTCTGTGAGTGAGTGAGTGGGATTCTCGGGTTCTCTATGAGAAAGATTTTGGCAGTGTTTCCCATTCAACTACACACAGTAGTTTATCAAGGCATGGTAAGGAAAAAGACATTCAGACACAAACAAGCAAAAACTGCATTAGAAAGGGACAAGAGAAAACCACCTGCATAGATGGAGGAAGGCAGTCGTGGGGACAAGATCTGTGTTTTGCCTGACTAAGGGGTATACTTATATACTCTTCATTGGGGGGATTCATTCCTTTGTGGAATTTTGTCACTTTTGAGCTTGGGTTGGGTTATTTTCTGTAAAGACAGATAATCCTTTTTGACCCCACCTCTGATTCCCAGAAACGTCCATAGCCTATTTAATCATCCTTACCCTCACCTCTGATTTTTGACCCTGTGAAAACTTCTATCCTAAATTTTCTACTCCAGGCTTCCTTTAGTATTATCAATTAATGATTTGAGATAGCAAAACAAAGTATGACTACCAACTAACAAGAAATTGAGAGATCTGTATTGCGTTGTAGTGTTCAGGGATTTTTTTTTTTTTTTTAAGATTTATTTATGCATACAAGAACTCTAGAGTAAAGGCCAGAGTTGTGGGGGGTGAGAGGATTCACTAGAGACAGAGTGGAGAACAGAAAAGGTAGATCTACTGAAACAACACTGCTGAGGGGAGCAGCGGGTGAGTCAGGAGATGTCTGCTGTGCCATATGGGTCACCTCTCTGGCCAGGTATGGAACTTGTGCTGCAGTGGCTGCAGCGAGCTTCATAGGTTGCATCTTAACCCTTTGCGCCAACAGGGAGGCCTGTCAAGGAATTCTTAATAGAAAACAAGGGAGGGTTTTTAGCTGGATGGGGAAAGATGGGCAAAATATAGAAACTGAGGGGCCTCCCCTGGTGGCGCAGGCGGTTGAGCACAGTGCTGTGAAGCTGTCCGCAGCTTCTGCAGCGCCGGTTTGACCCCGGACAGCCAGCAGGCGAGGGTCCCACATGGTGTGGTAGATCTCTCCTATCTCGCCCGCTGCTCCCCTCAGCAGTGTATCTCGTCAGTCTGCCTGTTCTGTTCCCCGCTCTGTCTCTGGTGAATCCACTCACCCTCCTGCACATCTGGCCTGTACCCCGGTTCTTGTATAAATAAATAAATAAATCTTAAAAAAAATTAGAAACTGAGGACAAAGTGGGATGTTCAGGACTGAACACAAGTGAAAAGAGAGGTTGACCAGCAGGAGTCAAAGGGTATTCCCAATAGGTTGAAAGACACAAAAACAGGGAGGGTAAGTAAAACACTTTGAGCAGAGTAGGACTTAGGTAAAATAGGAAGTAGAGATGTTACCTAAAATTAGGAATCACAATCTGATTTTGCTCTGAATCTTTTAGGTCCAGAATCTAGCATATACCTAGCCCACAGTAGACTTAGTAGGGAAAATGAAAACCAAACCTGTGATTAAAACCTAAGATGGTTTGAAAATTCTTATATTTGAAGTTTTCAGTTTTAGAAATGTTACTTATTTTAAAATATATTTGAAACTGGTTATAAAGGATACGTTTGTTATATTATGCTACCATTATATAACAAATCAAAGACTGATCATTTTATTGCCAGATAGAAGACAACTTTTTAAGTCTGCCTCACGTCCTTCCAACATAGATGTAGGCATGCATCTTGTTGGAATGTAAAGCTGTCACTGAGATACAGAGAGCTTCTGGAGGAGGAAAAAAAAACAAACAAACCACAATGCTGCTCTCTTTTCAAACTGTCCCATCTGCTCAGAAATGGTCAAGAATTCTGAGTTCTAGGAGAACCAATACAGATCAAGATTACTAGTTTTTACAGATTTTAAAGTAAGACTTTGAGTCTGTAAGTCAAAGGAAACTATTTTTATTGTCATTTTTAAGTTAAATATAAACAGGGTGAGAAAACACGGAAATTACACAACATGGGATTCATGTAGATAATCCAGCTGCAACTGCATTATTCAGTATCTTTTTGCCTCTGAAACACAAAAATGGTAATTAACCAATCAGGATGAAATGTCAACTTGAGAGGAAGGTAATGCTAAACTTTCATAAATCATCCAAACACCAAGAAATCTGTTACATTTTGACTTCCAACCTGCTCTGTTGCCATGAAAACTCAATTTCCTATCTCAGTTCTCTGAACACTACGTATTCATGCAATATAATTATTTCTGAAAAACGGACTCTGTGGTGGTCTGAGGGAGTTTTCCTTTAGTTTGTCTAGAATTTTTCCAAAGGAATACAGCCACGTAATAAGAGTCATGCTCCTTTGGAATTATTTTGTTATACTATGTCAGAAATTTCTCTTTATGATCTAAATAGAAAAACAGTATTTACATGAGGTGGCTGTTGTCTTGGGACTTGTCTCTCTGGTGTTTGCTAAATAAAAGCTCATCTTTTCAAGCCCAGTCTTTATTTTTTCCCAATCTTTTGCTGGCAAAATCAAAGACCTTGCTTCATTACCCTTGCAAGTCGGAGCAGAACTGGTAGGATGATCACAGGGGAGTGAGCAAGCTTCAGCATTTCTTAAAAAGACCATTTCCATTTCATTGGCAGAGGGACCCCATACTGTGCTCCTGCCAATCCTTGATTCTTTCTGCCATTGGTTCAGCAGGTCAGGCTTTTGTAGGGAGGGATTATTTGTTTCTTTAAAATCCACCATGGTTCTTTTTCCTTCCAGCCTTTTCCTCTTTTGTGGCTTGGAATAATACAATGTTAGTGATTGGTATCTGACTCTCAGAAAACCCATCTATACTTGGAAAAAATGTAGTTAAATTTAATAGTGCAGCTTGAGGTGAGATAGAAGTGAAGATGACTTAACATGTGAAGTGGGTAAAAAAAATTGTAATTGAAACAGTATGATGTTGATGAGGCAGTGTGTGAGGCTGTCAGGAGGCATTCTAATATGCTGATGAACAAGACAAGACTGCCTTCCTAGTTATGCTATATGTAAATGATCCATTATTTTTTGTAGGAGGAAGGAACCTGGAATATTAATTAGCTGTGTTTTTAGAGATGCAGGTGAGGCCTTTTTATTTCTGCTTTCTGAAGTTTGTAATATGTCCCTAAATCATTTTTAACATTGAATGTCAACAACCTTAAGAAATGAAAATGCTGTATTTCTTTTTTTCTTTTTTATTTTTTTAAAAGATTTATTTATTTTTATACAAGAACTGGGGTACAGGTCAGAGGCATGGGAGAGTGAGAGGATTGACCAGAGACCGAGCAGGGTGCAGAATAGGCAGATGGACAGAAAGCACTGCTGAGGGGAGCAGTGGGTGAGACAGGAGAGGTCTGCTGCGCCATGTGGGAATCTCCCTGGCCGGCTGGGAATCTAGCCCATGCTGCAGAGGCTGCGGACAGCTTCACAGCACTGCACTCAACCTGCTGCGCCACCAGGGAGGCCCTGAATTTGTTTTTTTTTTTTAAGTTAAAAAGTTATTTTGGCTATTGGGTGTCATAAGTAGTTACTCTAAAATTCTCATTTTATGTAAACTAAATTGCATATGAAGGCTTCTAGTTTTCTACACTGAATCATAATAATTTGATAAAATTATGATTAATCATACTATATATTCTGTATTTAGAATTTTATAATTATTTGCATAATTGACATGTTTATATCCTTGTACAATCATCAGCAAGTTGTCCATATGTGTCTGTAGATCCTTTTTTTTTCAATATTTATTTATGCATACAAGAGCTGGAGTGTAGGCCAGAGGTGCAGGGTGGTGAGAGGATTTCCCCACCAGAGACAGACTGGGGAGCAGAACAGGCAGATTGACTGAAATATGCTGCTGAAGGGGGCAGTGGGCAAGGCAGGAAAGGTCTGCTGCACCATGTGGGTTAACTCCCTGGCCTGGCAGGGGATGGAACTTGTGCAGCAGTGGCTGCTGATAGTGCTGATAGCTTCCCAGTGCTGACACTTAACCTCTTGTGCCACCAGGGAGGCTGTGGATCCTTTTCTAGTGAGGACTGTGTGGGAGGAGTGAAGGAGAGGGGCTTTAGAGGTGACTATGAATGGTAGGAAGAAATATTAACAATCTTTTAAATGTCCCTTTACTTTAAAAAAAAAAAAAAGATGTTAGGTCTAAAAGTAAAGGTATTCATTTAAAAATGTTACAAAATTCTACATTCCTTCTTTACTTTTTAATCTCCAAGTAATTAGCATGTTATTATACTGAATGCCTTTCAGGTGTTTTTTAGGTTACTATTTCCAAACAACTTTAAGGGGTAGCTTTTCATTAACTGAGGAGTACCTAAACTTTTGCAGAGATGAATACATTAGCATTTCACTCAAGATTTAAGAAGACCAATAGGAGGATAAGGATGTGGGACTTTGGGGAGAAGGGGGAAGATTGGAGAAAGGCAGTAGAACTGATTCTTGAGTCAATGGGATATTGGCAGTTAATTTTCAGTTACTTGTTAGTTACTTCCTGGGAAATTGAGGGGAGCAGGAAAGAGTCAGGTAGGTGTCTTCCTGCTCTTTGGCCTTCTGGAATGACTAAATTTAACATCTGCTGAATAGAGCTCCAGGGAGAAAAGAGAGAGATGCACAAAGCAGGAAGGAGAAGTTATGTTCCCTAAATACATGGTCCAAGACGGCGCCTTTCAAACACACAAACACACGCACAGATGTCTATTATTATTTCTATATGCATATATATATATATTAATATGTTGGTGTCTGGGTGTAGGAAATTTCCACCATCCTCTCTGTGTTCTTATTGAACTGGTCAAGTAATCAAAACAGCATCAGACAGATTGGCAAAGAAAAAAAAATTAGTAACCTACGCATAAGGGAATTATCATGATTTTGCAGGTTCTGATTTCAGTTGGGAGGAACAGGGTTTCATTCCTAAACAAATGAATGAGGTAAGACACCAAGGGTGTCCAGGAGAAGGGATGGGGACTTTTCGTGACAATTAGGAGATGGCTTCTTTACTCTGAAAGTAAAGATGGGTGTTTCAGATAGAGACTAGAGACTACTATCCACAGATGAATCAACTCCTGGATGATAACATTCAGACTACATTCTTCTGGGTAATAAAATGGAGCTGTGATTGTTTCTTTGATTAAGGGCAGGGCAAAAGGATTAGGGGAAAGGTAGAGCTTCTCCATTGCCTCCAGGGCGGTCATTGTTCTCAACTCAAAATAATCTACATGCCAAAGTGGGGAGTCTTGAAGAAACCAAACCTGAGAATCTTGGGGTAATCTGTTTTGAGCATCTTCATTGATAGGACATGAGGACACACCATTAGAACAGTTGAAAGACTGTGGGGCACAGAGAGAAGCTGGTCAGAAAGTAAAAGTCTTAGGCACACACACTCCTCCAACAACTGGTGCAGAGACCTGACAGTCTGCTTTCAGAAATCCAAACTGCCTAGGCTGTTGGGGCTGATGGAAGGAGCCAAGGAATTAGACTCAGATCCTGCAATTTATGAAGTCTGGGTTTTTGTTCAATACATACCAGGGTGTCCTGGCTGGGAAGCCTTGTTTAGGAATTTAAATTATTAGAGTATCAGAGTAGTCAAAAACAGTCCTCCCTGATCCTTGAGTTTCTAAGAAATACTAGAAATATTTTGTTGTTTGGAAACTTTTTCAAGAAAAGTAATGGAATAAGTAATAAAATCCTGTGTAAGAACATGATCGCACTACAGAAAAGTTAAGCTCAGTTCTAATAGGGGGTTCTCTTATCTAATTTATTCATTGTCTCTTTTTTTTCACTAATAAAAATACAAATAATGAGGAAATGATAACCTGTTATCTAGAGTTCTTATACATTTCACACTTCAAAAAAGTACATAGTGTTTTTAGGTGTTTTCCAAAAGAAAACTTTATCTTAATTCTACTCAAGTGAAAAAATCTCACCTCAGAGTCCTCTTTTATCTCCTCTCAGTTATTCCCATAGCCTTGATTTGGTTTAAGAATTCCTGAATTCTCGTATACTGAATGCACTCATACAATCTGTCTCCCACTATATTTCTCATATGACTGAGGTAAATAATAGGGAAAGATAATTTTGCAATTATGGAGGAGGTACCTGGTTACTAAAATAATCTCCCAGTTTTTGAGATGTTCATATTCATTAAAGAACATTGAGAATAAATAGTATATTTAATTAAATTATCCTAAAATGTGTGCATCTTAAAAAACAAAAAAGACTGCTGTGACACATCCTAAATTCCTGGAAGTATACAGCTAAGTGAAAGAAAGGGAAAATCTGAATTGAAGGTAACTATCTGTTGAAAAAAGTATTTTATACCCCTTCTAATCAGAGGATGTGGTGATTAAAGAATTATTGTTCTTTAAAGTCTGTGACTGGCCCCTGCTGTGCACAGCCAAGTCCCCAACAGAGCTTTGGACTTTCAGTGGAGAGAAAAAGTTCATTCCAAAAATAAATTTGGTATGTGGGAGAGTGTATGGGTAGAAAGATATGTGGACTCTAATTTGACTTTTGATCTTCCTAGAAAATGACTCTTCATATGGTCTGAGAAAAGAAAACTTTTCTCAAAAGGTGAATTGCATGTAATTTAAAGCAGAGGATAATATGCTAAAACATTCTTTTGTTGATAGTTTTTCTCAAATATAGTGGTGAGCATACAATGTGAATAATAACTTGGTATTTGTAAGCCTTAGACCTCAGTAAAAAACACAAAGTTTATATATCGACAGGAACATTCATCATGAATAATTTGCTGTTTTGATTGACACAGTTGTCATTTTCTCATTTAGTTAGCATTTTGGCCTAAAGGCAATAATAGTTTTATGTTGTTTTCTTGTTTGTTTATTTTAGCCTGACACATCTCCCAGCTATAAGCAACTTATTTTAGCCATGTTTACAAAATTGCTGAATGCATCTGCATATACACATAATGAATTGATAAATATTATATGAAAGATATGTTTAAATAAATTGAAAGTTAAAACTCATGGAATGAATTTACATTTAGACCAATCTAGAAGATGTGTTTGAAATAAAGGTAGAACTTTCAATTCTATAAGGAGTGTCTATTGGAGTAAGTATAATCAAGTCTGGCCTAAACATGAGAAATAATTGTGTATTATCTGTTCTTTTACTCCCTGCAAAAGCCAGTGAGTGATTCTAGTAAATGTTTGAACTAAAATGGTGCTTCCTGAATTGCCTTACTTGACTAAGTTGCTTCCCAATTGAAAATGTTTTGATTACTTTTCACATCCTTAAAATGAAACTGAAATTCTTACCCCTGACATTTAAGACTTCTAAATTTAGGCCAAAGTTACCTTCTTAACCTCATGAATCATTAGGCTACCTAAGACAGTTTCAACCAAGATAGGCTTTTTTCTTCTTATCTCCATGTCTTCTTTCAGTTGCAATAACCTTGTAACACCCTCTGTAATCCCCCCTTCATTTCAGGGTTAGTGTAAGCTCCTCAACTGAAACATGACAGAAAGAATATACACTTACATACATGATATACCAGAATTTGAAAGTGGCCTCTTCCTCTTGCTAGGTAGGGAATCTTGAGCAAACCACTTCTCATTTCCAGGACTTAGTTGGTAACTGTGTACAAGTACATCAATATAGTAATTAGTTACTGCCTATTAATGCCATATAATAACTAACCACAAAAAGCACAGTGGTGTAAAATAAACATTCATTTCTCATTCATCTCTGGGTTCACTGGATTTATCTCCATGTGCAAGGTTCAGTTTAGGATTTTTCCATACTTTGGGGAATCAGTTTGTCTCCTGAGGATTATAGAAAGCCCAAGTGTACAACTGTACATGTACAATATACTTCTTAAAAGAAGCCATATTATTGGGTATAGAAATGTAATCTACCCCTAATCCAGGGATTTCAATGCCATAGGGCAAATGTGTAGGTAAAAAAAAGGAGGGAGAGTGAGGAATTTAGAATAATAATGGAATCTACCACAGTAGTTGTAGTATTAGGGGAATTAATTCAGATAATTTAAACTCTCACCTTTACTTAGAGGAAGGGTTAGAGAAATAGCTTCAATATATAAATGATATATAATTTTTTGACAGGTATGTGAGACAATCATGCAAAAATTGCACATGGAAAAATCATGCTTCCTCACCTCCTTTGTCATTCTTCCTGGTGTTCCTGTCACTCAGACTATAGAGCTAATGATGTTCATGCATCTGAGTCAAGTTAGTGTGCTCCCTCCAGAACTTTTCTCTGCATATGAGTAGCATGTTATGCATAATCTTCTCTTTGAGTTATATTACCTGATTTTATGTTCTACAAAGATAATTTTTATATCAGATCAAGTTACATTAATACAAACCTGAGATCATAAGGAACGACTTGTCAGCTTAAATTACTCTGCCTTTGGCCTCTGACAGTGGCTACCGGAAATATTTGGTGAAAGCTTTGCCTTGTACAACTACCTTATAGATTAGATCTATTACCTATATACCTTCCTTTTAATTCTCAGGGCTTTATGCTTTTTGAAGTGGTGTAAACTCAAAGTTTATAACGCTGCCATTGCCACTTACATTCAAAGCTAAGTGGAATAAAGGAAAACACCAAAAAAAAAAAAAAAGTACTTCTATGCTATTTTCTTATTTGGTAAATGTGTGATAAGGAAGAGTGACTTGAACTTGGAATCAGAGGTCCTGGATTCAAATACTTGTCTGGAGCTCAGGTTCTTCATCAGGAGTGAAACTTAGATACATAAAATGTACTCTTATACATTCTTTTTGATTATGGTATTTTGCAACTCTGGTTTATTCAAAATGAAGAAAATAGGAAAGAGGCAGAAGAAATAAGCCATTTACTAAATAATGTATCTTTGTGCCATTGTTAGTCACGGTTTTGGAATCTGGCATGAAAGCTAATATTCCTATTGTTGTTGTAAGGATTTAAAATGTTTACCTCCTTAAAGAAGAGTAATTTCTTGTTCCTTAAATTTCCACTTTGTGGTGATTAAATATATTGCTTTTTAGAAAGCCTGAATGGGATTTATCACCCAACATGCTAGAGTCTTATTATTATAAAACATATCAAAACAATTTTAGAAGACTTTGCTTTAAATGCTGACTTTCCCATGGTAATTTGGCTAAATCCCTCGCCTTTCGCCTTATATATGTGTATATATACACAATACACACACACACACACGTAGCCCTTGGTTTGTAGGCCGTTGTGAATTACACACACATGTGTTAAATGCAATTTCATTCTTATAAAGGAAATATTACTAAACACAACCATTCCTAGTGGTTTCCATGCAAAATGGATTATATTGTACTGTAATATGGAGTGTTTTAGTTTTCCTGGGAGAAATGCTCTGGAATTTTATCCTGTTACTTTTTAACTATTGGATATCTCTTATAGGCTTGTGCAGAGAATGAGAGCTCTGATAATTTTCCTTTCTTTTTGGTATACTAAACTATAAAACTAAGATTTATTTCTTGAGAACTATAGATGCTTTATAGATCTCAGGATAGTTCAAACATGCTGAGTCTTTTAAGAACAGGCACTCTGCAAAAAATGGATATGCTAAGTCCTTGTTTTTATTTTTTTCTTCCAAATTCATAGTTCTGTCAAGATAATATGGTGTTTAAAAGCTCTGGGGTCAGACTGATTAGATTCTTATATCAATATCTGCCTCTACTGACCTGAGCAAATTGCATGACTACCTGTAAGCTCAGTTTTTTCACCTTCAAAACGGGGATGGTGATAGTTCCTAGCATTTGTTTCATTCAAAAAAAAAAATATATAGTTAAAGTCTGCCACATGTCATTTAATGTCCTTGATACTAGGGTTGCCCCATGTGCCAAAAAATCTTATTATTCACTTTACACAGGATTATAATCTAAACAAAATAAGTGTGAAAAGCAGTGGTAGCCATTCTACCATTTTAATAAAATAGTGACTGCACTATGTTGGGTCAGTTGATGAAGTTATTTATGGAAAGGATATATTTAAGATGAGATTGGAATAATAAAGAGGTAACCATACAAAAGCCTCTGAAAAGAGCATTTGAGGAAAAGGAAGCATATACTAAAAACTCTGGAATGAGAATAGATTTTTTATATTCAGATAAAAGTAAAAAAGACCAGTGAAACATGATCATTATGACCTAAGGAAAGAATCATGTGGCTATAAAAGAAGGAAAGAGTCAGAAACTACAGAAACTTGTAAACTAGGGCAAGCACTTTGGATTTTGTTGTATGATTGGGGGTCACTGGAAAGCTTTATGAAAGGGGCATCATGACTTAATAGTTTAAAAAAATATCTCTTGACATATTCTGTAAAGAATGAATTGTAGAAGGAAGACCTGGTTGGAGGCTACTGTTACAGCCTCAGTGAGAAAGGCGCTTAGATGAGATAGTAGTTCTAGATGTGAAGACAAATGTATAGTCTTAGAGTATGTTTTGGAAGATAAAGTCAATAAGACTTGCTAATATTCAGTGAGTGAAAGGATGGGATGAATCGAGAACAAATCTTGGATTTTTAGCTTCAACAACTGATGGTTGATGACACCATTTGCTAAGCTAAATAAGATATAAGAGAAACAGCTTTTGGAAGCAATGTAAGTTCTATTTTGAGCTTGTTGAGAGGTCAGCAAAGGACCCCGCAAAGGCATAGGCAATGAGGTAGGAAGAAATCAGAATATAAAGCCCATAGCATGTTTGTACATAGCAGATGCTCTGTATGTGTCTGTATCTTATTTGAATTTATTCAGAATACTGAGGCAAGTAGATTCAGAGGTGATATCAAGAGGTACTAGTAAGGAAGGGGACAGCGCAGGGGAAAAGGTCATTCAAGTGTGCTATCAAGCAGGTTACCACGGTAGAAAATGAGTTTCATTATGCTGGTGACATGCAGCAAACCGTTGGGAGCATAGCTCAGAGTTGTTCCATTCAAGGATGAGAAATATTTATATTCCAACTGCATTTGTCATTATTTGAGATTTGCTGCCTGGGATATTAATTCTTTATACATTGGCCTGCACCCAAGACAAAAACCTTCAGGAATAATGCAGATGCTTCCGGTAGGACAACTTGTACTGGAACAAATAGTGAGCAGGTCTAATAGAGTCTGTACAAGTTAGCAGTTACTATTAATATGTCCTGTACTTGATTGTAGTCATTTCACTTATTCTCATTGAAATATAATTAGAAAATATATCCTAATTGATAAAATTGAGTTGAGAAGAAATTAAAAATTCTTCATTATTGGTCATATCTAGAGAATAATAAACTAGTTGAGTGTATTAATCAATGGCAGATAATCCTCCTTGTATTGTAGAGCTGAAGTAGCATGTCCTTAAGCCTTTCCTTCAGTGCCCAAAACATCATAAATGGGGTATCATTAAATATGAGGATAAACACATATGACTTAAGTTTTGATAGTTTTTGAAATATCAAAATAAGAATTCGCATGATATGATACCTTGAAATTTAGTGTCTTTCTCCCATAGAACCAAAGGTTATCATACTTGATGCTTTTCAAAATATCTTGTACACATGAAGCAACTTGATCCTAACTCCTGGGAGGGTAGTGAGTGAAATGATTAGTGTCAAAGGTGAAACAGAATTGCCTTAAAACTTCTTAGCTGACCAAGTGGTGTTATTGAGACCAAGACTTTCCTTTGGTCTGAATTCCTATTCTCTCTGCCATAATGGAAATGTTAAGTGCTTACTTGAGTTTACTATGTGCCAGGCACTGCCCTAAGCATTTCAAAAAATTAGCAAATTTAGTTTTCAATGCATTATAATTTAGGTAGTGTTTTTATCCCTATTTTTCATACTGAGTCACAGAGATTGGGTTACTAGTCCAGTCCATATTTGTAAGCATTGAAGCAGGGGCTTAAAATAAGACATTTTTCCTCCAGAATCTATTACTTGAATCACTGTTTTACACAGCTTAAGTAGCAGTGATAGACTATGAGATCTTGTCACTGGCTATTCGAAATGCTTAGAAAAATCACACACATGATTTATTTGGTATTTTTTACATAAATTACTTTGATAATCATTTTTTCTAGAGTTTAAAAAACTCACCATCAATAGTATTTTAATTGAAAAACTTAGGGGTATCTTTTCTGTGAATCTCTTTTGTAGTTTCAAGTGACTAGTGTTTTTGTGTGTTCTAATACAATCCATTAGTAGTGTGACTTTTTTTGTTTTGTTAACACTCATACCTTTATAATTAGGTTTGAAAATATACAGGACACCAAGAGATATACCTACCAATAAACTTCCATTAAAAATCTAATTATGAAAGTTCTGAGAGTTCAAGGCTTTGTCTTTTAGAGGGACATTTGTATAGACACAGCTCTTACCAAGAAAGATTTTACAATGTTTTGTTTTCTATGTGTGCTTTAGAAAAATGGTGTTACTTTATTACTGCCCAAATCTAATTTATTTCCCCCCATTTATCTTGCTATCATCTGCCCACTGTATCAAATGGCTACCCATAATTTCTAGAGTAATTTCAAGTATGTTACATCATTTGATCTCAGTAGATCTTTTAGGAGATCAGTTTCATAACAAAGGAAAATATGATATCCCACCTCATGGGGAAAGAACTGCTTTTAGTTCTATCATATACTTCTAACCCATATGGAAGAACTTTCTGTCCCATTTAGCCCTAAGTTATTATAATTACTTCTCCCATGTTACTTCATATTGGTGATTATTTAATTCCTACTGGAGGGGATTTAGAGGCTCATGTGCACTTCTTTCATAGCCATGAATTTCAAAAATAAGATGTGCTTAACTCATTGGCCCCAAAATTCTGTTTCCACTTACATCTATGTTAAGGTAGATCCACAGAATAAATTATAACCCAATATTTCTTCTCTTATTTAAAATGTCACATTCCTGAGTTTCAGAAATTAATACCAGATTTGCATGTTTGTGTTTAGTTATTTTATTTTACTGTTGTTGTTGTTGTAGATAGGACAAAAAAGAGCTATTCTGGTAATTAAAAATCACTTATGGAACATTGCTATAATTCCAATCACTTACAGATGTATGTTTTTTATTTATTAGATTGTTAATTCATAAGCAAATGATCTATGAGCAAATGAATTAAGCTGACTTCCTTATAATTTAAACCTTATTTTTTAGAGAGTGCTTTAAAATAGAATGATTTAAAAGCTTTCTGTTTGAATTATATTTTCCTTGTATTTCTGATACTAGTATTGAGATATATGCAATTTTATATGATATATATAATAACTGAATGTTTAATGTCTAGTACCCAAACCTCTTTTTAATGTCTCCTTTGTCTGATGGTTGCCTTCAAGTTCCTTTAGAAAAATTTTTTGAATGTGAGAAACAATTTCAATATTAATACCTGTGTCAAAAGCTGCCAGAGGTAAGCTCCACATATATTTAGAATCATTTAGAGGTTAATGCTAACTTCTTTCAAGATTCTAGTCTATAAAACATTAATAGTTTGTAAAGTTATATTTATTTTTTAAAAAATAATTTAGTTTTTCATTTGTGATTTTTAACACCACCCAGGTGAGTACAAAAAGCATGAGAAATAAATTAATTGGCACACCATTATGTTTCTTTTATGGCGGATTATTCTTCATGTACATGAGCATAAATAAGTCTAATTATAAAACTAGTCTTTCTCATTTTGTTTTCATCCAAGAGACATGAAAAAAATAAATGAAAAACAGTTAGGTTAGATTTTAACTAATAGTCACATGAACATCTTTATTACTGCCATTTACATGAATTTTTAGTGATTTTTTGCCTCTTTAAGATTTTGTAATGATGGCCTCCCCGGTGGCACAGCAGTTGAGTGCTGGGTTGTGAAGCTGCCTGCAGCCTCTGCAGTGCCAGTTCTATCCCTGGCCACCGGGTGAGGGTCCCACATGGTGCGCAGACCTCTCCCGCCGCCTGCTGCTCCTCTCAGCAGTGTACTTCGTCAGTCTGCCTGCTCTGCTCTCTGCTCTGACTCTGGTGAATTCTCTCACCCTCCCGTGCTTGTGACTGTACCCAGTGCTTGTATAAATAAATAAATTAAAAAAAATTGTAATGAAAGTGGAAAATAACTGTTGTGATTTTTAGTTATTGTTCCAACCTTCACATAGTTTAGAATAAGTAATATGAAAATATTTCATAAATTATAAAAATTATATTAATTTGAACTATTGTTATGGTAAATTGTGTTTCACTGAAGGTAGCACAATAAGTAAAGATATGCACTAGTAGTAGAATTCACATAAACATATAACAGTATATATATATATATATATATATATATATATATATATATATATATATTAAGACAGTGACTTCCATTACTGATGATGCAACTGACTAGATATCCTGAGAAATGTCACTCATTAAAAGCACTTGAATTATTTTATCTAGGATTTTTAATAACCATTAAAAAATATAGCAGAATTGGCTTGAAAAGATATCCCTAAAGGTCAAAAGGCTAAATAAGACAGTCATCTACTGCTCTTCTCTTTTGTTCTTTTTATCATTTTTTTATATCGCTTACTTTAAATGATATGAACAATAACTAAAAATCACAACTAAGTGACCATCTTATGGATTGTCACTGTATATTTACAATACTTACTTGCATGAAAATTCCCAAGAAAAATATTGAGTTGAAAGTATTTTTGCTCCAGAGAGCTTTGGGACTGGACTGGAAACACCCCCATTGCAGCAGACCCATGCAATGGGTGATACTCCCATCAGTCTTAGATCAAACTTTTCAGCAGAAATTGTATAGGCAGGATGAAAATGGAATGACGTATTCAAAATAATCAAAGATATAAACTTCCATACAAGAATAATATATCCTGAATGACTTTCAGATGTAAGGGAGAAAAAAATGGTTTCTCAGACAAACAAAAGCTAAGGGAGTTGCAAACATTAACCTCCCCTACAAGAGATGTTCAAAGCTGCACTCTACCTAAATCAAAGTGAAGAAAATTTGAAATATTAAATAAGGAAATAGAAACAAAACTACAGACAAAATAGCAGTAGCATATCCTATATACTAATAATAACTCTAAATGTGAATGAACTGGATTCACCAGTCATGGTACAAAGTAGGTGGTTGGATCAGAAAACAAAAACTGTTTGGTTTCTTTTGTTTCCTTAAAACCTATATGATCTCCCAAAATTAACTTCGGCTCAAAGTAAATAGTTGGAAAATTATCCCCCAAGCAAATAAGGCAGGAAAAACTAGACTTAGATAAAATAAAATTTTAGTTAATGATATGACAATAAATAGGGATTACATTATATCATGACTGAGGTATCAATGTGTCAGGAAGACAACACACACATATGTGTATATGTATGTATGTATGTATACACACACACATGCACACACACAGAATGAAGGAGCACCAGAATATATCACAACCATTAACAAACCTAAAAACACACATTGGCTGCAGTAAGGTAATGGCATGGAACTTCAGCATCTTCAAATTCTCATTTACATCAATGGACAAATTGACCAGACAGATAATTAACAAGGAAACAATAGCCTTAAATGAGAAATTAGAGCAGATGGCCCTACTAGACATTTATAGGGCACTCCACCCCCCAAAAGCTGAGAACATATTCTTCTCAAGTACACATGGAACATTCTCTAGAATAAGCCAAATGTTGGGTCACAAAACAAGTGTGAATAAATTTGTGATGACTGAAATTGTACCAAGTGTCTTCTCTGATCACATAGGTATCAAACTAGAATTCAACAGCAAAAAGAAAGTCGGAAACAACACAACTTTGTGGAGACTGAACAACATACTAGTGAATGACTATTGGGCCAATTAAAAAATCAAGAATACATTTAAAAAATACCCGAGACAAATAAACCTTAGCTGAGAACTACCAGACCAATGGGAAAAAGGAAAAACACTACTAAGTATATAGCTGTACAGGCTTACATCAAGAAACTAGCACAATCTTAAATAATCTGATATTATGCTTTAAGAAACTAGAAAAGGAATAACTAATGAAACCAAAAGCCAGTAAAAGGAAGGAAATGATAAATATTGGAGTAAATAAATGAAATAGAAGTCAAAATGATAGTTCATAAAAGATCAATGAAACCGAAAGCTGGTTCTTTGAAAACTAAACAAAATAGACAAGCCTCTAACTACACTCACTTAGAAAAAAAGAGGAAAACACTCTGTTACCCTGATTATAGAACCAAAGAGATTACACATAAAAAGAAAAATACAGAAGAATATCCCTGGTAAACACAAATTTGGAACTTCTTTTTTTTTTTTAAGATTTATTTATTTATTTATACTAGCACTGGGTACAGTCAGAAGCACGGGAGGGTGAGAGAATTCACCAGAGCCAGAGTGGGGAACAGAACAGGCAGACTGACGAAATACACTGCTGAGGGGAGCATCAGGCCAGACAGGAGAGGTCTGTGCGCCATGTGGGATCCTCACCGGCTGGCCAGGGATCGAACCGGCACTGCAGAGGCTGTGGGCAGCTTTGCAGCCCAGCGCTCAATCGTTGCACCACTGGGGAGGCCCAAATGTGGAACTTCCTAACAAAATCACAGTTTTCCAATTTCAACAATACATTAAAGGATCAATCATGACCTTGTGGGATTTATTCTGGAGATGCAAGGATATTCAACATATGCAGTTCAATCAGTGTAATTTACATATCAAGAGACATAGACACAATCATACAGTCCTATCAATAGATGCAGAGAAGGTGTTTGACAAGATTCAACACACATTTATGATAAAAAAAAAACCCTAGCAAAATTGGAAAAAAAAGCATATACTTGAGTATAATAAAGGCCTTTTGTGCCAAGCCCATAGCTAGCTTCATACTCAATAGTGAGGATGTCCACTTTCCCCATTACTGTTCAATACAGTATTAGAAGTGGAGCAGTTAAGCAAGAGATCTATAAAAGGGATCTATAGTGAAAAAGAAGTAAAGTTAACAATTTCTTCAGGTGACATGATAATAGACATAGAAAACCCTAAAGTACTTCCACTAAAAAAACTATTAGAAAAAGTAAGTATGATAAAGTGGCAGACTGAAAAAGCAATATAAAAATGTCTGTTGTGTCCCCATATATAAATAATGATTTAGAAGGGAAAGAAATCTTTAAAAAATCCCATTTATAATAACATCAAAAAGTATTAAATACCTAGGAATAACAAAGGTGGTGAAAGACCTGTTCAAAGAAAATTATAAAACATTGCTAAAATAAATAGAAGACATAAGGGAATGGAAATTTATTTCATAATCATAGTTTGGAAGAATCTATTGTTAAAATATCCATCTTATCCAAAGTGATACATATATCAATTCAATTCAATCCCTATCAAAATTTCAATAAAATTCTTCAAGGAAATAGTGCAAACATTACTGAAATTTACATTGAATCATAAAAGACCCTAGATAGCCAAAGGAATCTTAATGAGAGAGAGACAGAGAGAGAGAAAGTATCATGCCCCCAGACTTCAAACTTAGAGTAATCAAAACACTATGGTATGAAACTAAAAATAGACACACAGACCAATAGAATACAGACAATACACACAGATAATATTTCTGGGAACCCAAAAATAAAAACACTTTTATATGAATAGTCTATGGCAAAGGAACCAAGAGTATACAGTGGATAAAAGAAACTATCTTTAAAAGGTGCTAGGAAAACCGGACAACCGTATGTAGAAAATTTAAAATAGATTTTTCTCTTACATAATACACAAAAATTCACTAGAAATAGATTAAAGTCTTGGATATAAGACCAGAAACTATAAAATACATAGAAGAAAAACAGGCAAAACACTCCCCAGCATTGGCTTCAGTGATGTCTTTGGGAAATCAACTCCAATGACAAAGAAAATAAAAGCAAAAATAAACAAGTGGGTCTATATCAAACTAAAAAGCCATCTCTACAGTGAAAGAAACTGTCACTAAAACAAAGACAACATACTGAATAATAGAAAATATTTGCACATCATATTTATGACAAGGGACTTATCTCCAAAATCAACAAAGAACTCATACAACTCCACAAAATAACCCTATCAAAAAACAGGCAGAAGTGCTAAATAGAAACTTATCCAGAGAAGACATACAAGATGTTCAATATCACTTAATATGGAAATGCAAATCAAAACCACAATTGAAATATCACCTCATTATTGTGAAAATGACTCATATCAAAAAAACTCAGCCACAATAAATGATATCAAGGATGTGGAGAGAAAGGAACCCTTGTACAGTACAGTACAGTAGGTCAACTCCAAGGAAAATAGTATGAAGATTGCTTAAAATATTAATAATGTATTTAATATGTCTCAGCAGTCCCACCCTAGGTATCTACCCAAGGACTTCAAAAAACACTAATTTTGAAATGATGTATTATTGTAGCACTGTTTGCAATAACCAAATTAGGGAAACAACCTGTCTAATGACAGATGAGTATATTAAGAAAAAGGAACTCTGCTGCATTGCTGGTGGGAGTGCAAACTGGTCCAACCACTATGGAAAGCTGTGTGGAGATTCCTCAACCTAGTAAAGATAGAGCTTCCATATGATCCAGCAATTCCATTCCTAAGTATTTACCCAAATGACACAGAAACATTAATTCCAAAGAGCACCTGTACCCGTATGTTTATAACAGCACTATTTTCAATAGCTAAGCTTTGGAAACAACCCAAATGCCCAAAAATAGATGACTGGATCAAGAAGATGTGGTACATATACACAATGGAATATTACTCAGCATTCAAAAAAGATAAACACATGCAATTTGCAGCAACGTGGATGGAGCTGGAAGGGATCATGCTTAGTGAAATAAGCCAGAAAGAAAAAGTAAAATACCAGATGGTCTCACTCATAGCAGGAATCTAGAAAACCTAAATAAGGGACCAGGAAAAAGAATAGCTATAAGAAAGAAAAATCAAAATCAACAAACAACTATGAACCAGAGACACACTATGGGGGGGAGGGCTGGGAAAGGAGGGATTGGGGTCAAAATAAGGGGGTTGCAATTGTATGGGGAATATAAAAATAAAAAAAAAACAAGAAAATACATACATTGTACAAAAGTGAAAAAAAAAAAAGAAAAAGAAAAAGTGCAATACTACTCACCTGTAGGAAAACAGGTGAACTCTTTCCATTTGCAACAACATGGGTAGTACTGTGTGGGAGAGATTGTTTGCTGAGTTACATAAGTCAGAAGGAGAAAAACAACAGATGGTTTTACTAATATGTGGGATATAGAGAAATGAAACAAAAAAACTGATAAAATGCAAGCAAAACAAACCCTTGAAATATGACTGCAGAATTGAGACTAATAGAGGGGGTAGGATGGGAACAAAATGGACAGTACTAAAATATTGTGTGTGCTTTGGTTTTGATTGTGGTGCATTGATATGCATCTGAGGAATTATGGATATTTCCCCTAAATCATATACAGTGTTGTAAACCTCTTTTATCTCACTATATAAATTAAATAACTTAGTCTTGATTGATTCATATAAGCAAATGAAATTCTTATTAAAATTGCTTATTCTCAATACAAATCCCAAATAGTTTTATGGATAAAGTTAAGATGCCCACTAATTCTGTATGTAAGTTGCTAAAGACACAAGGAAATCACATGTTCTAAGAGCAACAAAAGCAACAAAGTATCCTAATATTTTACTCATCAGGTAAGGTTGTAAATAAATTTATCACCTTTGCTCAAATAAAAGAATTAAAATGTTATTAAAGTATGAGAAACTATCAAGAGACATTAAATGGCTATTTAAAATAATCAAATTAAACTAAATCACTGCTTGGGTTGAACAATTAAGAACTGGCAAACAGGAAGATCTAAAGATCTGCAGCTTAAAGAAACAAATAGGTGGAATATATAAAAGCTAAATTAAGAAGTGTGGAGGCTATTTTGAGTAGGTCTCATATACATCTAACTAGAATTCCAGAAAGAATAGAAAAAATGAAGGCGACTGATATTCAAAAATATAATTTAGAGTAATCCAGAATTAATGAAAGCTATTATTCCTTAGATTCAGGAATAACAATAAATCCCACTCAGGATAGTTAAATAGAAAACCACACGTAGACAAAGTGAAGTCCATCCTCAGACCTCCAAAGATAAGGAAAAAAACAAAAAACAAAAAACACGAGCAGCCATAGAGAAAAAACAAGTTACCTACATGAGCAAAATGCATTAGGCTAATATGTCTCTCTCATAGCATCCATGAAATCAGAAAATCTTAGATAAATCTTTAGAGTTCTGCGAGCAATAGCAATAGCTGTGAGCAATAGCCGCAGCTATAAATTAGACTTATAAGCTCAATAATATTGTGTCTTGAGAATGAAAATAAAATAAAAATACCTCTCAAAAATTAAAAAAAAAATCAAAAACTTGAAACATAGAATTTACTACCTTCAGATTCTGAAGAAATTTCAACATGGTGTTTTTCAAGAAGAAAAATAATCCTAGGAGAGAGGTCCAAATTATAAGAACAAATGAGATAAGAAATTAGTAATAAAATGTGAATCAGATAAACCTATAATAGCATTTCTTTGTAGTCTGTAAAGATAGAGTAAAAAAAAAAAAAAACCCGGCACAAAATCTGCATGTAACCTGAGGAGAGACAATCAAAATTATAATTTTTTTTCAGAAATCATTTTATTCAAAAGGAAGATTTGATTTACCTTTAAACATTGTTAAATTAATTAAGCATGCTATATTTTCTAGGGTGACCACTGAAAGAACTAAATGTTTATCTCCCAAACCAATTATAAACCCACACATGTATTCACTGAAAATCAAAATTACTGTCCTTTATAATTTCAGGGTATATTTTCTATTCATCACCTTATAGGCTTTACTTGAATTCAGTCAGAGAAATGCAAAAATAGTTCAAGGTCAGCCCTGGTCATCAAAGAAGTAGGAAGTTTAGCAATGAAAAATTGTCTTTGAAAACAACAGTTTGAAGATATGAAAATATTGCTACACTCCTCCACCCCCTCAGGTGTAGTCCCCATAGAATTTCTTACACCCATTCACCTATGCACATAAATTAAACGTTTTTTAAAAAAAATTAAAAATATATGAAATTTTTGTTGGCTGTCCTGTTAGGAAACATGACTGTCCTGAGTCCTTGTAGGCCCTGGCCATGTGGGATTATGCAACAAATTCAGATGTGTCCACTGATGGTTCATTTATTTAGAAGAAATAAATTTGGAACTCTTAACTAGATACTGCCATAGTTAGTGGCTAGGAGCATGTTAGTAGTTATTTACTTCATGTGATTTCCAGATCCCTGAAAAGAAGTTTTTTTTTTCCCTCAATCTCAGTCTCTCACAAGGGTATGTTGTTTTCCAGAGACTGTATGGCATGTGATAATGTAATATATTGAACACAGAGATATGAGAATCCAGCAGTCTTTTTAAACCATCCATTAAATATATTTGCATAATATCTTCATGCAAATAATGTCATTGTTTCACTAGATTTTTCATTTTTGAAAATATGGTCATTTTTCATAATGCATATTTATATAATCAGTAATGGAATTATTTTAATCAATTAGTTTATAAATGTGTAAATTAATTTTTAAATGCTCAGTTAATAATATGGTAGATTATACATATAACACACAGAAACAAGTTTAACGTGGTTAATTTTTTTTTAAGAATGCAAAGTAGAAGAAAGGGAATATTTGTAAATCACGTAATACTTTGAATTCATATGGGGTACCTTTGACATGTGGGAGGGAGTTATGGCAGGAATCACTTTGGAACTTTCCATATATAGGAACAATAAAGTGTGTGTCTGCTTAGGAGGATGTTTCTGGTATTAGTTGGGCAAACTTTAAGTGCTATGTATTATCTGTAGACTTTCTTTATAACAACGTAGAGCCTAAATGTTTTCATAGCTCCAACACTAGAATGTTTTCCCCCCTAGGAAGACATAATCATATAAATAAATTATAATAGATAAATATATAAGTACCATATAAATAAATTTCTGGGAAAGCATAAAGCATTTTCAGATTTATGAGGGGCAAAAATCAATGGTGTCACCAAGGCCACATAAGTCACCAGGAGCACAAGCAGTGTTATGCAATGTTGACAATATCATGAAATAAAAACTTTTGCTTTGAAATTTTACCAGAAATTGAAGTGATATTATATAAAGTGATATTATAAAGGAAAGTTGATGTTTTAGCCTGTATCTCAGGAGGAATTTGTAATTCTCATTGCTTTGCTTTATTATTTCACTTTGGCTGAGCTCTGGGAAGGCTTTTTTTTTTTTTTTTTTTTTTTTGCCTAGAAAAGTTGGATGACCTCACATTCTTCTGCCTTCTGGCTCATTCGCTTTTTCTTCCCCTTCAATCCTTGATTAAATCTTCTTGGCCCCTAGGAGTTCTTATTCCTTATACAGCAAGTCATGCACTTTGTCCTCTTGTTAAGGAATGAATTAATAAGCTTAACTCCCTCTTTGAAGAAGAGTTTGGAATGCTTTTTTGGTGAAAATTAATATTCAATTACTGAGTCTGTGATTTCACCAAATAGAGGAATAAAAAACGCAGCATAGCTGCACTTAAGAATAATTGCAATTGAATTTCAGTTTGTATAATACCACATGACTCAAAGCTTTCAGGAAAATTTTTTATGTTGATTTTCTTATGAAAATGAGTATATTCTTTTTTGTTGGTACATATTTATAGCGTGACAATTTAACTCACTGCTTTGAAAGAACATTGAATGAGCAGTCCATGGACTTTGGAGTTTTAAACACATCCTATTGACCTATGAAATATGTAGTGTTTATCTTCCCTTGGTATTAAGTCCTCCTAATGACAAATATATTTCAACAGCTTTATTTCACATGGAAGTAAAATCATAAATAAGACCACATTTATCCAGAGCTGATGTTGATATGCTAAGCTGAAATTACTTATTTGGGAATCAAAAGACATGGCATTTATTTACTGTGCAAACTTCAATTCGTTTATTAACTTCTAAATGTTTTAGTTTTACATTTATATAATTTGTATGTTGAGGATAATTATATTTGCCCTGACTACTTCACAAAATTTTTGTGAGAAAATAAATATGATAATGTATGCACACATACTTTCAAAACCAGTCTAATATGACTGATTTTAAATAGTTGTTTTTTGATGTCTGGCCCAGAACTTGCCTAAATTTCCTATCCACTTTTCTGTGAAATGAGATAAGATCTCCAACTTCTGCTTAGAGTGAGGGTATCAGTGATAAAATAAGACCAGAGACAAACACCTTCATTCTTACGCATTCTCTGTTGTCCCTGGTCCATCCACTGGAAATGCACGAGTGCCACATGAACAGAGTCAGGGTTCAATTTCAAATTCTGACTGCCGTTTCTTGTGGCAAACAGGAAAACAATGTTTGTTTTCTGCTCAGTTGTTACAGGGTTGGTTCTTCCTGTTGCTGACATATCCTATATATCTCTCAACTAACACAAGCTTTGAATATGACTTCTGTGAAAAGTACCAGGTTATTTATTAGATTTTTCACATGGGAGAAACTCTTGACAGTATACTGAGTGGTCATTAACTATTGCACACAATTCTTTGTCAAGAGTCATTCAAATAACAGGATTTCTCTTATTCTCTTATGTTCTCATTTATGTTATTTACCTATTGTGGGTGCACAGGAGAAGTATTTTATATTTCTTAGTACATTATACCAGGAATCATGTGTTATTAATCAGTATCATTAATAGTAATATTAACCTGGGTGATTTTATTAACATAGCATCTTCTGTGTTTCATCACAAAAAGAATTCATCTTCATTTATACCAATAAATAAGTCAAGAGTTAAGTTAACCTATACACACACATTGTATAATATACTCACATATACTATATATTATATTATATATAGTATATTACAGTCTATACTATATATATATATATATATGTGTGTGTGTGTGTATATATATATATATATATATCTTTATCCTTTTCCTAATAAACCTGTCCTTTATTTTTGTTTTTTTCAAAGATTTATTTATTTATGCATACAAGAGCTGGGGTATAGGCAGGCCAGAGTGTGGGGGCTGAGAGGATTCACCAGAGACAGAGTGGGGATCAGAACAGGCAAATTGACTGAAATACACTGCTGAGGGGAGCAGCAGGCAAGTCAGGAGAGGTTTGCTGCACCATATGGGTAGCTCCTTGCTGGGATGGAACTTGTTCTGCAGTCGCAGCTGATAGCTTATAGGTTGCGTCTTAACCCCTTGTGCCACCAGGGAGGCCCTAAATCTGTTCTTTATAAAGAAAAAAGAAAAGGAAAGGAAAAAGAAAGTGAAAAGACAGTTCACAAAATGGAATAAAATATTTACATGTTATGTATCTACTAAGTGTCTACTTAACAGCAGAGTACCCAATTACAAATTGGACAAGGGCTTGAATACACATTTCTTTGAAGAAGATATACAAATGGTCAACAAGCATATGAAGCACATGAAGTTATATTCAACACCATGAGTCAGTCATTAGGGTAATGCAAATGAAGAGCACAAAGAAATTCTACTTCAAACCTATGAGGATAACTATGATAAAATTTTTTTAAGGAAAATAATAAGTGTTGAGGATGTGAAGAAATTAAAAACCTAAATTATTGCTTTTGGGAATTTAAAGTAGTCTAATCAATGGGGAAAACAGTTTGGTGAGTCTCAATAAATTAAACACAGAGGTATTATATGACCCAGCAATTCTACTCTTAGGTAAAAATCTGAAAGATTTGAAAACAGGTGTTCAAATAAACATTTGCACCCAAATGCTTATAGTAACACTATTCACAATCACCAGAAGGTATAAATAACTCAATACTGGCCAAGTGATCAACAGAATGCTATGTGTCCCTAAAATAGTGTTTTTCAGAGATACAGAGGGATGAAGTATTATTATATGCTACAATATGAATGAATCTTGAAAACAGAAAATGTTGAAAGAAGCCAGACACAAAAGGCCACATATTATTTGGTTTCATATATAGATAAAATATTCAGAATGGGGTAGTTCATAGAGACAGAAAGAAAATTTGTGGTTGCCAGGGGGAAAGGGAGAGGGAAGAATGAGGAATGGCTGAATAATAGGCCTTGAATGTCCTTTTGGGCTGATGGGATGTTCTAGAATTAGATAATGGTGATGATTACATGATATTATGATTGTACTAAATGCCACCGAAGTGTAGATTTAAACAGTTAAAATAGTAAAATAAAAACAAAATAAAAATATATGAAGTGTTTTGCAAAATATATCAGGGATAAACAGATCACCTTTATGTTTTTTACATGAAGTACCTCCACAACAACATAATACTAATATAAAAGGGAAGAATCAAATATAAAATAGAGGTATAGATGTTTTAGTGACTTACATAAGGGCTCATACTTGATAAATATTAAAGGAATTTGACTCCAATTAGTCTGTTTTCAAAACCAAAGTTCCTAATCAGTACTTTGTATTGTTTCTGCGACAAAAAAAAGAGGACATGTGGGAAGTTATGCAACAGAATCTGTAGCACTTTTCTTATATTTATAGTTTGTTTAGCAAAAGAAATCATATTTATTTGAAAGAGCTTAAATCCCCTGACCTAAGTTTGATGTTAGCAAATAGTAGCATATGTTAGGAGTTAACTTGTTTATTATATAGGAGTTACTTGTTTATTATATTTTCGGAGAGTGTTTTATTTTTTTAATATATATATATATATATTTAAAATTTTACATCATTGTTCATTTTTAAACAATATTTGCTTCCCCCCACCCCCTCAGGTGTAGTCTTCATAGAGTTTCCTTCACCACTGCACCCATGCACCATCACTTCACTCCCCTATGCTCCTCCCTCCCTCCCTCTGATCCCTCTCCCTCCTCCTCCCCTGCAGGATGTTTCTGATTTATAATTATCCATTATAAATTATCCATTGTTGTGTTTTGTACTGTTGTTATTTTTTTACACTGATGACTTATTGGGTTCCCCTATATTCCTGCTATAAGGGAAACCATCCGATATTTTTCTTTTTCCTTCTGGCTTACTTCACTGAGCATAATTCCTTCTAGCTCCATCCATGTTGCTGCGAATGGCATGAGTTTATCTTTTTTGATTGCTGAATAATATTCCATTGTGGATACATGCCACATCTTCTTGATCAATTATCTATTTTTGGGCATTTGGGTTGTTTCCAGGTTTTACCTATTGTGAATAGTGCTGCAATAAACATAGGTGTACAGGTATTCTTTTGAATCAATGTTTTTGTTTCCCTTGGGTAGATCCCTAGGAGTGGAATTGCCAGGTCATATGGTAGCTCCATTTTTAGTAGACTGAGGAACTTCCAGACAGCATTCCATAGTGGTTGGACCAGTTTGCACTCCCACCAGCAATGCAGGAGAGTTCATTTTTCACCACATCCTCACCAACATTTGTTGTTGCTAGTTTTTTTGACATGTGCCATTCTTACTGGTGTAAGGTGGTATCTCAGTGTGGTTTTAATTTGCATTTCCCTGATTATAAGGAATGTTGAACATTTTTTCATATGCTTGTTGGCCATTTGTATTTCCTCTTTAGAGAAATGTCTGTTAAGTAAACAATCCAGTCAAGAAATGGGCAGAAGAACTTAATCGAAGAGAGTTTTAAAAGTCAGTTTTCTGTGCTGCTGAAGCAGTTATGAGGGGTAAAATAGAAGTAAGACAGAATAGCTTTAAAAAAATTAACCGAAATGACATATGTCTAAAGACAGAACATGGGCACTAATTCCTTTCTAATTACAAGAATGACATTATAGAAAAAGTTGTTTGTATATGGTAACTTCCTCAAACTTGAAAATAGTCTAACAAATCATTTCAAAAATGGACACCACTGATTCCTCCTGTCCCTATATAAAACAAAGCAAGCCGAATTTCACCGAGTTTCAAGCCTTTCCCTGCCTTTGTTTTTCCCCTTTATTGAAGTAGAAGTGCTGCAAGACACGCAATTTAGTCCACTCTGTGCCATCAATGCTTAGAAAAATACTTGTCATACATAGGCATTTGACATATTTGGAATGAATAAATGAATGAATCTACTTCTTGTTTCCTTGAGTCTAATATTTTATAAAAAAAAATAGAGCTACTTTAAAATATATATATATTCAAATCATTTCCAAATAAAAATAAAGGGGAAATAATGAAATAAAAAGTCACAAAGAACTTTAATATAGAGTGTGATGTTGAAAACAAAAAGAGGGACTAATGCTCTAACAGAAATATCAACAAAGGATAGAACTGGCTAACTTGGTAAATGTGAAATATAAATAGTCAATAAATATATTGAGACATCTACTTCACTAATTATGTGAATGGAATCAAGAGCAGTACCAATTTACAGATATAAAATTTATAAAACATTTAAACCATAATATTCATTTCTAGGGATGACTGCTGCAGTGGAAGTATCAGTGAAATTAGGCAACAGATAAAAGCCACAATTTCTATAACATTCAGAAGGGCTGCCAAAACTGAGATCAAACATTAGTTCTAGGGAGTATTTTAGTGAAAAACCCAGTGAATGCAAAGAAGTTCATGATGGTAGAATACAAGTTATTTCTCTTAAAAGGTATATGCAATTGATATGAGTAATTCTATTTCTGAGAATTTAACTGATATATAAAACTGATAATCAAATGATCAGCACACAGGTAAAATCTACAAGCTGTTAAATATTTTGAATATCGGTCTGAACCTAAGCTATGTCTACATACGTGTAAAAACATGTATGTGCCACACTTGTTACTGCAGCAGCTATTTTTTCAAGAACAAAATGTAGGAATTAATCAAATAACAATCAGTAGAAGACTGGTTAAACAAATAATCTTAAATTCAGTTTAAACAGAAAGGGGAACACTATGCAACTATGATGGAAAGGAAAAGCTATCTCTTGTAAGTACTATAAAAACAGCTAAAAACTATTTTTAAATGTAAAGGCAAAATATAGCATATTATATTGCATACCACTTTTTTTTTTATGTATGAACTCAGGTATAGGCCAGAGGTGCTGGGGGTGAGAGGATTCCCCAGAGACAGAGTGGGGAACAGAACAGGAGGTTCTACTGAATTACACTGCTGAGGGGAGCAGAAGGTGAGAAAGGAGAGGTCCGTTCCATGTGGGTCAGCTCCTGGACTGGGGATTGAACTCATGATGCAGTGGCTGGGGATAGCTTGATAGAGCTGAGACTTAATCCCTATGCCAACAGGGAGGCCCCAGAATATTGCATACAACTCTTCATGGAAAAAGGGGATGAAATAAATAATATGTTTATATTTATTCATGTATTTATAGATAAAATCTAAAAGAATATATACTTTAATAGCAAGGCAAACTACAGGGTATATGAGGTG
Organism: Talpa occidentalis; assembly: GCF_014898055.3. Classification (NCBI taxonomy): domain Eukaryota; kingdom Metazoa; phylum Chordata; class Mammalia; order Eulipotyphla; family Talpidae; genus Talpa; species Talpa occidentalis. The sequence continues at coordinate 74,742,501 of NW_023600993.1, read as the reverse complement.
AGAAGTGTGCATATAAGACAGAGGGATGTGAGCGATATTTTTTACTATTTTTATTTATAGTTTACTCATAAAAATACTAATGATTCCTGCTATGAGTGAGACCATCCGGTATTTTTCTTTTTCTTTCTGGCTTATTTCGCTGAGCATGGTCCCTTCCAGCACCATCCATGTATGGGAATATAAAAATAAAATTTATTAAAAAGAAAAAGAAAATATGAGACCAGAAATTGCCCGATATGTTTTAAATTTAATAAAATGTTTAAACAAGTCAATGTAAGCACCACTGAATGGAGAATATGAGTATAAAATATATTCTTTAATATTTGCTATAATGAAAAAAAATACTAATGAGAGAAATGTATTATCTTCTCCAAAGTTAAATATTTAAAAACTTGGAAAATGGGCCTCCCAGGTGGCGCAAGGGGTTAAGGCACAACCTATGAAGCTAACTGCAGCCACTGTAGTATGCATACAATCCCTGGCCAGGGGGCAACCCACATGGTGCAGGAGATCTCTCCTCACTCCCCTGCTGCTCCTCTCAGCAGTGTATTTCAGTACATCTGCCTGTACTACTCCCCACTCTGTTTCTGGTGAAACCTCTCACCCCCCCACATCTCTGGCCTGTACCCTAGTTCTTATATGCGTAAATAAATCGTTAAAAAAAAACAACTGGGAATATGTACATGTTTAAATACATGTTTTCAGGTTAGTAGAAGTATTTGCTTTTGTTTGTGCGATGTTTTTCATAATGATATTTAGGTTAAAATGGTATTTGTATAATTGAAGATACATATAAATATGTATTGCTAATACATTCATTGCATTTGTATTTACACTGATTAAATAGTGGAGGAATCCCAAATATTGTGATACAACTGCACAATGAAATACAATCAGTGGTTAAAATGATATAAAATAATAGCTAAATATTTTTAAATGTATTCACAGTATATTATCGGGGAGGGTAGATAAGACATGGGTAGGGTAGATAAGATAAAGCAAAGTAGGGTTCATATTCATAAGACTTTGCAAACATTCATTCAAACTTATTCACACATATAGAGAAATAGCTAGAAGTCCCTGACTGTTAATAGTGGTTCTCTAGGAGTAATGGCATAATATTATCTCTGATCTCTAAAATCTTCTAATAAATATTTGAATTGTAGAAACAAAAAATCTTCAACATTTATTGAAGGTTTTGACTGAATCATGCACTATATTAAACTTTTGGTGAGCATGGTCTCTTAAACTTTTCAAAACCATTTGAGGTAGTTCTTAGCAGTTGTACAGATGGAAAATCTGAGGCTCAGAAAGATTGAGTAACTTACCCAATATTGCACAGCTTGTATTAAATGCAAACTCAGATTTGTCTGCATCCAAAGCTATTCCTTGACCACCCTGTTAAGCAATACAATGAAATACTGCTTACAATTGAAAACCATCTTTCTTGATAGTTTTCTTTTAACATGTCGAAGTTTTGCCTTGTTTATCAGGACTTATGTTTTTGTGGGGTGTGCTAATAATGTTCAAACATCCCCTGATAGTAATTTAAATTAGACAATATTGCATATGTGAATTATTTTTTATAGTAGATTAAATATGTTAATTTGTGTAAATGGTCTTCTGGGTACAGATGTTCACAATGTAAGCAGGCTTATCTTAAAAGCTGCTTGTCTTTCATTGAAGGCTTCTTTTATATGCGTAGTTTATTTTTCTAATGCTGTCTCAATATAGGAATAATTTTATGTAGGCATTTGTGGCTCAAGGAAAGAAAAAACCAGCCCTCTTCACTTTGGTAAATATTAATGAGCTTATAGAAAATCTTGTTACTGAAGTGCCGCACTCTTTGGAGATTTTTTTTTTCTCTCAATTTTAGCCCTTTGTGGGCCCTACTTCTTTGTTGCAAATTAGCATAGTGGTTTGTGCATGCAATTGTGAGTTCTGTTTCAACTCCTTTGTGTGCACTGACAGAGGTTCACCTTGCTCTATTATCACTAATGTCTTGGCATCTTAATAATATATTGGATTTCAGCAAAAAAAAAAAAAAGAAATAATCTGACTTATTCATTTCAAAGCTTCACCAACAAATGGACAGTGTTCACTTCTGTTAATGTATATATTATCAACAAAATGAAATCCAATTTTTATTAATTTTTGAGTTTAGAATTTGAATTATGTCAGTATTTCACACTTCTGTATCATAAGTGAAATAATATTATAGCATGTGTACTATTGTATTTAGACACTCTTTTATTTTGGAAAACGTATTATGTTCACTCATCCACACATTTTTTTATGATCATTTTGACTCCATAAAGAGTGATATTTTTAATTTTGTTAAGTAAGAGAGAACTCAGAAGATAATACTGGGACAGTTATTACCTCATGTCACCCTCTAAAAATTTTGTGGTAGGATGGTATTACTATATAAATCATGGATTTATCTATTTCCTAATATTATTCAATCACAGAAAATACTGAAATGTATGAGGAAAAAAGCTACTTCCCTAATGACACAATCTAAGAATGATCAAAATTATTTAAAATACATTTTTAAAAATTGAATTTCTTATTGCTATTTTTCTTTCTTTGTTGTTCAAGGTGTTAAATGATGCTTTTAAGGAAAATTTGACAAAGCAAAATTTTCTTTTCAAAAATGCAGTGTGAGTCTAGTCACAAGGGATCATAGATTCATACCCAGTTTCTTAAAAAAAAAAATGGCCCCATTGGATAAAAATATCAGGGAAAATAAAGCAGTTGTTTGAAAACAATTTTGATAAAATAAAATGCCTTAAGCACATTCAAGGGTTATTACTAATCTGGCTTGCAAACTTCTTCTTCTGCATTCACAGTTCAATATACTGTACAGTTTTACTGTGGTGAAAATAGAGAAATGATAAACATTCTAGAACATAGCAAGCATATTTGGAAACATAGGCCTAATCCACTATAGGTCTCTGCTCCTAAACCTTGCTTAAATTTTGTTGACAATGCTTCAGGTAAAGTTCCTTTTACAAAACAGTTTTTGAAGAATTTTTATCAGAGTCAATTTTTACCTTAAGTTGTAGCTGGGTAATTTTTGATTTTTTTTTATAAGCAAAGGGCAAACTCAGTGAAAAATCACTTCAATTACTTTCTGAAAGAGACAATTTCTAAAAATGATTTCCTAATCTTAAAAATGGAGCTGACTGCTGATAGAAGTTTTAAAGACTTAGAGAAATACAGATATACAAGTCATGGTCACATATAGCCATTTCTCTTAGGTTGTATTTATTGTAAGATAATAAAGAGATATGCTAGATATGTAGTGAAAGTCTGGAAACATAATAGGGTCAGAATTAGCATTAATTATTAACAGTGAGAGAAGGAGAGAGGAAAAGTAGGAGAAAGGAAAAAAGGAGAAATGGGACCAGTACCTAATTAATACAAACAATCATTAATTCACTTCAAAGTAATCCGCTTTTATTTTTTAAAATCATGGTTCAAATCTGAACCACAGGGTAGATGTGTTGGTTTCATATACCAAAGTGCTTAGCCTTGGGCAATAATTTAAGAATTATTGAAAAGATTATGCATACTAAAATTCTAAAGTACTGGAGATACTTTATTTTTTTGCTTTTGCTTTTTAAAATAATTATGTTTATTGAAATAACTTTGTTTTACAGTACTGTATGTTTCAGGGGTTTAGGTTCATACCTCTACAAATGTGTGTTATGTACCCACCATGAAAAGCCCAATAATCCTGAGCCAGAGTCCATTGGGCACCTTCTTCCATTTGTTCCCTATCCCTACCCCCTACCCAGTAACCTGACTTCTGCAGTCAGATATCAGGGGTTTCTTTTTTTCCTGCTTCTTTGTTTTTTTCCTTCTATTCTACATATGAGTGAATAATTTGATTATTGTCCTTCTAACTTCTTCTAAAAAAAAATTGATGCAACATTGCTTTGCAGCACTGCATATGATTCAAAGGAATAGATTTAAATCTTCTCAGATGTATATCATTACACCCCACCCACCCCAGAGTATTATAGTCTTTTAGCAAATACTATTGTACCCCCTCCCCCTCTAGTTCCCTCAATTCTGCAGTCATATTTCTATGGTTTGTTTTGGTTTAGTTTTGTCAGTTTCTTTATTTTGTTTCTGTGTATTCCACATATGAGTGAAATGAAATTATCCAGCTTTTGTCTTTCTCTTTCTAAGAATGAGAAATTATAATCACCTCCAGTTTCATCCAGGTTAGTGCAAACAGCAAGAATTTGCTTTTTTTTTTCCATTATGGAAACACTTTTTAAAGGCTTTACTTTTAAGTCCATCACCATATTATTGTTTAACATACTTATTGATGATTTCTCCAATGTAGTTCAAAATCATTTGCCATTTAGACATTTTATAGAGATCAAGTTTTCCAATAACATAAACATACTAAGAATAATAGTCCTTCAAGGGTGCTCATGTTCTTATCCCTGGAATCTATGAATATTACTTTATATGGCCAAAGGGATTTTGGAGGTGTGATTAAGAATCTTGAGATGAGAGATTATTCTGTATTATTTGAGTAGGCAATATCATCATAGGAGTACTTAAAAGCAAAGGACATTTTCCTGCTGTAGTCAAAAGAGATGGACATGGAAGACAGAAACTAGAACACTACTGACTTTAAAGATGAAAGGAGGAGATCACAGGTGAAAAAAAATAATTTCTAGAAGCTAGAAAAGGCAAGGAAACATCTCTTCAGAACCTCCAGAAAGAACCAGCCTGCCTACTCCTTGACTTTAGCTCAGTGAAACTGCTTTTTCAACTTCTAATCTCCAAAAGTGAGGTTACATTTGTTTTGTTTTAGGTGACTGAGTTTACAGAAATTTGTTATAGCAGTCATAGTAAATTAAGATATAAAGTGAGGCATGTAGTATCCTCAGTCTGTAGGACATATTTTAGACAGGACTGTTCCCAGCATTAAGGGCGGTGGGGGGTGGGGTGTTAGCATTTCAATGTCTTTTTTTTTTTTTTTTAAGATTTATTTATTTATGCAAGGACTGGGTACAGTCAGAAGCATGGGAGGGTGAGAGAATTCACCAGAGCCAGAGCAGGGAGCAGAGCAGGCAGACTGATGAAGTACACTGCTGAGGGGAGCAGCAGGAGCCGCAGGAGAGGTGTCCTGCCATGTGGGACCCTCGCTGGCAGCCAGGGATTGAACCGGCGCTGCAGAGACTTTGGGCAGCTTCTCAGCCCAGCGCTTAACCGCTGTGCCACCAGGGAGGCCCTCAATGTCTTATTTAGATTTAATTTTAATTAGTTGTAGCCTTTGGTTTTCAGCATGGTGTACTAGGAATCGGATCAGGGACTTCCTGGACATCCTGAAATGACTGAAAGTGATGTGCCTTAACTTTGAAATTTTCAGTCCTAATTTTTATCCTTTCAAATTACATCTAGTAAAAAAATAGATTACTGATATTTTTGTAAAAGTTTTTTTATCCTTTGAATAGATGCTTTAAAAACAGTACATATCACTAAATGCCATCTGCATTTTTATAGGCCTATGTAAATATGGCAGAAGTGGGGTTAACTAAGAAGATGTCTTACATCTTTGGGGTAATTGAATCAAGTGGTTGAAACCAGAGCTTTTTACAAAGGTAACCATTTGGTTACTATAAAAACTTACTACCAGTGAATTTATTGGAAAAAAAAAAAAAAAGAAAGAAACAGCAAGAATCCATCCTGGTCACTTGGAAAGTTGTATATTAATTTCTAGGCCTCTGAAGGATCACAGTTTAAAGATGCTCTGGCCAGATGATCTATCAAGTCCCTTCCAGCTCTAGAGTTACAGCATCATGCATGACTACCTCTTTCATTTTGGGAAGATGATATTTATTTCCATGAAATACAGCAAAGTGAACTGACTCCTTTGGGAATGGAAACAATGACTCTGCCCCCTTCACTGTGAACTCACTCAACTGAATAACCTTTCAGGCTTCCCAGCTGCTTTCAGGTTTTCACTTGCAGGAGTTTGCCTTTACTCTTTCAACAAGGACCTCTTGCACTTGTCTTTTGCTGTGACCACCCGTGGTTGTGAAATCATTTTTTTTTTTTCTTTCAGACTAGAAGACATGTAATAATTAAAAGTGAAAATGGGATTTACTAGCACTTGTTAGAAAAACAACAACAACAACTTTCTAGCTGCTCTTTAAAGGGTTTATTGTTTTGCTAGATAGTTTGGTCTAAAAGAGAGACAATAAATGATTTTTACAGCATCCGAACATGGGTTAAGGTTGAAGAATTTACATTTTGTAAACCATGATGTTTATACTGGAAGATGTATGTATATATCTGTATGTTTGTGTGTCTCTATATACCATTTGTAACATCTAAGTATATGAGAGAAACTATCGGTCCCATATTTTATTCTCACATATTCATGCTTAGTTATTTGATAAATAGCTATATGACCTCATTAAATAAAAAGGACTCAGATTTTCCCAGTGCTTAAATTTGAGAACTTTTGGGAATACTTTTCAAGCTGCTAAAGCATCCGTGCACTGCTACCCTTGTAGCATGAAAGAGTTAATGTAGGTTTCAAAAAGGGTCTAATTTACTGGCTAATGGTATCTTTTCATAGGAATTACTTGGCTTTGTGGAATAGCCTTTCATCTTTCTGCTTTTTGGTTAATTCAATTGAATTTCCATCCAATCTACATTGTTTCATTCTAATTATGGTCAGTCCCTCATTTTATAAACCGTTCTATTCCAAAAACTCATTTGTGAGTTGCTTATTTGGAACTTAGAAGGTACTTTTCAATAGAAAAAAATAAAAGCTACAGATGTTGGGCATGTTCCCAGAATAGCCGTCAGTATCAAACTTAACCCATCATATGCTCAGTAAGTACTAATAATGTTAGCTGCTATCCATCCTAAACAATGCATTGCCATGCATATGAGAATAACATGCTTTTCAAGATCAAAGTTGGGAGGTCTGTTGCTCATTCTTTTGTGCCAGGCCTGTCAGTTGGGGTGAGGACTTTCCCGTTTTCATTCTTTCAACCTAAAATGATGTGAAGTTAGGACATGACCTCCTTATAATCCAGCAGCAGTGACTGTCATTGTTTGGGTCACAGGTTAAGGGCAGGAGAGTTTGTGTGTTATGAATGAAGCGTCACATAGAAGCTAAGGACATCGAAGAATCGTAATTATTTGTGTGCATGAAGAGTTAGTAAGACCTTAGGATGACGAAGTCTTCATTTCATGGTTTTACATGCAATTTCAATTTGTAGGCCTGTGCATATCAGTGATAACTACCGAGGAAAAGAAACACATTATGTCTACTAGGTGCTCAGTAATCTACTCTCCACGTTCACCAAATGAGAGAAATTGAATATAAGCAGCATATACTAATTGGCAGCAACCACTAATTGACACAGATACAACTACTTTCATAATCATTTCACTATCTTAATAATACTTTTACCACAATTAATCTCTTAGTGGTTGAGGTTTGAGACTGAATTAAAAGCAGAATGCTCTATTTTCCATGAAATTTAAAAAAAAAAAAAGAAGGCTCAACATACGGTGGATCTTTATAGATGTTTTCAGAGAAATAATTAAATTTTATAATATCAACTACATATAAGCTCTATAGAAGTAGAAATCATCAAGTAGAGTCAAATAAATTTAAGCACAATTTGCCAAGTGTACAATGGTTTCCCCACATAGTAAGTGCTTATCCGTATTTGTTGTATTAGTGCTGAATGATATGAAGTATAACATGACAACTAGAATTATTTACAGTTTGTACTGAAAGTGGATAACTTTCTATTGGCATCCTACCTTATGAATATATTTCATTTTTATTAAAAATATTTTTTTTCAGATTTCCTCCTGCCTCTCCTTTCCCCTTTTGTGTTTTTTTTATTGTCTTAAATCAGTATGAAGCCTTAGACTAAAAACTGATTCACTTTCAGAACATGTTTCCAACTATAAAATCACAGTTCCCAGTTTGAGAAATAAAAATAAAGATTTGCATATGATGTCTACAAGGATGCTCATACATACATATGCACACACTTGCAAGTACTCAGGTCCTTAAATTGCTCAGCTGTGTAAAATATGAAGCTCTGCTCCCACTTATTTACACAGAATTGTACAGGAATATGTTCTAGTGTCTGATAATTTCCCCTTTAACTGAAAATCTCTGTTTATTAAAGAAACTGCATTGTGATAACATTCTTTAGAAAAGTACTGCCAGAGCTACAAAACTTTCAGATTGATCAAGATGTTGTAATGTAAAAACTATATTTTGTTTTTTTCTCAATATGACATCCTTTAAACATGAACTTCTGGTGTAATATAATCATATCAAAATTAAAAGAAAGCAGTATATAAAATACAACAAGACATTCCGCTTCTAGGTATATACCCGAAGAATACAAAAAATATTAATTTGAAGGGACATATTCACTCCTATGTTCATCGCATCACAATTTACAATTTCCATGCTATGGAAATAACAAGTGCCCAAAGACAGATGATAGATTAGGAAAATATGGCCTATATACACAATGGAATACTATTCAGCTATAAAAAAAAAGTAAATTAGGGCCTCCCTGATGGCGCAGCGGTTGAGTGCTGGGTTGCAAGGCTGCCCGCAGCCTCTGCAGCGCCGGTTCGATCCCCAGCTGCTCCCCGGCCACCGGAGGAGGGTCCCACGTGGCGCGCAGACCTCTCCTGCCGCCCGCTGCTCCCCTCAGCAGTGTACCTCTGTCTTTCTGCCTGCTCTGCTCCCCGCTCTGGCTCTGGTGAATTCTCTCACCCTCCCATGCTTCTGACTGTACCCAGTGCTTGTATAAATAAATAAATAAAAATTAAAAAAAAAAAAAGTACTTCTAAAAAAAAAAAAAGTAAATTACCATTTGCAACAGTGTGAATGGAGGGAATTATGCTAAGCAAAATGAATAAGAAGGAGAAAGAACTATCGAATGGTGAGACTTATATTTGGAATATAGAGAAACAAAACAAAAGGTCATACAAAAACCAAACAATAACAACCTGTAGAAATCTGACTTTAGACTTGAAGCTACCAGAGGGGAATAGATGAGGGAGAAAACAAAGAGGATAGGGTACCCAATAGACTATGGTGGACTGCGGGTGCCTTGGTGGTAGGTGCGATATGAAAACATATACCAAAATGGTGCGATTTTATACCTCTATACTTCCAAATCATATATAGTGTTGTTAACCAATGTTACCTCAATAAAATACTGGAATTTAAATTTTTTATTTAATTTTTTCTAAGATTTTTTTTTTTTTATATAGAGGCATGCTTTATTTATTTGTTTGCTGGTTTCTTTGTTTGTTTTGTTTATACATGCACTGGGTACAGTCAGAAGCGCGGGAGGGCGAGAGAATTCACGAGAGCCAGAGCGGGGAGCAGAGCAGGCAGAAGGACCGAAGTACACTGCTGAGGGGAGCAGCGGGCGGCAGGAGAGGTCTGCGCGCCATGTGGGACCCTCCTCCGGTGGCCGGGGAGCAGCCGGGGATCGAACCGGCGCCGCAGAGGCCGCGCGCAGCTTCGCAACCCAGCGCTCAACCGCTGCGCCACCGGGGAGGCCCTTTTCTAAGATTTTTTAAATCAGTTTTTATTGGAGTAACATTGCATTTTAACATAGGTTTCGGGTTCCAGCATTAAGAATTAACATCTATGTATATACTACATTAAGTTCACCACTAAAATTATAACTTCATTATTTTGACAGTAATCTATGTTCTGACAAGTCAAAGTTTCTCTTATATATATGCACATGTATACACATACATGCACAGCTGTACTTATATATTCAATGAACCGTGTTGAACATACTGTACTTTCCAGGTCCTGGGTTACTCTTTGCATCCTTCACTTTTCTTTCCTTTCTGAATGTAAGTATAAATTTTCAAATGGGGCCTCCCTGGGGGCACAAGGGGTTGAGCACTGCACTATGAAGCAATTCGCAGCTTCTGCAGCACGAGTTCAATCCCCAGCCGGCCAGGGAGCAACCCAAATGGCATAGCAGATCTTTCCTGGTGAAACTTCTCATCCCCGCATCTCTGGCCTGTGCCCCAGCTCTTGTATGCATAAATAAATAAATCTTTAAAAAAAATTCTTCAAATGGTCTTTGACTTCCTGTATAAATTCAACATCCCGTGTTTATTGCCTTTTTGTTGCATTTATCACAGTTTATGATTTCTTTTTGAAAGATTTATTTATTGGGCCACCCTGGTGGTGCAAGGGTTAAGACACAACCTGTGAAGCTACCTGCATCCACTACAGCATGAGTTCCAGCCAGGGAGCAACCCACATGGCGCAGCAGACCTCTCCTGACTTGCCCACTGCTCCCTTCAGCAGTGTATTCTGGTCAATCTGCCTGTTCTGTTCCCCACTCTGTCCCTGTGAATCCTCTCACCCCTTGTGCCTCTGGTCTGTACCCCATCTCTTGTATGCCCAAATAAATAAATCTTTTTTTTTTAAGATTTATTTATTTGGACATACAAGAGCTGGGGTACAGACCAGAGATGTGGGGGGGGGGGTTGAGAGGATTCACCAGAGACAGAGTGGGGAGAAGAACTAGCAGACTGACTGAAATACACTGCTGAGGGGAGCCGTGGGTGAGACAGGAGAGGTCTGCTGTGCCGTGTGGGTTGCTCCCTGGCCAGCCGGGGATTGAACTTGTGCTGCAGAGGCAGCGGATTGCTTCATAGTGCAGTGCTTAACCTCTTGCACCACCAGGGAAGCCCCAACACAGTTCATGATTAAAAAGAAAATATATTGATCTCTTCACTAGGTTTTGAGCTTCATGACAGGAGGGATCTTATTTCCTGATTATTAATTATATCATTGGTTCTCATGGTTTTGCTTGGCATAGTAGTAAATGATCACAAAATTCAATGAATGAATATCAAGTGTAACGTGCAATTCTGTCAAGCCCCTTCATGGCTAAAGACTGACTTATACTCCCAGCATTATGAAAACATTACTAACAAATATAAAAGAAAGTTATCTTTTATAGTTTGACTTCCTTCATTTGTTATCCTTATAATAGACATAAAGAAAGAAGTAATACAACATTTTAGTATAATTTAGCAAACAGTAATACAGTCAGTATTTTAAAAGGAAATCACTTTCTTTGTGCATGGAAACTTTAATTTATTATATTTTACCTCTGTGTACTAAACAGAGAGACAAAACAAACTTAAACAGCACTGTCGGATAAACTTGGAATTCAAAACCATTACACTCTGCAATATGCCAAGGGAACTTAGAAGAATAAACTTCATTTAGTTTCAAGAGATTATAAAGTATCAGTCTGAACAATAATGGTATTTTCTTGGATAGACATCTTATTAAAGCAAATAGATACAATATGACTGTTTATGAAAGACAGTATAAACTTCACTGATTTCAGATTTATTAAAAGAAAATATAAGAACTGAAATTTCAATTTTCTGGTGCCTTATTTTTGGTATTTTTGTTCAACGAGCATATCACTGGAGATATAAAGCATTAAGTATTACTCTAGTAAGTATTTGTAATATTATCTATTTTAGGAAGTAGAAGTAATCTGCATGGATCGTTCAATGGAAATTTCATACTCAGAATGCTTCTCTGAGCTTCACTGATTAAAGCACGCTGTCCTATATTTTCTCAGCCACACTAAGTAGCTGGATCCAGGCATGTGAATTTGGAGATTCTCAGCACATTTCAAAATATATCGGCTGTGAATATTTATGTAGGATTGACTGAAAGGTAATCTATTATTGTAGATTATCCAAAGTAGCCCATGGCTAAATCCATCGGGGGGACCAATTCCTTGCACATCACTTTGATTGCTGCCATAGAGCTGGTTTTTTAACTAGGGTTTGGAGAGCAATCTATTCTTGTGGAGAAGATCTATTCACAGCACTGTGGATCCCATTATGAGATTATTCTAAGAATATCATTGAGATGCTGAAGTTCTTTCTAGGATTTCACTACCAGACACAGCTGTTTTTGTCCTTAGATTAGTTACCATTAGGTTATTTTTACTTTGTAAACATAGTTGAATCTTATAATTGATCTTTTTATTTTCTCCCATTAGGTGGGCTTCTAGAACTCCGGGAACTAAATTTCTATGGACTCAGTTATAGTCCCAGTATTTCATGACATGTAATTATGCATCAACCTACCTATTTTTACCACCTCACTTACTGTCTTTCTTCTTAGCTCCTTTTTCTTACTCATATTCCATTGACTGTATCATGCTTAATGATATATATATTCTGTAAGCTACCTTAAGTCTTTTTTTTTGAGAAGGTAGATTATTCAGTATTTACTATATGAATTGCTTATCTGGATAATTGCTATTTTTAATGCTATTGAAACAACAGGAGAATTTATAAAGCATTTTTGATGTGCTATTAGACTTATCAAAATGACTTTAGGAAGATCTTAGACTTAATATATTTTTATCTTATATTTGAGTTAATTTTCTTAAACATTTTAACTGAATAAGAAATTGATATTTCAGGATAAAATAAGGATTTGCTAGCATAACTGATGCAGTACAAAATTAATTAATGATCTTGCAAAAGGCATCTCTAATGTTTAGTTAGATATTCCATGTCATAATTTGCATAACAATATCATAATGTTTTATCTTCATATTCAGCCGATTTCTAGCATACAAAGAGAATGCATCACAAAATTAATAAGTTAGTTATTTAGCGTGCAGGATTCATTTTCATGGACAGTCAATTTTCTAAATGGATTAGGATCTTAGGTTAGCCCATGCAATTTGTTTCACTTATATTATAGAAAAAATAACATTAATTTGCAGTGAAAAATTATAGAAAGTACTGTTTTATATATTTTAAGAGGAAAAAAACCTGAGAATTATCTTAATATTTGAAGCTTAAGACAAATTAGAAGATCAGGGTATAGTGACTTAAGTTCCTATAGATTCAAGGAATGGTCAGTATACTTAAAAGGAATAGAAATTATACTGTACAATTTCACTTTACAATGTATGAGTTTTATTTTTCTCAAAATAACATTAATGGTAGAAACTCCTTCATTTATCAACATGATGAAGTTCCCTTTTGACTTAAAAATAGAATGAAAAATGGAGGAGAGGAAGAACAAAAGACAGAGTAAGTGGATTGGTGTTCCTAAGGTAACTGGACAAGACTTGAGGCAGAAGAAAACATCTGATTAGGGGAAAGTTTGTGATTAGGAGGAAATTTTCTGAGGTAGCACAAAATGAGTCATAAAGCAATGAAGTCATGGGGAGTGTGGAGGGTTCATGTATTGCACAAAACTCCTAAGGGGAAAATGAGAATGGCTGATGAAAGGATATTGGATCACACAGATTCCCATATTGCCAATACAGCTGGGGCCAGGGTTGACCAAGGAGGGAAAGATTGTGAGCAGATGGCAATTTCTTTATTTCAAGGTGTTGGCAAGTTGGGTGTTTATCACTTGGAAATGCTGGTACCTCTAAAATTTTAACTCTAATGTACTCTGATGTTGTCTGGTAATGTATATCTGGTACACAAACATGATTTCAGTTATATTTTAAGTATAAAATAATAAGCCTGAGGCCAAGTACATAGTTAATAAGTAATGTTAGTCACTGTTTTCTGACATTTAATGCAGTTTGTTAGTGGAAATTCTTCATACTCACTATTATTACAGAGCATAGTCCTCTATCATAAGTGATACACATTTTAAGATAAGATACAGTGTATTGCTCCCTTGTCTATGCTTGAGTTCCATTCAGGATTTCATTCCCTCACATGGCCCATCCTTCAGGCCCACTGAGTCTCTTTGTCCTTCTATCCCATGTCTCATTCTAAGTTCTCTCTTACCCCCTCTCCTCCAGCCCAACCACTAGGAAAGAACATGTCCCCTTTATGTTTATCAATGTTCATCTCCAAAGACTAGGCAGTGATTACCATCTAAACAACTAGAAGCTTGGAATCTCACTCATTGTTGTCACCTTATTACTATCTAATTACAATCTCAACTGTTCAAAATTGAATCCTATTTCTTCAATTTAACTGAAACTGCTATTGTGGAAGTGATCACAGATCTCCTTTGTGCTGAATTTCACCATTTTTTTTCTGGGTTCTTGTGGTCTTGCATCCCTTTGCAGTATGAGATTGTTAACTACAGTGTTATTGAAACTCTTTCTCATTGTGTGACATCGCCTCATGTCACAACTCAGTCAGTTGAAATCCTACATTTTCAAGTTCCATCTTGAAGGTCTTCTTGAGACCTTTTCTTATTTTCCCACTGCCCCTCTCCATATCATTTTGTCTTTGCCTCTGTGAGAAAGCCTGCTATTTTTAAGATGTTTGCTCTAGGTTCTGAGAACAGGGTTCTTAAAAACAGGAAATTATCTTACCTAACTTCAAAAACCATTAGTGAGTAAATTCCCAATAATATTTGCAAAAGGTTGACTTTATTTTTTTATGAAATCTATTGAAACATTTCCATTGCCGTATATTATTAACAGTTGAGTCATATCTATTTATCAGGTAAAATTCATGACAACTTTTTCATGTAATTCCCAGCATCATATTCTTATTGGTGAATATGTTCCATTTTTGGTAAACACTCAGAAATTTTATATTTATATTTACTCCTCCTTCACCCAAAGTACTTCGTCCTTAAATTTTTTTTTTTAATTTTCAAGATCCTCATTATGATAGAGCTATTTCAGCTCATTTGCATGCCAGAGCAATTCTAAAAATGCTAAATCCTGACACTTGTTCTTTATTCCTTGGGTCCCTCTCCTGGGGTTCTTTTTCTTTGACAGCTTTTTTAAGGCCACCAATCTGAAAAGAAGTTTCCACTGGGCAGAACTGTGGAAAGAGCTTATCCTGAAAAATTCATGGGCCGAAGTATACTCTCCAGACACAAATCTATGTCCCTTCTTTTTCTATTTGTGATTACTCAGACTACTAGGAAGGTTTGTCCACAAAAAAAGAAAAATCACCAAATACTTAGGCATCTTCTTACTGGTAAATTGCCTCAACTTAAATCACCTCTACATTCACCCAAATCTCTCATCTTTCCACATTATGTGACATTTTTGTCTATGGTCTCTGCTGGTGAATGCAGCTCTAGGTCTGCTCTCTCCCTTTTGGGTCCTCAGCCAGTTTAAGCTACCTTTTGCTGATGGGCTGCTCACCTGATTGCTGCAACATATCTTGGCTCTGCAAGGAATCTACTGCCTTAAAGGGATAGACATTCCCTTTTTTTGCCTTTCTAGGACTATGTAGCACTTTAAGCATAATCCTTCATTTAAATTCATGATATGATATAGCATGTGAGGAGTCCCTCCTCTTAAACTTATCTCCTCTGAAGTATCTGCACAAGGAGTAGAAAACTCACTCATGAATAGGGTAGTGGTGTGTCATCATTGAGTATCAGATACTTTTTTCTTACTCTAATCCTTTGAGACAGAGAAGAGCTACTAACACTAATTCAAAAGGATGCCAAAAAAAAAAAAATGCACATATACACACCTACACACACACACACACCCAAAACCACCTACCCTGATATATATATTTTTTTATTTCTTGAACATAGAATTGAACATTCTCTTTATCTTCCAACCTACTTCAATTGCCTCCCGAAGGTAAACTCTACAGTAGTCCTTGGTGATACATTGCCTGTGTCATTATGGAACTGCCCTACAAGTGGCACATACATAAAATAGTGTAGAAAATGTGATTACAATTGCGAACATAAAAGTAACAGGGCCCAGAGAAAGAAAAAAAAAAATGGGCTTCACAGCATGAGTTTAGGACCAGAGATGATGATCCTGGATGTGGACTATAAGGAATTAATAAAGTTGCAGGAAAAAGGGATATTCAGTAGATATTTGTGTTATTAATTTGAAAATTAGTTCTACAAAAAAAAAAAAGTTAATAGCAACTCACCAGGAAAATTAAGGTGAATTTGGGAGAAAAGTATTCAAATCACTTGCAAAAAAAAAAAAATAGTATGACTAGGGCTTTAAGGGTCATGAAGGATCAGTGGAGATAAATTTGTGTGTATGCAATTGAATTCGGATGGATTTTGATTTCTAAAACTAAATGGAACAGAATAAAGTGCTGTAATTAAGGGAATGGCATGATACAATTATCTTTTTTAGAAAAATAGCTCTGTCTTTTTAGAAAATAGACTGCTGTGAAGAAGAGTTAGAGACAGCATGTAAAGGGCAGTGGTCCAAGTCAGAGGTGATAAAGGTCTGCATCCAAGAGTTGAAAATTCAGTTGGCAATAGCAGGATATGTTCCTGAAACACTTAGAAAGTGGAATTAACAACTTAATCTGTGATGAGATTCATAGAGTCTAGCAAAGGAGGAAAAGAGTTGGACTTACATTGCCAGGTTGATTCAAGTTAATAGAAAAAGAAAATCTGTGTGAAGGGCCTGAAGGAAAGAGGGAAATAATTGCTTCTGGTTTGAGCACTCTGCATTTGGGTTACCTATTGGATATCTGAGAGGAGAAGCCCAGTTGATAGTTGCATTTATTAAACTCAGACAATGGGGAAAGATAAGGATATGAGCGGTACATAGAGACTTGAATGTCAATAATACATTGCTTAACCTGGTATCTGTGAACAGGCTTCACAAAACCCCTATGTGCATATTGTGCCTT
Organism: Talpa occidentalis; assembly: GCF_014898055.3. Lineage (NCBI taxonomy): Eukaryota > Metazoa > Chordata > Mammalia > Eulipotyphla > Talpidae > Talpa > Talpa occidentalis. The sequence continues at coordinate 74,725,824 of NW_023600993.1, read as the reverse complement.
TATTTTTAGGCTGAGGATCTATGCTGAGTATTTCCGGTTGTCCCACCCACTTCCCATGCATATTCCCAGATCTATCTACTCTCCTAATCTCTGTCCCAAAAGTCTTATATGTTGGACTGCATTATCTGGGTACTCCCTTGTCACTTGATCTACGTCAGTGCTGAAACAGAGCTTTCAGTGCTATGGCAAACCTAAGACAGTGCCAAGGTAGAGGGCAAGTCACTGTTTATGGGTTCTCACCTATGCACTAAATTTCAGACTACTCAGACTTAAGAAACAACAACAAATGGGTTTATTTAACAAACAGGAGAAACAAAGAGTCTGAAGGTCACAAATAGCTGGCTATCTCACCCCAGATAGTGTTGAGAGTGTCCAGAATTCTCCAAGAAAGGATCACTGTTCAAGATGGTGCTGTCCTGTCAATCAGTATCTGGAGCTTGTGGCACACCAGCAAGCAGTAGGCCAGAATCTAACATGTAGTGGCAGCTGGAGGGGCTCACAGATGGTTTCTCTGAGATGACACTGCAGAAGCGCACAGCAACTGTCTGAAGGTTGGGTTGGATAGCACCAAATGCTGGAGTGGAGAGCAATGGAGAAAGTAGGAGCAGAAGGCAGTACCAGATGGTCAGAAGCAATGGACAGCTCACACAGGTGACCTGGACACAGTGCTGGTCACTTGTCAATGGTGCTAGATGGACTGGCCAGTAGTAGTGCCACTCACCATCGATCACCAAGAGGTGATGTCAGAGACACAAGTATTAACAGTTCCCAAAGGTGACCTGAATATAGAGTTTTCAGCACCTGTCTACAGTGACTGGCCAGGAGTGCCAGTCACCACTGGTCACTAGGATTCAGTGTCAAAGACACCATTGTTAATAGTTCTTTGTGAATTTTTGGCCTGAACTAACAACAAACAGCTCTTTGAGACACCGGCTAGGGTCTTTTAGGTGATGTCAGAGGCAGGCCCTGAGACAGCTGTAGCGGCCAGGTCTCTGTGAAGCTCTTCAGCCTCTCTTCTCTTCTTCTTCTTCTTCTTTTTTTTTTTTTTTTGGAGGTCAGCTGCTATCCACCTGCTTTTTTCCCTAGAATTCAGTTGGTGGTTGCTGCTTCTTTCTTCAGAGGCCAGAGACATAATTCTAAGCTTATAGGACTGCCTATATCCTCTCTCAGGATCCCCTACTCTACAAGCCTGATTGGACTGTTTTAAATCCTAAGTGAACAATTGCACCATTTAGCACCAATTCTTGATTTTTGATCAGAAAAATGAACTGAACTGGGCTTGAACCTGATTGAACCCACTGGTGCTAGAGCTGTTAGGAGGGCAATGTCTTATCCATTAAGCAACTGGCACAGCCTGCTGCAGCTTTTATAGTGGCACATGCAGGCTGTTGGAGCAGCAGGGTGGAAAAATGCCACTGCTGTTGCCAGTAGAGCTCTCAGCTGTCTCTCTCCACAGGCCAGCTCTCCAGCTGTACTTGCTGGGGTTGGTACTGACAAAGTCACATGTCCTGCTGCTTAGCTGCATGAAAGAGCAGGTCTTGCCCCATGCCTTGTGCTGCAGGTTCTGGTTTCAATTTGACAATAACCTAGCTACAAAGAGTAGGAAATAAGAGGCATGGGGAGGATAAAGGTCAGTATATTTCCTTTTTCTCCCTCTGACATTGTATTTTATTTTTGCCAGAGGTTGTATTCCCCATGGTTCCAACTCTTGTCCAGTGGCCCCTTCTTTAGGGAACCAACACTCACAAGCCTCTATTGCACCACTTCCTCCCTGTGCTTTCAGTCTTATGGTGAGTTATTGCCTCATTTCACTCTTCTTTTGATATCTTCATGCATCTTTATGGTTGCCTGAAAACGAATCACACCATCTGAGGAGCCCCTTCATTCCTGTCTCTGTACCATCTGAGGTGGATTATTTCTTGCTAGATTCCTAACTAATAAATGATCCATGTGACAGAAATAAACTTTGACAAGTCATGGAAAGGAATAATCTCACCCACCGTATGGCCTATGAACTCTGTCTGCTGAGGACTGTCAGATTCTTTAATGGTGTGACCTCATTTACCCTTAGTTTCTAGAACCTGGGTGAAAAGAGATTATTACCACACATTCCAGGAGAAATATACTCAGCAAGTACTCTTCTAAATTACTAGAACTAGTCTTGATCATTGCTGAGCTCAGAAGAGAAAGGAGATATAAGGGAATCTGCCCAACTGTATAAGAAAGATTCAGTATTATGATAATTTTGATCTAACCTGAATATTCTTGTTGTCTTTTAAAAATCTATTTTTTTCTCAACTATTTTAGTCACAATCAGGATAGAATTTTTAATAGCCAAGGAACCCAGGAATATCTCACCTTTGCCCAGCTATAATTGCCCTTCTTGGCTGAGTTCCCAAGAGAGTTCCATGAAAGCAGTGGTAGTGAGTGGAACATCAGAATGCTGCTCTAATACCTAATGAGTGTTTTAGTCCTCAGACTTAGCAGTGTTTAAGAATACTGGTCAAGTAAAAATGTGGATGTGTACATTTTAAAAAACAGTAACCCCACTTAGAAGATAAGATTCAATAAGTAGTGCATTCTCTAACAAGTTTTTGATTAAAAACCCATTTCTCTCTCTCTTCTTTCTCCTCCCCACCCGACCCTTCTCTGATGAGCTGTAAGAACTAGATCTGGCATAAACTCTCTCTCCCTCCAGGCTTATCAATTTCTAGCCTGCCATGTTTTTCCTACAGACACACATCATTGGCATACTCTTTTTCTTCCTGACTTTTTGTTGAAATGTGAAACATCAGATACCTTGGGGGCCACTGACCTTATATGACTGTGTTCATAACAATCCATCCTTAAATGTAGCCAAATCAGCAGTTCATCAGAAACTGGCAGACAGGATTGCTTTTGATGGTGAGAATGGAATCGTTGACCTCAGGGAGTAAAATTTTAGGAGTTGGAAGAGAGCCTGCAGATAATTTTTTTTTTTATTTTGACATACAAAAAAGTCTTAAAAACCTATATTCAAACAAAATCTTAAAAATAATGTATACAGCAGCTCTTATTCTTAATGAAATTAGTTGGAATTCTGAGTCCACACGAGAACACCCATAATTCCTCATATAGTCTGTATAGTCATATAGTCATATAGTCTGTATTGTGTGGACTCCTACCAACCTTTAGTGTAGCCCAGTTAAAATACCTTTAATCATCTGGTCACAGATGTTAAATGACCTACCTAGCTAGAGAACTCCTGGATTTAAGAAACTCTCATTCCATAGTACTTTGCCTTCCCTTACACTGGCCTTCCAACCTATAAGATATTCAAAATCTCACACCTAACTTTTCATTCTGTATTGTCATACATACTACTACAGAGCTATTTTTCACAGAAAATATTTTCACATGTAAAATGTGTGTGTATATGTGTACACTGAAGAGTACAATGATTATAGATTTTTCTCATGGGCAATCAGCTAATTCTGTAGAATAAGTATAAACTATATTCTTAGCTGTTGTATCTCTGGCTGTCCCTTATGTTGTGCTTCTTTTATTTAAAATGACCACTAAGTTATTTATTTACTCTGCCTTAGACTTCCTGTCTATACCTTTGCTCTGATAAACAGTTTTGACTACTATTGGTTGGGAAAAAAAAGGAGGATCTAAGTGATTGTTCCAGGAGTATTGATAAAGTGAACATTTTGTGGTAAAAGACAAATTTAATGCCAGTACCAGAAAGCAAAAAAGAGTGATGATCAGAGAGTAATTAGAGATTGGTAGAAGTCCTTTGACATCAAGGGATATTGTAAACTTCACTGCAGACTGGGAGAATTGTACAATAGTTGCAGAAAATTATTGCTGAGGCATATTTCAAGAAAGAATAAGTGCTTATGTTTGATATGGTGAAAAGCTATTCATAAAAACTGTGTTTCATGGACCCCACATAGGATAGAATAGTTCTACCATTTCAAGGAACACGTTTTTCAAAGTCAATGGTGTTTAGTCATTTATCAGTCCAGATAAATACACAAAAATCAATTTTAAAATATTTTTTTTCTTTTTTGTTGTCATATACTCAAAATAATTCTTAACTATTACAAGCATGTATATAAACAATGGTGATTATACCAGTTTAACTGGACTATAAATCATGCTTAAATATTTCCCACTGGCTAAATAAGTCACTGGCACAGCCACTAACTTTGTAACAGAGTAAGCATGGAAGAATTGTTAGAATCAAACATAGCATAAAGGATTGATTTTTTTCCAGTTAGTGTTTTTCCTTTAAAACAATTTTAAGTTGAAGTTAATGAAATATTGAGAGGAACTTTAGAAATATAATGATGAAGTAATGCCCCTTAGTTAGAAATCTTGGCAGATGAAAGATACTCTCAACTTGCCTGAATGCGATCTATATAAAGAGGAATGGGTTTGACTATTGGTTCCACCATTTGTTGTTGTACCCTTTAGATTCTGTTCAATATTCTGATCCTCTGTTTCCACTTTGGTTATATTGAAATAACCATATCTGTCTGACTTACCTCCTGAGGTTGCTGTGTGTACCTATATGGGTGATGTATGTGACTGTTTCCTATGAATTTAGGAATCCCATAATAGTTTGATTTTTTTCTGATCTCGGGTGGATCATATGGAACCCAAAGACATATCTTGCCCCACTGTTTGATAGCCTATCTTACTGGGTGAGCAACCATCAAGGTCAGAGAATGCCAGTAATAGTAATTTTTTTAACCAACATCCCATAAGGAGTAACATGAACTTATTTCCCAAAACTGAGGGAAGAAGGAAGTTAGTCCCTTTAGGTTTTGGAATTCAAGAAAAGGATAAAGAGATATTTGTGTTCTGGAGCAGGAGACTGAATATTAAGCTGTTTCTTACTTTTTTATTATTAGTAATATGGCCTTTGACCTCATTTTAGAAATTGAGAAATGATCTCCTTTCAGAATATGAAAGTGGTACCTCTAAGACCTAACCATTGATGAGCTTACTAAGATAAATATTTCACACGTCAGAAAACCTCCTGCTTAATGCAGGTATATAAAGTTAAATTCTGACCCAGGGTGGTCATTCTTCATGTTACATAAATATTAATTGGAACTTCATTGTAAGATGGTTTTCTTTGAGTGGCTTAGTGCAAAGAGGTCATTCTTGTACATTACTTTCTTTTGGTACATCTTATTTCCTTATCCAGCTGTGATGAAAAACCTTTTCTGTTTCCGCGGGAAGAGAAATTTACACTCCACTTATTTACCTTTGGCAAAACAGTTCCTATTTTAACACCTATTTGAAAGTGTAAAAACATTTTTGTTGTTGTTTAGGGTAGGAATGATTTATTCATACAATTTTCTTGCTTTCAACAGAACAATGATACATCCTTCTTTAAATATCTGTCAAGCAAGCTTTCAGTTTTAACTCTTTTTTTAGTTGCTGGCCTGCACTATAAAAATCAAGTAATTCATTTTGCATCAGAGAGAAAATACTAAAAGTTATTCTAATTGATTTATCTGCTATAAAATAATTCCCCCCCCCACCATTTTGAACTAGCCATACTCTCATATATTCCTGGTCCTAAGTCTGATCTTATCGGCTATAGAGGTCCATTGTAAGCATGGGAACACATTAATCAGCATTGTCAAAGTATAACTGTACCATATGTCAAAAGATTAAAAATATTTTATTTCTAAACAGTTTATACATTTGCAAAATATTAGATATTTTGCAAGAAACAGTCAACAGTTTTCATAAGAGAAAAAAGCTAGAAATTAAGTCAATATTCAGTATACAGTATTAGCAAATTTGGAAAAATTCATAAGAAGTGCCATTGAAAGTGATGCCCTACAATTGTTTATTGACATGAAAAACAGTTCATATAATTCTAAACAAATAATCAAATTATAATCAGCGTAACTAATATGATCTGATTTTGGTATAAAATGTGTGTTATCTACTTGGATTGTTAAAAGTGTATAGAAGATGGCTTAAAAGGACACACACCCAGTTGACAGTATTTATCTCTGATAGTAGAAATATAAGTAACATTTATTTTTTCTTTGTGTATTTTTACTATATTTTGTATTAGTCTATTGTGAGCATTCATTTGTATCATTGAATGCTTGTAAAACTATTTTAAATGAAATGCAAATCTTCAAATAAGGGACTACAGGAGAGGGAGGTGGTGGAAATTGACTGTAGTTGGTTTATCCTGATTTGGGTTAGACTGTATGTGCTTAGCCTGATTCAAATATTACTTGCAGATTCATAATTTTGCACTATATTTTCACCCTAATTTTTCCATTCACTTTTGAAACAATTATAGGTTATATTCGCTCCTAGACATTTGCACTAGTTGATGACCATGTTCCAGGACTATTTACATGTTTTATATGGTTTTATTTACCTAATTCTCACAATGCCTTAAGAAGTATCATTATTTTTCCCATTTTGCAGAGAAAGAAACAAACTCAGGGAAGGAAGGTCTTTCTTTGGAAGCTATACACACACACACACACACACATACATTCATACATCGATATAGATATATACACACACATATATGCTTCACTGTATTTTCATATTTACCCAAGCTGAGATTAATTAATAAAACACCTATTTGAAATAAAACTTCAAACAGCATATCAGATTATTTTCCCTGAAAGTATAAAGTCAGTAATATTTTTAAACTTTTCTTGAATTCCAAAGGACTATACTTTTACAAATAAAAAGATTTTAGAAATTGAATTTCTAATTTCTTCTCTTTCTTGGTACTTGTTTGATAGACTTTGTATAAATGTTAAAAATAAAAACTTCTTTGTTCAACCAATTCAATATTTGTTTACTTTGGAATATTTCCTTCCCTCCATTTTATCTGTGTAGAGTCAACAGTTTATTTCTGTTGTTGTTGTGATGTAACCTATACAATAACTAGAGCATATGTTATCAAAGGTTCAGTTCACTAATATTGCACATCTTGTTTTCAGGAAAGATAGTTATCAAAAGCATCTCAAATTTAAGCTTTCATTGCTAATGTCAAAGTTCATCCACTAGGAAAAGAAACATAATGAGCACAAAAAACTCCTTGTATATGATATTTAAAAACTATTTGATATCCAAAAGAAGGCAATGGATGATTTTGTACTTTAATGTTCAAATTCTTTTAATGATACACCAATTTCCACAGATTTAAAAATGTATTTTTCCCTTCATCATATTTTCTTTTCCATGTATGTGTATCTTTTTATCTTGGACACTTTATTTGCCCCTTCTTTTTTCCTTTTATCCCTTTTATTTTTATTTCTTCCCTTTTACCCACAGTATTAATATGGGTAGAGAAAATATACAAAAACCCTCTCTGGTTTTAAAGATTTTTAAAAATTAACAAATACTACTTTTCATGACAAGAATTAATAATATTTTCTGAGAATAAAAACAAAGAAGTTATATCAGCACTCCAATATCACATAAAATGGAGAATTTTTTATCAGGAAAGATTACATTTAAGTTACTGTTTAACAGAAAATCTGACTAAAAAATGAGTTAAACATATTTTTTTCTTCACATAGCAAGTCCAAAGGCAGGCATTTGCACATTTTTTACTTTGGTAGCACAATGAAATCAGGGCAAAGGTCAATATGATCCCTTCGACATTTCTCTTTTAGTGGTACAATGGTGGTTGCAGCTTCAGTCATACATGGACATTCAAAGTGGGATGAAATAAAGCACACTGAGCAGAAAAACAAAATGTTCTAGACATCCTCTGCAAATTTGTTTACAGTTTGTTGGCACAATTGTGCTACAAGGCCAATTCTAAGTGCACAGAGCTGGAAGTGTATTTTAGCCACTAAAGACTGTCGCCTGAATAATAAAGAGGTTTCTCTTAATAGAAAGGGCAAATGAGTATAACATAGACATATTAGTTATATATTTCTGTGCAACGGATTAGCTGCAGGCATTTGAAGGCTGGACTGTGGCTGGGGCTATCCTGTTCCATCATGATTTACTCACTGTTAGCAGGATCTGGTTTCTTAGCACATGTGCCTTTTTGTTAGCAGTTTAGATAGCAGAAGACAGTGAACTATCCCATAGAAAACTGAATTTGAGCAATAGTAAATATTTACAACATGCTTCAAGTGAATGTTGTCTTATAAAGAAATTCACCAAAGTGTAGGTTCAAATAGTAACATCTCAAATGTATACTTAAATTCATTAAGTTTGGTACCTGTATTAATTTGGTGTAATTTCCATAAAAAATACTTCAAACCTGGTGTCTTAAATAACACTGGTTATTTAACAATGGTTGCTATGTGCATTATGTGATATAGCTCTACTTTCTTCTTCTGTGCCAAATATCCTAATGTGTTTTCTTAATATGTATCAATGAGAAACCAAATAACCGTTAGCATATTTATTTTCTTTTCTAAATGAAACATGGAGTTCAATAAGTGACATTTTATGGACTCTTATGCATTATCTTCACAACATAAAGTTATTTGTTACTGGTGTTTTTACTCAAGATTATAGTTTTGTTTATTGTAATTAACCTTACCATGGAAGATTAACTTTTAAAGACCTTGGAAATAGGTTATTTGTGCCTGACTTAAAGAAAATATGGCAGTCTTAAAAAGCTTTGTGCTTTTTAGGAACCTGAACATAGAACATCTAAACTCTCAGGTCATACTTGTCAGTAATATTTTTTTTTTTTCCTCAGCAGTGCTCTATATAACCTTCTAAAAATTTGTCAACAGAGTGACGGTATTCCTTAATAATCTGCTACTCTGCTAGAAGTGTCAGAGCTCAGGATAGCTGCTTTTTAATTGCCCTGTTCAAGGTCTAATTATTTTCTCTCTACTGGGGCAAGAGAACTGTAATGAGGAAGTGGAATCATTAAATACTAGTGAGTAAGGGAACAGAGTCATCTTGAATTCTGCTCTGAATTAGCTTCCCCAGCATAGCTGTGATTGTAGTTAATTTCCATCTGAACATTCCCTTTTCAGTTCCTTGAGAGGTCATGTAAAATGTAAAGAAAGGCTGCACAATTCTTGTAGTCTTTAAGGAGAAAATAAGACAATGGATTAAAGGTCCTTATTACATGTGAGCTTAGAGACTGTTAATAAGATTTTATTAACCTTCAAGTATTAATGTAGTCTATAAATGAGTACTGTAGAATATAAGTCAAGAGATACATGTGGTAAAAGTTATCATTTGAGTGAGTAGCCTGAAAATACATAGTGCTAGACAGATTTCACACTTTTTGACTCCTTAGAATTTAGACATGTGAATATCTGAAAAATCTATTTTGCTGCTTTGTAGTTTTATTATATTGCTGTTTATTTTTTTTTTGTAGTTACCAGCTGTTTTAGAAAACTGTTATCATGATCAAAGTCTTATCAAAAGCAGAGTTTGCTAGTAGCTATTAGAAGACTAAGGAATCACAAATCTTTGATTCTGTGAGTTTTTGCAGATGTTTATATAATGCATGATATTACTATAAAGCATGCATAAATAAATTATGCACGTGGGTCTCGCGGGTGGTGCTGGTGGTTGAGCGCAGCACTGTGAAGCTGTCCACAGCCTCTGCAGTGCAGGTTTGATTCTGGCCAGCCAGGGATACCCACATGGTGTGGCAGACCTCTCCTGCCTCACCCGCTGCTCCCCTCAGCAATGTCTTCAGTCCATCTGCCTGTTCTGCTCCTCGGTCTGTCTCTGGTGAATCCTCTCACCCTCCCTTGCCTCTGGCCTATACCCTAGCTCTTGTATAAATAAAAATAAATCTTATAAAAGGAACCCCAGTTCTTCTATAAATAAAAGTAAATCTTAAAAAAATCCCAGTTTTGTATCAATAAAAATAAATGTTAAAAAAAAGAAACCTAGTTCTTGTATAAATAAAAATAAATCTTAAAAAAAAAGAACTGGGTATAGGCCAGAGGTGCAGGAGGGTGAAAGGATTCACCAGAGACAGAACAGGGAGCAGAACACGCAGATGGACCAAAGACACTGCTGTGGGGAGCAGCAGCAAGGCAGGAGAGGTCTGCCGCACCATGTGGGTATCTCCCTGGCCAGCTGGGACTCGAACCAGCACTGCGGAGGCTGTGGACATTTTCACAGCACTGCACTCAACCACCTGCGCCACCTGGGAGGCCCTGTACCCCAGTTCTTGTATAAATAAATCTTTAAAAAATAAATTATGCATGTGTATTTATGTGTATGTATTCACCACTTATGGAAAAGCATAGTTCATGACAGACATTGAACTAAGTAGTCTCCTAATATCTCACTTATATTTATAATAATTCTCTGATGCAGTTATTTTCCACATTGATTGGATAAAGAAACTGGGGCTTATTTAGTAAGTGACTTAGCTGGAATATAAACAGACGTTTATTTGTCTTGAAAGATAATTCATGTAAGCAATGTAGATTCTTCCTTTTCACTACACAAAAACTCCACCAACTTGCTGATGTTGACTCCACCAACTAATTTTATGTGGGTCTATAAGGAAAAAAAAAAAATGGGTCTTCTGTGGAATTTCTGAAAATGTCTGACCTCATATAAACCCTTGAAAATTCTAAAAGTGAGTAGGAGTTTGGGTTACTTTTGTAATCACTTTGATAATTCCAATAGGCAAAATATAGTCACAGTGAGTCCCTGGAGTCCAGCCAGCCTGGCAGCCTTGTTGGGTTCAGTGGAAATGAACCACATGTGTGTGGGGGAGAGAACTGGATATTACCATGACTGCTAAACAGTCGGCATTTCACAAACTGGCTGAAGGACACAAGCTGAATGATCCTGAACCAAAAAATAGAAAGGAAAGGCAGAGGAGCAACCATTTTCATCTCACGGAGTAATGGGAAGAGGATTTCCTGAAAGAGAAGCCATTATACACTGTTGGTGGGAATGTAAATTGGTTCTGTGAGTTTGGAAAGTGGCTCAAAAAAACTAAAATAGAATTAAAAATAGAACTACCATGTGATCCAGCAATCCCACTTCTGGGTATGTAGCTGAAGAATACAGAATCCTCAATTTAAAGAATTATATGCTCACAATGTTTATTGCAGCATTACTTACAATAGTTAAGATATGGAGGTAACATAAGTATCTAATGATATAGCTGGTTGGATCATGAAGTTGAGATATATGTACACACTGGCATGCTGTTCAACTATGAGGAAAGATAAAATTGTTTCTTTTGTAGCAAAATGGAAGGAGCTTAAAGGGATTATGTGAAGTGAAATCAGTCAGATAATGACAAATGTTAGATGATTTCTCTTATATGTATAAGGAAACTTAGTGAGTGAACAGGCAAAACAAAATAAACTAGTAGGCACTGAAAACTGAACTGAGGTTACCAGAGATGAATGGATGGGTTGTAGGAGCAAGGGTGAATATAGTATAATGAATAGTGATGACTATTTTGTTTTTTGCTTTTAAAAAAAAATGAGTCACATAAATCCACAGTCTGTACTCAAGAGGATCACAGGTCAGTAGCATAGGTGATAACCCATACTTTGGGTCTTCTAACAAATTGAGATGAGTTATTTAGCATGTTGAACCTCAGTTACCAAACCTTTAAAACAGATATTACAGTGTTTTCTTATTAGGGTATTTGCTTATGGTGCCAATGAATGAAGTCATGTTTATTAAAGGAGCCTCAACATAGTTCTAAACCATAAAAGAGAGTAGCAATAATACATACTTGTATGTCATTGATAATATTAATAATTAAATATTGATTACAAATGAGACTATGGTTATTAATATTAATTACATATGGTGGAAGGAACAATAATGTTCTTTAGTGATGCTTATTACGTTACTAATCCTTTTTGTCTACCTTCATGGTGTAATTACCCTCCCTAAAATCCCACCTCCAATAATTGAAGGTGGATTGAGGATTGATTAGATTCTGAGGGGACACAGATATTCACTCTATTGCAGAACTTCTGGCCATGCTGATTTGATGAACCCATTAGATCTTTCCCTACTGCCATTTGAATATTATTTCCTTGCTTTTTACAAGATCTTTTCAGGAATATGCACACATTTTTATAATCATATGCAGTTTTAAAATGCACAGAGCTTTATGAAATTTTATCAACCAAACCTTTTTGTTACCAGCACCCAACAGAGAAACATTTCCTCTAGTCTTTAAGTCCCACCCATCTCTCATACCCAAGGGAGTACATCCTGAACTAACACATTACTTGTCTGTTTTTAAAATTTGTAGAAGTAAAGGGTATTGTTTTTATATGTTTATATACTAATTCCTCAGCCAACATTGTCTATGACTTTCATCAATGTTTTGCATGTGGAGATGGTTTGTTATTAAAAAAAAATGCTATTTAATCTGTTGTGTGAATATGCCACTATGTATCCACTTTCTTATTAATAGGTAGTTGAGAGTTATTTCTACTATGGGAGGTTCCCAGTTTTGTAAAATTATGAATAGAAATTGTATATTCATGTGCATGCTTTTTAGTGTTCGAATGGATACAATCTTGGATATATACCTAGGTTTCAAATTACTAGGTTGTATACTCTGCAGTATGCTTAGCATTTAAAAAAAAAAAAACTGCGTATGAATTTACTAGCAATACACTGGATTATTTTGAGTGTTGATTATTAAGGATTATTCTTTCTGTACTGTGAATAATTTTTAAAGCATCCAACCTAGCAGGATATAACTGTATTAAGGGCTGGTCCTTTGGGCACTAGATCTCGTAAAGATAGCTGAGAGTGAGGCATGCCCTATGACATGTTTGAGAGGCTGGAGAGCTGTTAGCACCAGGCATTTCTTCTTTGTCTTATGGTTTGGTATATTTTGATGGTAGTCCTTAACAGCTGTGGATTTATTTTTCTAATGTTTTCTTGGAAAGTGAAACGAGTTGAAAAGCAGCTTGGTTCATAGAGACCACACAAGTAAAAGGATACATATTAGATAACAAAAATATGGGCTAGTGTGGCGCCAGAGAACAAAAAAGAAAAACTTATTTATTAGGTAACTAGTAAATCCAGGCATGAAATTTAGTAATATACTGCTGAAACATAAAAGGTTAAGTACAAAAACTTGTTTGAAATTGTAGAAGTGTCTGAGAGCTAGTATAAGGAATGTGTGCGTTTTCATACTAACATCTTCCCATACCAAGAGCAGTTTTGAATTATCAGGTGCCCTCCAGTTTTGACAATGAGGAGAAAAATGGGTTATAAATATGATATCTATGTTAATTTGAACCATTCACAAACCTCAGTATCTTTGGAAAAGTCATACTAATACCACAAGCCAGCAGGAAAAAGCAAAGGTTTCAGTAAAGGACGGAGTTTGTACTGTTGAAGGTCCCACACACAACTTTCCCACTTTAATCTTCAGACCCTTTCCACTGTGTATTTTTAAAATCCTGTTTCCCACAGATCAGTCCCAGTGATGCTTACTAATGTTGCAAAATCAAAAAGTTTGCAGATGATAGAGCTATTTTCAAATCTAGCTTTATCTGATTGTTTATTGCCTCATGTTCCCAATGAGACACAAAAGAATAGCAGTGGATTTTGGCAATAAAAGCAAGCAAAATATATTGAAAGATTATTTAATAGATATTACAAATGCTCTTTAAATCTCTATTATTCTGCTCTCTTTGGTAGCCGTAGCCATTTGGTTCTTTCATATTCTGCTATCTCAGGAAGTCTTGCCAAGCCTAGACAACTGTCTGTTATTCTCCCACTTCCTTCTCTGTATCCATCTCTTTTCCATGCTGTTTTAATTTTCTAACTCATTTCCTCACACCCAATGAACTTGTCTGTCAGGGTCCTTAAGCAGTCCATAGATCTTCACTAAGGAGATATTCAAACAGCTTAGCAAAATGTGGAATTTATGGAATTTGAGTGAAATAATATTAGTACAGACAGGTCTTCCTGGAATCACATTAAAGTCATTAAATTATGTTGCTTTTCATGATTTAAGTAATTTTACTTAGGAGTTTGTTCTCTTGACTATGTCATTCAGAGCTTTATTATGAAGCTCAAGGTAAAGTGGTATGAATTAATAGTCCCAGTAAGGAAAGAGTTCCGATTCTTTGGATTGTCTAGAATCAGTTCTTGAATGAGAGTTGTGTTAGAAAGTATCTTCATGACTAAGTAATCTAAGCACCTCATTTAATGATTGAAACTCAAAAAGAACATCAGGTTAGAGAGAAGTTATAGATGGATGGAAACTCCCAAATCATGGTAGAGTCTTCTTTTTACTACATCATGTAATTTGATTTTGTTTTTCAATGTTATTATAAGCTTACAGATTTGTAAAATTAAGCAAAATAAAGTTAGATGATTAAATCAGACAGGGATGACTCTGTTTCCAGCATGTACTAGAAATGTGTAAGAATCAGCATTGAAATTTACAAGATTATGAGTAAAAAAATTGTCAGAATTGTTCTACTAAATGTCATCATCACATGTCTTTATTCCAACCTCAGTGTATATATTAAACAATATGCTGCTCACGGCATGTACATGACAGTTTATTTCTCTTCATAAATCAGGATCATGGTCATTTAATTTCCCATTCTCAGTACTAGCTCATACTTTCCATGTGTTAAAGTTCAGAATTTTTCTCCCTTCATAGATGAATTGTGCAATCTTTATCTTCTAGAAAGTAATTGCAATGTTTGTATTGGCCATCATCTGATTACACAGCCATGGTAATAAGATCACTTTTGTATTCTTCTGATTTCTGTTGAGAAACAGCAAAGGACTCTTTGGATTTTTGTTTTAATTTCTAGGTCCTCTTCTAACCTATCATTAGGCATTTAGTTAGCAGGTCACAATGGTCTTACTATCCATTATTCAATAGAATTTAACTTTGAACTTTACATAACCCAGTATATAAAAATAAAATCCCATTCACCAAATTCTCCTTAATAGATAGGTAGAATGTTTAATATGTTGTCAAATAATAGGTTTTTAAAGTTTTCTTATCACAATAGTTCTGTATTCTTTCTATCCTTCTTACATTTATCCACTTTAGACCTTTTACTTGTATGTCAATTATTAGTCAATATTCATTAGATCATTATATTGTACATTATATTATATTCTCCTTAATAAATAGGTAGAATGTTTAATATGTTGTCAAATAATAGGTTTTTAAAGTTTTCTTATCACAATAGTTCTGTATTCTTTCTATCCTTCTTACATTTATCCACTTTAGACCTTTTACTTATATGTCAATTATTAGTCAATATTCATTAGATCATTATATTGTACACTTATATTCATTTCCCATATTTTAACAAATGCAATAAAGATGATAGCATATGCAGTTTTATTGCTGTGGTCCAGATTCTGTATAAAGCAATTAGAATATCTCATTTAACCTTCTCCTTAATCCTGTGAAATAGGTATCATTATCCTCTTTTTACAGATGAAGAAACTGAGATTCAGAGAAGTTGGGTTATTATCCTAATATCCTACATAAGAAAAGTTGTCAAATTTGGATCATGATCAGCACATTCTTTTTTATTGTTATTTATTCTTCCTTCTCTTTTATTTATTTTTTAATTTAAATATTTTGTTTTATATAATTCTTACATCTTTTTTCATCTTTGCACAATGTATGCGTTTTCATTTTGGTTATATTCCCCATACAATTGCACCCCCCTTATTTTAACTCTAGTCCTTCCTTTACCCCCCCTCGCCGCCCCCTCTGTGTGTCTCTGGTTTATAGTTGCTTGTTGATTTTGATTTTGATTTTGTTTTGATTAGTCTTTTTCCTGGTCTCTTATTTAGGTTTTCTAAATTCCTGCTATGAGTGAGACCATCCAGTATTTTTCTTTTTCTTTCTGGCTTATTTCCCTGAGCATGATCCCTTCTAGCTCCATCCATATTGCTGCAAACTGCATGTGTTTATCTTTTTTGGTTGCTGAGTAATATTCCATGGTATATATATACCACATCTTCTTGATCCAGTCATCTATTTTTGGGCATTTAGGTTGTTTCTAAAGTTTAACTATTGTAAATAGTGCTGCTAAACATAGGGGTGCAGGTGCCCTCTGGAATTACTGTTTCTGTGTCATTTGGGTAAATACCTAGGAGTGGAATTGCTGGATCATATGGAAGCTCTATGTTTAGTAGTTCAAGAAATCTCCACACAACTCTCCATAGTGGTTGGACCAGTTTGCACTCACACCAGCAGTTCAGGAGAGTTCCTTTTTCTCCACAACCTCGCCAACATTTGTTGTTGCAAGTTTTTTTAATATGTGCCATTCTCACTGGTGTGAGATGGTATCTCATTGTAGTTTTGATTTGCAGTTCCCTGATTGCAAGTGATGTTGAACATTTTTTCATATGCATCTTGGCCATTTGCATTTCTTCTTCAGAGAAGTTTCTTTTTAGCTCTTCTGCCCATTTTTTGACTGGATTATTTTCTTTGTTTTTGTTGAGTTTCATCAGCTCTTTGTAGATTTTTGTGATCAGTCCTTTATCGTTAGTGTTGTGTGCAAAAATGTTCTCCCAGTCGGTGGGGTTTCTCTTTGATTTTGTTATTGTCTCTTTTGCTGTGCAGAAGCTCTTTAATTTGATGTAGTCCCAGCTGTTTATCTTTACCTTCACTATCACTGCTTTGGGTGATGTGTCTGTAAAGATGTCTTTGAGGTGCATGTCATGTAGTGTTTCGCCTATATTTTCTTCCATGTATTTTATGGTTTCAGGTCTTATGTCTAGTTCTTTAATCCATTTTGAGTTGGTTTTTGTGCATGGTGAGAGGTAGTAGTCAAGCTTCATTCTTTTGCATGTAGTGACCCAGTTTTCCCAGCACCATTTATTGAACAAACTTTCTTTGCTCCAGTGCATATTCTTTGCTCCTTTGTCAAAGATTAGTTGACCATAAATCTGTGGGTTTATTTCTGTATTTTCTATTCAATTCCATTGGTTTGTGTGTCTGTTCTTGTTCCAATACCATGCAGTTTTGATGATTATGGCTTTGTAGTAATGGTTTGAAGTCTGGGAGTGTGATACCTCCATTCCTTTTTTTTTTTTTTTTTTTTTTTTTTTTTCAGAAGAGCTTTGGCTATTCGGGGTTTTTGGTGATTCCATATGAATTTCATCAATAATTGTTCTATTTCTTTGAAGAATATCATTGAAATTTTTATTGGAATAGCATTGAATCTGCATTTTTTTTTTTTTTGGTAGGATGGCCATTTTGATGATGTTAATTCTTCCCATCCATGAGCAGGGGATGTCTTTCCATTTCTTTGTGTCTTCTTCTATATCTTTTAACAGTGTTTTATAGTTTTCTTTGTATAGGTCCCTTACCTCTTTTGTTAGATTTATTCCCAAGTATTTGTTTTTTTTTTGTTTTGATAATAAAAGTGATGTTTTTTTTTAATTTCTTCTTCTTCAGATTTATTGTTTGTGTATAGGATGGCTACTGACTTTTGCGTGTTGATTTCGTATCCTGCCACTTTACTGAACTGATTGATGAGTTGAATTCGTTTTTCTGTGGAGTTTTTGGGGTTCTCTATGTATATTATCATGTCATCTGCAAATAGTGATAGTTTAACTTCTTTTCCTATTTGGATTCCTTGTATGTCTTTCTCTTGTCTTATTGCTCTGGCTAGGACTTCCAATATTATATTGAAAAGCAGTGGTGAGAGTGGACATCCTTGTCTTGTTCCAGATCTTATTGGAAATGCTTTCAGCTTTTCACCATTGAGAATGATACTGGCTGTTGGCTTGTCATATATGGCCTTTATGATGTTGAGGTATGTTCCTTGTATCCCAAGAATTTCAAGGGCTTTTATCATGAATGGGTGTTGTACTTTGTCGAAAGCTTTCTCAGCATCTATTGATATTATCATATGGTTTTTATATTTCTTTGTGTTGATCAGCACATTCTTACATCAAGATGCTCTTAAGAGTGAGACACATTGTTTTGTCTTTGAGAAGGGTCCTTTCTTTCATATTCACGTGAACCACTTTAGCTATAGGAATAAATGAGGAAACAAAACCGCTGATTCACAATGTAACTCCTGATGGTGTCCTGGCATTAAAAAAAAAAAAAAAATCATCCCTTACCCCTCTGGGTTTTCTCAGGTTGGATGAGTAATAAAAACAGCATCAGAATGGTTAACTAAGGAAAAACAACCAACTTAATAACATACACATGGAGAATTTACATAGTTGTAAATTCTAAAGAATAATGGAGGGGACCAAAAATATTTATCCTGAATTTTGGGACCTGGGGCACCAAGAACAGAGAGGAAAAGACTTGCATTTCAGAGAAGGAGGTGTGACCTGATCCTTACCCTGAGATTCTTAGATAGAGAGAACACATTTACTGACAAAAGTAGACTGGGTAAGCCACCCCCCTCAACTACATTCTCGTAGGTCATAAAAAGAGGACCAGTGATTGCCTTTTTGATTAGGAAAGGGGTCAGAAGTTTATAATATGATGATTTTTTTCTTTGAGTAGGAGAGGACTTAAGGATAGAAGCTTCTTCTAGACATCAGGGACCATATAGCTCTCAAGAAATATAATCTGATTTCTTTAAGTCATAGAATTAGACTTAGAATTTTGACCTCCAGTTCCCATAAAAAATTGACAAGAGGTTTACTTTGCACCAGTTGAAAAAGATTATCTGACCCTTTTGGGGAGACTGATCACACAACTGGAATAAAACCAATGTATGAATACACAAGAGAAACTTGAGGGTGGTATTGTCAGTCAAAATCTATTTAGATGATAGTAATTGGCTAACGTCCTTATAAAACAGTTTATTTCAGATAGCTGAATTTTACTGATTTGAATACCAAACCTTTGAAAAAGATAACTTTCAGTGGAAATCTTTTGAAAATATTCTCTGGAAGTTCCTATATATTTCAACCAATGACCCAAAGGGACCAATTGAAAATCCAGAATGTACTCTTCAGTAGAATATCTTTAGGTCTGCTTTTATTTGTGTTTAGCTCTCCTTTTTTGATCATATTTTATCTTGTGCTTGAATCCACTTCATTTTTCCCTCACTTGTTTTTTTCCTCCTCCTAGTGTACAATTAACCCAAAACCATATTGTTGCAAAATTTCTTTGATGTAGTGATTGGATTCTTGGGGAAAGCCTTAAAGAGTAAAAGATAAATTCAGTTATGACTTTTCAGACATTGGAGAAGTTTTACAGTTTTAAAATATTTATTTATACACTGCTTTGTTCAACATACACAAATACACAAGTAATAAAATAATGGCAAATAAACACAAAAAAAGGTCAGGACTAGAAATGTATAAATAAGAACCAGTAGTAAGGGTCTCTTTAGCAGACATCTAAAAACACAGACTTAGTTAATTTTTTTTTTCATTATAGAAGATAACAACAAGGATAGAAAACAACAGGTAAAAACAACAGGAGTAGCAGTGTGTTCCCTTTTCCTGAGTCCTGGAAGAATCTCAGAGAAAGGTTATCATATATCTTTTATTTTATTTATTTATGTTTTAAAGATTTGTTTATGCATACAAGAACTGGGGCTAGAACTATAGGCCAGAAGTGTCCGGGGGTGAGAGGATTCACGAGAGAGCAGGGAGCAGAATAGGTGGATCTATTGAAAAAACTGCTCCCCTCAGCAGTTTTGCTGAGGGGAGCAGAGGGCAAGATAGGAGAGAGCTGCTGTGCCATGTGTGTTAGCTCCCTGGCTGGGATCAAACTCATGCCGCAGTGGCTGCTGATAATTTGATAGTGCTGTGTCTTTAACCCCAGCACCACCAGGAAGGCCCAACATATAACTTTTAAAAGATTCCTACATTAGGACTATGTTATAGCAGACTAAAAGATATTCATAGTATCCAATAAAATAATAATTTTCATGAGTAAACAGTAATTGAACAGTTATTGTATTAAAAACACTGTGAGTCAAAGAATGAAATATAGAAGTTTGCTTCCTAGTTCCGGCAAATGTCCTTTAATAAACAAAAAACAAATCTTAGGTAGCCAGCTCAAATTAGTGTATCCTGCCATTAACAAATTCATATTAATCACAGATATAACATTCTCAACAGGTTCATCAACTTCATAACTAAAATGCATTGCTAAAGATTTCCCAAATACTTGCAAGGATATTGACATCACACAAATATATCATCTATAATTTTAATGAACGTTTACATCCAATGACTAATCAGTGTAGATGTATAAAATGGCCAGAAACTTCACTTCAATTTGTTACAATGCTAATAGATGTCGTAGTTTCAGAGTTCCCCATGGTAGTCATTGAAGCATTGTAAAGACTGCATCATAGCTCAGGTTTTCTCTATTCTGAATCCTTCTTTCCTTACTACTACTTTAACTTTTAGTCTTAAGAACACTCCCGGGCCTCCCCTGGTGGTGCAGGGGGTTGATCACAGAGCTATGAAGCTTTCCGCAGCCTCTGCAGTGCTGGTTAGATCCCGTCTGGCAGGCGAGGGTCCCACATGGTGTGGCAGACCTCTCCTGTCTTGCCTGCTGCTCCGCTTAGCAATGTATTTCGTCAATCTGCCTGTTCTGTTCCCTGCTCTGTATCTGGTGAATCCTCTCACCCTCCCATGCATCTGGCCTGTACCCTGGTTCTTGTGTAAATAAATAAATCTTTAAAAAAAAAAATAAAATCAAGAACACTCCCTAATTAATATCCAGTACTGCAGACCCAACCCAAGAGTCTGATCCCCTAGAAAACCAACATGCCTTTGAGTATGGGTCACTTTGTGAAACTTACTAAAACTTGTTTTCAAGGAGGACTGTGGTCTAGTTTAAAAAGGCAGGACACAGCAGTATATACTAGATAGGAGGGCTAAGGGCCAAATGATCATTGATTTCTGAATATGTTTATATCTCAGAAGTCAAGGGAGATTGCTGAGAACCAGGAAACCAAGAAGACTTATCAGAGGACTGTTCTAAATGTTTCCTTTTTTGTACCCAATGTAAGCATTTCAGAATGTTAGCAATTCAACACTACTGCTTTTCCAAGTATGTTCATAACACTGCATAGCAATTCAATGATCATATTCTTGTACTGTTATCTTTGTGAAACCTCTTTCTGAATCTTAATGATCTGTGTAAATACCACATAGGTAGCGATATCCCACAAAAGCAAGCAAGAAAGCAGTTGTGTTCATTATAGTAGAACCCTATTCAATTGCTACTTTTTTCTCAGAATTATAATGTAAAGTTTCACTTTCAAGAACCTACTGCAGTCATGTGACTAAATAATGCTTTTGCACCCAAAACTTGCTGCAAATATCTCTTATTCTAATATACCTCATATGTTCCCATCCCCACTTAGCATAACTCACGTTCCCCCTGCTCCTGCTTTATTCTCTACTTACGTTATTAAGTAGTTCTAAAGAAAAACCATGGAGAGTCCTAACTAATAATAATACTTTAATGAGGTTCAACGTCAAATTTATCCACATGGTTATCTTCAAGTTGGGTGTCCCCAGAAGTAGACCTTGAAACTTCTAAGATTTGAGAACAGGTAGTTTATTGGCAAAATGGTTCAAGGTAGGGAAGTAGGAAAGTGAGATAGGGAAGAGAAAGCAGAATAAATATGTACTGTCAAGCAACTGGAGCTTAATTCAGCTAGAGAATTCGGTAGTCCATTTAGGACATGTATCTCAACTTTACCCACCCAAGATCAAAGGAACTTTGCTATTAATACACCAACTTCTGCCAATCATATCTTAGGAACGAATCCCTTTGTTTCTTAGTTCCTCAGCACTGTAGGTCTTCCATGTATTTGAGCAGAGCAGTACTTTGGAAATCAGAGAAAATCCCTAGGCAAAATAAATGAGACAGAATAAAATAAAATGAAATGATAACATGCATACATACGTGTCAGTCTTCTGGCACTGAGAGGATCACGGCTTAGAAATATGAGGGGGGTGATTGTAATATCGGGGACACAATTAAGAAAATAACACAATTGTCACCATCACATTGTATAGGATAAGAGTTTCTTCCTCACGTCTGCGTTCAATCAGTCACCGATTTTTACAGACCTGTTTTCCTGTTTGCTCCACAGTTTCTCCTTTCTTTGCTGTTTCTACTATCTTCTAGACATATACTTGATTTTTCTTCCTTTAACACATCCCAAGAGTTTTCACCCTTGAACCATTGTTTTCGTTGGAGGTTGGTGTCTTTGCCGGAATGTGTTTGCACTTGTATATATTACACTCCTTTTGAAGTCCTACTCCAACGACCTCTCTCCAAGATGCATCACAGTCCCTCTCCTGTGTGGATGGTACTTCATCGTAGCCTTTTTTGAGCATTTCTCACAATCTGTACTAAAGTTCTGTTAACAGGTAGATTTTGCTTTCTCACTAGACTATGAATTCCTGAAGGGCAGGTATGGCTGTTCAACTACTATGGCAGGCACTATAAGCTTCACATATAATGGATATTTGACTAATTCTTGCTGAATTAAATTGAATAATTTAAATCCATAGTAAGTTGGAAAAGGATGCTGTTTGAGGGATCCTCCTGGTTTGGTTACCTGAATAGAAATAAAAACACTAGATTTTTCTAACAGCTTGCGCTCAAGCTGTCATTAAAATTAAAATCCTTTATTATATGTTTTCATTGTTGTTGAAACAATACTCTCTGAGCCTTGGAGCAATAGATGTAACAAACTTTCTTAGTTATAATTTTGTGACATCAGGCATCAAGCAGTTTAGAAATTGCAAGTGCGGGTAATATGACTTTACATATAGTATATCATTACAAATGAGAAAACAATGCCTGGAGGCAGGGATGCTCTGTAACATGTTTTTCTAAGAAGGAAAAACAAGGGGATGATAATAAATTCCATAAAAGGCATTTTCTCCTAAAAAAAGGTGTCCATTTAGTTATCCTTTAAAAATTTCAGTTAAGTTTTATGTGATACCATACTGAAAGAAAAACATTCTCTCTCACACACACACACACTACACACACATACATGCATATGATTCTGAAAGATCATTTTAGGAGTCTGGGCAGACATTGGCCACAGTTTCAGGAATTAAGGGTCTGTACTAGACAAATCACCCTTTTTACTTAAACCATCCTATCCTCCCTCATGTCTGCACCTCCCCCCACACATACATTGCTACCTTTTAGCATAGGTTAGCAAGCTAAGTCTAATTTAAATGCACAGGAAAACTAGTTTTAATGGGATGTGAGCAAGAAGAATTGTCTCCACTGTGTTTAAAGAAATTCTAATAGAGTCATAGTTGAGGGAAGTGGAGAGGGACAGTGCCCTTCTGGGAACTGAAATCAAGGCAGAAGGCAACGGATGAGCATTACTGACAATCCTCTATAAATCCTCCTACATGCCCTACCTCATCCTCCACAAACAACGAAACATACACATTATAGCAGTAAATTATAGTATCAGAAACCCCAAATTACTTACTTGTTTTGTTGTTATTGTTACTGTGTTTTTATTTTTTTGTTAAAAAATTCTCAAGCAAAAAAAGAAAAAAGAAGGCCGAGTGATATGAGAGATCTATAATCATTAGTGACTCAATTTCTTTTATCATCTCTTTCTGTTGTCTGTTTTTCATCTTCAGTATCATCTCATAGTCCTAGAAGACTCCATAGGATTTCATCAGTCATCTCTGTATTCCAGGAAGGAAGGAGAAGCAAGGGAAATAAAATGAAGATCAAAACCAATGTTCCCTCAGTGATCAGCACCCTTAGACCAGCTTTTCTAGAAATGCCACCTGATTACTTTCTTTTATATCTTACTGACCACTTCTATTTGAAAGGAGAGAAGGAAATGCATTATAGTATCTATGCTCCTTGTTCAGGTTTTCTTTCTTTATTTTTTTAATAATAAATTTTATTTTTATATTCCTCATACAATTGCTACCCCCCAATTCTGACCCCAATCCCTCCCCTTCCACCCCCCACCAGCCAAATGTGTCTCTGGTTCAGTTTTTTGTTGATTTTGATTTTCACTTTCTTATAGTTATTCATTTTCCTGGTTCCTTATTTAAGTTTTCTAGATTCCTGCTATGAGTGAGACCATCCGGTATTTTTCTTTTTCTTTTTGGCTTATTTTGCTGAGCATGATCCCTTCCAGCGCCATCCATGTTGCTGCAAATTGCATGTGTTTATCTTTTTTGAATGCTGAGTAATATTCCATGGTATATATGTACCACATCTTCTTGATCCAGTCATCTATTTTTGGGCATTTGGGCTGTTTCCAAAGCTTAGCTATGATAAATAGAGCTGCTATAAACATAGGGGTGGGAGTGCAAACTGGTCCAACCACTATGGAGAGCTGTTTGGAGATTTCTGGACCTACTAAACATAGAGCTTCCATATGATCCAGCAATTCCACTCCTAGGTATTTACCCAAAGGACACAGAAACATCAATTCCAAAGAACAGGTTTTCTTTCTTAAGAAAGAAAGGAAGAATGAATGTTAGGGAGGCAAAGGAAATAGACATATATATTATTGCTTCTGTTTAGATGTGTATGTAGATTATAGGGGAGATGCTAGAAAATTTCTGAAGTACTGAAATCTTATTTAGATGGCTTGCATTTTTTCAGCATCTGGAACAGTATGCCCTGGCTATTTGTGCCATAATCCAAGGGAGGATAGCTCTCAAATCCTTCATAAGTGTGATTTGAATCCTCACTTTTTAATAGCCTTGTCTGTTTCTTCTTATGGGGAAAATCTTGGTCTGGGTGGAATCAAGTACCATTATTCACTTTACTGATGAAAGATTTCTATTGGTTCATCCTCAGCTTTCAAAAGAAGTTGAGTTGAATCCACTTTCTAAACTCATAGCAATTTATTATTGCAAGAATGTAATAGGAGATTCTAGTAGACCGGTGGAATGAAGACAAGTAGACCCAAGATTGAATTTTTTGTTTTTTAAGAGAAATCAAAGTAGACCCTGGGATTGCAGTAGGCTCAGCATACCAGAATCATCAGCATTTATTAGAGAGGAATGTCCACAGATCAATTTTCAAATCTGAGATTTCCCAGTTCACTTTTCGAAAAGAATATAAAGTCACATGCTGGAATTTCAGATTTTTATCCCTATTTTCTTTGTCCTCTTAAATTTCCAAATATGTATTAAGGTAATGGGGGCAATAAAGAGCTAAAATAGGACAGTATTTACCTGTAGGCACCTAGGGCAGCCATCACTATGTTCAAGTGATTACAAGTAATTTATAAGATAATAAAGTTTGTCAGTTTGTCTTACATGGATCATTTAGTTATGATTGTTTCCTCACCCTTAAGCTACGTGTATAATGATAATATAACTACCAGATATTTGTTGATGCTCATATTTGATTTGTCTTATCTAATGTGGTCTAAGTGAGATAGATCATTTGGTTCCACATTAAGTGGATATTAAAGAACTGGTCAGTCCTTACATTTTAATCATTAGCTTAAAGCACTTTCATCAATCTTTCTCAATTACCTTTTACATTTTAGATGATTCTTTTTGAAAGCCTTTCCAAAAGAAGTCACTGAATATATTCTGAAGAGTGAAAATATAAAAGTAAATGTTTGTACTAGAATCAATTTACCTTCAAAGGTCATTAAAAAAGAACAGCTGTCATTGTTAAGGAGCATGTAGCCTTTTTTCCCTGCCTGGGGAAAGTTCAAAGTTGACAGCAAGTTCAGTTGTAGAGATGTAATATGAAGTCAATGCAAAGGTGGGTTGACAGGATAAGCAGGATAAGGTTTACCAAGGCATCTTGGCCCCTATCATCTGTTCAGTGATCTCACCTGAAACAAAATCCTTGCTCAGCTTATCTTCCTAAGTATCCAGGCGATTTAAGCAGTAATTGATGCTGTCTGTACATGAGTACTACAGACATAACACCACACCCTGCTTGCTTTTATTGACAACAAGGCCATGTTCAGCCAACCTTGTGCATTCTTGCTATTCTTTTCTAGAACTGAGTTTATGGGGGAGCAGAAATGTTACTATATAGGGCTTTGAGAGGATTTGGAGCCTGCTTATTTTCAGATAATACTTTCTCCAAATAATATTTCCTATAGCAATGCTGTATAGTCTATTCTATAGCACTTGTGAGCCATTTGATAGGGAGCAAAAGAACAAGTTTCTAAGATAGCTTAACTGTATTTTGGCTTTTCCACCCTGTATTTACTCAGAAATGTTTTGTTTTGTTTTTAAATTTAGTCTAACCTGTTTTCTTACACTTAAGTCCACCCACAAATCAAGTAATATGTTTCCTAAATGCTAGAAAACTATACAACCTGTAAAAATTAAGGCAAATTGTACCAATGCAAAATTTTCCAGGAGACATTAAAGTGCCAAGAAATGGATTAGATATCGTAGTATTTATGATATCTTCTCTCTTTTTAAAATGATTATACATGGATGTATGGTTGAGCAGACATAGTCGTGTGACTTGCTATAACTGAAGATAAGCAGTACTTAAAAGAATATTTACTATTGGTTTTATATATTTAAAAAAGGACTGCAAGGAAAGAGTAGACACTGATGATCTGCTTTTAATCATTATTTGATTTTTAAATATATATATTTTATGTGATAACACACCTCTGACTCATATATGATATTATAAACCAATGTTATGTCAATAAAAAATATAAAATAAAAGGTAAAAAGGCATCCTTGCTGTATTTTATTCCTTTTCTTAGGATAATATTTAAAATTTCAAATTAACTTTTATTCAGTCATTAAATATTTAGGCCTGCATCAGAAATCATATGACCTCAAGTTCTCATAATTATTCAGTTAGAAATAAAAGGAAAAAATGCAATTAAGCTTTCCTGTCTGTATACAACATGCCTAAACTTGTACTACAGAATCCTCAGTTTTCATTAATTCAACCCAGGTGTTTCTAGGGCTAAAAGAGGAAGAAATCATGTCATTTTGAAAACTCTTTTTGAATCCAGAATAGTCCCCCAAAAGACCAAAAACACCACTTTTGGTAAAATATCTCTTTTCTTCAGATATTCAGGTACTGCAAATTACTATGCAAACTTATAAATCATCCAACCTCATTTTCATTAAGAATATAGCTGTATTTGCCTTCTTGAGATTGGATAATATAATGAGAAATAAAAAATAAAGTGCTCAGAACTGCAAGGGGAAAAATGTGTTTTTATAATAAAAAAGAAAATAATTTTAAAGTGAGATTTAAATTGCATTCTTATTAGAAGAAAATAGAATATTCAAATGATTGCTAAGGATGTTCAATTTGCTTTTATCCACTTATACAAATATTTTAATAAACCTAAACAACATATCAAACATGTAAATTGGAAGGCTAGCATTTTCCCCTTTATTTCAATAGTATTTTTTTTCTTTTTAAGTGCACATTTTACATACACCCATATTATTTGTTTAGAAATAAAAACTGCATGTAAAATTATTTTACTGGTTTTCTAGACTGCAACTATGTCATAAATGTCAGTCTGTACAATTAATATGAAATGATAATTTGTCTCATAAAAAAACCTACATTTCCTCACCCTTTTCAAATTTTATTGCTTTGGGCCAAAGGCCATTGCAAGGCCTAGGACACACTACAGTAGTGTATTTTCTGAATAGCTAGGAGTTGGAAGATTTGCTAAGAATGATCATATGTTATATTTTGGAGGTATTGACATAAAAGATTATAATCAAGCTGGCCTTATGAGCCAGAATTGAAGTTGTTCTGTTTTTAAAAATACCATTTAATGCAATAGGACTATTCAAATGACCTTCACCAAGGCAGAGACCCATTTGGTTGTAGCATTAAGGGATTAATTAAATTTCAGTAAATAGACATACATAATTGTAATGGTCAGTGTTTCTTGTGTTTATTGATTTGCCAGCAATGCATCCCTCTTCCTAGTTACACAATTGAAAGTAGACCCCAGGACCTCCCCTGGTGGTGCAGCAATTGAGCACTGGGCTGCGAAGCTGCCTGCAGCCTCTGCAGCTCCAGTTCGATCCCTGGCCGCCTGCGAGGATCCCACATGGTGCGCAGACCTCTCCTGTCACGCCTGCTGCTCCCCTCAGCAATGTATTTCATCAGTTTGCCTGTTCTGTTCCCTGCTCTGGCTTTGGTGAATTCTCTCATCATCCCGTGCTTCTGACTGTATCCAGTGCTCGTATAAATAAATAAATAAACCTTTAAAAAAAATTTCAAAAATAAATAAATAAATAAATATAGACCCTAGAGACCAAAATTTAAAATAGTCACTATTAACTAGTAGCCCCTTGGAGTTTTGAGGGGTAGTTTAGTTTTCAGATGAACTTGCAAGAGGAGTTTAAGTCGCAGATCTTCCGAATAGTGCTTCCACTCCCCTTCCCTCCACACTGGTTGAGAGCTGCCCCAGGGGTGTAAAATCTCCTCTGGTCATCTCCTCATTTTATTTCTTAAGACCTAGGGTAAGAGAAAGAGAGAGAAGAGAGAGCCAAGAGTTTGTGGAGGGAAATTGTCAGCAATCTGGAAACCTCAGCAGCAGTTTTGCTCAGCATATACAAAAAACTGTGAGGCAGAGCATAAACCAGTTTCTTCTACAGACTACATTTTCCCCTTAAGAATAAGCTCTGTGAAACTTTAGGTATCGCTTATATGCAGGTCTTTTTTTTTCCCCCCTCATAGTATGATAACAACTAATTAGTGCTATTGTACACATAAGTCAGTTTAATAAATGAGAGGTCATTTCTTTTTAAATACAGTGCATTGAGTTATGCATGCAGATATTATGGCTTAAATTTTGAACCTGCAAGACTAGGAATCTGTGATTCAACAGTCCTAAGTTTATAATGCACTTCATGGTGTAGAAACAGCTTTCTTGAGCATATCATCATTGGATCTTTAAAAGAGATGTGAGGATTACAAAGAAGTTATTATTTCAGTTTTCTGGTTGAATAAACTAAGACCCAGAATACGATAGAGGGATTAAAAACACAGATTCAGGCATCAGGAGTCCTGGTTGCTGCCCTTAGCTTCTAAGGCCTGGATATATAATTTCATGTAGAACATGAGAGAATTGAAAAAATGAGGGGAATTTTTGAATAACTGAAGTGATGAGTTTGGACACGAATCAAAGACTTGACTCCATCACTGTTTCCACTGTTCCCTCAGATTGTAACAGATTCTTCTTCAAGCAAACAGAAATTCAGTATAATATATGAGAGATATATGTAGTTATATAACTGTGTACTAAAATAAGATTATAATAAATCCCTTCAAAGAGCATATATATTGCATAAATATGTATGATTTTTTGTTTATACATGTATACAATTCTATTTATATAGTTATATTTTCACTTGGTAAATTTTCAAATTAGAATATTTCCTAATTTTGAAATCTTAATAGCAGTCAATTTGTAGCACTTTGTTAATATCAACAATATGCCAAATCCTTTGATATTGCCCTAATAAAACTTTTGTTTCTCAACATTAAGAATTATTTCATCCTAGAGCTATATAATATTTAAATGAATATTACTGTCTTACAAGAGTTGAGGGTTTTTTTTTTCATGAAAGATGTATCATGTATCTTGTGTCACATTATGTATCATATACTTTAGGATTTAATATAGGAGCTTTTTATTATGGAATGGCCATCACTGTTTCTCTCTGTGTATCATCCATGTGATTATTAGATTAGCACTGAAGTATTCTATATTGTGGCTACACCTCACATTTTAATACAGAATATGTTCTATACCTTATACATACATCTCTCTTACTTGACCATAAAAAATTACTCCTACACTCAAGTGTAGGAGTTGCCACGTTATTTCTCTTCTTTAAGGTTTTAATTGCATTCATTATTTTGGGCTGAATACTTGTTGGGAATGGCCTTCAAAGATTAAAGCTGTTTATTTGGGTGTGAATGATCATTTGGTGATCTGCCAAAACCCTCTTGTTCACAAGTCAAGCTTTTCTGTCAAAAGAAAGAATCAGACACATAAAGCAGATTTTCTAAACTGATATCACACATCTATGGAGTCATTAGGGTGAAACACCTGCAGCTCAAAACAATTTGATTACCCAGTATGCAATGAAAATCTGGGATGTTACCTTAAACACTGGCATATTCTCAGTCTATGGGTTAGACTGAGATTTATCACCATATTGAACATTCTGTTTAATAAGTTTACTCAGTTTCTTTCTTCCACATGATTGTCCTAGTCAGGAAATGGACTCCTTTTTTATTAGAGAGGTGTCCTCTGAATAGTGACTACAAACTGTTACCTTTGGGACAGAAATGTTATCCGGATTATTTTCTAATACCAATATCATAAAGCCAATCAAATTATTCTAATTTCGAAAACAGTGTTTGTTTTTTCAATCATAACCAACAAACATTTACCATGCACCTATTTTTTACAGGGTTTTATCTTGTTTGAGGAAAGGAGTATAAAGGTAGAACAATCAGAACAGTTTGCTCTAATGGAAAATGAGAGTACTGGAGTCCTAAACATATGGTTTGAAATTTTCACTTTGTTATTTATTAGCTGTATGATCTTAGATTTTATCTTCTTATCTACTCTTCAAATCAGTGAGTATATATGTGTGCATGCTGGGGGAGAGGGTGCAGAAGAGTTGTCTTAAGTTATAGTATAGAATAAAATCAAACATTTTATGTACCTCACACAGTATTCACTAATCATATAGTGACAGCATAAATTATGGTTCTCAACATCATCATAGTATTAGTAAGATGAGCCTTTGTTCTCAAAGGAGTTTACATTGTGTTTGTTGATATAACCAATGAGATACCTAACATAAAAAGAATCAACTTTTTCATTCAACTATACTGATACTCAATTTTATCCTTCACATCATATTTTCTGGTTCATTCCTCCCTTTAGTTCACTGTAAGTCACCATTCTTGTTTTATATCATTCAGAATCTAATGAGGAAATTGGTAATCTCAGTAATTTCAAATGACAATATTTAGTATATGAATTGATTATAGAGCTATTGGAGGAGTACAAAGACAAATGAGAAACCATTATTTAACACTAATTCTAAGGATGGGAGAAAAAAATTAAAGAGGTTATGGTCATCCAGATCCTAGGACTCAAAGAAAGGACTCTATGAATCGTAGGCTTCCACCTCTGAGGTGGTTGATTCTTCATGGACTAGAGGTCTCCATAGAGTTGTCCTTCTTAGGTTGGTTCCTCTAAGGGGCACAACAAAACATTCTGAAAGTACCAACAATTATAAAATAGAAGGTGAAGTCAACTGTGACTATTCCTGCTTGGGTGAAGAGCTGCGATTGGGGCTACACAAATACTAATGATGAGAAAGGAGCTATTTTATTCTTCCCTCCTCCTATGTGCCACTTTCTCTCTGGTTCCCCCAATAGTCAAGACTACCTGATGCCAGTTGATAAAAAAGATACTTAGCTTTGCAGTCCCAGCTTCAGCATCACAGAAAAGGGTGTGAGAATGATACAACAGCTTACTCCTTGATGCAGGCCTATACTGTCAAACTGATAAGAAATCTTGATTTGTGGCATAAAATCTGCTTCTAAAACACTGGAGAAGCCTACTGGCTCCTTTGGTTTACTTTTAATATGACATGGTCACTTTTGAAGAGAATCAAATTCATGTGTTCAAAAGTTGAAAGAAAATATTTGTGGCTATATACTCAAATTTTGAAATTTAAAATTCCTTTGGATATTTAAAATTTACTTGAGAGTTACAGACAATATTATTTTCTCTACTTGGTACATCACCATTCAAGAGTAACTTCTCAGTAAAGGACTTTCAAGAATCTTAAAAGGCAAATTGTCAGACCTGTTGGTATCAAGAGAAGTATCTAAATGCCAGAAATATTTCTCATTTTCTCAAACAGAAATCAGTATGATTTTGTCACCTTTTGGCAGTTTGTGTTAGCGAGACAACTTTTTATCATCAGGAAATAATGTGAAGTTAAGAATTATTTAAAAAATTATCTTATAAGTTAAAAGGAACAAATATTTACCAGTTTATTTTGGGTTTAATTTAAATAATCAGGTGGCAACCTCTTGGGAAGATTTAGAAGATGTATTCTGATAAAGTATATACCCATTTATTTTGTTGAATAAGGTTTATGTTAGGTTTTATAACTTCTTTTTAATATTAATGAAAGCCCACTTGCAGGACCTTTTAATTCATTGAACAAAAATTTCCCAGGATTTCATGAGTGCCAGACACGAAGGAATGAGAATAAGTAGGACCCACAAAGTTTAGGCATACAGGGAGCAGGCATTCTAGTGGAGGCAAGGAGAAAGATAATGAGCTGGTAAACACAGAAACAATGTGAAAAATGCTATAAAGGAAAAAAAAATGGGTTGTTTTAGAAAATATTTTTGTATGCAGTCATAAAAATATTTTTAAGGCGATACTACTTAAGATGATACCTGAAAGATGATGAGGGAGATGGTAGCACTATGAAAGGTATTCTAAGAAGAGGAAACTATAAGGACAATGCCCCTTAAATATCAAAGAATTTGGCATTTTCAAGATACTTCCATAGAAGCCACTGTAGGTAATACATAGTGAGAAGAGAGTCGAATGAGCTTGGAAATGTAGAAGGGGCCAAACCATGAAATGTCCAATATAGCACAGTAAGCAGTTTAGATTTTATTCCATCAGTAAATGGGAAACTATAGCATGTCTCCAATATGTTTTAAAGATGACACTGGGGACTGTGGGGAACAAATTCCATAGGTTAGAGTAGAAACAGAGAAGGAACTAGTAGAAAGAAGAAAGGCATAATTATACACATCTATGATGATGGTAATGATTTGAGATTAGCTTTGGAAGAGGACCCTGTAGGACTAGCTCATGAAATGGATATGAGGGTTCATGTGAGGTGGTTGAGGGGGAGAGAAATCGAGAATACTTTCTGTACATTGGATTAAGCAGCTAGGTAGAAGTTGATGTCATTATGGATCTAGTAGAAACAAGGAAAGAAAAGAACCTAGGAAAAATAAAGTAAAAGTGAATGTATTTTAGACCCATAGGATGTTTGAGACACCTACAAGGTATTCAAGTGTAAATAAGTAGTAGGCACTTGAACATTCCATTTTGGAAATTACAGTGGAAGTCATGGCCAGTTATAGAAGTCAGTAGCCTTATTTATTTATTTATTTTTTAATACTTAAATCATCCTGTGGAATGTAAAACCATGCACCTAGTTATGGTCATTTGCATAGTAAAGAGTGCACCCAGCAATTCTAAGACCGGGATAGTAGGAGAAACAAATGAAGGCGTTGGGAGGCAGTAAGAGAAGCAGGAATTGAGCCTTATGAAATGCAAGAGAGAAGACTGTGTCATGACTAAAGAAGTCAACTATCTTGCAGAAGCCCAAGCAGATGAATTGAGAGAAAGGTCCATTGGACTTGGTGACATGGAGGTTTGCACTGACCTTGGCATGAACTGTTTGATTTTATGTGAAGTTTTATGAGTCTATGTATATTCAGCTTTTTATGAGCCTCAGGTGGTTGATAAGAAGGAATAATAATCACAATTTTTGTCCAGTGCAAGGAAGAATTGTTTGCTGACTTATCACATTTTCAGTTAGGGGATAATATTTGATGTAAGTGGTTTTGGAAGGTTTTCTGCCTCTTCTGTGATTGGAATCTATAACCAAAAATTGATCCTGCGTGGCAACAGGAATGCTATCCTCCTGTTTAATGTCTTAGGCTTTTTCTCTGTAGGGTATTCACTTAACATAATGACGTAGTATTGTTTCAGTGCAGCCAGACTGGGAAAGCTAGTAACTTATGTAAGGAAAAAAAAAAAAAAAAAAACAACTTTCGGGCCTCCCTGATGGCGCAGCGGTTGAGTGCTGGGTTGCGAAGCTGCCCGCAGCCTCTGCAGCGTGGGTTAGATCCCCCGCCACCAGGTGAGGGTCCCACGTGGCTTGCAGACCTCTCCTGCCACCTGCTGCAGCCCTCAGCAGTGTATTTCCTCAGTCTGTCTGTTCTCCTCCCTGCTCTGGCTCTGGCTCTGGTGAATTCTCTCACCCTCCCATGCTTCTGACTGTACCCAGTGTTGTATAAATAAATAAATCTTAAAAAAAAAAAAACAAAACAAAAAACTTTCTTCTGAATAGCAGATTTCTTTTAAGAATATTAATATTTTTTATATGACGAGTTTCATCTTCATTCATTGTTAATATAAAGTACATGAACTAAAAAGTAAAATAAAGCTCTTTTATTCAGGATACTCTATAACTGAAAATCAAATATATGTGGACATTGTTGAATTATCTCCTTACTGGAGGGCAATCTGAATTTGTCTGCTATTATTTTAGTTCATATGAAAATAACACTTGTCTTTTCTTAACTGTGTTCTACTGTTTGTTTGTTTGTTTTTTTCTTTTATTACTGAGGGTAAAAGGTATTATCATCCTACTGCTTACAGGGAAAGTTTATTCATAAAGGCTAAAATGTGTCCTTCATTTTCTCATGTACATAGTTTTGCATTGCCAAATGGAACTCTAATATATGTACTTTTCATGACTATATAGTTTAATGAAAAGCCTTACTGTATTGTGAACTTTGATTTACTTTAAATCCTATTTTAATTTTTTCTTGCTCTATCCCTACAAACCCCTGGCTGAAACCTTGAAAATTTATGTCTCACTTTCCATACAGGTCACACTTTTCTTGGCATCTTCCCCTAGCTACTTTGGGTCCAGCTGTCTGGAACAAACTCATGAACTCTCTCCAGAAGAATATCCTCCTCTTCCATTGTTCCTTATCATAGTGCAGGGCATCATAAAAGATGTAAAACAAAATCTTGATACCTCAGTTATGTTTTTTTTTTAAATTACCACAGTCAAGCCATCGTTATGCTCTATGTCTTAATATCTTTCTTGTGCATCTACTTCTCTCTATATTCACTTTACTGTTATCTTTCCAGGCCAAATTATCATCACTGCTCACCCAGACTATTGCATATCTTTCTGAATGTTCTCCATACATGTACCTCAACCATTCTCCAGATTTCAAGTATTGTTTTCAAAACCCAAATCTGAGCATGTTACTCCTCTGCTTAAGTGCTTAAACCCATCAATGACCAGTCACTTGTTTCTGGTATAATATCCAAAATCCTTAACTCAGTCTACTAAGCTTGCATGTCATGACTCAGAGCACAACTATCTGCCCCACCTCCTCCCCTTACTTTTTGTGTCCCATCCCCTTTATAGCCCAGGCAACCTTTCCTTCATAGCACTGTGTTTCTATCCATGTGGGGTGACAAGTACTATGAAGGATATTTGATTAATAGCATTTTCTAACTCTGTATTGTAAATAAATTGCAGAGGGAAATGGGTCATGCCTGTTTTGTTTACCTTGTATTCTAAGCACTTACTGCTTTTAGCATAAGAGCACTCAGTAGGCATTTGTTCATGAATGAGTGAATGGTATTGAGAGGACTGTGTAAAAAATATAAGGCTGACTTTCTATTCTATTATCAGGACTGGAAAACCCTGTAAAGTTCACATCATACTGAGTTAATAGAACTTTCCTTGTATGTAAAGTTTAGCATTTTATAAGGTAAAGTTGACTTTCCACCAACTTACTATATGTAGATTGATGTGTCATTAATAAGGCAGAATCTGAGACTATCAAAAACAATTCTTCATATAAATTTTAGAGCATTTATTATTGTTACTGTTGATAATTATAATAATAAACATTAGTCACTTGTAAAACTCACACATAAGCCCTATTCATTTACTTTAAATGAATTTAGCATAAACTATAATTGGAAACCGTGACTTTGGTAAATATTTTGGTTGAGCTTACTTTAAATACACAAAATCAAAAGTTTAATATTTTCCTTCATATACTCTTAAGTTTTTAATTTTTCTATAATTCATCAAATTTATTTGATAGTTATCATTGTGCAGCATAATTCTGATTCCAGAAAGTCATAGTATTTTTTTGTTCTATTTGTGTCTGAAGTCTTTTCCAAAAAGAGGTATTCATCATTTTATTGACTGTCATACAATTGATCAAAAAAATACCTTTCTTTGGTGAGGGGGGGCCTCCCCGGTGGCACAGCAGGTTGAGCCCTGCGCTGTGCAGCTGTTTGCAGCCTCTACAGCACCAGTTTGATTCCCAGCTGGCCAGGGAGATTCCCACATGGCTCGACAGACCTCTCCTGTCTCTCCCGCTGCTCCCCTCAGCAGTGTATTTCAATTCTTCTGCCTGTTCTGCTCCCTGCTCTGTCTCTGGTGAATTCTCTCACCCTCCCACCCCTCTGGATTGTACGCCAGTGCTCGTATAAATAAATCTTAAAAAAAAATACCTTTTTTGTCTTGTTACTAGATTTTATAAGTGACACCTTAATAGATGTCATAGTTTCATGATAGCTAATCCTCTTATTGGCATCTACCACATTATAGAGATATAATAAATATTAATTGATCATGATAACCCATGGAAATTTATGCTAGAAAGAAAACCAATTTCAATATCTTTCTGGAAAATCCCATCATTTCTTTATTGTTTTGCTTTTCTTTGATATATAGTCACAGTTACATAATTCGGAAGATGTATCATTGTAACCCTACATTTAAATGACTTAGAAATATCAGACTATTTATAAATTTTCTGTTTTTATACCAAATCAGTTTTTAATTATGATTTGAATTATATCATTCTGCTAAAACCTATTTATAGATTTTTTATTACTCAAAAATGTAGTAACACACATCTTGGAACACATTTTCTAAAGTAGAACTATTTAATGTTATTTGTTGATGTCTTCTAACATGTTTCCAAATGTGATATTTCTTCTTTTAGAAATTTCTCTAAAAAAATAGTTAGAGAAAGGGCACTTTCACAATTACAAAGATATTTGAAAATAAAATGAAAATAAAATAATTTAATGCTATTTTATCCCTAAAATATTTCTTATTTTCATAAGTACACTTCTGATAAGATTTTGATTTTGAAGAACTTAAGTCATTTTGTTTTCTTGCATCCCAAATCAGCTTGATGAACCTTTACTTATTAACATTTTTAATTTGGGAAATCCCATAATCTTAATATTAAAATAACAAGAAGTGATCATAATTTTGATTGTCATTGTCATCATTTTAAACAGTAGCTAAGGCATACCAATTGAATAGATTATGCAAATAGTAATGTGTTTTTATTTAGGAAACAGGAAATTGTTTACTTGCATTTCCAAGTATTTTCCACTCATATTAATCTTAGCATAGAAGATTGTGAGTTCTGCATTGATAATGAAAATGCCACTTCATTGTACAGTAGGGGAAGAGGCAAAAAATAGGTGTGGCAACACTTGTGTGATTCAATTTAAAATAATGATTGAATTTACTTATGTATTTCCTTATAAGCTGCTCTGAGAAGACCATGGATATGCTTTCTGATCAGCTTCTGAAAGAGACTGGCCCTGACATTAAGGGTATTAGGTATCAGTATGGAACACCAGAACACTTCCATGTTATTGCAGAGACCTTTCTTGCTGGCTTAGAATCTCATATGGGCCCCTGTTTGTTGATATATTTGCAACCAAAAGCCATTAACTCCCAGGGTCAAGGGGTTAATGGAAAAAATATTCTTGTCTTTCTATTATCTTGCAGTGTTGTCCTGGAAGCTGAAGAAAGATAACATTTTCTTCCCCAATTTCTCTTGGCAGTTTTAAAAATGGTGACTACATGTTTCTGTAACTAAATAAAAGATTAAATGTCAATATGGAAAGCTTTAGAGATGCACTTAGTCAAGCTGACAGTTCAGACAAGCATTCCATCAAGACCATCTTTGCTGAGGTCATTGGATGGCACCTAGTTATGAAAACTAGGAGGAAGTTGCCCTAATGATTTCTTGATTTCCATGTGTTAAGTATTTTGTTGTTTTTCCATTTTAGGCAAATTAGTCATTCTGTAAAAATCAAGAAATTTTTAAAACTTCAAAGGAGAGATCCAAAAATATTCCCATTAATTCCAAAAGGCATTTTATAACTCAATTAGTAATGTAAGTGCTTAGATTGGTGCCCCTCCCCCCAACCCCCAATTCTAAGTATTTTAGGGAGTGTGAAAGGAGTGTAAATAAATACCCTGGTGCCAGTGACTTTCTTATTAGAACAGTGTTAGTAATTGTAGATGAAATTAATTTGCCTAGATTTTGTAGGTGGAAATTGTTACCCTGCTAAAGTTATTTTTGTTAGAAAACAATATATTGCATAGCCTAACATTCCAATATTGTATCTGATGAAATTAAATTGCACAATGCCATTTAAGAGTCACTGGAAGGCCTTCTGGTGTCAGTGTTTACAGGGAATTTCACCTGGAAATTCAACCAATTAGAGGATATTCCAGATGAATTAAAGTAAGTCCTTTCAGGGTGCAATGAGAGTATTGTTGAGTACTTTAGGAAACTTGTCTGCTCCTTTCTCTTTCAAGGCCAGGATACCTTTATAATTTCAGTTGAAGGTTAGTCACAGCCATGGGCATAGTTAATAACACAGAGTAGTCTTGAAATAATCCCAGCCTATTTAATTGCAGTGCTCTGCCAACAAACACAGGTTGTGCCGGTTTGATTTGACATAGCTTGGCTGGTAGGTTTGACTAATTTTACTAATTAAATCTGCCACAACACTCAACACATGTAGATGCATATGGTTACAGTCCTCCTTTTCACCCATAATTTAGCTTGACAACACACATGTGAGTTTTCTCTTTACTCAATGTTTATGTAAAGGGAATTTTTAGCACATAATTTCCTAATTCTTTTGAAATTCTAAATTCAAAATAATAGAAGACAGAAATGTAATCACACATCAGTTTAAAGAGTTTAAAAAAGAAGAAACAGGTGGAAAAGTTTCCAATACTTGAGATAATTTTTCTTTTGCAATTAGTTAAGATAATGATTTATAATAGGGTACCCAACATTGCTGACAAAGTGTATTAAAGCACCTTCCCTTCTCCCTCCGGCACTGACAGCATGCTGCAATACATCTACTGGTGACTTTCTCCATAAAAAGTTGCTCTAAATATGCATCATGACCCAAGGCCTTGGTACATGTAGTCCCATGGGCTTAGTCATTAGGCCACTTTGCCTACTTAACATCTCTACTCATCAATGTGTTTGTGAAGTCTTTGCACATTCATAAATACGTTAAAAATGCAATGCTATTTTTTATCCTCAGGGATTTTTTTTTTAAGTGTAGTATTTTTTACGAAGGAAATATTGGTTTACAACACTGCATGATTTAGGGGATTGGTTCCATACCTTTGCAGATAGAAGTTACCACACCATGCCCACTACCAAAGCACCCCCCGGGGATTTCTTTTTAAAATCTCTTCTGTAATCTGTTTATTTTGTATCTTCTCACATCAGGAGATTTTTATAGTAATGGCTACAATGATAATGTTTATTGACCATCTGCTAAGGCATATTTCTAAAAAATCTCCCAACAGAAAAACTAAGCATATTTAGGGTTGCAGAGGGGAATTTCAGGTATAATCACCAATAACCCAGTCACAGTGCAGACTGCTAGTATATGCTGGCTATTTCTTCTTTCTTGTCTTGCTTTGGGCCTCCTTCAGTATGCATTAATGTGGTTTACTAGGTCACTGGTTTCTGGCAACCCTGCCAGCACCCCTGACACCAAGATGCTAGATTTACCAAATGGTCTCTATCAAATTAAGAAATACTCCTCTTCTCTTACAATTGTGTTAGGTTCTTTGGAGGGTGAGAGTCCAGAGCTCTTAAATTTATCCTTCTGTGTTACAACTAGAGGCTTTCAATATGAGGAGCAAGAGCTGAGAAATGAGAAAGGAACTGAGAAGTGGGATCAATTCATTCCAAATTCAGAAAATAATGGGCATCTTGTCTATA
Organism: Talpa occidentalis; assembly: GCF_014898055.3. Lineage (NCBI taxonomy): Eukaryota > Metazoa > Chordata > Mammalia > Eulipotyphla > Talpidae > Talpa > Talpa occidentalis. The sequence continues at coordinate 74,685,992 of NW_023600993.1, read as the reverse complement.
GATAATTAGAATTATAGCAAAATCAGCTAAAATTGATCTGCTTCTTAGCAGTATCACATGACTGTAATTCTAAACCATATTAGAGGTAAAGAATATATACTCCTTCTGCCAGGGCACACCACTCCTATCACTTCTTTCCTTTGCTATACCATTGTTTACAAATGCTTGCCTAGGACAAATATCTCCCAGGAGGCCCTCATATTTCTCATGCATATAATATTTTGACATGTCATCTTTACAATAAATTAGATAGGACCAGATCCACCTACACTCCACCTGTGTGTATAATGTTGCAGGAAGACTGAAATATTCTTGTCTTCTCTCTCTTATCTCTGCCCCTCCTTTTTATTTCTCTCTGCATTTTCTTTAAAAAAAAAACCTGATCATTTTTAAAAAATCACGTTATTTCATCAAGCTAGACACTAGAACCAACATAATGTATAGTGGACAGATGACCTGACTAGACACCAGGAGATCTGGCTGCCAGTCCTGCCTCCAACCCCCAGCAAGCTGTGGAATCTTAATGAAGCCATTTGGCCTTTCTGAGGCATCATCTGGGAAATGAAGTTGATTGAACTTGAGATTCATAGCTATTTTAACTGTATATTTCTACTATTCTATGAAAAAAGAAAGGGAAAGGCAGAAGTGGAAATGGAGATAATGATTAAAACCACAGAAGATCAGTGTGCTTTCCTTTTACATGCCCCATCCTTATTTTTCTGATTGTTTTCCTTTTGACTTTCTGAAAGATGAAATCTTAGCAACCTCTCTCAAGTTTCACCCACCAAGGGCACAGTGGTTCAATATCAGTGACTTCGAGGACTTCAACATAATCAAATTCTAGAAGCATCAGGGGCAAAGTAGAATTAATTATACATGTCTCTACCAAATTACAGACCCTGTGAGTGGTTGACAAGGGCATCTCAGCCCATCATCAACCATGATGTCACACAGCCTGAACTGAGTGGTACTCCATATAAGAAGCCAGAGGCAGCATCTCCCTGAGTTGCCTTTTAGTCCATGATCATATCGGCATTTACTATTTCTGTGCAAGCTGTTTCTGACCACAGAAGACAGGGCCCTAATTCACTAGTAGGGCTATTCTGAGGTAAAAATTAGAGCAGACAGTCATGGATATAGTTTTAACCTGCTTACAGAAATCTTTGTGCTAATTGAGTGTCCCACTTATAGTTCAGCACTTTAATTAAAAGAAGTCTTAAACATGTAGGCATCTTATAGTCATTGTAAATATTCCTCTCTGCTATATAATTTCAGAGGGAAGTTTAAGAGGCAAAAATACTATTAAAACCAGCATGCTCCCTAGCACCATTCATACGTGTGCTTACACATTCACACACACATACACAATTTTACTTTCCAATTTGGACTCCTCTCTAGTTCATATTCTGAGTGTGGCTAGAAATGTAAATTATAACAAGGTATTAAAAATAAAGCTATATAGCAGTTACAACTAATAAATGATAATAGTTATTCCATCTGATAGCCTTTCAAAATAGTTAAATTAAATATCACTGTTTTCTGTCAATCTCTTTGTTTTTATTTTTTTCCTAAGTCTTTCGTGTATCTATATGTTTTTAATCTTTCTACACACTCCCACACAAAGCTTTTGATTTCAAAAGAAATAACTGATCTTACAGTTTGTTAGTGTCCACACAAAGATTCATTTGCTTGGAATCATTTTTAATGGTAATATTAGAGTTGTTTCTACCTACCTCTGGTGTTCCTGCTACAACTGATTTTTTTCTTAGTCATCTTTCACTGGCTGCTTAATGTCAATGGAGCTTTCATTCTTAAACTCTGGATTGAAATGGATTTTTACATATGCTCAATATGGTTGGAGGCCCAGTAGTTCTGACTACAACTGTGCTCCCTATCACCCGTATACAATTATGTTTAAGACAAAATAGCGGCTCCAGCAAAAAATAAGTGCAGTCTTCTTCATTGTAAGTTGTAATTGAGGTTGTGGCACAGCATATTGCCTGTGGCAGAATCTATTACCAAGAAATGGAGACCATGATTTGAAGCTGGCTGCAGTGTAAGCAAAATGAATTAATTATTAGCAGCACAGAAATGAAGGAAAATACAGGGTATCCTAAAGTCAAATATATTAGTATTTTAAAAAAGAGGACTCAGCAAGGAAGTAAATGATGAACCATTACCATTCTTGAGCTTGAGATATTTATATGCTTTTCATAAATGATTATTCATAAATGAAGTCAAACTTTGCTCAGGATCTCATAGTAATATTTTCTGTATGTGCAGCTGTTTCCTAATTTCAAGTTAGCATATTTTAATTTATTACTCAGTATCACTTGGACAAGTAAGTGGTTTAATATCAGTATAATTAAATTAACTTTAATAATATTCTTTAATTGGGCCTCCCCGGTGTTGCAGCGGTTGAGCGCTGGGCTGTGAAGCTGCCCCCAGCCTCTGCAGTGCCGTTTCAATCACCAACCACTGGTGAGGGTCCCACATGGTGCGCAGACCTCTCCTGCCGCACCCACTGCTCCCCTCAGCAGTGTATTTCGTCGGTCTGCCTGTTCTGTTCCCTGCTCTGGCTCTGGTGAATCCTCTCATCCTTCTGCGCTTCTGACTGTACCCAGTGCTTGCATAAATAAATAAATAAATAAATAAATAAATAAATAAATCTTAAAAACAAATAATATTCTTCAATTAGGAGGGTTGTTTTCCTTGTCAAATATGACTAAAGAAAGCAAATGACTTTTTTTTTTTTGAAGGGGAGGTTTATGAACATTTAAAGCTTCATTCCTGAAATTGTAACTTTAGTTTACATACTTTTTATACATTATTATTTAGCAAAACCAAAACTTTCATCACAATAATGTACTTAATTTATTACTTAATTTATTTGTACTTCTTTCTTTATCAGTGGTTTTACTGGGCAGGTATCACTTTTGCTACTTTTTAGCTTAATATATAGATCCTTGGGTTATCCTTGGGTTAGGGTTCAAAGTGGTAGTTTATAAATCAGAATAAAATTCAATGAGATGATAAGAGAAAGGATTTCATTCATTCTTGATATTTCAGCTAGGAGAAGCTATGAATATATAGGTTTACAAATATTTACATGTAAATATAAATTCATAATTTTTTTTGGAGCTTTCCTATCAGTACAATCAAGTTATCTTTCCTTAGTACACATTATCAGTACCTTTCTCTTTCTCTCTCCCTTTTTTTCCCTTTTAAATTATTGTAACATTTATCAGAACCTGGCCTCTAATGAAAATTATCATATTTAGGGCCTCCCCTGGTGGCCCAGGCGGTTGAGCACAGCACTGTTAAGCTGTCCACAGCCTCTGAGCACAGGTTCCACCCTGGCCAGCCGGTGAGGGTCCCACATGGCATGGCAGACCTCTCCTGTCTCGCCCGCTGCTCCCCTCAGCAGTGTATTTCATCAGTCTGCCTGTTCTGTTCCCCGCTCTGTCTCTGGTGAATCCTCTCACCCTCCCACACATCCGGCCTGTACCCCGGTTCTTGTATAAATAAATAAATAAATCTTAAAAAAAAAGAAAATAATCATATTTATTAAAACAGGTAGTGGCAGTATTGTTTAAATAAATAAAATTATAAGCACTTTTAGTTAATAACATCATTTGGCTGTTCAATAATAAAAATTATAGAACAAAGTTATAATGGTGAAATTTAGTAAAAATAGGTATGCGTGATTTTCTATTTCAGTCAAATTTCATTCAATTGACCAACACTGATTTTTAAAAATTTTAAATATCACCCTTCAAATACAAGTATATTTTGGGAAACTTAGTTTTTTTCTAGGGATGGGTAGCTATTCTGTTTTTAAATTATTGTTTTCTCATAACAGTAATGAGATTATTGCTTTAAAGCTTCATCTAAATTCTTTTGTAAAAAGCTAATTTATCTTCAGTAGAGATTTGCCAGGAATTATACAGATTTTCCCTCCTTAAGTTTTACATGATTTGAACATATGATTTCCTCAACAATTAGACAACAGAATGCAGGCTGGGCTTAAGACACTGTATGCAGGTCCTCCCTGGTGGTGCAGGCAGTTGAGAGCTGCACTGTGAAGCTGTCCACAGCCTCTGCAGCGATGGTTCGATCCCGGCTGATCAAGGGGGAAACCCACATGGTGAAGCAGACCTCTCCTGTCTCACCTGCTGCTCCCCTCAGTAGTGTATTTCATCAGTCTGCCTGTTCTGTTCCCTGCTCCATCTCTGGTGAATCCTCTCACCCTCCCACGCATCTGGCCTGTACCCTGGTTCTTGTATAAATAAATCAATCTTAAAAAAAAAGACATTGTATGCAACCTCCCTGTGGTAAACTGCAAGCCTAGATTTTTTCTCATTCACAATTGTGCAAATCAAAACTTCAGGAATAAGTTTCCTTGGGAAACACTGCAGTGCCAAGGAAAAGGATCAGCATACTGGGGAAGGGAAAATGCCTGGCAAATATCCAGAGTTTCAGAGTGTTTTGTGTGGGATTTCGCTGTTGAATGGAAATGGGATCTTTCTATCACACTCTTTACACTCACTTGCCATTCAGATTCCTTAAACTGATGGCATTCATTAGAAGGACAATCGCCCATACGGGGCATGAGTAAAGCTGCACTATCATGGATACTAGTGATTGTACCTATGCCAATCTTTCCCAAATTCCTCTCCAGTTGATTTCTAGGGCTGCAGTCTTTGACAGGATGTAACAACAGTGATGAGCTGTATAGATCTGTGTGTGCATATTTAAGATGGTTAGTTTAGGAGGTAATATATGGTACCTCAAAATGAACTCCTACAGAGATCACCCAAGTTCTAATTTGATGTCTGTGGATCTCTACAAGGATCCTAGAAAAACATTAATGGGGCCACAGTTCCCTTGAAATATTTAAGTACAATTGTGTGTATGTGTGTTTTGCTTTTTTTGTGTGTATGTGTGTGTGTGTGTGTACAGTTTCAGGAGGAAGGGTTCATCAGTTTTTATCAAAACCTCTAAGGGAAATATGAAGTTGCCCCTGAGAGATTCCTACAATCTGTAGAATAATGGTTGCCCAACATTTTGGTTTTGGGATAATTTCTATTTCTTTAAAGAGAAATAGAAATAAACTGCTAGACCTTCTCGCAGTCATGGCAAGTGTGGGCAAGTGTGTAGTTTAGAATTCAATTGATCTTATAATTAGAGAACATTTTTTCCCTAGATTCTAACAATAGCTTGACTGTTATTTTCAGCTTAGCTTTTTTTTAAAATATTTTCTTTATTTTCCACCCTTGTTTTTTCTAGGTTTTGTATTTAAGAAAAGAACATTCTTTGGGCTACCAATCAGACACCATAGTTAAGAGTAGTTTTTGTTCACGTTAAATATTAGACCCTTGAATTATTATGCCACTCTCTTTTAGAACCTTCGTTTTGACATGATACATATGAATTGCATGATTTCAGACCCATAATTAAGACCCAAAAACAATATATGAAAGAGAGACCTGAAGTTCATTTGTTAATAGAGCCTCTTATTTGTTATTGTAGGCATATATTTTATTGTTTCACCCTTCCACTGACACTAACTCATCATTATATTTTCCAGGCACCACCATGTGTAGAAATAATTATCATCATATGATATCATAACACATCACTTTTGTGTGTCCTTTCTAAGCCAACTTGCTAAAATTTTATGTACATTAACCAAACTCTTAGAAATCATTTGTGATGCTCTAATAGGTTAGCATGGCAATGGTAACACAGTTAGATAGTAACGTGTCAGGATTCAGACTTAAGTTTCTCTGATTTTAAAACCCATGTGTTTAACTACTGAGATATGATACCAACCATAGTGGGTAAACAAAACCCACCAATTGTCATACCTTTGAATGTCATCTAAACAACCCCTTTTTTTCGTCTACTGGGATTTAAGAGGCAATGGTCTAAGTAGGAAAATATATATTCTAGCAGATTATTGCTATTAACTAAATTCACAGAGATTAGAATTGCATCTGGTCTTCTGTTAAATTTCTCATGGATACTCAGAACCTGGATCTACAACTGTGTCACCTTCGGCATATAATGCAACTTTTCTGTGCTTTAGTTCCCTTGTGTCTAAATTCATGTCAGTGTGAGGATTCAATGAATTTATCCATATGAAGCATTAAAAATAGTGCCTAGAACATAATAAACACTCAATAAAAGATGAGTTTTATTACTAGTTGCAACCCAAATAGAAAGTCTTGTTTCCCCATGGAATTCAATATGCCTTTGGATAGAAATGGACATGAAATGAAAATTTGTTCTAATGATATTTAGTTTAGGTCACAATTGAAACATTGAAACTATCCCCATCTATGTCTGCACACCCTCTAAAACCAGTAACATCACAGCATATCTTTTGTTAGACTCACCTTCAACATCAGAGGAAGAAGTTGAAGAATAAGCCCAGAAAGAGAACATCAACACATTCTAAATCAATGTGATTTCACATCTCTCTTCACACTGCATAATGTAAAGTTTTGTTTGAGGACTTTGCTTATCTCACCACTACCATTTCTCAGCTCTGGTGGCAGCCAGAAGCTACATATAAGGAGAAATAAGAAATAACAGCTTATATCATTTTGTTGCTTGATAATGGTAAATGCTTGCAATTTTTTTGCAAAATAAATTTGGTATTTTAACTGCTTGGAAATCAATTGTGACAGAGAGTAAACAATGTCTTTGTAATAAAATATCCTACTGGCTGTGTGTGTGCACAAAATAATTTTTTGGAATAAATTAAAAATAAAGTTATGCAATGACAGATGTAAATAAAAACCATCAGTAGAAAGAAACAGGTTTCTGAAAAACAGAAAATTTTGATCTATAGGGTTTTCTAGAGGAGTAGATATACTTTTGAGACCATCATTCATTCAGCAGGCATCTGTGGACATGTACTAGGTTCCCTGGCTATTTGCTGGGGCAACAAAGATGATTAAATAGTTATTATTGACCTTGAAGTGGTGGTTAAAGGAGACTGATACTCAAAAAAGTCATTGTAGGACATGACAATGAGCGTGATAATATAGGAGGAAAAAAGTACTAGAGCACAGGGGAGGGCTTTGGGAAGATTCATAGGAGGTACACACAATGAACATTTACCGAATAAATGAATGAATAAATGCTATTATAAAAACTGGTGTGACCATAGGGTGGACTGCTTTCTCCTAAGAAGGTGACCTTCAATCTGGCAAATGAAATCTTCATGGAAGTAGTAAGGGTGGACTCTGTATTTTACAGCACTCTTGCCTCTAGGCAAGTGGGGAATATTTTTGACTTATATAGTTCCCAAAAAGTTGAGTAGCATATGTATTTTTTATTGACTTAATTTTAGTTTACATTGTTGTTTACATTTTGGAAGTATTTGAACCCCCTTTCCGGTGATGTTACTTTATCACTTTATTATTTTATTACTTTTATTTTGAGATGGCCAAGGCACTATACCAGTAAGGGGTAATATGTAGGAGGAACCAGTCCACCAAAAGGTCACAAAAAGCATCAAGGGTTCAAGGTTTCTACAATGCTGAGAGAACCCAGTCTGTGTGATGGGGCTCCACCATGACTCTCTGTCCTAGACCAACTCCTTAGCAAAAATGCCTCCTACAGTCTCTAGCCTATGCTTTTGCAATAGATGTAGTGCTAGGTGAGTGTAGGGGCAGGAAGGGGCACAGTGCAGGTTTTCTATGATCCAGCAGACGGGATAAAGGAGGAGTCAGAGTCCTCAGTGGCTTTTGCAGGTCTTTTATTTAGATTTACCGGGCATATGGCATGCAGGGGTGCTGGGGGGCCGGGAGGCTGGCAGTCCTCCCAGCCCCCAGCAAATCTTCACTCTATCTGGGCTCTCTGGCGTGCTCTCTGCTTCTCTTCTCTCGGCTTCCGTTCGTTCTCAGCTTCTGCTGGCGTCCCCGTGACACCATCCTTAAAAGCCCAGTCTTAGCCCAGATGAATCCCATCTACCTATGCCCACACCCTACTCCAGGTGCCCGCCATCAAGCATGCATTCAGGACCACAGGGTTCCATCATCTATCCTAATGGCGGGAGGGCAGAAAAGCCTGATACTTTTACCTGACCCTACAGTGAGAATTATAGTTGAGAGGTAGGACCACCATCAGCATATTATTCTCTTTGTTTTTTAAGTGTGGAGCCTAAACCCAGGACATTTTTTCCTGTTATTAAGGTCTGGGCACTTAAGCTCTGGTTAATGAGAGCATTCAGTTGTTTTGGTTTTGTTGCTGGGGGCTGGGGTAAGACAGGTGTTTGACATATCCCAGGCTCAGGCTTCAAATAGTTGCCTGTCTATGAGGAGACACAGGTGATCTAATCTGGCTCTGCCTACTGGCCGAGGCTCAGCTGTTTGGGAACCCCAGACTCAAGCCAGCAATCATTGCTCTGTATCCTCACTACAACAGTTCTCCAGGGACACACCCTCTGTCCTGCATGCCACCACTACATCCCTTTCTTCAATGTAGTACCTGATTTTTAAAGTCCCCAATTTGGACATGTACCCTTCCTTAAATCAGCAGTGAGAGAGGGGAGCCATAAAGCAGTTCCCTTCAGTCTCACGGGATGTGTTTTTCCAATATCACTGTAAACCAGTTCAGTTTAAGTTTTTCCAAACCCTTTGCTCCATGTTGTTGTTCCTTAGGTGTGTGATGATCCTCTGTTTATATTCCATGGATTGCTCATTTTGTTTTGCTGTAATTTGGTTGTAAATATGTGGGAGAAATCAGCCAGGTGACTTCACTCTGCTGATATCATGCCATACTTCCTAATCTTGTTTATATGTAATAAACTTACATGTTTTTGCAATGGATATAACTGAAATTCATTTAATTTTCAGGAAAAAAATCCTTTTAGCAAATAAATAATAAAGATACTGAAAATTTTATAGAACTTACAGTTTTATCTAAATCCTTTCACATGTATTGGGAATCCTGTGCTGAATATTGTTGGGAAGGTCAGTCAGAACAAGTAATTGAGCTGACGTTTTCTATTAAATAAAATGACTGAAGCAAGTCCAAATACCGATTTTCTGAAGCCATACTGTCCTTTCTCCCATTATAAGATTTATTTTATTCCTTTTTACCATAATCTGGACAGTACTATTTAAGTGAATGTGTTGATACACAAAAAAGTTTCCTTGTCCACCATCTTATTTGATCCTTTTCAAGTCACATAAAGTTGAAGTGGGTAGACAATACAAAATGATTCTACTTTATGAATGAGGATCACCAGTTGAAATAAATAAATAGACAGATAAAAAACTTATCCAGGGTGACATATTTAAGCGAGCAATAGAGACTGAATTTTTACCCTGGTCTGAGAAATAATCACATTATTTAAACATATTTAACTTGAGATTATACAGACAGAGTCAGTTTGGCTACAGGGGGAGTGAGAGATTGTTTACCTGTTCACTGTCCCAAAGATTTTCTTAGATGAATGCTAAATTCAATGCAACAAATTGTTCCCTATTTTTTCAAGAAATGGTTTCAGGAAATGGGTAACATAATTACCTTATTTGGATTATGAAGCAACTTAAAATTTTCATGTTTTTGATCATATTTACTCACAGGTTTTCAGCTTAGTGTACTATTGATTGACAAAGAGAGATTTCTCTATTTCAAGAGGGGTACTTGAGATTTTATGTTTGTTTGCTGATTCTACCTTCAGTGAAAACTTTCAGAGGAGGTAGATGAATTTGAGATGTTAATAACAAGTATTGGATAAAACTTAGATCTGATTCATTCCTCAAATGTCATACTGAAAGAAATGGGAAGGGTACAAAATGGCAGATAGGGCACACTTTCCTTCTCACCTAAAAAAAAATCTATTAAAAAAAATCAAGAAATAATAGAACTGGAAAATTGGGAAAAGTATTGATAGGAGATAGGGGCAACACTGGAATGTCTGTAAATTTTACTGTCATTCAAGGGCATATTTAAAAATACTGATGCCTGGGATGAACTAAAAATTGTGGTTTGACTGGTTAGGCATAGTATTATTTAAAAAAACAACATGGTATTTTAATGTATAGCTAAGAGTAAAAATTATTGCTCTAGGCAAGGGTCAGAAAATGCTTTTAATAAAGAGTTCAGATAGTAAATATTTTAAGCTGTAAAGGCCATATGGTCTTTGTTGTAACTATTCAACTCTGTCCTTGAAGCATTAAAGTAGTTATAAATTATATGTGAAAGAATGGTCGTAGCTGGGTTCTAATAATGTTTATTTACAAAAGTAGTCTTGGTCAAGATTTGATCTATGGGCTATGGTTTGTTAAGGGAAAATGACATCTACTTTGATTTGTTGAATTTGCTACTACATACTAAAAAAATGTGTAGTTGTATAGAAGACATTCAAACGTAGCTTTGAACTAAAAGTTAAGAATTAAGAGTTTGGAGGTGTCTTAACTTAATCTGCTGAGTGGCTTAAACAACAAATATTTATCTGACAATTATGTAGGTTGGGAAATACTAGATGAAACCATCAAACAATTTGGTGTCCTGGTGAGGGTTCACTTCTGGTTTTTTCCTGTATCATCACATGGTACAGTGAGAGAAAGAGGAATCAATATATCTGATATCACTTATTATAATAACACTAATCTCCAACTTCATGACTTCATCTAGGCCATATACTGCCCAAAGACTTTATGTTCAAATATTGTCACATTAGGGGTTAGAGCCTCAGTACTTACATTTTGAGAGCAATACAATTTAGTCCATAACAGAAAGGAATTTGTTGTTTGACATGTACAATTGAGAATCTTCCATATAGAGACAATGACAGAATGCTATGAGAAGTGAGTTTGTTCAGCAAGAAAAGAGGAAGGAAAATGCCAAGAACTAGACTGAAAGGAATGTCTGCATTTGGTTTGGTCAAATAAGAACCTAAATGATTAACCAAAGAAGAAATAGATAATGCCGGTATTTAATAGTATCATTGATATTGGTCACCTAACACTTCATTATCCAATGAGCACAGGAGAAAAGGAAAGAGGCAGAAAGGCAGCGATAGGAGATGCCCAATAGTTGATGACCTTGGAAAAGAAACAGTATTAATAAATTACTGAATTATTGTTTTTGCATTTTTTTGGTAATTGTACCACAGTTTACCAATCACCAATCTTCTACCCACTTTCATTCCACATCATCACCTGAGTGAAGAAAACAGTGCCAAGAAACACACAATGGTAATTCTTGTTGACATTTTTTGAGGGCCTTTAGCTGATATATCTAAATCTCCACTTCTTAATTGTATGAACCACTGTATTTTCTTATATACTGTAATATCTGAGTTATTCTTCTATCACTTGCAGATAAGATGTATTAAATGGAAAGAATTTAGAACCCATGTTAAAATAGGTTGCATAGAAAATAGAGGGGAAAATTGACTGAATTTAAGTTTACTCTTCCTTCCAGAAATTCACAATGCATGTATAGAAATATAAGATGTTAAGTTTGTAGGAAAAATGGATTGAAGTTTTACCAAAAGAAAGAAAAAAAATATATAGGTACTGTGTGTGTGTGTGTGTGTGTGTGTATATAAAATGTATATATATTTAGATGAAGGGTTTAAGCTGTAGAAGAAGGGAGGAATGCCTGGATTAAGTTCCTAGATAAGAAGCATTGAGAAGTCTACAGTCTCAGTTTCTGTTTCTCTATTTTCCAAACATCTGTATCTTTCCTGTTGATTTTACAATAGCAAAAGTATTGCTTAGGAAGTCAATGGTTTATAACATTTGAGGGAGCAGTTACAGTCAGATAACTGATGATAGGCAAGAGTCCAGATCCATGAAGTTACCGAGCATTAAATAAGTTAATTTACTTGCAACATTCAAAACTTTTTGGAAACTCATATATTCTTAAAATTGTATAATTTGGTTTATATATAGATCTTTAACCTGTATACATATTTCATATTTCTTCAACTTTCAAAGAGCCATTTCTTTATATACAGAGTCACTTTCATTTTTCATGTGTGTATATTTAGTACTTCTACACATATGAAAGTGTTCTGGGTTTTGCCTAACACTAATGTTTAAAATGGAAAACATCATGCAATTCAGCTAGGAGGGAGATAGAAGTGCTTTTTATTATTTAATATGTTCAGACAAAATAGTTGAACAAATTGAGTGATTGAACTAAATTAGATTGTATGAGGTGCTGGCCTTAAAAACATCATTCTATTATGTCTCCTATTGAAACAATTGCATTTGAGTTTTGTAAAATGATAAAAATGAATTATTACAGCATGCACAGTGAAAGATACAATACTAATTACTACTCATCTACATTTTCTTAAACTTTTAAAGCTTTTATACTAACATTTTATAAGAACATGGTAACCAAATGATTACCACCGAACAGTGTAATTTCCAGGATATTTTTCAAAACAATCATGTTAGTTCATAAATCTTTTAATTTTAAACTGATGACTTACAGTTTGTCCTTTCATCCTATTCTTTTGAAGACTTGATCTAGGAGTGCTAATTAATGTTAGATGTTTTAACTGATATGCTTGTTGCTAAGCAAACGGAACTATCAGAACATTTTATTTTGTAACTGCACTTTTCTTGAGTGATACCACATTTGAAATCATGCGTTAAAAAACATTTTGTGGCAGTGGGCCATTTCTTTCATTGAGAATGTATTGCTCATGACCAATTCACAGATATATTTATTTCTGCATTGTGCCTCATACATTCTTATGTTTAAAACAATATAAGGATGTATGCACCGTTGCCTTACTCATATCAGAAAAAAACATTCTTTATGGAAGTTAATGAAAATTTTACTTATAACTGTAAATTTTGCAGCCTGGTAGAATAGCTTACATATTAATTGTTATTTTCTTCATGTATGTTTTTGTCTTACTTTGTGTTCCCTCAGAAGCAAGCTCCATATCAAGGATTCCTGTGTAAATAATTAATTTTGTAGGCTCAAAAATTACTGATAGGGGATTGAGAAATGAGCCTAGAAAATGAAAACTATCAGGAGAGTTCTTGGAAATGATTTACTACTCTTTCAGAATTATTTTACACAAAGGATGAGGGTTGTTGGGGTATTTATCAAGAGTTTATCAACTCTCATCAAGCATTGTCTGAACACCATGGGTTTGAAGATCTGATTGCCCTGTCTGATTTGACCTGCTAAGCAAATTGCCAGGGTAGGCCAATACTGGCAGTTAGATGTCAATTGGCGCACAGTTAAACAATAACAACTAGGAACTCTAGGAGGGTTGCCAGCAGTATCCAGTATATTTTCTGTGAGCCCATATCCACCTAATGTTACTTAATCCCCAACTTTGGAAAGGTAGAAGGATCATAGTTCTCAAATACATATTAATTGATTGATCAGTCTAGAGATGTTTACTGATCTCCTTTGCCAAGGACCACTGCTCTAGACATAGAGACAGATATCAGGGAAGAATATCACAAATTGGCACCATTGAGTCACTCAGTCAGGGAAATGGGCAGTGTAGGGGATGAGGAATGGGACATCCTTAGTGTCCACAGAAGATTAAATCTTTTATTCCATTTGTAAGATAGTATAGAATCCTGATAACTTCCAGAGTGTCTTTGGCCCTTTTTTAGCTAAGTCCTTGTCTTAGCCCCCAGATCTCAGGATACTCCTCCTTCCCAGATAATGCTTATTTGTGGAAAAAGAGGGATAGCAATATATTTTTCCATTCAGAGTATTAGTTATCTCACTGGAATATACTTTTTTTGCTGGAATATTCTTATTCAAGATTATAGCATGAGAAAATTCTGAATCCACTTCAAGAAAAATATAGGAACTCTGCATGCCAGAGTTCTAGTTTTATCAAAGGAATGACAACATGGATGGCCCTTGTACATATAAGAAACACAATATACTTTTATTTTTAATGAATGTATACTGAAGGAGTGATAGTGAAAAGTACAGTATTTAAGGATACACTTTTATTAGCTCAGAATGGGAGGTGCAACTCTAGTAAACATGGGTGTAAATGAATACAAAAATTGGTAGTGATATTTAGAATTTCTTTCTTAGGTATCTTCAGGGACATGTTAGAGGTGACTACAGAGATGGTGATGATAGCCATGGTTAGTTGGCATTTTATGGAATGTCAAGTATGTGTCACCAGAGGTATGTTATCTCTAAAAGCTTGACAACTCTTCTACAAGACAGATTGCCATCTTCAAGTTATATTAATGAAACTAAAGTTCAGAGAGGTTAATTAACTTGTCTAAAATCACAAAACTAGTCCATCAGGATTTTAACTCTGGTATCTTGAATTTTGAGATGTGGATGCAAACACTTATTGATGAGAAAGACAAGGTACTGCAAAGGAGATCCAAGATTTATCTATCTGTTCAACAGATATTACTTGGGTAATAGACTGTAGGCCAGATACTTAACTAGACACCGTGTACCCTACCATGAGCAAGGTAGAAAAATGTCCTCATATAATTTGTAGCCTTGTAGGAAGGATAGCTGAACTCGTAACAAGTCAGTGCATATCAGCTACTGAGTAGAAGAAGCTGGGAATCGAGAGGCTCCATGGGTCATGTCATACAATCCTGATGCCAATTCCATCCTAAAAGGAAGGAGGGGACATCATTATTTGCACTTTAGAAAGATTATTCTGGCTGCACTGTGTTGGACATACTGAAGAATATCCAGGACAAGGGAGCTGCACCAGTAATTCTGATGATCATTGTAGGATGCTGCTGGTGAGGGTGGAGTTATTTACTGCAGGATATTAAGTATTTAAGAAGGAGGACTTAGTAAGTTTATGGTGAAGGAGGGAGAGAACAATGACACTACCTGGGCTTCTGGTTTGGACCAGTGGAAGAACTGAAAACCTGTAGGAAAGTGCCCATGTGAAAGTTCATTTCTACCTACTGGCCAAAGATTGGAGGAACCTCACCATCTAATTCTAATGCAGCTGCAACATTTTACTATCTGAAGGTATTGGGACTCAGAATAATGTTTCTTCTATTAGTTTTATTTGTATTATAAAAGTGAGCTTTTCTTATAAAAATAAAGCTACTATGATAGCTTCACACAAGCCTGTGATTTGACTTACCCACACAATCAGGAGAGTTAAGTTCAAGTCTTAACGGCTCAGCCAAAGAAACGATAATTTCATCTCCAGTATAATTGAGCTTCTCTAGAATTTAAGTTAACTTTTCATATAAGTAATGTGAATCCATGCATATTGATTTTTGGTGTTTATTTTAATCTTGTATTGTCATTAACCAGTTTGTTACATTGGTTGTCATTGTGTATTCTATGGAAAAGGATTGCTGTTTCTTTCTAAGGATTTAAGCTATTATGCCTCGGTGAATTGATTCATAGTGATTTTACTTACTCAATTCAATGTGTGTTGCTGTGGTTTTGTTCTCAGTTTGGCTAAGCTGCTGGGTCTCTCTGTATAGCATTTACATAATGCTCACGTGATGCCTGGGTACTTAAGTGTCAGTTTTTCATTATGTCCAGACTATGTGAGGTGCTTGGAAAGCCTCTAGAACTACACATTCTAATTTCGCAATCATGAATAGTTAGGAAACAAGAGTTCTGAGTTTTCATTAACACAAGGCCCTACATGCCAGCTAAGCTTACTACCTGCTAAGCTTCCTAGACCTCTTGGAAAACGTTGGTTGGCAGTTTTCCAGTCTTGCTAGAATGCATAAATAGATGCCTTTCATATAAAATGTATTAGGTATGGCTTACTGACACTGGAATACATTATTCTTTTAGTGATCGAACAAATTAAAATGATGACTTCATTTTTTCAATATAATAAAATGAGTATAATTGGGTTAATATCTTAATCTGCCAGTCAGGAATTAGATTGTATACCCACAATCACACAATTTCACTAGGGGAAATTACATGTTTCCTTTTCCATGTTCTCTTAATGACCTTTATAAGTCAATAGCTGGGGGAGAGTTTGGGCAGACAGAGTGATTGGAATCACCTGCGGAGCTTACAAAACAGTCCTAATGTTTGAGTCCCATCTTCCCCCGATTCCTGAATTAATTAGTCTTCAGTGCAACCTGAACATCTGGATTTTTTAAATATCCCAGGTGACCTAAGGTGTAATCAAAGTTAAGAGCCAGTATATGACACAGACAACATACTCCTTTAGGTAACGTTTTTGTTTTCCCTAAGTGTGACTCACCTTTGAGGGCATGGTTCTGGGGTGGCAGAATAAAGGCAGGTTTGAGTGGTCCTAGAAGATTCAGATGGCTCCATTTTGTGCTTATCATGACAAACAAATATGTAGGGAGAACATTCAGCACTGTAAGCTACCATGTGGGTCCATCAGTTGCTCAGAGAGCCCTTCTGGCCATTCCCAGATTTCCCTGGCACACTCATGGGTGAGACCTACTGATGGGCGCTTACATTGACAAGGACTTCTGATAAGGACTACCTCATTCTATGGGTGCCTTATAGTTGGCCTTGTACTAAAAATATAATTTTGTACACACACACATACATATGCACACCCATATATCACTTCTGGTTACATTTCATTGATAAGAACTAACTAACTAGGCTCTACCTTGCTTAAAGGAAGGCTTGGAATTTTAGAACTATAATTAGGTATAATACCATCCCAAAGGCATGCTCAAATAAAAGCTATAGTTATTTATATTATTTATAAATAGGAAAATAAGTACATAGAAAAAATTAGTAAGCAACTTGCCATATTCGCAACTAACTGCATGTAGACCATGGAGAAGGGGAATACTCACATACATAAAAATATCTGATAATTATATGAAACATTCTAAAATTTCTTTATACACCAATTGCTTATCCAGCAACTTCATTTATTTAGGGCATCTGTAAGAGAGGAGATTATATACTTGGTCTGGTTAATCAATCTTCAAAAACAATCCAGAGTTCAAGAACAATTATAAAATTCTAATGGCCTCAGAAATACATATTAAAGACTTATTCTTTAATACTTTAACACCTAATGACAATGTGATAAGTATTCTGATTAACTATTACTAACTGATCACCCCAAAGCTTAGTCGCTTAAAACAACAATTACTTATTTGCTCAGAATTCTGATGTTTCAAAAGGATGCAGTGTGGATGACTTGTTTTTGCTTCACATAGCTCAGGTGGGATAGCTCAGGTAGAGATGTTGAAGAAACCTTGTCCATGATGGCTTTATGAGCATGGTTGCGTAGGTCAGTATTGACCTATGTCAGAGGTTTCCTGTCTTATCATGTGACCTCTCCACCTGGCTGGGTTGATCTTGCTGCACAATGGCAACTGTCTTCAAAGAGGAACCATTTTAAGCCCTAGCATTCATGTCTCAATGTGCAAGCACTTACTAAGCTTTCTGTTAATGTTCCCTTGGCCAAAGCTAGATCCATGACAAAAGGCAGGGTCCAAATGGGAATAACTACATACGGGGTGCAAATAGCAGGAGATGTAGGTCTTTGGGTGTTACCAAAGTAACTACTTACCACATTTTATTCTAAGAGATTAAATAAAGCAGCCAGTATCTATTGTGTCATTACCATATGCCAGTCTGTGTTTTTAATCACACAATTGCCCAGCAAAGAAGGTATCATTTGTGCTAATTTCCAGAAAGGAAAATTGAGATTCAATGTTTTAATTAACTTGTCAGAGACTGAACATAGTTGTAAGTTGAAGGGCCGAGTATTTCAATCCAACTCTGATTACCTCCGAAGTCTTTCCTCTCTACAGCACTGAGGCACCTCTTAACCAATTGATCCACTGTAACTGCTGCAGACATGCTTGCCCTATGTATTTTCACTCTAAATACAACAAAAGCCTTGCCATCTGATATGCTGGGGTTTTGTTAGTGGTGGTGGTGTTTTTTGTTGTTGCTTTTTTTTGTTGTTGTTGTTGGATTTGAGAACAAGGGAAGAAACTCCTAGACATTCTAATTAATCAAGAGCTCCTAGCTCGCCACCAAGATGCCTAACCATGAGTGCTGTAAAAGGAAAGCATGGGCCTTAGGGCTAGAAAAGAGACCTGCTCTTTTGTGCTTTGCCCCATTGCAAACTCTTTCTTCTGAGCAAACCTGACCACTGATAACAGCCTCTTAAGCCTTTTCTCCCATGTGCTACCTTTTTCCTGGAATAAAGACGTGTGATAGGGGTATTGCAAATATGCTAATTTCTAATACTTTCTAATTGGTTTGTTCCAGATATCACAGCTTTTAATAGAACACGCTTGTCAAAATAAGCCTAGGTCGTACACGGGACCATGGAATTCCATTCTTTATATTTAAGCAGCATCGAGATTGTTCTTTTCCTTCAATGTTTGGCAGATCAGAGTTCCCTTTTAAAATGTGAGAAGTTAGTTACTTATCAAAGCATTTGATTAATTAGCTAGGCCTGTCAGGCTAAACAGAACCAGCCAAGTCTTTTAAATCTCTTAATATGAGCCAATTTTCACAATAACCTGTTTCATTCATGGCCTCTGCGTTTTAAATTCTTGCTCATTAGTGACCTGGTATTTGGGCTTGTCTGAAAGGAAAGCATCCATCGTGTTAAACAGGGCTCATTATAGATTATAGGTTTTCAAACTGGGATGCCTATATACAAAAGATTGCCCTCCCATTTTCCTCTGAGCTGCTAATTGGACCTTTACCTTGTTTTTACAAGCTAAGGCTAAGTTTCAATAAAGAGGCTGGCTTTTATAATGTCACCATTTGGGGTTGTACTGGAGAGCTTGTGACTATCATTATCAATACAGATGTGGAACTAAAGTAAAGCATCTGTTTGGTTTTGCTACAGACAATAAAAATAATGGTTGCTTCTAAAACCAGTAAAACACTGAACTTGATAGAAGGAGAAATTCATTGAGTATATCAGCCTGCAATAGCTCAATTCCCTAAGTAATAAAAAACAACTTGGAAAGACTCAGAAATAAACACCAGATAGTTAAAAAAGAAATGAAACTGAAGCCTGAACCCACAATGCCCCTCATTGACTTCTGAGGAACTAGATGTCTTATATTTCCATAGAAATACATATGTTACATTATCCCCAAGGGTTTAGCATCATCACTGTATATCATGCAAATGTCCTTAATGGGAATTCTCTTTGAATATTCTTCAGTTAAAATAATCTTCTGCTTTGGTATATAGCTTCAATTTGTTTTAAAATGCTGTTTGTGTTACTTGAAGTAATTCTTCCCTCCTCTTCTTTTTATTTCCTTTTCTTACAGAATATATTGTTTATTTCCAAATTACTCCAGACCCTAATAGTCTACTTTGCTTTTGGCAGAATTTGTATATCTATTGAATTGCATTCTGTTATGCCGAATTTCCTTCAATGAATGTCTCTCCATGGCGTCTTTTGGTGGCAAAACATTAAACTACTTCTTTAGGGCCTTTGGGTTCCATTTGTAGCATGTACCCACAACCAACACTCTTAATAAAGCAGAGTGTCCTAATTAATTCACGGTACCCTCCAGTTTAAATATTTACGGATGTGATTCATTTAAATGCTGATACATGAGTTCCTATTGGACTTAAAAGAAATTATTTTCCTGACAGTGTTATCAATTTTTAAGAATTCAAAATTCATACATTTGAGGTTAGCAGATTCAGCAGAGAACCTAAAAGCGGTGTCATGTTAATGGAGTCCTGGAAGCTGCTGGTGTTAAAATGAGTAAATTAAGGAGTCACCACTACTTATTTAGGCACATTAGGATAAAATAGTTTGAGAGCTCAGACTTAAGAAAAATCAATTCAGCACGCAGAGTGCATATCCATCAGGGCTTTGTTATGATGTCAGGGGAAGCAGTAACATGGCTTTATTTTATGAAGAATGCTACATTAGCATCCTCAGGTCTTTGGACACAAGTGACATTTGCTGTTACAGAACCTTCTTCAAGGCAGTCATGGGACCTTTGTGGAATACTCCAACCACATTAAAATATTAAGTTGGCATTAAATGACTTATTGAACTTTTTATTGATATCTTTGGGATTTGCTTGTCAGTCTAGCTAGCAGTTAGTCTCCTTCCACGGTGACTGCATTAAGTAAGAAATGGTAACAGTTATAGTGGTGATTTGAGTGTATTATTTTCTTTATCCAGAACACCTCTATTACCAGCAATAGTAGTAGTAATAAAAGCAGTGAATGAAAATTATGTTCAGAGAAAGCATGGACACGTGTGTAGATAGTATTTGGGTTTATTATAATAATCCCTAGGTAAATGTTATCCCATCTCTGCGATGTTAAGCATTAACTCAGTTGCATGTCAGCTTCACAAACCAAAGCTCTTTCCATTAACCAAAAATTTTTTAAAGTTTTAAATTTTCATTTGACCTGGGTTTTGCTCCCTGAAAAACTCTAGGAATTGTATTTTATGTATAATGTATCTAATTCTCGATTTCAGTTTATTTTTATAGTGCATAATCTACCAGAGAGAAAGTTTCCAGAACATACTCCTTGCTGTAGTCCCTTCTCCAAAATTATTAGATTTTATTGTTAAAGTGTTGAGGGTTAGATATGTCATTTGCAGCTCTAATTACTGATTTTAATTGTAATAAATTTTAACATTTATAATACTACTACTAAGTTCAGTTATTTAATTTTTACATGTTTCTTATTATAAAACAATTATATAATTGCATGAAGTAGAAAAGGATTATATGCAAGAAACATTGTATTCATGTTATTTTTATAAACCACTTTTTTTTTAACTAATGTTTTCTTTTTCCTTATTGAAGTATAACTAATGTATACCTTGGTATTTAATTTCAAGGGTATAACATAATGACTAGATGTTTGTATATATTGCAAAATGATCACTACAATAAGTCTAGTAATGTCTTTCATCTCATATGGTAACAGATTCTTTTTCTTGTGATAACAACTTTTAAAATCTACTTGCTCAGCAACTTTGAAATATATAATACAGTATTATTAGCTTTGGTCACCATGCTGTACATTATATCCCTATGACTAATTTATTATATAACTGGAAGTTTGTGCTTTTTTACCAACTCTTTATCCATTTTATCTATACCTCTTACCTCTGACAATAACCACTTTGTTCTCTTTATCTAAGGGCTTGTTTGTTAGTTTTTTAGTTTATTTTTTTAAGATTCCATATATAAGTAAGACAATGTTATATTTGTCCTTCTCTGTCTTATTTCACTTAAAATAATGCCGTCCAAGTCCATCCATGTTGTTGCAAATGGCAGGATCTCATTCTTTTTTATGGCAGAATAATTTTATCCGTGTGTGTGTGCACATATATAATATGTTTTTATATATTACATTTTCTTTCTTCATTAACCCAGTAATAAACATTTAGTTTGTTTCCATATGTTGACTTTTGTAAGTAATGCTGCAGTGAAAATGGGATTACATCTAGGATTTTTTTTTTAAAGATTTATTTATTTATACATACAAGAACTGGGGTACAGGCCAGTGATGTGGGGGGTGGGAGGATCCACCAGAGACAGAGTGGGGAATAGAACAGGCAGATTGACTGAAATACACTGCTGAGGGGAGCAGCTGGTGAGTCAGGAGTGGTCAGCTGTGCCATATGGGTTGCTCCCTGGCCGGGGATCGAACTCGTGCTGCAGTGGCTGCAGATAGCTTCATAGGTTGCGTCTTAACCCCTTGCACCACCAGGGAGGCCCACATCTAAGATTTTGAATTAATATTTTTACTTTCTTTGGGTCAATACCCAGAAGTGTACTTGCTGAATCATATAATAGTTTCTATTTTCAATTTTTGAAGCATCTCCATACTCTTTTCCATAGTGGCTGCACCAATTTACATACTCACTAACAGTGTATAAAGGTTTTCTTTTTTGGGCCTCCCTGATGGCGCAGGTGGTTGAGCTCCACCCTGTGAAGCTCTCCGCAGCCTCTGCAGTGCTGGTTCGATCCCGGCCAGCTGGCGAGGGTCCCACATGGGGAAACAGACCTCTCCTATCTCGCCCGCTGCTCCCCTCAGCAGTGTATTTCGTCAGTCTGCCTGTTCCCTGCTCTGTCTCTGGTGAATCCTCTCACCCCACCGCGCATCTGGTCTGTACGCCGGTTCTTGTATAAATACATAAATCTTTAAAAAAAAAAAGGTTTTCTTTTCTACATGTTTCCCAACACTTGTTATTTCATATCTTTTTGATAATAGTTGTTTAAATATTTGTGAGGTATTATCTCACGGTGGTTTTGATTTGCATTTCCCTGATGATTACTGATGTTGAACATCTTTTCATGTACCTGTTGGCCATCTGTTTGTCTTCTTTGGAAAATGTATATTCAGATCCCATTTTTAATCAGATTGTTTGTTTACTTGCTATTGAATTTCATGAACTTGTTTTATATATATATATATATATATATATATTGGGTTACTTTATTTGATGTATAATTTGCAAATATATTCTCTCAATACTTTTAATTTTTGTAAAAGTGATGCATGTTTATTGCTAAAGTTTAGATAAATAGAAAAGCATAATTAAGTGATAATGATGAACTATAGTCTCACAACTTAAAGGTAAGCCCTATTAATGGCTGATAAACTTTCAGAATTTTTCACATATATTTCCTATGTATATTTATAAAATGTTTCTATGTGTTTTAGATATACTGTTTTGCAGTTAGTCCATGCAACTAATTTTGAGCTAGTTCTTTACAAGGCTGTGCAATAATTTACTTAATTCCCTACTGTTGGAAATTACATTGATTCTGAGTTATTGAGTATAAACAATGTCTCTTTTACCATTTATTATATATAATTTTTATTAAAGGAAGTTAAAGTTTATGCATGTTTGATATTTAGATAAGTTACCAAAATACTTGTATTATTACACCTGTGCAGGAAGTTGCATGATTCTCACTTTACATTTAGGGTTATCTGGAACAGCTTGGTCATTCATTTCTCCTTTCAAAGCATTTCAGTGTTTACTGTATACTAGGCTTTGTGCTAGTCCCAGAAAATAACAATGATGTGAAACAAATGGTGCTGTAGCTTACCTGAAACTTACCATACAATAGAAGGACACAAATTCTGAAATAATTGTACAAGTTTTTAATAGAACTTGTATTATGAAGTGAAAGTTACAGGGAGTTTGAACCAGATCTAGTCAGATTATGTTTGACTCTCGATAGGTGTGGACATAAATGTGATGTAATATATACTATATCATAATATGCTAATAATCACTGAACACTGCATTCCTATTGGGGAATGCTATGTATACTTGGCATATTCTAAGTCTATAATTTTATTGTGTTTTACTATTGGGCAATAAAAATTCTCTGCAAAGTCTCTTTTCACCTCTTTTTCCTACAATTAAATAATAAAGATATAATGATTGATACTATTTTTTAAAGGTGAAATTCATGGTCATAATGAAAATGCTGCACATCACTGAGATGGAGCTTCATCTTACCAGAAATGTATTCAGGTTTTTTTTTTTTTTTAAGATTTGTTTATTTATTTATTTATTTATACAAGCACTGGGTACAGTCAGAAGCGCGGGAGGGTGAGTGAATTCACCAGAGCCGGAGCGGGGAGCAGAGCAGGCAGAAGGACCGAGGGGAGCAGTGGGCGGCAGGCGAGGTCCGTGTGCCATGTGGGACCCTCGCCCGGGGCCGGGGATCAAACCGGCGCTGCAGAGGCTGCGGGCAGCTTCGCAACCCAGCGCTCAACCGCTGCACCACCAGGGAGGCCCATATTCAGGTTTTTGAATGGTGTTCTTGGGCTAAATGAAGTTGTAGTTGCAGTTGTCTACTAATCACCATTAAGGGTTTTCAGCAGAAATGGAGAGACTGGGAGCTCTCTTAGTTAGATTGTGAACAGTAATGCCTTTGAGTCTGATTTCTCTTTGGATATATTGATATTTTGTGCCTTACCTTTCTTCTCTCTGGTAAAAATCACAAGTAAGGAAATAAAAAAGAAAATATGTGGACTTGGAATAACATTTGATCTAAATGATGTCAGAAACGTTTGTGACAAATATTATTCTTTCAATAAACTAAGTATCTTTGTTTCTATTGAATCATTATTTTCATTTGAGCATTGAATTTTTTTTTTTTTAAGATGTATACTATATCATAATATGCCAGATGCACGGGAGGGTGAGGGTGAGAGGATTCACCAAAGACAGAGCGGGGCAAAGAGCAGGCTGACTGACGGGATACACTGCTGAGGGGACCAGCAGGAGAGACAGGAGAGGTCTGCAGTGCCATGTGGGATTCTTGCTGGCCGGCTGGGATCCAGCCCACACTGCAGAGGCTGCGGACAGCTTCACAGTGCTGCGCTCAACTGCCTGTGCCACCAGGGAGGCCCTTGAGCATTGAATTTCCGTAGACAAAATACCTTTGATTTTTTGCTGAAAACTTCAAGATGTATTCCTTTCTATATTTAAGTGCAAATACCATTTCCTAGAAATATGATTAATGAATTGATTCTTATTATCGATGAACTAACATTGAATATTCCATGAGATAATAATGAGGTTTTCTGTTGAATTAAGTGAACACCATCATATATGACTTCCATAGAACTTTAGCTATTTGACTTCTTTTGCAATGAAAAAAATGAACTATAAACATCAGTTTATAGTTGAACATGAAATTGTTGATTTCATGTTCATCAACATGAAATTGTTGATACAATTTCACCATTTAAAATGCAGCAGATTCCTAGTTTTCTCTTCTCTTTGTGAAATGTATGCTGGGTTGAGTAGGATTCCATGAAACCCCTCATTAGGGCACCACGGTTCATTAGGGCTTAAAGAGGCATCACGAAATTTGAATTGGCCATGCTGTGATCACCGGGCCTCTCTGAATAGTAATCGAGCAATGTTATGCTATGTACAGGACTTTACTTCTGTAACGGTTTGTACAGTATTTTATCAAAATAAAAAAAAAAAAGCGAGAGAGAGAGAGAGAGAACACACACATTAATGGTTAAGCTTTGCATTTTGTAAAATGTTGGCAAGCTTCTGAGGGATGGTCTCTTTCTGTTTATGAATTGAGCTTTAAAAATCAGATTCTTATATAAACTATTCAAATGTCAAATTTGAATATGATGCGGATTTGTTTTTCACTTATTAGAAAGAACATGTAGTGAATCTTTATTTCTATTTGATTTTCTCAAACTGAATGAAATATCAGCATGTGTGTATAGCACTAGAAAAATCAGTAAATAATCCATATATTGATTTACTGACTATCCAAAATGCAGAGGAAACCATATTCAAAACCTAACAATCTAGTGAAGATTGGACTAAAACATGAGTGAAATTATTGTCAGTCAATTACCGGACAAATAAATATTTCAGACAAGTCCACAGGGGAAGGACTTGTTCATCCTACATGAGAAAACAATGTACTTTTAGTCACTTGAGAACCAATAACTGCTCTGTAATTGGACCAGACAAAAATATTTCCTTTATCAAAAAGGGCCCAAAAGATCAAACTGCATTTGCTTTGCAGTCTAGAAAGTTGCCCTAAATAATGGATTTATCCTTTAAAAATATTCTTTTAAAATTAATATAACTGTCTTTATTATCTGTACCTGACCCAAATTGGTATTTTTTCTCTAGGGGCACTCTTAAAACTCAGTGTTGGTTATTTTATCTGCACATTTTGCCCTGGGTGGTTGTTAGAAGAATGCCTCCCAGGGGTGGCCTGCATTGCATAGAATTGTAAACCTGACTTGCTCACCTTGTTTCTCTACTCTTATATTTCTTAAAATATAGGAGGATTGTATTGGGAGGATTCTTAACTCACAACCTACCGAAAGTTTAATAAATACATGTCCAGTAAATATTTTTGTATAATTTAACTACACTGGATTCCTACCTTTGGGCACAATGACTGTCTCAAGTATTTTTTTTCCTTCCTTCCTTCCTTCCTCCCTCTCTTACACAAAGCAGGCTAACTTTGAAGTCATGTTTTCTTCCTCATGAATTTTGTGAATAAGTGAATGAATGTCTGCATGAATGGATGAATTTGTTATTTGTTTGATAAACATTTCTAATAGTATGACATGACTAATTGGAGACATAATCACAGACTTACAATGAAAAAAAGTTTAGAAAAATTCTTTTCAGATAGTCTTTAGAAATATCAATGTGAGAATCTGCTTTGCCAATTGCTCCCAACACTCCTACTTCCAAATAAAAAAAGAACAATAAAATTTAATTAATATTTGGCTTCTCTGTGTAAGACATTTCTGTGCATAGTTTAAAGTTAATGTGTATCTCTTTCTAGGTCACAATATCTCAGTTTCATTAACAATATATTTTGAGTTTTGAAAATCTGTATTACTCTTTAAATTGCCAACTTGAGAAATGTATGTTTAGCATGAATAAATTGATTTAAATGTAAATAAATCATCTACATTTTTAATCACAGTGTTTTTTAAATATCTACCTTTATCTTAAACAATAGGCAAATCAGTAAAATTAATCACTAACTCCCACCTTCACTTTGTTTTTCTGTCCTAAAATTTTATTGATTTGCCAGTTGTTTACATAAATATAGACATGTGAAGTACAATTTCACAACACCATATATGCACATACTTTATTTACTCTCCACCAAAACTCCAGTACTAATATCCTATTTCCCTTCTTTCTCTTATCTTATTTCCTCCTTATCCTGATTCTATTTGGTAACCACTATATTTTTCAGAATCTAGGAATTATTTTTGCTGTGCTTTTACAAGTTTGTTTTCTTTGGCTGTGCACATTCCAAAAATGAGTGAAAGCATCTGGTCACTGTCCTTCACTTTCTGACACCACTTAGCATAATCACCTCAAGATCCATATATTTTGTACTAAAAGGCACTATTTCATCTTATTTTTAATAAATCAGTGGTATTCTTTACGTAGTCATCTGACTATGGACATTAAGGTTGGCTCCATGACATGGTTATTGTGGAAGTGCCATAAACACATGCATACATAAATCTTTGCATACTGGAGTTTTCATATTCTTTGGGAAAATACCTAGAAATGATATTGCTGTACTGTATGGTATTTTTATTTTTATTTTTCTGAGTAATCTCCATATCATTTTCCATATTTTAACTTCTTAGTTATATATATAATGAAAATTTTCCATTATAACAACACAGATGGCACTTGAAGGGATTATGATAAGCAAAATCAATCAGAAGGTGAAAGACAAATTCTGCATGTTTTCATGCATAGGAAATATAAAGAAACAAAACAAAAGAACAGACAAAACTAACCAGTGCAAACCCTCGAAATATGACGATAGAATTGAGAGTATAAGGGGGCAGGCAGTGAGGGATGGGAAGCAAAGGGAGGATTGGCCCATTAAACTAGGGTGGAGAATTATCAGTGCTTTGGTAGTGTGTTAAGGTAACACATCTAAAGAGTTGTGAACCTGTACCTCTAAATCATATACACTGTTGTAAACCAATGTTACCTCAATAAACAATACTGCAATTTAAAACCGAGATTGTTCTTCTAAAATCATTGTCTGTTAGGTCCTCAAAATCCATGTCCTTTTAGGGCCTCCCCTGGTGGCACAGCGGTTGAGCGCTGGGCTGTGAGGCTGCCCTCAGCCTCTGCAGTGCCGGTTCATTCCCCGGCCGCCGGCAAGGTTCCCACAAAAAAAAAAAAAAAATTCCATGTCCTTTTATGTAGATATTTGGGCTACGTTCCTTACTTTCAGCTATTCTTTTTGGTGTTAAGATATTCCTTGTTTCTTAGGTATTGCGTCATCTTATTTTTTTTTTTTTCCTTTTTGGGTATAGTAACTTTAAGTTTGTTTGCTTATCTTCTTTGTTTAACTTGGTGGCAGATGGGGAAGGGAGGAGAATTGGGAATCCAATCACATGTTCTCAGTTGTTTTGGTGGCAACTGTTATTCTACAAAAAATTATTTACACTGCTTCTTCTTCCCTTGCTCTCTAAAGCAAATACTGCCCACTTTTTCTTCATGGAGCCCAAATTCCAATGCCCAACTCCTTGCTGTGGCATGTCTATGAAGCTTGTAGCAGGTTTTTCTTTCAGATCTCCCAGCAAGGAAGGGTGAGAAGGCTCTAGACTCCTATTGCCAGCAGTTACATTCTCCACTACTGAACCTATAGTCCCTATGCACATTTACATGTAAATCTGCCTTTCTCCCTGCCAGAAAAAATCCCTCAGTCTTAGTTGGTGTATCTGCACCATCTCTGCCCAGGCCGCAGGTTGTTCACCTAACTAGTAACGTGATCAACTCCCTTACCTTCTCTATGTTCCAGGCCCACATCAAGTCATCAACTTCAGAATAAACTATACATGGTTCAGTCATCTCTCACAAGTGATACACTGCTAAAATTTCCCAAGAGCAAAATTTAGGTTTCATCACTTTTTTGTAGAAGTTTTATCAGAACCTTCCTGATCTGCCATGTCTTGTGTGCCCCAACTCCTGTTTGTGAGGATATATGAGCGGATATATTAACTCTTTATTCTTCCAGCTTTCTCTGCATGAGGGCTAAGATGTTTAAGCTTTATGAAGAGAAATGCCTGTGGATGGAAAGTTGAGAGTAATATTGCCTGGCTATGAAGAAATTATACCCCACAGCTGCAGATGAAATCACAGGCAGAATAAGGGGACATGCCCAAGACCTGAACTGCCTCTCACACTTTCTTGCAGGACATTTAAAAACAACAATTCCATACATTCAAATTTGTTTTTTATAATAATTTATTTCTGGTAGTAATCCTACAATTCTAAGTTAATGTAATGCTTTGAAAACTTTTAATGCTTTCTAAATAGCTTTTTCTTTAAAAACTTTTATCATTTTGATTTTATTTGAAGTTAGTAAGACTAAACTATCAACTCATTATTTGGTAGTATTTTACTGTGCTTTCAATTATTATATTCTGAAAGACAAGTAGAAAATATTATCTGTACATTTTTAAATTTTCATAGAGTATATTTAAATGAATTTCAATAATAATAAAGACCATTTCAAGTTATTTGTCACTAATGAATGCCAGTTTTGTAAATTGCATACACTTAATAAAACTAGTATAATGAAAAAAATTGTGGCAACTTTAGTGATTCAAATTATGAAAAATGATATGACTCTTTTTTCAAAGTTGGTTTTATACCAGTCTATGCATAAATTAAAAAAAATGAATTTCTGCAAACACTGCTTATCCCTAAAGAAATCCATCAAGTTTGAAAAATGTATGGCTTATGCAGCATAAATGTAGCTAAATAACACGTTAGAGTGCTACTCTGTAGGTACAAAGATACATTTTTTTTTTGCATCTTTATGAAGTGACCACTTAAAGGTTAGGAATAAGGCCAAAATTTGCATTTAAATGGAGATATTTTGAGAAGAAATGCCATTTTGTGAACTTTATCCTTGCTGTTAGTGTTTTTTTTTAATGTGGAAGAGTCCAACTTCAGAAAAAATACTGAAAATGGAAATAAGTATTTAGAAAATATTTGATGTGACCAACAGCTTTGTCATGAATGAATTCAGTCATATAAAATGATACTTAATAATGACAATGATTCTGAATTGTGAACATCAAGGGTCCAATCACTAAAGACTCAAATCAAAGTAAAGTTGTTATCAGAAGGCAACTGTGAAGTGTATGTTGGAGAGGACAGAGGATTAAATTTCTTTGTCCCACATACTTCCTTTATGTACTTTAAAATGTTGAGAAAATACTTCAAAATATATTAGGAATTTTAAAATGGGTTAATTGAATGGTGAAGGAGAAAATTGTATTTTAATGGTGAACTTAATGTAGTATTACCCATATTAATATTTAAAAGTGTACACTGGAAACTTACACAATTTTATAATGTAATGTTACTCAATTAAAAAAAAAACTTTTAAATTACAAATATATCTACCCATGAACAATCAACTCATTAGTACAAATATATTACAAGTACAAGTATATAGTATATTACACTATATTCCAGGTTTTATATATATATAAATAATTTTATGGTCAATGAGATATGGGTGTGTGAATATAAAGAGAGACTAATTTGTTAAATTGGCTCTTCTCATAGAATATGACAACATAAAACTAAATAGAATATTTGTTAAATTCAGTTTTGCCATTGTTTGTGCATAACTCCTCTATAATAACTATGTTATCTAAATTTCTTTAATTCCTAACATTGTTGGTTCTCCCAATATCACTTTTTGTTTTATTACTTGGAGAAAAGGTAGTCACTTTAGAGAAAAGATAGCCTTAAAACTCCAGACCATTCTACCTGGAAGGTTTAGCAATCAGAACATACATAATGTGGACACATAAAGCCATATATTTGAAGCAAGATTGCTGCTTATAAATGAAATAACATGAGAAATATGAGTTAACACATAGTCCATATTGAGTCTAAAAGTCCAGATTAGGCACACAGTAATGTCCAAGGCTACTGGAATTAACCTTTTTAGAGAAAAGTTGTCATTTTGGAATTTTTGGTAACTTTCATCTGGGTTCAGACACTGAGAAACTGATATTTAAAACCATTGGTTCTTGGTCTACTATGGAACAAGATACAGAAACCTAGGCTTTAAAACTCTGAGTTTAGGTAATGGAATTAACATATCACCCATAATAATGGGAGCATAGACCCTGTGGAATTAATTCACATGAAAGAATCTGGTTGTAGATTTCTATGGTCAATGTATCACTAAAAGTCAATTGTTACAGAGTATTTTAACCGCCATCACTCTAAGAAGGGACATTATATTGTCTCTTTAGAAAATGGACTATAAGAAGCCACTAGTCATTCAAATTTATTTTTATCATTACCTATTTCTTAGTAGACATCACATACTGTGTTAGGACCCATCGCATATTATCTTGATATTATTTGAGACTAAGAGGTATTTCTTGGCTAACCTCTTCCCCACATTGCTTCTTCAGTAAAAGGCAGGTGTGTTACAGATATGGAAAATGTTAATATGTTAAAAAAAACTATCTGCAATTGTTTTTTACTGTACTTTGCCAATTTTTTTTGTTATTTATATTCCACAGATAAGTGTAACCATCTGATATTTGTCTCTCACTTACTGATTTATTTCACTTAGCTTTATCACCTCAAAGTGAAATATTTTTCCCCCAAAGACACTATTTCATCTTTTTTTAATATCTGTGTAGTATCCCATTGGATATATATTCCAAAATTTCTTTATCGACTGGTCTGTCATTGGACACAGATCAGTTCCATGACTTGGCAGTTGTGGAGAGTGATTCTATGAACATGGGAATACATAAATCTTTTTGTATATGTGCTTTCATATTCTGTGGATTAATACCTAGTAAAGGTATTGGTATGGCATATGGTATTTCCATTCTTTTAAGGTGTCTCCATACCATTTTCCATAAAGGCTGCACCAAATTTGCATTCCATCAAGTTTCTTTTCCTCCACATCATTGCCAAATTTGTTGTTTCCATTCTTTTTGATATCAGCCAGTCTCAAAGGAGTGAGATGATAATTTATCATGCTTTTGATTTGAATTTTCCTTATTATAAGTAATGTTAAATAAATTTTTTTGCATTCCTGTAGGCTATCTGAATATCTTCTTAGAAAAGTGGCCATTTAGGTTTCTTACTCATTTAAGAAGTCCTCTTCAATAAATGCTATCAGACACATGGATAGCCACATATAAATGAAAAGAAACTAGATCCATACTTAATTCCATATAAAGAATTAATTCAAAATAGAGTAAAGATTAGGATATAAGAACTTAAATCACAAAGTACTTAAAAGAAAACAGAGGGGATACACTACATTTATTAACCCCAATGATAACAGAAACAAAAATAAAAATAAACCAGTAGACTACATCAATCTAAAAAGTTTTTACACTTCAAAGGAAACCACTGCAAAAGCAAAAAGGCAACCTACAGAAAGGGGGAAGATAATTGTCCGTCTTATGTTTGAGGCTAATTTCCAAAATACATAAAGTACTTACACAATCTAACAACAAATAAACGACAACCCAATCAAACTAGAGTTTAACCAAGTTATTTTACTTTTAGTGTATCATATAGCAGAATCTTTTACTTGCTAATATCTAAGAGTGCAACATCTAAGAGTATAGTTTCACCCAAAATCATTGACCTGGGAATAGTTTATATTAAAAAATCTTCAGGGCTAGTGTTTTACAGCACACATTTGTTAAATTCCCTATGTCCCTGTTTTATCCTTCATTAAGAGAGGGTATCCTCAGGACAACTCAAGGTGAGATGCTGGGTATGGCCTTGCTGGTTGTATTTCAAGAAAAAGACAAAGACAAGAAAGAATCCATACACAGGTCTCAAAGAGATCAAGGTTAATGATCAAGACTATCTATAAAACTGGTTTTCTTTAATCTAAAATGGCAGTGACTCTGAAGGAATGTAGTTTAAATATATAAAACTATAAATACTATCCACAGTTGCCCATATTGTTGAATCAAGTTCTACAAGATTGAACTGACTATATAAACTTTTCCCTGTCCTCAGCTTAAGGATTAATTTATGGGTAAGAGGTCCATAGGGAGCTGTTAATTGGAGCCTGAAATAGTTCCTTTCCACTTACAGTCCTGCTTGATGCATAGTTTGTTCTTGTTGGTTGTTTTAGTTTTTTTTGTTGTTGTTGTTGTTGTTGTTATTGTTGTTTTATTCCTCCTTTCTGTTGGTCAGAGAGTGCCAACTTTGTGGTTGGGGGAGGGTAGCAGGGTTCTTGGCTTTCCTCCCTTCTTGTCCTCTTTTATGGCAACTTTCTTCTTCGGGCAGTTTGCCAGCGTCGCCCGTTTATCTCCCGTGTCCCAGTTCTCACAGGGACCTGCTGCTTTTCCTCCCAATTCGCTTATTTTAATGGGAGGTCTTACTCACAGTGTTTCCCCGCCGCCATGTTGATTCCCTGATGGGAGCTGTTAATTGGAAATCAAACTTTAGAGCTCTACCCCAACTTTTGGTAATAATGGACAGTGAAACAGAATATCAAGCTGAATGATCAGTTTGACAGACATAAGCATAAGAATTGAAAAATTTTCTCCTACGAAAGCTTGTATGTAGACCAATTGATATCAAATATTGAATGCTCAAAGAACTATATAAGGAAAGAAATTGTTGAAAATAGATTATA
This sequence comes from Talpa occidentalis, assembly GCF_014898055.3. Classification (NCBI taxonomy): domain Eukaryota; kingdom Metazoa; phylum Chordata; class Mammalia; order Eulipotyphla; family Talpidae; genus Talpa; species Talpa occidentalis. The sequence goes on along the minus strand of NW_023600993.1, from coordinate 74,652,867 downwards.
AAGAAAGACAATGTGCTTAAAGAGTTTATAAAAGTTGTTCAAAAACATAAAAGGAAATAGGAGTACTATGATTAGTTAGAAAGGTATGAAGGAATAGTCTGTAAATTAAAGGAGGATGAATGTTTCCCTTTCGCTGTAAGTGAAAGGGTTTTATTACCCCCAAAACAATTTTTGATTTCTAAAGACTAAAGGTGAAAATGTTTGCTATGCATAATGTCTAGGAAATATGATTAGATTTTCAAAATGAACTTTTCCCAAGAAACATAGAATAAGCTATGAGTGAATTTCCTTATTAAAAACACAGGGTTATCATTAGACCATTTTTGATTGTGTAACAGACAGGATATGTTTAAATAATCAAATTAACTTGCCACAGCAATGGAAAAATTCAGATGTTCTTAGGAATCCCCAGTGAGGATAATCGTCTCCAAATATATCTTTGAAAACAAAAACAACTGAAATTGTTAGGGTTCTTGTTATTTGGAATATGAATGGATATGTAATAAAACCTGGATAATGTACTTCCTGCAGTAATTACATTTACTTGTAAATTTCTTCAATTTAAAACTAACTGTACCTTGAAAGTCCCTATCTTCCTTCATAATTCTCAAGATGGGGTGATTCATAGGTTTGATACAATAAAAGGATACTTAAAGTAAAAGAGACCATATTTTGAAACTGGTTTTCAATAAAGTAATCATTTTGATCACTACTTAACACCCTGTTACTAACTAGAAATATTTGGGTATGACAAATTCTCCTATCTTACACAGGAAACAAGATAGCAATGGATTCACCCATATGATGCTAAGCCAAGACATTAAATTTGATTAGTGTTTTTCATATATCTAAATATTTGTTCTGTCTAAACACATGCAGTGGCAATGTCAGGATGTTTTGTTTTCACACAAGGCATTCCAAAATAATCATAAAGAGAAAAATACTACTTTGAAGTGCGAAGAAAGTTTATAGACACAGCCAAAATAAACAGATTATGAAAAGGACAAACTGAAAAAGTACTAACTTCATATTATGGGACTAAGAAAAGTGCTAAAAGTTTCCACTTGGTAGGATTTCACTATAAATCAAATAGCTTGTTTGAGGTTTTTTCTTATATGTGTCTAAATATTTGTGTGTGGGAGTTTAATCTTTTGCCCATCTCTTTTGTCTGGATCCATTAAATTTAAAGCCAAGAGATAAGATGCATTTCCGCTACTATAAAATTAGGATATGCTAGAAACTCATAATTAATTGTACAGAATTCTTTTACAAGATCAGACAATTGTTCTACAATTTATATTATATTAAAAACTGAGAAAACGTCATTTGTGAAATCTAATAAGGCAGAACATTATTATGTTCATATTGAGAGTCTGACTAATCTGAATGGATTAAAGGTGCCTTGTGGAATATCTTGTATTAGTTGACTAATTCTTGTACTCATTATTAATGTTCTGAGGCAATTGTAATACCTACAAATAAATATTCAAAATATCTTCATAAACATTTTTAATCATCATAGGCAGAATATTGTTTGCTATATTAATGCAGATTAAATAGCGTAAATTTACTTTTATCTTCCCTTAAAAAAACACATTTTGTAAAACAGATTAGTGAATGGCAGAGCTGTCATCCTTGATAAAGCTGTTTCACATCTTTGGAGAGCTTAAACATGATACACTGAAGTGTGTTCAGTGTCCCTCATGAGCATTAAGTGGTTTGTAAGATAAAAGAGAGCAACCAGAAGTGAGAAGGTTTCCATTACAAACCTAGTCATATCATATCAAAGGATGACATGGATTAAATCTCTGTTGCCACCCTTTCCCTGCTCCCTCTTATCCACCAGAACTTCAACTGTCCTCTATGACGTACAACTGAGCAGGAGACATAGAATCACATTTTTCACAGGGATTGGAAATGTCTTTGTGGTCATGGTCTGGTAGTAATAGAAACCATATGCTGTGGGTCAGGAGGAAAGTTATCTTGAAATAGAAGAACCCATCTCTTGACCTAATGACCTTGGGGAAGGGTAGTCACATCAATGCATTTTTTCCTTGAAGCAATGGGGGAGTTGTTGGGGCCACTTTTTCCTCTATGTCACTCTAAGTTATAATATGGAAAACCACATATTCTCTACAAAGAGTGTAGTATCAGTGAATAGCAAATGGTTAATGTCAGTAACAATAAAATTCTCTTCCAGAGCACCTGTTAGGTGATTTGTTGTAGATTGATTTGCATTTCCCTTTATGATTTTAAGCCCTTTTGGGTTCTTAATACTTTAAAACATAAGTCTGATGGAATGAAAGATAGAATGAAAGAATTTGATTTAAGCTAAGGATTTTGTGGAAGTTTAAAAGCCAGCTTTTGTCTTAAATTACATTGCCTTTGGAATGCCAGCATGTAAGATAAAGCAATATGATCTTTGTAATGGATGTTGGCCCATCTCCAGTTGACACACACATGCAAGTTATATGGCTTGGGTCACTTGAGGTTTCCCATTTCCCATAAAACAATGTTTATCATGGTCTGATGGGGCTCAAAATTTGTCCCTAAATAATTTTTGCTCTAATGTTTTGTGGTGATGTATGAACATGTACTCCCAATTGACAGTGACTTAGAGGAACTGGCCATTTAAAATGCTGATAGCATGCGCTCACAAGATGGCCAGTATTTTGGTATTAGCGATATTTGAAGGATAACTTTTTTCTATTTGTTATTAGGAGAGAGTTTTCTTCCACTGATGAATTTCAATTATAGTTATAATCAGTGTTTTCTAAAATTTAAATTAGGGTTTAACAGAAATTCTCAATATCATTCAGACAAATATCCAAACTGTCACATCTCCTTTGTTATGTGTCTTCTTAGATTGAGGTGTAGTAAAAATCCCCTTTCTTCTCTCTTCTGTCATTTATCTTTCTGCTACTAAGGGGCTTATGATTTATGGTAAATGGGTTATAAAATGTCTCTTGGAGTCTCTATTTCAAACTAGCTTCACCAAAGAGTAAAATGACCAAGACTTAAAAATTATTTCCTGTGTTTTCAGAAGTTTCCTCTGTATACGTTTTGACTTGTGTCCAGAGAAACTGGGGAGGACTGTAATCAATAAACTTATTAGTCAGGTCTACAAACATTAAAACTAAAATAAAGAAAGGAAATTAAATCAAATGAGTACTAAAAATATTGATGATCCATCGTTGGAAAAGTTGACAAGTTGTTTCAAGAGCAGGTCATTTGGGGAGTATAAGAAAACTTTTTCACTTAACTCTACTTTTTGCTCTTGTCTGAAAGCTTGTCACAGGTTCTACTATAATCTTTTATCATGATTCTGATAGGTTTCAGAATGAAGGATGGAACATAGCTTACAGAGTGCAGGGCTAGTTCAACGACACTGCACTTTGAAATAAGCCAAAGTGATTTGTCTTCATCAGATATTCCATAACGATGTTTAACTTCTTTTACAGCATGAAATAAAATCTTGTGATATTTCAAAAAGTGCATTTGCAAATTTTAGGTCAAAAGCATAAATAACTCAATTTTTTCAAAAATATTTAACAAATATTTTAACATTAAGTTCACTGTATTGTTTATAGTCTAAATATTTTCCTTTGACTAATATTAGACATATTTACATTGAACTCTCTACATTGAAACAATTGTGAAAACAGAATTTGGTTATTGTTAAATGACTGATAACTTTATCACGCAGATAAAATCATGAAGAAATTAAATAGCCATTCCTTTGAGGCCTTCTCTGAAAAATCAAATCAAAGGTTTTGATTGAGAAATTCCCTTATTAAGGTAGAATGAGTGAATGAACTAATTGCTTTGTACTTTGTCCTCCTAATCGGCAGTTCCCACTGGATAATGAACAAAGGGAAGCCTCACTATCTTCACTGTTATGAAAATGACAAAAAAAAAATGGGTGTTTGAAATATTTCTCCTTGTTCCCAGCACTTTAGCTTAATTTATTGGAGACCACCTGAGATTTACCTTTTCAGTAGATGTTTTCAGAAAAAAGGCAGCCTTTGCCACATATATTTGAATGGGACTATAATGCAGCTTTTCTAGGTGATCAGATAAATGTGTCTTGATGTTCAATTGAATTTCAACTTTAACATCCTTCATCAAGGCAGTTACTGCAACACAGTGTTGTAAATGAAAGTTAAAATGACACGATTATAAGGAAACTTGAGTTTTGTCTTATTACTTGCCATTTATAAGGTAGTAAAGCATCAAGAAATTGCATCTTCTAGATAATAAAGAAATATTCTCTAATCTCAGCATTACTTACACTATAGTTGGTTTTAAGGTTTCCTTTTGGAGTTTTATAGAATAGAAATCTTGTCACTTTTTCCCCCTAGACATTAAGATATACTATTGATGTTTGTTTGTTTGTTTGTTTGTTTGTTTGTTTGCTAAGTATCTTTCCTATAATCTCCACAGTGCAGTAATCTTTAGCTCTGGGTATTTTACTGAAACATTCACATTTAGAGATATTTGTCTTAAAATTGAAACTTGACTTTATTTAAAAAAATATCTATAATGATATTCTTTTGTGTGCTGTTTATAACACATCTGGGAAAGTATAGAATGTTTGTTGCTATTATTCTTTGTAATGTTTTATTGCTAAGGCAAACATAATAACTTTAAGAGTGAACTGACAGATTTTTAGAGTCATTGCTGGTATTTGTGCGCAATTTAAGTGGAAAATGACATCTTACAATATTAAGACATTTTTGATCTCTTCAGTTCTACAAGTTGATCTTTATCTTTCTTTAGAATTATTTCATCTTTAACTGTTTTACTCATATATAAGATATCATTATAACTTGAAATGCTACCTATAATTTGCTGAAGGCTCTTCAGTGAAATAATGGAGTCCAGTATTTAGAGCAGGAGATGAAAAGAGATGAACTCCAGTTATTACCTCTAGGAGGCATGTCTGCAGTCAAATTTGGACTCTGTCCCCTCTCTTCACAAGAGTGTACCAGCATGGTTGATTCCTATAAAAGTCAATTGCCAGAGTATATGTGGCCCTCTCTTCATTTGTACCAGCACCACCTTCATCCAGCTCTTTATCATTCCATAGAAATACTATTAAAGTTTTCTTCTCTCTGGCTTCTCTCTTCCAAGCCTAGCTCGCCTTCCACCATTTCCATGACTCAATTTCTATGATCCGATGGCTCAATTTCCCTTAAACGGCTATCTCTTCCTCTCATTTCAAGTTCATAAACATTTTTACTACCTATGGAATATAAAAATCAAAGCTCTTTGCATTATGATTGGGACTAGGAGAGAAAGGAATTATCCAACTTAATGGGCCTCTAAAGAAAATATTAGAATTTCTCTTTAAATTAATTTTCTCATCCTTCTAACTGTGTATGTGTGTGTATCTTTTATAGCACACGTATTTTTCCAATATAGACAAAATTGATGAATAAATATACATATATTAGGGTAGGCTTACAATACATTTGCTAAGAGTATTGATGTGAGTTCCTGTCCTTCCTTTTCCAGTTATCGGGCAAAGCATGTACATTATATCTTTTCCTGTAGACCCAGGAATCCTTACTTAGACAAATTATCTAAATAAGCTAAAGGAGTTTAGATTTGTATGCCATTTCTTTCTGACAAAGGCAATTGGGAAATACTGTGTAGCCATTTTTTACCTATTTTCTTTTTGACCACTTTTATACTTTTGGAGATATTTCAAAGAATTGCCAACCCATTTCTTACATTTGACCAAGGTTGGCTCTTGCTTATTCTTGTTGGCTCCTCTGATATTTTACTATATTCTTGATGTACGTTCTTGACTGTACATGTTCTCTTCCAACCTATAGTCCTCTCTCTTGCAATCATAATAATATTCTGTTTTGATTTTTGAGCCTACAAGTAGTTCAAACCCCAGGTACCATTTGATCATTTGTTGCTATTGGTACCACCATTGCCACCATGCCAGGCTGTCATGCCCCCATCCAGTCACTTCACCACTCTTATATTTCTTGCATCATATAATTATCTCAGTGCTAACACTGAGACTTCCCCAGCTTTCTATTTCAGGATTCATTCATATTCCTTATTAGTTGTTACTGCATTAGGAGCTAAAAATGACTTTCCTGCCATGGTCTGAGGCTCTCAATATCCCATACTCTTTTCACAGTCATATAACTTTTCTCCAAAATCCCTAAGAAGCAGAATACTGACTCAGTAAAGTTAATAGGAGGTCAACTCCTCAGGACATTAACTACCCTATCTAGATATTATTTCTGTTTTTTAATTCTTTAGTCTAAATTGAGATATTTTGAGACAATAGACAATCCCAGGCAAAGTGGTCCGTATGATTATTATACTTAAAGCTAGTCAAAGAATTAAAAGGAACAATAGAATATTCCTTTTTGAATATCAACAGAATAAGTGTTTTCTATAACTCTAGCATTTTCTGTGACTACCATCTATATACAAGTTCTCCATGTTCTAGTTCTGTTTGCCTTCTTAAACTTTTCTGTATCTTCTCTTTCTAGTACTCCCCCATTTTGAACTAGTCTCCAATCCCCCAAAATCCCTGTCTCTCTTTATCTTTGGCCTAAAATGACTCACCAGTCACACCCTACCTATAAAAATCCTATCCATCCTTGAATACCTAGCCCACATCATGGTAATGAGCATTGAACAATTTCTGCTAATCACCCCCACCAAAAGTAATCTTTATTTCTCTCATCAAATGCTCCATGTCATTTATTTGATGGCAGTCTTATTCTAGCCTATCACATTCCAACTTTATGATTTTTTGTATAGTATTTCAAAGAGTGTAATACCTAAGTTTCTAAGTTCTTTGATTCTACATAAATTCATCTTATATATTCCTGACTGTCTAGTTATAATGATATTAATATTTTGGAGGCACAGTTGTATTTCTAGAGGGAATTTTATGACTCAATTAAATGTTTGACAATGATGCATTCTTCTGATGGAAATTTTTAACTTAATACCACTGAGAATTCCTCAGTCAGCAAAGAGACAGTAGTGTATCATTCTGACAGTCCTTTGAGGCACATGTTTATTCAGTGTCCACCCTCTTACAAACAGATATTTAATAATAAAAAAAGAAAATATGTAGCTTGATTATATGCTTAGCCAAGAAATTTCTTTTACAGTTCTAAGGAAAATCTCCAGCAAACTCAATTACTCTCCCAGCAATGCACTTCAAAGGAGGGAAGAATGCATTTCTTGTACAGAATTCCTGGATATGTTTGATCATTAGTCAGGGCAAGTAGTTTGACTTGAGGCTATTTACTCAGCAGGAATAAAAAGTACAGCATTGCTTCAAACAAGAGGAGTGAGTGTCCTATACCTTCCAAAACAGAATTTAATTTGATCTGTCAAAGAAGCTACCGAAGTTTGCCATAGAAATGAGTCACGATCACTATGGTTTGCTTGACTTTTGGGCTGTTAAAAATGCTACTTTCCACATTTGGGTTTTTTTAGGAATAATGGTAGCATCGGCACTTGGCTTGAAATAACCCACCAAAAACCTGAGAATTCTGCAACAATGCTTATCTTTGAAACAATTTTTGTCTTGCTGAGTCAAAGATTTACTGTTACAGTTAGGCTGGCTTTCTTTGTGTGTGTGTGTGTGTGTGTGTTTTAATGCATTTAAGTTTTCTATGGCTAATACTTATTTCATCTAAGAAATGCTGCAAAATATTTTAATGTAGTCAAAAATATAATGTAATATCATTAGACTTATAATTACAAATATACAGCTATTCATAGAAAAAGCAATTTAAGAAAAAATAGACATTTTTCAGAAATAAATACATATTTTATGAGGTAAACTTTACACTTGCAGGGAAATATTTTGTGCATCACCTTTTAACATTTAATTTTTCAGCACTTAATATTTTAATTAAATTTAATTTCAGTCTTAAGATGTTCCTTATTATTTGGTATATTCTTCAGTTAAAATAATTAGCAATAATAATGAAAAATTTCCATGCTTCATTTTCTTATCTCAATTTTGAGGCTAATCATCCTTTAAATTTACAGGGAATAAACTGATGTGTTACCATAGATGTTTTAGAAAATATTTGTATTTTCTCAACGTGAATATTGCTGAGATAAGTGTGTATATTTTTATCTAAGGCAATATACTGACTACAAAACACAGTACTAGTAAATCTTCTCATTGTTATTGATTACTGTTTAAAAATAATAAAATTACTTCCATAACATTAATTTTAGACAGTTAAATCCCATGTTGTAGTGGGAGTTTAATGACTTTATTTCTCAGTGAACTCTAATGAGTTTATGAAAGTGCTACCATATATAGATAGAGGCTATGCAGATTTGACTGATGTTTACTTATCCATGCTTTACATTTGGGAATATATTTAGGGACCATAAACTCACAGAGAATTTGTTGTAGGAACAAAAACTTGTAAAGAAGCCGTCTCTCCCAAGAGTGGAATTAAGGTAAAATTAACAAAAAATTAAAGTTATCTTTGATCATGATTTTTTATTCCATTTTTATTCACTTCGAGGAAGTGTTACCTGTTTTTTTTTTTTTCTGATGTTCAGCAGAGCAGTACAATGCAATACACAGAAGCATAATGTTGAATTTTCATAATAATGCTTGTGATGCAAATGAGGCACACTTCAAAAAGCAGGTTGATTAGCAATTCTTGGTAAGATGACAGTCCCCTCATTTTTTAAAAAAATTGTTCATTAGTTTTATCAGTAGATTACATATCCAGATTTCAAATTTGAAGTGCATAGTTTTTGCTTATAATTATAATGTGAGTTTAAATAGTTTTAGATTGTGCATATAAAACAATTCTTCTGTCACTGAATTATACTCTGAATTAATGAGCTGTTTGCCACCCCCAAGCCCTTTGCTCTGAAATTCATCCAGTTTAAAGTGAACTCCAACCATTTCATGCCAGCACCTCACAGAGGGTCACAGGATTAATGAATTCCAGGGGCTCCATGGCTCTCTTTGAAACATTTATCACTAAATCTATTCTCATGGAACATCATTCTTATGGGAGAAGATAGAGAGCTGAATGTGGAGAAAATTTATTTAAACAAATGATTTGATAATTGCTGATGAGGAGCGTTCTTTCATCTCACTAGGCACATGTGAGACCAGAGCTTTTGCCTTCACTAACTGGAGTGAAATTAAAATTGATGGATATTTTAATAAGTCTACTAATGTAGTCTTTAAAAATGCTCCTTGAAGGCTTGTTATTCAACTATTTTCATTCCACTTAATAGATGTTCTAGGGCTTAGATGAAGAAGTTGCACACATACACTCTCAAACACATTTATATGAATATATTCTTGGATATGATGATCTTTTTATCAAACTTTATCTTTCTCCCTAGTTACTCTATATGAATACTTAGCATTTTTCTCTTTTTAAATCTCAAGTCATCTTCTGAATCTATTCAATGGAGAGAGTAATATGGGAGAAAATGTTGCCCCTTTATCTTTGGAGTAGCACTTCTTGGTAAACTAACAATTCCCTCTTTTAAAAATGATGTTTATTAATTCCATGAGTATATTATATAGTCACATTTTCATCTGGAAGGTAAATCAATGTCTTTATCTCTGGGAAGAATTTATCTACCTGAAGTTGTGCCATCTAATTAAAATAGCCTCTTTAGATGTCAAATTCATGACAATACTGTAGATACCATTCTTGCACAGATAGACATAACTCATTAATCAAAGTATTTTTCTTCACTGAAATAGCACTTTATTCACTAAGACACAGGCTCCAAATTCTTTTTACCACTGTTATCCAGACTTCCCCTACCTGTTGACCAGAGGTGGTAATTGAGATAAAGGCATTTGCCAACTCTGACATGGCCAGGCCTCTTTGCTATGATTAAGCTCTGTCATTTGTGTAGGACTGTGAAACCCCAGCCTCACTTTAGGTTTTAATTACAGTGAGGTTAGGATCTGATGAATTTGACGTTTTTGAGCTGATGGAATATGGTATTATCTTTACTTTTCCTGGTGTACTTTTCACCTGGATTCAGCTTCCACTTACCTGTTCCTCCCCATATCATCATCTTGACTATATTTTATTGCTCTTACTTCATCCAGGTCTTACTCCTGACCTCACTAGTTTTACCATTGGAGTGTGAAAATATTTTCTAATGAATAACCTATCATCTTTCAATTAAAGTTGTATTGATATTGCAACTTTAACTTTAGTATGTTAGAGCTGTTTTGTAGAGGGGAGTAAAGTGTGGTTTCCACAGGCATTATCTTATGTACTAGCCCAAGCTTTCTCTTGACAGGTAGTAGCTCATATATAAAAGGAGGGGAAAGCAGTAGCAGCCTGATATCCTTCTGACAATAAAAATAGATCCCTAATCCCTACTCTGGCTTTTGTGTATAATCATAGTATACAAGAAAGTCAGAGAAAAGGAATTTTCTATTACTCCTAAAGAGATCTATTACTTTTTTACCACAACACCAATCTACTAAAGATTAAGTATGTCAAAGATTAGATTTCTTACAGATCACAATAACTGAATAGAAATCACTAACATATAAGGCCTCCGCTAGTGGCGCAGCGGTTGAGCGCTGGGCTGTGAAGCTGCCCTCTGCAATGCTGGTTCAATCCCCGGCCACCGGCTAGGGTCCCACATGGAGTGACAGACCTCTCCTGTCTTGCCTGCTGCTCTCCTCAGCAGTGTATTTCATCGGTCTGCCTGTTCTGCTCCCTGCTCTGGCTCTGGTGAATTCTCTCACCCTCCCGCTCTTCTGACTCTACACAGTGCTTGTATAAATAAATAAATGAATCTTTATTAAAAAAAAAGAAATCACTAACATATAGTCAAAAGGACATAGGAAGGAGATCCATAGTTTAAAGACAGAAAACATTTCTGGTCATCTAGGACCCAGCAATTCTATTTGCAATCTGTTAAGTTAGGAAACGAAAGAAACTGCAGACAGGAAGATAAACATTTGATGGCTATCATTTTTAAAAATCAGCCAAAAAGTATGATTTATTCTGGACAATGTTCATGAAGAGTTTGGAGTAGAGTTTGGAGTAGAAAATGTAAATTAGCTGTATTGGCGTACAACCAATTTACTGATTTAATCTTAGGGGATATTGGAAATTCACAAGTTTATTTCAAGGGGAAATGTATACATGTGGACTTCCTTCAGATGCAAAAATCCTCAGCATGTAGCCAGCATTAAATATTTGAGTTTCATTTGTCACAGTTGTATCAATGATGTGTTAACTAGGTTGTTTAATTGGCACTTTAATGTCACCTTTGGAGTCATTTATTCTTCTTCCTGATGGAGAGATAATTTAGTGTTCCCCAAATTATGGGTGGAATTTAAAATATTCTTGTCTTAGATGCAGCTTTAACTTCTAAATACAATTCAAAATATTGAAGAGATTACCTGACACTGAAATGTGTTGTTGGAATTAGGTCAATACACAAAGTTATCATAGAAAGGATGAAAATGAACTGGGTAAATTTTAAAATGTGAAGATGTTGACATGTAAGGGAACTCAACATGGGAAAAGATGATAAAAGATTTAAAGCAATTATTGTAGTGATTTAGAGATGCATGAATAACTAGGGATAGAAAAAAGTTTCAACCAGATTTTCCAATTTCTAATATTTTTACAATAACAAGGACAGAACACTGACTGAAAGGTTGTGATATGGCATGCAGTGCCTTATATTATTTGAAAATGAGGTCTTACAATAATGCACCTGTTATTTAATTTGCTTTACAAAAAAATGAGAACCTTGTCAATAATATAGTCTGTGATAATTGTTTCAATATCACTGTTTTGTTGAACTTTACTCATAACTCAGAATACTGCTAGCTGATAGACCTGGACCTAACACATGGAATGTATTACCAAATGTGGTTAGATAAGCTGCCTACATTTATTTTAGAACATGTTAGGTTGAATTATTATAAGGCAACTTGGCACAATCCTCTCTCTTGATATAACAGAGATGGAATGGATTATATTTACATTTACAAAGTTTAATAAATTTAAGTTTGTTACTCAATAGTATATATCTGTGTCTACTTCGGGGATGGATCTAGGTTTTGTGGCAACTGAAAAATAGTATTTGGGGTGAATGCTCATGAAGAGAAAGAAAATTTACAACTATAAAATCAGTCACTGAGTGGTTTTTTAAATTCATTATTTTTCCTTCTCAAATTATGTAATTTAAATATATTAATTGTTGAGAGAAGTTTCTCTTAATTTCATAAGTCTGTTGATACTGGCATGTACATTGCTATAATTGTGATTAAGTTTTGGAAAACATCTTGAGGTCTCTTATGATGAGTTGCAAGATTTCAGGGCATTTTATGTTTTATTTTGCAGGGATTAATTTTGCATACCTTTGGAATTAATTATCCTCATTAAATTGTTACTGTAACTGTTTCTCATTTTTGCTAATGGAAAAAATGTATGACCATGTGAACACATTGCTAGGACCCAATCCAATACTAAAAAGAAGTCTGTATAATTGAGGGCTCTAAAGTTTAAGCTCCATTGTCTCATAGTAAATTCATCTGATATCTAATAGCATCATGATTTTCATTTTATTGAATTAAACATACTTAGTTTCATTAAAGATGTTTGGGCTTCCCCTATTTTCTAGGCTCCTACCCTCTTATGTACACAAACCCAGCAACCTAATCAAGTCGCCCTTGATCAAATTTAATTTGGATTTTTTTCCTAGTAATGCTGTCTGGTGGCAGTTAAATGGAATTTAATTAAAATATATATGCACAAGATTCAATCGAGCTTAATTATCTGATTTGACTTGGTAAAATTTGGCAGAATGTCTAGACACTGTAAGATATACCTAGACTTGACTTGGACAAAGGTTTAGTAAAACAGAGGCCAACATTCAGAAAAGGGGAAGGAAGAGGGAAATCTAGCCATAAAAGATACCTATATATTTAGGCAGAATTCTAAAAGCACAAAACATATCCTATTGTAGTTGTACCCAAAGTAAAAGTTTGTTTGTTTCTTATTTATCTATTTTATTATAATCATAAATGAAAGTGTAAATTAGGTCATCCACTTGTTAAATAGCAATTTAGATTGACAAACTATTTTCCAAAATTTGATTTCTGACTACATTCGACCAATGCTACTTAACCTTTCATGTGGAGAAGAAATAACAGTGATTTTGTGAAAATACAGATTCTGAGACAGGGCCTAAAACTCTTCATTTATAGTAAGTTCCCAATGATCCCTAGGCTGTTGTTCTGAGTAGCGAGGTCCTAGACCATGAATTTAACAAAGTTGGTTTGGCAAAGATGCTACCATTACCATCATAATTTTAATTAGCAAATAATACCAACTCTTAACTTGGGAGTATTATTATATTATTTCTATTAACTAATTATGATGTTCACATTACATAATATCACAAGCTTTATCTTACCATGGCTGTCAGTTTTTATAAAGTCAGTTAAGAATTATTTTAGGGTCTTACTCCCTCTGGTCCAGCATAAACAAATTGTGGACAGATTTTTCTCTCAGGAAGTGTGCTCCAAATTTCATTACTTTCTTATTCAAGGTTCATTCAGCTGAGCATCTCCTTCACTCATTCTGACATTTTCCTCAGCAATCCTTTAATGTTGTCTATAGTCTACATCTTTATTCTGCATGGCTGGTCATCTCACTGTCCTTCACAAAGGCTAGTTTTATTCCTGACTCCAAATTCTGCACATACAGTCCCTTCACTACAATGAATGCTCCCATTTATATCTCCTCTCCTTCATTGTGTCCCTGAGAACTGCTTGAATTCCCAGGCTGTGGTCACTGCTGGGAGAAGGCTGACCAGGCTGAAGACACTCAGCAGTTGTCTGTTGCAACTGTACTTATGTAGACATGGAGGTGTTTTTCAGCTTTCTTATGTGTTCATTTTAAAGCAACTTAATATTGGTGCCCATTAACTCCCCAAACATGTTTTTTTTAGACAGTGCATCAAAGAAATTTCTATAGCTGAATTTCTGAGTTGTGATAATGAAACACTGCCTTCACATATGCATTGACATGCTCTTATGTAATACCACAAGTTACAAATAGTCTTAATTTATAAAACTTAATTAAAATCCATAAAGTTAATAGGTAATTAATGTGTAAAGTGAAAATTTTGATTTAGAGGAAAGGAGACAGCTAAACAATTAAACAGTAATTTGAAGGAATTTTCATATAAGGTCAATCAAATTAAATATTAATAAATAGCAATTAGTACTTCTGTGAAGTTATTTGATCAACAGAGAAATGTTTTATATAATAGTCTCACATAGAGGATATCTGTTAGGAGAATCACATGATACCTTTTCATTTCTCTTACCTGTTAACTAGAGATTCTACACATGCAACAAAGTGATACATATGCCCAAAAGGTACAGATGGGAAATATGGTTGTCCCAAAGCATAGATCTGAATGAAATTCTGATTAAGGGTGAATCAACATGGCAGTGACCTGCTGGACCCTAGACCAACAGACTGCCTTGAATTGTTATTTTCCCTGACTGACAAACTGGAGGGTATCCTTAAGATGATACAAAGTCACAATATTTGCTGTGGGACTTTGAAATAGTAAAATAAATGGGAAAAAATGCAATCTGGATCAAGATTAGAGCTTGATTATGTAGGAAAATTGGTAACCCTTAGGGTTTTAGATCATTGGAGGTAGGTGTGGGCTTCTGAGAGCCAATAAATTGCATCAGGGAATCCAAATTATGGGATTTTATTTTCTAGTAACTCAGAGCACTTAATGTCAGTACATATAGATTATGCTAATATACCTGCTTGTCTGTGTGAACCTTTTGTGGTTGGGCATATATGGTGTTTCTCTAGGTAGGGGGATCACCTTTATATTCAACCAACATCAATGGAGGTCTTGTGAGCCTTGAGAAAAACGGTTACCATTACAAAGAATGCAGATTACCAGAAACAAGCGTTTTATAGAAGAAACCTATCTTAATGCAGGACACATATATAAAGTCAAGCTTTTGTCATATGAATTCACCACCACCTCATCCTGTGAAACCCATTCCTCACTCCTTGATGTCCATGACTCTAAGCATAAGACATATATCTATTCCCAGTTATCCTTAAAATTTATGGCCATGTAAATTCTTCATATGAATGTAATCAAACTTGATCTTTTTCTCTGATTAATCTGTATGTCATTAATTTGTTTTTTGCCAAACCTCAGAAGAACCCAAAGGGGTAAGGGGATTTCCTTCTGTGTCCCAACAATATCATCTGTGAGGCTAATCTATAATATATTTTTGGTGACAGTCTGTGCTTTACAGTTAAGTCATTATTGGTTTTCTAAAATATTAAATAGGAAATAATTTAGTAGAATGTTAAATTAGGAAGGGGGTCAGTGACGCTGGCATCCTATTTTTATAGATGAGGAGATGTGACTTCTCTGGTGTCACTCATCAGGTCAGAGACAAACCCAGGACAACAGTCCTATAGACCATACACTGAAATGTATATTGCAGAAATGCACATGTAAATATAGCCATTAATTTCAGATTGCTTGAAGAATAAAAATTAAAGCTATATAAGTTCCCTAAAGAAAATGTTATAGCTAGGAGAAAGAACATGTAGTAGAACCTTAAAAAAAAAAAAAGACTGATTGCTCCCTAATTTAATAGACTGTTGATCCACTTCTGAATACGCCCTCAAATAAGTTGAAAATGACATCTCTTTAATCTTTGCCAAATGTAGGACCTGTATCATAAGTGCTCTCAACCTTTAGGGATGGAAAGATAAAAATTAATGCAAAAGAATTTGTGCAAAAGACTGAGTAATTTTTTTTTTGACAAGCCACATAGTCCCTGGTACTATTCTACCCCTGCTGCTCATCCCCTCTTTGTGAAGCGGGGTGGGGGATTAGCACAAAGCAGGAACCTAATTTATGGTGAGAGTGAAAACTGTTTCCAAGCTTGTATATGGAAAGTGATGCTCTGCATCCCTCCCTGTTTCTCTGCTGGAATCTTGCTCTCTGTGATCTCAGACTCTCAGAGTCTCTGCCTAATTGCAGCTTGTGCTTATGCCCTCCACTCCTCACTGGCCCCTTTGATGCTTTTCAGTAAGTCTCCTCAAAGCAGCAGGACAAAATGGGAAGGTAAGCAATCCTTTCAGATGAAAAAAGGGCAGCCAAATCCAGGTGGGGGTTCCTGCTGAGATGTCCCCTCCTATCACTGTGACCAACCAGCCTAAGCAAACAGTTACTAGTTCCAGCTAATGACATTTATAATTTTATTGAAAGCCACAAGTCCCACTCTACCCTCCATATTAAATTTAATTTGGTAATTTTTAAAAACTTTCCCCCAGGCTTCTCTTTTAGATATTTAAGGACTGAATTAAATTGTCTCCAACTCTGTCTTCCCATTCTTGAGTTTGTTCTTTATTTAGTTTTGTTTATTTGTTTATTTCATGCTCATCAGTTCACCAGTTCATTATTTCTATTCTCTTATGCAACAAAGGAGCTTAATAAAGGGTCATTGTAGGAAACATAATTTCTCCCAAATGGCTTAAGGAAGGAGGATTTAATTAAAGGGGTGGTTACAGAAATGTAGGCAGGATTGAAAAGATTGATAGAAGATTTTGAGGCAGTCAGAACCCAGGACCTGGTGCCAAGAGGGAAGGTGGTGTCACTGGAACTCTGTGAGAGCTGGAGCTCTGGAGGACAGGCACCATCAGAGCTTGTATCCTTTCCTAGAAGAGCAGTTCTCAATCTGGTCTCATTGAAATAACCAGGGAAATTTAAACATACTGATATTCCTACCCCCCCACCCCCGATTTAATTGCTCTTTGGTGTGGGCATCAGAGTTTTTAAAGGCTGCCCTAGCAATTGTAATGTACAGCCAAGTTAGAGAAACAGTGAGAGAAGAACACAGCCTCTGACTGTGATATAATGCCAGAGCTCAGAATGACAGACTCCAGCCCTGTCTTCTCTCACTCTAACACTTCTCCAATATGGGAACTGGGGTGATGCAGCCTACTTGGGTCAGCAGCCAGTAGCACATGTAGCAGGAGAGAGTGGGGAGGAACCTGCTCAGAGCTTATAATGAAACACAACAGTTGCTGCCTCTTCTCAAAGATATTAGAAAAAAAGAGCAGCCCTTATACTTTCACTATTTAAGTGGGGTGACTTCTGCTCTTTTACTAGTGAGCAGGATATCCTTCAGGTGGAAGCCCTTCTAAATGACCCCATTCTATAACTTTTTAAAATGTTCCTCCTGGAGAGGCCTCCCTGATGGCGCAAGGGGTTAAGTCGCAGCACTGTGAAGCTATCCATAGCCATTGCAAGCACTAGTTCGAGCCCTAGCCAGGTTGCTGACCCACATGGCACAGCAGACTTCTCCTGTCTTGCCCACTGCTCTCTTCACCAGTGTATTTCAGTCAACCCCCCTGTCTTGTTCACAACTCTGACTCTGGTGAATCCTCTCAGCCCCTGCACCTTAGGCCTATACCCTAGTTCTTATATGCATAAATAAATCTTTATAAAAATAAAAAAAATATATATATATATAATGGTCCCCCTGGATATTAGGGTTTTTCCTGCTGCAAGCAGGACACTAAAGTCTACTAGGATCTATATTTCAATTCTATTTTGACACTAAGTGTTGGTCAAGCCACTTCCAAAATGAAATGGGACAGTAGAGCTGATTTTTTTACAGTGCCCAGAGCAATGAATTGCACTGAGGTTGCTCCTAGCCATCAGTCTGACAGGTGGCTCCATCCTCTCAGGTGGGCACAGAATCATAGAAGAAGATGGTAGACGTGAACATCAGAGTTGGCATACTATTTCATCAAGGGACTTTGAGCAATGTGAGAACCAAACCTTGACTTAAAGAACAATCCACAAAGTACTTTCTCATGATGAATAGATGACATGCATACCATTTTCCTTCTGTTTACACAGCATATGGTCAGATACACATTTAGATACACCATGTATGAGCCCACACTCCAGTTTCTGATAAGAACAAAGTATTCACTGACTGTTCTCTCCACCTTCAAAGTCTGGCTTTGAAAAAGACATCAGTAAAGCAGGGGCCAACTGAACTGCCTAAGAGTCCTTCATCAGTTTGTGATACCATAGGCCTCACATGTCACCATACATTTTTAGGAAGAAATACAGGATCCCTGATGGGTAGCAATATTTCATAAGTAAAAACTATGCTTTTGCCAGGATATGAATCTGTGGGTTCAATGTAATGCTTCAATCTCTGGGTACATTTCACTCTGTGTATTCCCCGTCCTTCTAATTTCCTCCCAGATCATGTTAACAAAGGACACCTCTTATAATGTCTCCATGAAGTTCAAGAGAGCATGGGAAGGGGAGAGTTAGGTGATAAAGGATGATTCTTACAGATGTTAGTTATTTACAACAAACCACAACTAGTTTATAACAAATGCTCCTACTGATAATTATAATTTTTAACATATGTATCGTGAATATAATTTGACCAACATATATATGTGTATATAGATATATATGTGTGCGTATTGTACAGGAGGTTAGAAACTAGGGGTGGGAGTAGAATTTTCTAGGGAAAACATATCAGTTAGGTAAACATAACTTTACAGAATGAAAAGATGAAGAAAATATGTTTCTGGCTTACTATCATATATTAAAGCAGTCATGTCATTTATTATTATATAAATGATATTAATGATATGTTGTATCTGAACATATATTTGTCAGACATGATTACTAAGATCTTTACAATCATCCTCATAATGAACCAACTAAATAGGATCTATTGTTATCCTCATATTAAGGATAAAAACCCCAGGCTACCAGAATTTAAGAAACTTGCCCAAGTTCATGTAGTTAGAGAGTGCTGAGCCAGGAGTCACACCCTGTTTAACCTGTCTTCAAACCTCAAGTTTATTTTTCCTTCAACTGGTGCCCTGGCTTTAAGTGCAAAGTTTCTCATATTTTCCACAGGGATCTGTATTTTGAATAAGTTCCTAGGTGATTTTTATGGTCTGAAGAATTTGACCCATGCTACATTATGCTATGCTGTTTCCTGAGTATATATTATTTATTTTTCATTAGGCTTTCATTTTTCAAAATACAAATGAAAGGACTCTCAGATGTTCTGCAAAAATAAAAAAAATCATTTTTTAAATATGTCTGATAAATACTTATAAATACCACACTCTTTCTTAGTGATTAAGTCTTGTTATGCATCCAAAGCCTTATATCCTATAGGAAATAAAACTTTCTGTCCAGATAACTCTTTTTCCAAATAACAGCCACATATGTATAACTTAATGCACCCTTTGGGAAGGGCAGTCTTGAGTACAGTCATAAGTACTCTGTAGTTTTATACCGATTCCTAAAATGATTATTTTTTTGTACTATAAAATTTTAATTTTTAAGACTTGTTTATTTATACATACAAGAACTGGGGTGCAAGCCAGAGGTGTGGGAGTTGAGAGGATTCACCAGAGAGAGTGGGGAGCAGAACAGGCAGATTTACTGAAACACACTGCTGAGGGGAGCAGCGGGTGAGGTGGGAGAGGTCTGCTGTGCCATGTGGGATGTTTGCTGGCCAGCTGGGAATTGAACTCATGCCACAGTGGCTGCTGACAGCTTGACAGCGCTGTCTTTAATCCCTGTGCCACCAGGGAGACCCTAAAACTTTAATTTTAAGATTTTAAAATTTATTTTTTTTACTCATTTGAACATATCTCCTATAATAAGAGTAACTCATGCAATAATGTTTCAGGAACTTTTAGATAATACTTGTGAACCTCCTTCTTTTCCCTATAGAGGCATATTGGGTATTGAATCCAGGGACACTGTCTTTAGAATAAAAAGACTAAACTAAAACTACTGAAGAATGTGTCCAGATCTCATAGACATGTTAGCTAGAGGAATTTCAGTGCTACTAAAGATACCCGAGAAAACAATGGCTCTTCTGCTGATAATATGGACATAAAATTCCAATTTCAAAAATGATATGTTAAAGTTTCTAAACCTGTGCTACTAATATCAATTTAAGTTTTACACTTTTTCAATGGGAATGCTAAGTCACACCACTCTAAAGTATACAGTAGTCAATATGCTTTTTTTTTTTTGTTATTAAATTTTAGTGACTCCAGAGTTACAGAATATTAGTGACTGATGTTGACAAATCCCTCGGTGTGGATTTAGGAACACATAATGATCCTAGGCCTGTTGATTGGCATCCATTCTTGTCACTCTCCTGTTACGCTTTGCATCTCAGGGGTGCAGACTACTGACTGTATTACCCAGCCTCCCATGTCTGATTGCCACCTGGGTTTGGTTGATGGTGTACATGGAGATTAGAGAACAAGAGAATGGTGAGCCAAGATAATTTGTCCACCTTCTATCTGCCTCCATTGTGGTATCTTCTGTGAGAGAAGCCTGCTAAGATTACAATTTCCTACATGTAACCTTGGTCCCTGGACTCTGTGATACACCCTCTTCTCCAAGCCCTTTGTTTTTCCCTACCTTGATAATCCCTAGGTTGTCCCACTCTATCATATTTGGCTTTTCAACTTTACCATCACCTGTGAAACCAATTGCCTAAATTAAATTTCCTTCACTTAAGTTACTCATTGGTTTGTATGTTCCTAGTTGGACTCTGATAACATTTCCATGTGAAAACTGAAGTTTGAGTTAGTTATTCTAGGGGAATAATAGTCACAACAAACTCCACAGTTTTTCAGAATTCATCAATCCCACAAAAAATGTTTTAAATCTTTTAATATTACTCTTTCTTTTAAAACTTATACTATGGCTAATGATAATAAAGGTGACTTCACATGTATGATATGCCATGTTTAATCAAATTTCTATGCTTTAATGTAGTACTATGTGCTCTCAGTTCAACTCTTGTATTTTTGGTCACTTAAAATGGCCTTTGCTAACTCTGTTTAATTAAATATTATGTTGTGATGATAAAGCAATCCCAAATACATTTATATGGAATTGTTTAAAAAAAAAAAACACTAAGTAATGTGTAGTAAGTTCTCAAGAGATGTGCTTACAACTTTTATTTTCTAAGGATCTGGAAAGTAACCATGTTTTTTTTTTTTTTTTTCCTGTAAAGTTCAAAATTAAGAAGAAAAATGGATCTTTTTTTCTTTTTAGGTTATTAATAGAGATCCAGTTCAAAAAATGGCTGCCTAATCTCTGGCTCTCACTGATGCAGCTTTCTATAGGATTCCTGGCAAATAATAGGCACAAATAACTATGTATATTGGATGAATGAACACAAGAATCTTTCAAAATCTTTCTTATAGGATTACATAGTATTAACTATTTTAAGTGAATTCACAACTAACCAGGAAAAACTTAAGTTATCATTTTACAAGGTGAATCTAGTTGGGTGGTTGTTGGTTTGAAATATAAGCAACCAACTACATACTGTAGGAGCCATCAGAGTAGAATTCAGGCATTGACAGTAAAGATTAATGAACCACTGTTTCTAATTGATAGCATCTAAAGTACACTCCCCTCAGCCTTTTGTCTGTCAGTTGGCAGAGCATCTAGCAGGTAGACACACTCCATTGCTTGCTGAAATTAAAAAATAGGTAATTTAATCTTCTCAATGCTATTGATGATGATTTTTTAAAGTTTCAGTTGAAACAACAGAACAATTTCTGGGTGAGTGAGTAAGTCCTCTTGGTGATTCATAATTTAGTAGATGATATCCTCAAATTTATTAAATTGACCTGAACATAAAATTGTCTAGAAGAACAGCAATTAATCTGTAATGCTGCAGGTGTATTCTTTCAAGAACAAAACAATCCTCACTATTATTATATATTTTGCTATTATTTTTAGAAAAGATTGTAGGTAAAAGACAAGATTTTCAGTATTTGTGATCTACCCTAGTATGAGTAACAACTCTAGTTTCTGAACGTGGGCAAGAATGTGTATCCGAATTTTTATCCAGAAAGTAAGCAATTTTCCACATAGCATGTATGTTTGATAAATATGAATTTGCTTAGATTACAGTATTGATACAATCTTATCTAGAAGAGCAAATCAGAAAAATTAAAAAATATTTGGTTTTAAAGAATAAATGTACCATCTCTCAAACTATATTATCTTTGTCTAAAAATAATTTTTCCTTTACCCGTAATTTCAGAGCTCTGTGATATGGAAACTGTCAATGAATGTAATTGAGAGCAGTCTGACATTTGTTATTCTGTTCATTGTCAAGAACTGTTTTTAGGTGCCCTGCTTGGCCCTATTAAATGCTTTTCTAAGAAACTATCTTTTGCTCATAAATCAATTCTGAATTCCTGGAAAAACATGGTGAATTGAAGTATGATTTTGGTTGTTGCCTTATAAATATTTGGGATGAAAATATGGCATTATCTTGAGGAGGAGACAACTTTTTATCTGGGTGTGCTATATAAAGAATGTTCTCACTGTAGATTTTAGGTCTCCAAGCTAGAAATATAAATTGGCAGGTATACTTATACTTTTGTTTTGGATTGAGGAACTTAAAATATGCCAGGTGAAATTCTCTTTGAAGTATAAGTATAGTTACAGTCATTGTGTTGGGCCTAAAGTCTTGGGCCCAAATTTACATATTCAAAAGTACTCATTAAGGTGCTTTCCCAAATGCAGGGATCTTCACTCCTACACATACCATAAGAAAAGACCATAAGAAAAGACCATAAGAAAAATTGATATCGCCCCTCCCTTTTTCCCCCAACACATCATAGATGATATCCTTACAGTTCCTCCTCTACTTGGCAGAGTAAGCACTATAGTTACAGTCAGTGTGTTGGTGGTGTTGAAATGTCAATGAGAGCTGTAGGGTTGTGATTTATGTGTCATACACTGAACTAAAGACACAAAATAGATTAGGGCACCTGTATTTCTTTCTTTGTTCTGTCACCTGTAATTCTTGATCTAATGCTATCATTGATATAGATATTCAATTTCTAGGGCCTATTGACAAATGAAAATGTGAGTCCTTGTTCAACTATTAACAAGAACTTTAAGAAGGATGCAAAAGATCATTAAATCATGTTTTGGGTCCTTCTAAGTCTGGAGTTACATGCAGCTGCAAAGTTCACATGCCCAAGAAGCCGATCCTATGTTTATGGTTGTTACAGACAGTAAGGTTTTAAATACAAAGGAATTTTGAAGCATGGGATTCCTGAACTTTGGAAGGAAGGTATATGGGGTGAGGAATATAACTTGAATTGGCTATAAACAAGGATTAACTGCTTTGAGAAACCCTTGTAGTATATCCCTCAGAGTTTCCTTGGAGAATCAAAAACTGTTTAGGTATTTTAAACTGGAGGGGATTTTATACTTCAAATGAGGTATTTCTAAAACTATTAGAAGGATTGGAGGCTCAACAGTAAGAGAAGCTACCATTATTTTTCAGAAAATCTAGAAAGAATAGGAATCCTACAAAATCACTAGTAATGTCCAAGCTGCCTGCAGCACTATGAAGGATGATTTTCAACAAATCCAGGCCTATCATTGCAGAGGATCCCATAGACTGTCATCAATGTCTCTTTCTTCTTCTGTACCTGTTTAAGTCTTGTTAAAGGAATTTAAAATAGTAAAAAGTAATCTAAGGGAATCTTACTGCTATAGCTGGCATAGAAAGTAAACCCTTTTACAACAAAATTCAAGTCATTTGAAAAAATTGCATTCTGTATCATGAAGTAATATCTGACATTTACATAAATATCTGATATATAGTGAGTAACCAGTATTTGTTAAAGTAAATACTATGTGCTATGATAAAGACTGAAATATCAATAACCTAATACAATAGAATTGTATGTCTCTTCACATCATACTATTATTTAGGGAGAGGGTCGTAACTGCATCACACAGTCATTCAGGAATCAGGACTGATGGAGGAGCTCTGTTATCTGTAACACGTGACTTTCACGGTTGTGGACACATACCTGGTTAGCAGGAAAAGGAAGGAGAGAAATGGAGCATTTCTTAACAGGTTTTAATAGATCAGGCCTGCATGTGGCACCTAACACTTTTACTCACATTTCATTGGCCAGATTAATAACTGAGCACTCCTAACTTCAGCACACTGGGAAAACTAGCTATGTGCTTAAGAGGAAAAGGAAATAGATAAGGTACATAGCTAAACAATTTATCTCATATGATGAGCAATCACCCAGATGATCTTTCCACATTTCAACAAGAGTCATCATTCACAAGGGGAAAGTGTTTAATAGTGTATGTGATTTTGGATATATCACTAAACCTCTTTGTTTCTCATTTTCTACATTTGTAAAATTGAGATAGTAAGGGCATCTCATAGGATTATTTTGACGATTTCATAAGATAATAAAATAGTAAATGGTAAATGTTTTAATATAGTAAACTAGTTTAAAATAGTACCTGGAAATTAGTGACACTCCATGAATGTTAGCTATAATCATCATCACCATCATCGTCAATATCACTATGATTTTACCGTATTTGGAAACAAGTTAGTATGCAAAATATGCTCAGCATATCTATGGCATGTAGAAAAAGTTCAGTAAATGTATATTATGATTATCTTAACTTATTCAGTCATCCTGATAATGTACTTAAATTTTTATGACTTTCTACTCATAAGAACATATCAGATATCTTTGATTTACTCATTCTAGATTCCTTTTTGGAATATTATTCGTCTCTAACAATAGTTGTTTGGGTCAATTAATAAATTTAATTTTGTTATATTTAGTCTTTGGTGATTTGTATAAGCCTTTATAAATTTCTTCTTATTTGTTTATTGAAAATAGAAACTAAAATTAAATGCTTCAGGATAAAATAATGGTATTTAAAATGGATAATTCTATAAATGCATAAGTTTATAAATAAATTCATTTTGTTTATTAATTAACATATTCCAGAGAGCATACTAAATAATGATTGATGTTGATGCCTTAATTCATAAGAACAATTTTAATTCAGAAGAACCAATTGAGTCAAGCCCAATTTGTTTAGCAACTTCTAGATTTGAATGCAATCTCTAAAGGTAAAGACGATATTAGGCCAGAGAGTAAAATTTCTTTGAGCTTACTTCTTTATAATATTTACTAGAAGATACATTTATATATATATATCTTAACAAACAGTTAAAACTGTAATTTCACAATGGCCATTTAGAAAAGAGAATCACTGTGTGAGGTAGAACAGTGGAAAATAGTTCAGACATGTTGCTTTCAGCTTACCTCACAGCTAAAGCTGGATAAGCACTTGTATGGTTTGCTATTTGACATTCCTTGGCTTGAAGAGGAGAAGAAAAAGTACATCTTTAGACTCTACAAATATTGGTTGGCCTCTGTGGCATTTATTCCCACAGGCTGGATCTGAGACATTGCATGAGATTAACTAGCAATGCTACATCACCAGGAAAGGTTGCATAAATAGTGTCCAAACAAGTTTGCTTGGGCACATTCATATGTTTGTCTGTGTATTATGGAGTCTCTGCCCTTTCTTTTTATGTCATTGATATTATCTGCCTTTAAAGAAAAGTTATATAAGAATTATTAGTTGTTTGATGAGAAGTAGTAAAAACTATATAGAGAAACATTGTAAGTTAAAGACAGACTCAGAATTGCGAACTGTTAACACATAACTATGAACCCATATATCATGCTTACATTTATTAAAGGAAAGAAAATATTTAAAATTGTTTTTAGAAAGCAAAAACAATATTCATAATTCTGCCTAAAAATCTATTTGATTAATATATTCATATTTAAAGTGGTGTTTGACCAAAGTAAAAGCATGTGTATCCTTCTTAACCCGCAAAATTTTAGCTTGGTTGTTAAGGTCCTCCATGACTTAAATTCAATCTTCCATTCCAGGATCACATTCTGCAATTCCATTCCAAAGTTCTGCCTACACCTGGTTGCTTCTGTTAAGGAGCCTGTGCTTTCTTACCTCCATCTGTACCATAATACCTCGTGCCCTATTGCAGCATTTCCCCTTTCTGTCTACCATGCCTAAACTTCATTAAATTACCCCCTCATAAATATTTTCTACTTATTTAAACCAATGTTATCTCTTCTCTCTGATTTTCACTTGGCACAACTTTATGTTTTCTCTGTGGATTTTATTTTACTCATACTTAGGCTCCTTTTTGTTACTGACCTGTGGACTGTGACTGTCACATATTTTTATCTTTATTCACATGCATCACATATAAAAATCTTTATACATGATAAGTGCCCAGCAAACAAGATTTGAATGAATTTATAAATGTATTAGTATCATTCTCTATATTCACTAATAAACCATTCTGATTAATGTTTAAATGGACAGAAAAAATATGAGTTGCTCATTAACTAAATTTACTATATAGACTTAATGAATATGACCTTTGGTCTAATATAAGGAAAAATATTCTTTCAAGACAGCATTTGATCTATCCTTTAAAATGTTTAGTTTGGTTCATGCATGTTGACATTAACTAATTTTGAAATTCAGACATAACAGGTACACATATAGATTTGACATTTGAAAGATGAACTTATTTTTTCCCAAATAAATTATGGAAGAGGAAAACAATGACTCGGAGGAGTCAATGGCTATCAGAATGAAATGTTGTAATAATGTAGCTAAAGCTGATTGAGGAAAGATAAGAAATAAGCCTGCTTTGTTAGTCATTTCATGGAGGAATGATTCAGCACTGTTAGAGAACATGATGAGGTTACATTATTCTTTCATCACAAAGTGTTGGGTTAATTATGGCATATACAAACTACAGTGGATTCAAGACAATTGGTCATTGTGCTTTTCTATTCTTTATTTTTTAAGCAAGTTAGTGCTTTAAAAGCATAGAAACTTCATTCTTGTCATGAAATCTGATGATTATAAACTGTAAAGGTAATTTTTAAAACCTGGGTTTTACAAATAGAGGTTCTTAAAGTCATTTTTAATCTCCTTCAAAGTCCCAAAGTGTGTTTATGTGTTTCATAGTGTTTTTAAAATTATTTTTGTAGAAACTCGTAAAAATTCCACCCCCTGACTTCATTGTATCTTCATGAGAGTAGAGCACATATTGTATTTTTATTTGGGATGATAAATATACAAACTGTGTACTGATGATTTAAACAAGAAAATAAGGGACTTGCAGCAGACAAAAGGATCAATGGAATAGGTCAAAAATTCTGCAGAAAGTTATCGAAGCAGACTCCACCAAATGGGAGACTGAATTAGTGACTTTGAGAGGTCAACTAATGACCTTTCTTGTGAGCCAGAAAGCTGGTCAGTAGATTTATGCAATTTTAGTATACCTAGTTCTTTTTTTTTTTTAAAGTTTTATTTATTCATTTACACAAGAACCAGGGTACGGACCAGATGCGCTGGAGTGTGAGAGGATTCACCAGAGACAGAGCGGGGAACAGAACAGGCAGATCTACTGAGGCGAGCAGCGGGCGAGTCAGGAGAGGTCTGCTGTGCCATGTGGGTCACCTCTCTGGCCAGGTATGGAACTTGTGCTTCAGTGGCTGCGAACAGCTTCACAGCGCTGCGCTCGACCGCCTGCGCCACCAGGGGAAGCACAGTATACCCAGTTCTTGAGAGGCAGGATCAATTTATTTCCAATATGTGATAGGATCTTAGAAAGAAACATTGTATCACAAAGAAGTGAGTCTTCTATTGCCATCAAAATAGTTACATATAATTTATCTCAACCCCAGATTTCCTGTGGAGGAATGTGGATGCCAGAGTCTACAATGTTAACCTAAGCTCTGATCACCCAGTATGCCATAAAATAATTTCCATGTCTATGTTATAGCAGCACAATTTACAATAGCTAAGCTTTGGAAACAACCCAAATGCCCAAAAATAGATGACTGGATCAAGAAGATGTGGTACACCGCCCGCTGCTCCCCTCAGCAGTGTACTTCGGTCCTTCTGCCTGCTCTGCTCCCCGCTCTGGCTCTGGTGAATTCTCTCACCCTCCCGCGCTTCTGACTGTACCCAGTGCATGTATAAACAAAACAAACAAACAAACCAGCAAACAAATAAATAAAAAGCATGCCTCTATTAAAAAAAAAAAAAAAAGAAGAAGATGTGGTACATATACACCATGGAATATTACTCAGCAATCAAAAAAGATAAACTCATGCAATTTGCAGCAACATGGATGGAGCTGGAAGGGATCATGCTCAGCGAAATAAGCCAGAAAGAAAAAGAAAAATACCAGATGGTCTCACTCATAGCAGGAATCTAGAAAACCTAAATAACGGACCAGGAAAAAGAATAACTATAAGAAAGAAAAAAAATCAAAATCAACAAACAACTATGAACCAGAGACATACTTGGGGGGGGCGGGGAAAGAAGGGATTGGGGTCAAAATCAGGGGGTTACAATTGTATGGGGAGTATAAAAATAAAAAATAATAAATAAATACTGTGTGTAACTGTCTGTGTATGCTGGGAAGTGATTTGCACCAAACTGAGATAAAGCTGGTAAGACTTAATTAAAACAATAGTAATATTCAAAAAAAAATAATAATAATTCCATGTCTGCTGCTTTTCTTGTGACAATTCCAAGAACTGTCTTTGAAACCCCAGAAATTTGACTGTAGAATTGAGGCTACCGGAATGGGAGGATGAGGATGGGGAAAAGAAGGGGTAGAAGCACAACAGATCATGGTAGAGGATTATGGTGATTTAGTAGTGGGGGTGGTACAGTAATGTTCTTCTAAAGATGGGTAAACCTGTACCTCTGAATCATATACAGTATTGTAAATCAATGTCTCCTCAATAAAAAATATAAATAAAATGAAAAATGTTCAAAGAACTATCTTTGTTTCTCACTCTTCACATAATCAACTTCCATGGACAAGGAGTACAGAAGAACTAAAGCGAAGATTAGAATGCTCATTGGACACTAATCTAAATATAAAATATATATCCATTTAAGGATCCATGTAATAAATACCTGAGGAATTTAAGAGAGATCAACTGTACCTCCTGCATCTAACATAGCTAAAACAGATGAACCTCTGTGAAGAGTTAAGGCAGACCCCCCAAATCCTCTGCTCAGTACATTCAACATTCAGAACATTTCCTGTGTTTAGCTAGTATACAGCTATGTGGTAAAACATCCCTCAGCCACATTTAGCAATCCTCCAATACCCAACAGTAAGAAACCAATATGATTAAGTTTTATTTTAAGAAATTTTTAAAGACAGTATAAAAATAACAGTATAAAAATAATCCATTCAGTGGATTCCTTGGGACTCCGTGCATTATTTTGTCTAAACTTCACCTCTGTAAACAAACACTACTCCCACAAGTGAGTTTGCTGGGTCAAAGTGTCCATACTCCTGTTGGTAAGATCATTGCCACCCAGTATAGGCATCTGCAGTCACAGTGCCATGTCTCTGCCTTGGTGGTTCTGTGAGGCAGGAAAGCTGTGTGATTCCTCCTTGCCATTAGCTGGAATAATACTTGTGCATGAACATTTGCAAGTAAATCCCCTGGCTAGTATCACTACCTAACCTGGTAGTGAAAGAGTGCCACACACATTGTTTCTAATAATTCTTTATCAGGGATATAGGATTTTGCCATGGACATGAAAATATTAACCCATGAAATGCCCTTGTCAGTGGAATCTTCTCTCACTCCTGTCCTGCTGGAGGGGAGAGAAGTAGATCTATGTAGATGCATGTCTCTGGAGTCAGTCAGACTAGGGGTTTTCGTAAA
Organism: Talpa occidentalis; assembly: GCF_014898055.3. Classification (NCBI taxonomy): domain Eukaryota; kingdom Metazoa; phylum Chordata; class Mammalia; order Eulipotyphla; family Talpidae; genus Talpa; species Talpa occidentalis. The sequence continues at coordinate 74,623,120 of NW_023600993.1, read as the reverse complement.
TTCCCTTCTTCATATGGGCTTGGCCATAGTAGATGTCAAACAAGCACTGTTACTTTAAGTTCTGGGCTCTAATGTCTACCACCTGTGTTAGCTTAATGCTCCAGACCTTAGCTAGCATTTACCTTGTTTCTAGGTCTGAGGGATAAAAGTAAAAGCTGGAGAATCTTCTCACTGACAAGGCACTTAACCTGCCTGTGCCTCAGTCTCCTCTTGTATAATATGAGACTCACTGTTCTTGTCTTAGAGGTTTATGGCTGGGAATTGAATGAGGTAATCCACACCCCACACACAGCTTCTTCAGGAAGAACTGAGTTAGTTCTAATGACATTCAGTTTGAGAAACTAGGCAATAAAAAGATGGGTCATATTTATTTTTTACTTGATTTCAGTGCTGACAGACTTTGGAATTGCCTCAAGCTTGTCCATACCAGGAAGTGATGTTATTAGCATACTGGCTTACATCCTGAGTTCAAGACTTGTGGGATTTTCCTCAGGAATTCTAAGTGAGACTTGACTGTCCCACTTTTTCTTGGAACCAGACCTCTATAAGTCTAAGTCTGAAGAGACTGAGGAAAGCTCCTAGGAATTCTGAACCAATTCAGGTCCCCATTGTTTAGGTTTGCCTCCTAACTGGCTGTCTCCCGTTATTTTTTGAGCAGATCTACATTTGCGTAGTGCTTGTATGAGCTATGCTCTACATCTGTTATCATATGCTATAATCCTCACAATTCTGAAAGGTATGTACTCTTGTTGTCTCTGTTTATAGAAGAAGAAATTGAGACACAAAAAATTAAGTAAGTTTCCCAAAGCCCTAAAAATTCCCTTATTTTCTAACTGGCCAGGTGCCCAAAGTACCAGAAGATCCCATAAAGTGAGGATTAAGTTCAGGCAGTCTTACTTCTTCCTGACCCCACAAGCATAGAGATTTGACATAGCACCAAAGTTATGTCTTGTTTCTGGCTTGTGAACGAGTTTTTAGACCTTAGTATAGTCATTAAAATATGGCAGGTACTCTGTAAGTATTCAATAAGTGAATACATGAAGAAATGACAGTTTCATAAATATCTCAGTCCCTGTGCTCTCACTGAAACTTTATCCCACTTTTTATCTTCCCAGTGTTTAGAATTTTCATTTGCTTGTTTTACTAGTCATCTCTTTGTCTTTTATGTATCATCTAACAAGAATATGAGATCATTTCTTAAAGAGAAGAGCCATGCTTTATACCTGTTATAGAATATCCATAAGAACACCTGAGTAATTACTTTATGACATAGGGAGCATCTAAAAATAGCTGTCAAGGGCCTCCCTGGTGGTGCAGCAGTTGAGCGCTGGGCTGCGAAGCTGCCCGCAGCCTCTGCAGCACCGGTTCGACCCCTGGCCAGCGGCGAGGGTCCCACATGGCACGCAGACCTCTCCTGCCACCCGCTGCTCCCCTCAGCAGTGTACTTCATCACTCTGCCTGTTCTACTCTCCACTCTGGCTCTGGTGAATTCTCTCACCCTCCCGCGCTTCTGACTGTACCCAGTGCTTGTATAAATAAATAAATAAATCTTTAAAAAAAAAAAGATAATCTCCTTTAAAAAAATAAAAATAGCTGTCAAATAAAAAATAACAAAATAAAATAAAATAAAGAGCTGTTAAAATACACTGACAACTTGGGATATTGAGAGATACAAGATTTATTCTGGCCCCCCTCCCAAGCCATGCCTTCTCTTTACTCCCTCCAACAGAATGCTATTTGGCTAAATAGTTTGGTGTAAAGATTAAGAGACAATATAACAAATCATTTAAAGTTAAAATACATGGGGGCCTCCACTGGTAGTGCAGTGGTTGAGCGCTGGGCTATGAAGCTGCCCGCAGCCTCTGCAGCACCCGGTTCTATCCCCTGCTGCCTGGCAGGGGTCTCACATGGTGCTCAGACCTCTCCTGCTGCCCGCTGCTCCCCTCAGCAGTGTACTTCGGTCCTTCTGCCTGTTCTGCTCCCTGCTCTGGCTCTGATGAATTCTCTCACCCTCCCGTGCTTCTGACTGTACCCAGTGCTTGTATAAATAAATAAATAAATCTTAAAAAAAAGTTAAAATATATGAATGAAATTATCCTAAAGAAGCAGAAAGGTGCTCAGACACTTAAATGCAACAGATCAGAATAGTTGGGCAATGGTTCTGACTCTCAGATTTCAGGTGACTAAAGGAAATGTTGGATTACATCATCTCCATTTTCTAAGGAAAAATAGTATTTTAGTTCTTTTCTGAACTTACAATTGCTCTTGAAACAGTACTCTAGTTGGAATCAACACAGACTTTATGTAATGGACATAGGGACATTATTGTCAACCATATTCCAGAAGATGTAAAATATCTTCTTAAATAGGACGTGAAAGTGATGAGAATGGCCACACTTTTGTGATGAGGTGTTCAGAATTCACTTGCCTTCACAAAATCAGTGGCCTCACCATATTCTGAATCATGACTAATGATAGCAATACTGCTTCTCTTTCCTTTGAACCACTTCCCTGTTCGTTGACCTAACATGTTTTAAATGCCACAATGGAGTTATGTCTTTGGGTGGAAAACTGTGTGATGACCCATTTCCTAAGAAGACTATAATTACACTTAAGACATGCTAGTAATTAATAGTCCAGATGGGTAAGTCTCAGTTAGGTCATGAAAAACCAAGAGACATACCTAATCTTTCTTGAGCTTCAGGGCATATATATATATATATATTATTAGAACATTATGTCTACAATGAGGGTGTGTTTTCTTCCTTTTCAATGAGAAGGGCAATTAAGTTGATAATAGAAATAATATTTGAGTTTATAGAGCCCTTGGCTGTCATTTACCAAGGTGGTTTCTGGCACTGTGGTAAGCATGTCAGATTGATGTCAGTTTTTAGAAGTTCCTGAGTTTTGCATGCCTTTCCCACTGTGGTTTTCCTTTTTCTCTGATAAAACTACTTTAATCCCATCCACATTCCAACTCTGAATCCTAGTGCTTAAAATGAACTGTGTGTATTCTACTAACTTAAAAAAAAGAGTAGTTAAATAAAAGCAAAGAGTTGTTTGCTTTTGTTTTCCATCTGACTGAATCTGTCACATATATGTACTGGTCCCTGACATGAAGCTCTGATATTGATCTGGAGCCTTATCGATCTCTATCTTAATATAGACATGGTGTCTACCAATAACTTAAGCAGTTTCAAAGGGCTCACTTAATCTTCTTGTGCTCACTTACAAAATGAAAAGAGTATCTTTACTAGAAGTAACTATTAAAGGGTTCCAATCTGCCCTACCCCAAGCTGAACTTTGGAATCTGATGAAAATTTCTTAAGCAAGCCGCTGGTTTTGTTATATTAATTTGGGATTGGATTCCCTCCAGTGCTTCAGACAAAATGAAAGTGGGATCTGAAAGTATTTAATATATCCTGTCCCTCCCTTGTTAATTTGGACCAGAATTAACTCCTTCCAAGTTCTTCCCAAAGTACTAGCGTACCCCATAACAGAGAATACTCTATTTACTAGTGGCATCCCACTAAGTATGAATAATTGGGCCACCATATTTCTTAATCCTGTGTGATCCCACACAGAAAATCAAGACAGTATCTCTTCTCATTGTCTTTCATTTTTCTTGTTACCTATGACAGTGTAAAGGAGCACCCTAAAAGTCATTTATTGACTTAAGACAATAGCTTTTTTTTAATTATTATTTTGCTCTGATTTGCAATTTGGGCAATACTCAGAAGGAAAAGCTGATCTCTGATCCATATTATGTCTGCTGGTAAGGCTCAGCTGGATTGAAGTCTCTACCTTCAAATTAATCATAACATGACTAGCAAGTTGGTGCTACCTGTAGCTTGGTAGCTCAACTGAGTCTACTGTCTGGGAACATTGATTTTTTTTATATCCAGTCTACTGAAACTAGAAACTGACAATATCTCCCCCTCTGCTACAGTATCATTTCTGCCATATTTATTTGGACAAAGAAGTCACACATTTTGTCCAGATTTAAGGGGAGGGAGCAGAGAATCCTACTTGTTACAGAGACAGGTGTCATTGGATATCTTTAATGTTACTGCATTCTTTAAATTATATTAAATTACCCAAAAACCAGAAACTTAAATAATACTTTCAACCCTTTCATTCCTTTTATCTTCCTCTCTATGAATCACCCTAAACACACATGTTTTTAATTATATGTAATTTATAGTTATATAATTTCATCACATATCATTTGTATTTATACACGTGTATGTCTATGTGTATGTAAATGAGTGAATGAATGAAGTGTGTGTGTATATTTTATCTATACACACACATACAGATAGAAAGATAGATGATATATATTTTTAAAGATTTATTTATTTATGCATACAAGAGCTGGGGTACAGGCCAGAGATACAGGGGGAGAGACGATTCACCAGAGACAGAGTGGGGAACAGAACAGGCAGACTAACTGAAATACACTGCTGAGGGGAGCAGCAGGCGAGACAGGAGAGGTCTGCTGTCCATGTGGGTAGCTCTCTGGCTAGCCGGGGGTCAAACTTGTACTGCAGAGGCTGTGGACTGCTTTATAGTGCGGTGCTTAACCCCTTGTGCCACCAGGGAGGCCCAAGATAGATGATATTCTAATTGGCAATAGAATATCTCCACTTCTCGAAATCCATCACCACTTATTTGATACAGACAGCATCATTTATCTTCCTTCTACCTTGTTTCCCCACCTCCAGTCTTGTCCTTGTACAATCCAGTCATCGTTATTTTGTTTTTATGCACAAATAACATCTCTTATCTGATAAAAGTTCCTCAAACATCCCACATTGCTCTTAGGGTAAAGTGAAAACTTGTTGGCGTGGTTCACAAGACCCCCTGCATGATCTGTCTCTGATCCTTTCCTTGCACATCTCTTCATTCTTGCTAAACCTTTGGCATTCAGGCTTCACTTCTGACAACATTTTGATGTTTTTCAAATGATTTTGCTTCTCTTCTGAGACTTTGTGCAGGATGTTCTATTTCTTTGAAAACTCTTTTCTGCTCCTTTGCCTTTCACTGTCCTCCATTCCCTTGGCCAGGATAACTTAGTCACATCCTTAAGATTTCAACTTACATTTCAATTGGTTACCTCCTCCGGAAAGTGTGTTATAAATTTCATTCATTCACTCATTTACAAAATACAGAGCATCCATGACATGCCAAGGACGTTTTTAGACCCCAGGGACACTAAAGTGAGCAAAGTGATCCAAAGACCCTTCTTTTCGTATAACTTATACTTCTAATGGAAAAGTAAAGAAGTAAACAAGGAAATATGCATTAGTGAAAAGTACTAGTGTCTAGCTTCTATGAGAAGAGGGATTCTGTCCAACATTTTAAGGTCTAATCACAACCACCCAGTCTTACATGTTAAAAAAGAAAGAATACAAAATATTTGATTTCATTGAAACAATAAGTGAATGAATGTCAGAATGCATGCTAATCTCTAACCCTTTAATTTCTTCCAGTATCAGATTTGTATTGATAGTATTAAACCCCAACTTATAAATGAGGATGGTAGGAAGAGATAAGGAAAGAAAAGGAGAGAAGTGAAATTCCATGAAACAGCCATGGCAGCTAACCATATTCTTCTTTCCAACCTGTAGTCTCCAGTGTAGAATGTTATCAGTTTATTTGTCTGACGTAGAGGTGTCCATTCAGTACTCTGAAAAGACATATTCATTTTTCATTTTTTTAAATTTTTACTAAGGTAGAGGGGAAACTTCAGTTTTGGGACAATTATCAGGATAACAAGGTTTTATGGTCAAGATAATATATTTCTTACAATAATTCATTTCAAACCTGAATGCTTGGGTACACATAGATATGCAGACCTGTGTAGAAAAGCTTTATTACTAGTCCACATGTGTTTTTAACACAATATGTTTGGTGCTAAGGAGGGTAGGGTCTCTGCCCTCTATAAACTAAGGGGGGCTATGCAACTTCAGGGCAGCATAGTGAGTGATACAGTGGGCATGTAAATATCTGTTGCAGAAATTAAATAGAACAGAATATATTAGATAGAAAATGTGCTGATACTGACCATATGGTTAGCATTCTATTTTGTTGTTGTTAGCATTTCTGAAATACTGGCAGAAATAATTGATTACTGATGAACATTTTTCTTATTTTGTTTAATGGGTAATATTGGAGAGGGGTACCATCTTGGGAATCACCATTTTATTTGTCTCATGAAGTCACAAAATGTTCAAGCTGAAAAAAATATGTAGGAAAAAAAAAATCCTGCATTTAGCTTTTCTATTTAAGATATAATGAAAATGAGGCCTAAAGAGAGAATGAATGTTGCTAAATAAAATGCATAGGAAGAATGAAGAGGAAAACCAGATCTCTAAACCTCAAACCACTCAAATAGATAGATTTTGTTACCTAATCAAAAATAGAATGCCACTATTCTTTCTAGGAGTGATTTGGAGTTAGTGGGTGGTCTCTTCACCATGAGCCTCTAGTTTTGTTTATTTGTTGTTTTCTTCTCATGTACTCAGTCTAAATATGCTGTTGCCAGGCTCTGAGCCTGAGTGCGTGGTGATGGCTTGTTGTCAGCTTCACTTATTCACTACATTGTAGACTGATAAAGGATGCCGCAGAGTCAGCCTTACCAGTATGAGTGGAGTCTGCCTTGACATCCTCTTTTTTTTTTTTCTCCCACTGCTCCAAGCTGCTAAGGGACAGGAAATTGAGGTGCTGAGTTGCCAGCTTACTAGGCATATGTGAACTGCTTCCAGCTTGCCAGATCGCGTGGAAAGCCGGCATGTGACTTCAGGTCCAGAAAGGAAAAAAGAGCTCCCATCAGATACATACGCTTCTCTAAATCTGCAGTTAGAGCCAGAACTGCTATTGGATTATTGAAATTTTGCCATCTTTACATGTAGACTGACCCAGACAGCAAGAGCTATCTCTTTTCTGCAACTATGTGGCAAGAGGAACATGTAACAAATTAAATAAAATTAATTTCAAGCACACATCCTGTTTCGTGGAAGCATTTACACAATACATGCTGTCATCATGAGTCATTCATCTTGAATGGTTTTATTGTTGTGATCCTGATTTGGAAGTCATCATGCTTGCTATGCATGATAAAGTTGAACCATGTTTGCTGTGAAGTTTTAAAGAACCTTAATTTAAAACATCTATAGCAAAATGATCTATGAGTAAATGAGATCTCCCTAAATTATATGCCTCTTTCAACAACACCATGAGTAATTCTTTCCAACATGATAACAGTGAGGAGCTCTGGGAGTATCTTATTAAATAATAATCTTTTTTTGTATACAATTTTGCATGATTCCTGAGGGGAAAAAAGCTATTTGCCTATTTAATCGTGAACAAAGGCACCACTTCTCTGCTTTCCGTATTATTACTGCTGCATAAGTTTGCATTTGTAAACTCATTGTGTACTATGGATATTTTTGCACAAATAGCAATATGAGTGAAAATGATTTCTTTGACATTTAATGAATTGTAACTTAGACTAAAAGCATAAACTTAGTGTTAATAAATATCAATTTTATGCACCCATACTATATTAATGGTTGGGTTAAATATTATTTGTTCAAATAGTCTATTTTTATTTGCAAAATACTATAATGCATCAAATAACAAGTAATGTTATAGCAGAAACATGGACTCCTTAAAGTTTAATTCATGTTAACATTTTGCCATTTTAATTGTAGATCTCTTTATAGTTCTGATAGTTTGTTTCTGTGTAGCCATCCAGAAACCTAGTACCTTTTTACTGCATAGTATATGCCATCAAAAATTAGCATGCACTTTCTTATCCATATTGCTATGCTTTTACCACACTTATATATGTAGCAATAGATATAAAACCGCATTTTGGGAAGTTTAAGTTCACATATGTGTATATCTTCTGTTATATTTCTCTGCAACTTAAGCATCCCCTGCAATTTGTTTTTAAGATATAGTCTTGCTGGCATATACAAATCTGCATTGTTCTTTTTAATTGCTGAATAGTATTGTGATCTACAAATATATAAGTAATGTTTATCCATTCTCCTCTTAATTGTCAATATAATTTTTTCTTTCTATTGTAAAGAATTGTGCTATGACAATCTCTAATGTCTCCTTTAGCATATGCAAAAATTTTCTAAGAGGTCTTTACCTAATGTGAAATTTCTGAAATGTATGTAATACACATTTTCATTTTTCCTTGAAACTCTCAAGTGGTTCTCCAAAGTGGCTATTAGAAAATCAACTAATGTCTCTAGACCTCAGTCACTTTGTCTAGATAATATGGGGGATAATGACCACTTTACCAGATTGCTGTGAGTTTAAATATCCCCATGTGTGTAGTAATCTATAAAAGTACCTGGTAAAAAACAAGTACCCCCAAAATTATGATTGTATGATGTAGATTCTCTTCTCCCATGGTCACCAGTTGGTTTTAAGGAACAAACTGATCCTCTCAAAGGGCTATTTAAGGATGCAGTGGATTTTTAGTTTTCTGTGAGAGTGTGAGCAACATTTGATCTCTTTCCATTTGAGGAGCATTTACCATGAATAAAGTATTGTCAGGATACACCTATTGTTAAGTGTTATGAATGAGGTGACATGTCTGAACCAAGGTGATAACAAAGAAAGGGGAAGTTAATAAATGAATATGAAACATTTTAAAATATGCCATTAAGTATCTGGGAACTGATTGATTGTAATTAGATATGAAAAGCTAGACAAAAGCAAGACTTTAGATAAAATTAACAATTTTGAGAAACTTGGAGTGTAATGCTTGTTTTAGCAGAAAATAGGATGGTAGAGTTGAAAGTGGTTTGGGGAAAAGAAGAGTTAGCTTTAAGACATGGCAATTTAAATGGGGCATCCAGTTGGTGTTGAAGGGTAGCCAGCTAAAACTCAGGAAAGTAGGAGTTGTAGCTCCATTTGGGATTTTTTGTTTGAGTACTATTTGGAGCAATAGATCTAGAAAAAAGAAAAGCCTAAAGAATTTCGTGTTGGTAAGTGCACATAATTGAGGTTAAGAGGAGGTAGGAGCAAAGGACAAGAAAAAAATGGGCTTCATTATGGTGATGTTTAGGTTTTTCTTTTATATGTATTCCTTTAATTAGATTTATTGAGTTAAAGGGCCCAAATTGTTAACCAGCTGTGAAGTTCTAGACTATGAGTTAAGTATTGTGGTAGTAGGTGATTATCCCCGAAAGGGATAGTTAGGAGTATGGGAGATAGGACAAAGAAGAAATTTTATTCTATACATGCAAGCATTTAGTAAAAATAAACAACTATATAGAAATGGATAAAGGAAAGGAGAATATAGGGGCATAAACCTTTTGTGGACTAGGTACAAGAGGTAACATAGAGCCGAACAAAAATATCTGAACGTGCATAGGCTGGTGCACATTGATTTCTGGATAGTGTTTAACTCTGAGGGAGAGAGAGATGTGGGAGGGGCTAGAGAAGTATTAGCTTCAGGTATTTTCAATATTTTATTCATTTTATATATCTATATTTTCTTTAAAGAGAAATATGAATAAATAGAAAAAAGATTGTTGTTTGTCAAATAAAGGCATTTCCTTAAAATCACCCTATTATGATTACCTTATTACTTTAAGTTAAATTCCTTTCTGTTTGAAATACTACAGTATTTAATTCTTTTAAATGAAGATAAAATTATAGTAAAAACCTTGAAAACTGAGGAGAGTTTTAAAATATTTTGAAACATTAGTTCAATTCCAAATAAATTTAATGTATCGCCTTATATCTTTCTCTTTAATAGAAGAAATTGAAAATGAGTTAAGTCAATTATATGAATATATTTGGAAAGAAGGGCATGTTTGTTATTAAACTTTTTAAAAGGGGTATTTATTTTGAATTAAGGTAGTTACTGCCTTTTAAAAATTGAGTATCAAATTTCTTCAAAAAATTCTACATCTCCTATGTTTTTAACATATTTACCATCCTGAAAAGTTAGTGAATTTCTCTCCATTTGCTTTTTTGTCACAGTTCATGACCTCAGAACATTTTTCTTCAATATTTTGCTTCTAAGCAACTTATTCTGATAACTCTGATCACCTGAGGGACAGTCCCCCTCAGAAAGTTCTCCTTATATGGATTTGGGTGATGAGTTTCATAGAAAAGAGTACATAAAACATTGATCTTATTATTTAAAGTGATTCTACCACTTCTATTCATTTGGTGCTTCCTGTAAATTGATGTAAACTCCGTTAATGAAAATGACAGATGGCATATGACTGCAGGTAAAATGCCAGTCTACATGATGAATCCTACTGTGTTCTAGTGTAGGATAAACAATTTTTTAATCACCTTGAAAAAAAAATCTGTGGCATTGATGTGTCCATAGTAACTAGGTAATTATAATTGTTGAGCTAGATCCTTGTTATCTCAAAAAATAAAAATAAAAATTAGCAACAGATAGGCATTTGATTTAGGTGTATATTATACAAGTCTAAGGAGAATTTATTTTTTTTAAAAGATTATTTATTTATTTATTTATACAAGATCGGGGGTACAGGCCAGATGCGTGGGAGGGTGAGAGGATTCACCAGAGACAGAGCAGGGAACAGAACAGGCAGACTGATGAAATACACTGCTGAGGGGAGCAGGAGGCAAGGCAGGAGAGGTCTGCCGCACCATGTGGGGCCCTCGCTGGCTAGGATAGAACCGGCGCTGCAGAGGCTGTGGACAGCTTCACAGCGCTGTGCTCAACCACCTGTATCACCAGGGGAGGCCATGTAAGGAGAATTTATGACCCTGTGTTGCCATGATGAAGTCTCTACCTGTCTGATATTACAATAGACTGACTACAAAACCCTAGTTTTTGTGGTCTTCTTGACTTGGTTGGTATATTAGGTGGCAAATTGGAAAACCTGTGGATGCAAAAACTGATTATGCAATTTATCTTTGCTTGAGAAAAGAGCAACTCTTTGTGAGACAGATATATTTCTATGGCCTCATTAAAGACTTGTTTAAACCACAGTCATGTCATGCTGCATTTCTTTGTCATATTGTGGGCAATTAACAAAATTGAATATAAGGGGGTAAGTAATGTCCTAGTACATTCCGGGCTTCATTGCCTGATACATTTCTTAAACAGTTTTAAAAAAATTGTCAGTTAATTTGTATAATACTATGCTTTTCTGGTCATTTTTTATGTAGAACTGGTTCCTACAAATATATATTTTAATGGCCCCCAAATAAAGGTTCAAATATAATATATAAGAAATAAAAATGATTTCTACTTATGGAGAGTAAAACTTGACCCTAGTTTCAGCACATAGAACTTATATAGTTAATTTAAGTTAGATATTCACAACAGCCTCTTTTCAAGCAATAGAAATTGCCTCTGGCTTATTTAAATGGAAAAATGTGGAAAGACATTCACTGATTGGTTAGAAATGCAAGAGAACCAAGCTAGAATCTGGGCTTCCTAACAGGGTAGTAAGTGTATCGCCTACATTATGCCATTGTAATATTCTTGTGAGAATATTCAACTGCTGTTCCCACCACTGTTGTGTTTGGATGTCTGTGGTGCCAAAGACATACCTTAACTGCATTTTCCATTGTTTTCCATAGCTTCACAGTTCTAAGGATGAACTTTTATTGACTGAGTTTAGGCCACACACCAATTCTCTAGTTGCTAGGCCATTGGTCCATTAATGAGAAGTGAAACCTCTCTTGTACCAGAACCCAGGTGGTAGAGGGTTTCTCCCTAAGAGGAAGGGAGTCCTATTGCTTGATGCCCCAAAATCAAAGGACAGGAATCAACAGCAGTGGATGACAATGAACACTCTCCATAAATCATTGCATTTTTCTACTTTCTTTTTCTCTTTGTTTCTGATTATCATAAACATATGAAGTCAATCATGCTAATGTTAATATCCTAACCCCAGGCCTCCCTGGTGGCACAACGTGGGTCAGGGAGATTCCCACATGGCATGGCAGCCCTCTCCTGTTGCGCCTGCTGCTCCCCTCAGTGGTATATTTCACTTGTCTGCCTGTTCTGCTCCCTGCTCGGTCTCTGGTGAATCCTCTCACCCTCCCACACCTCTGGCCTGTACCCCAGCTCTTGTATAAAAATAAATAAATCTTTTAAAAAAAACTGTAACAGGACTCCCCGGTGGCACAGTGGTTGAGCGCTGGGCTGTGTGGTGGCCCACAGCCTCTGCAGCACTGGTTTGATCCCCAGCCGCCTGTGAGGGTCCCACGTGGCATGCAGACCTCTCCTGCCATGCCCACTGCTCCCCTCAGCAGTGTACTTCGTCAGTCTGCCTGTTCTGCTCCCCGCTCTGGCTCTGGTGAATTCTCTCACTCTCTTGCACTTCTAACTGTACCCAGTGCTTGTATGGATAAATATATAGATCTTTAAAGGTGTGACCTTTGATCCCATGACTTTTCCTTCTGTAATAAAAGCAAAACTACTGTAACCCCAACATTTGGTTATACACAAAGGTGTAACCTTTGATCCCATGACTTTTCCTTCTGTAATAAAAGCAAAACTACTGTTCTTGAACTACACACCAACATCCTTTTAGTGCTGCATCTGATATTCTCACGTTTAGAAAAGGCAGGTATTTCCTTATGTCTCAACCCATATTTTAAAGTCAGCATCATTTCCCTTTGCTTAGTTTGCCATGATTTTCACAATGAATAAATATTTACTGAGACTATCCATATTCATTTTGCCAAAACTGCTATAAAAATTGCCACAAACTAAGAAGCTAACAAAATTGTATTGCTTAATACCTTCAAAGGCCAGAAGTCTGCCATTATGATCTTGGCAGGGTTGGTTCCTGCTAGGACTATAAGGAAGAATCTGTCACCATGTCTGTCTCCTAGCTTCTGGTGGGTTGCTGGGAATAGTTGAATGCTGTGATTTGCAGAAGTATCATCATGATCATTGCCTTCATCTTCACATTTATTCTCCCTGTGTACTCATTTGTGTCTAAGGACACAAGTCCTACTCTATTGGAGACCACCCTAATGACTTCTTTCAATTTGACTACCTCTGCAAAGACCCTATCTGTATGTTAGGTCCCATTCCAAAGTGCTTCATATATTAGTATTTCAAAATATATTTTTATAGGGGACATAATTCATCCTATTACAACTTCTGAAATAATTGCCCCTTTAATCCAAGTTATTTGCAACATTGAGTACTTTCTAGATTAACAATAAGGAATCATTAAAACCAAGGGATGTATACAATTGGGCAGACTTGATTAGCCAGTGATGTTTATATGCACATCTAAATTTCATGTGTGAAATTAGAAAAATATAGTTTTTTGAAGTAAACTCATAGAATTACTAGATTCCCATAGAATCTTATCTATTCCAATCTTTTTTTGGTATTTTATAATGAAAATATTCTAGATTATGTCAAACATTTTGTCTGCATCTATTGAGATGATCACATACTTTTTGTCCTTTATTAATATTGTGTATTCCCTCAATGTTTCCATTAAATTAGAAGTTCTTAGCGCATGCAATAGATGGAATGACCAATGTGTTACATGTGCTAAGAACATGTAATTTAATGGAAACATTGTAGGACTTTGTGTAAAAAGAATTATGCTTTTGTAATGCAGGCATTAACCTAAAATTTAATCATTTTTTAAACAGATTTTTTATATATCAAAATTTCCTAAAACTATCACAACTGCACTTACTTATTTCATTTTGTTTATTGCAATTTGCTATTAGCAATCAAATGTTTAAGGAGAGAAGAAAATCCCTCTACCCTTCATGTATCCTAAGTAACATCTGTAAGCCAAATTTAGCATGTGAGCAACGGATAAAAAGTCATGCACTATCTTACTTGCCTTGCTGATGCAAAAGGGAAAACAATTCAAAATGAAGCAACTTTTGGCACCAGAAAAAACATGACCTGTGTTCTTTTTAAGTTGTTTTCCTGTGAGATTCTTTTAGAAGACCAAGTTTTACCCTTGCCACACAACAAGGGTGAAGAAATGACCTTTCCCAGAATGCTCAAAGGAAAATTATTCTTAAAAGTCAATCTATGGGGAGTAAGAGTAAGTTTGTTGTGAGGATGGCCAAAGACCTAATGTCTGAAAGTAGAGGAGAGGAAAGAGAGGGTGAATATGCTAAGAAAAATTGAAAAATGAAGAATTTGTAGCCATGAGGCCACAGTAGTGATTTGAAGGGAAGTATATGCTATATAATCTATGCAAAAGCAATGTTGAACTTAGAGAGCAAAAGCTAGGAGGGATTTGAGGAATACTATAAGTTCAAGTGAGTGAAGCACAACACTGTACATAAATGGAAATTCAAAGACTAAAGAAGGAAACATAAAAGATAAATACAGAGGGTGCCATGCAGAAAATTACAAAAGCAATAAAATAATGAAGATTAGAAATTACTTTTTTCTTATCTATCAGCAAAACCCATAAAATAATAGAAGTGGATTATGAGTAAGGGAGGAAACATCTGAAGGTTTCTTACAAGTTTATTTGAAGAAGATAGAAGTAGACAATAGATGAGCATATCAAAGATCAGGAACAAGTGATGCATCACAGAATTTCTCATCAACTCTGTGTTAACACTGGCGATAACAGACTTATGCTCAAAATTAAGTACGTACTGGCATTTGCTTATGGCTACTAAGTAGTATAATTTGGTTACTGATTATAAAGTTTTATTTTAAGTATCTTATTTAGATATATTAGAAGTTAAAAGTATTAGACCTGGAAACTTGTAGTTTCTATGTATTAGGATAATGTTAGAGGCTGCAACAAATATATTGCATATTTCAGACACTTCATATAATAGCAGTTAGTAGGTACTCACATCACAGTCCAATCTGGGTGGATGTTCCTGCTTAAGAGGACTTGGGAGCAGATCTGCTGCACATAGTTATTTAGGAATTCAGATTGATATGAGTCTTTCCCACTATCATTGTGTGACTTTCACAATTCCTGGGCAATGATATTCATGTGTGAAGGGGTAAGAGAATGAAGCATTGCATGAAATTAGGTCATGTATATACAAGCACATATACTCATATGCATACATAAATGTAAGTATACACATATACATGCAGATGTAAATTCATCTGTGTATGTGTCTGTGTGTCAGTGTATATAACTAAAGAAAGTTTTGTGGAGTTGAACTCCACAGTAGAGCTAACCTTATACTGTTTGCTGTATCATGGACTTTGGAATCATCTCTTCTCTAATTTTGGTAATATTGTTTAATATCTGATGACCCTTAAGCAAATTTCTCAACCTCTTTAACCTCAGTTATTTTGTGTATACAGGAATAATCATACATATTAATCAAACTGGGTGATTGTAAATAATAAGATGAGTATATCTGTGTAAGGAACTTAGCATGGGATCTGTCCATATTCAGTGATAAATCACACACATAAACACATATATATTGTATATATGGTATTTATACAGAGTAAGAATCTTAACATACCAACCAGAGCCCCATCATACACACAAACATAAGTGCAGATAGACACAAAAATAGAAAAGAAGTGTTGGGCTGGTTGCTTAAATAGCTTCATTGACTTTTTCATTTCTTGAATAAACACTGTTAGCCCATTAATATGTACAAGCTATGATGTGCACAAAAATTACCAAGGCAACTTCATTATCGTTCAAGTATTTGCTACTTGATTATGAAAAGTAGTTACAATGCAAGGTAACTTTTGTATAGGAGAAATATCACAGGATGATGCATGGTTTTAAAATAAAGAGAAGCATTTCTGCACTTTAAAAAGTAGAAGAGAGAGAGAGAGATTTCATTCAGAAAGAAGATGACAATTCCAATCAGAAAGACAACAGAAAGAAAAAAAAAAGGCAGTCTTAGAAGGAGAGCTGCCTCTGCTGCTTTGCAAAGGGACAAGGTTGGTGAACAGAAACAGCTGCATATCACAGGTGGGCAGGAGAGCTACATTTGAAAGTGGTAGGTTTAAGAAAGAGAACCCTGCAGATACATAAGAAAGTAGGAGCTTGCCTGTGTCTATGCAGGCACCTGTCCCTTTCAGAGGCAGCTCTTTCTGCCCACTTGTGTCTGGGCAAACATCCTTTCCCTTTTTCATAATAAACTTACCCTTTTGGATATTAAAATAAAAGAAGGAAAAAAGCACAGGATATGTTTAGGAAAAACTGAGCAATAAGCAAAGAGGAATAATGTGAGATCAAATTGGAATGCCTGGATACCAGTACCATTTTAAGAGTTAGGCTTTTTTCCTGTAAGGAATAAGAAGGTCAAAGGTAAGGAAGGTCAAGAATTTTGAGGAGAATGGCATCTATGACCTCGAATGATTAACATTACTTTTTCAGCATCTATTTTTCTCCCTTGACAGCAAACAAATGGGTCCAAGATTCCTTCCTGGTGTCTTCTTTGAATATTGTATCCTCTAGAGTCACTGTTATTCTATGTCTATTGGAACAGCCCTATACTCTTTGTTGGACTCACCCCAATGCTGTTTACCTGGGCTCCGTCCAGTACTCAGGTTTTTCTTCCCTCTGATCTCCCTTTCATCATTTGTGGCGGGGACATGAACTATTTGATATATCCCATATATTCACTTAGATGTCTTCCCTGCCCACATCCTAGCTCCTGACTCACTCCCTCAGCTTTGTCTACTTCTAATCCTCATCTCATTTCCTCTGCCCCATAATGTTGTATCCTTCCTAGTTTTTCATTGTATTATTTGTTTCACTTGGTGCTTTCTTTTTTATAAGATTTATCTATCTATCTATCTATTTATTTATTTATTTATACAGGCCAGAGGTGTGGGGGGTGGTGAGAGGATTCACCAGAGACAGAGTGGGGAACAGAACAGGTAGAGCTACTGAAATACACTGCTGAGGGGAGCAGAGGGCCAGTCAGGAGAGGTCTGCTGTGCCATGTGGGTAGCTCCCTGGCTGGGGATCGAACTTGTGCTGCAGTGGCTGTGGACAGCTTCATAGTATGTGTCTTAACCCCTTGCACCACCAGAGAGGCCCTCACTTGGTACTTTCACTGTTTTAAAAGAATGCAAGTGATAATATCATCAAAAGAAACAAATAAGTAATAATTACTAGTGATGCCTTAATAAGAACAAAATAGTCACTTTTCACAATATATTAAATATTACACATAGAGGGAAAGCTCCCTTTCCCCATGTTGGAGTTGTAAGGGTAGTTTTGTCTGCATTTTCCTCAAGTCAGTTATTTACATAACATTTACAGAGTGCTTCTCCTTTGGTGAATGGAGTTTAGCAGAGATATCAGCCAGTCTACTAAGAAAATTAATACTTTTTTATTGGATTATAAATGTGCCAAAATATCATTCAATAATGCTCTTTTGAAACTAACACCAGGACTTGTATTATTGAAAAAACCTAGTATTCTCTATTATTATTTCTAAGTGTACTGTATTATTTCTTTCATAAATGTTCTCAGGACTTAAAAATAAAACTGCCTTTTTAATCCAAAGTATTCTCTAAAGCTTCCAGCCCTTGTCTCTTTATCATGGGATGCATTATTTATAATTCAATAAAATATAATTATATTTTATAATTATTTTATAATTCTGGTTGACATTTATGAAGTGCTGTGGGGAAGAAATAGATTAAGGTCCAGACCCTGCCATTGACAAAATTCATGGAAAAGGAGAATGACATCTAAGTTTGTAATTGGTATACTGTGTAGTAAGAGCTAGAACATTGGTAAGCACATGGTCCAAGAAGGCTTCAACAGTCTACCTAAGTTGGTCTGGGGATGCTTCATTTAACAAGTTGATTTACAAGCTAGGTCTTGAAAGATCCAATTTGCTGAATCAAGAATTGAAAAGTAATAACCCTAGAATAAAGAATAGAAACTGCACAGGCAAAGAAATTAGGATACAGTACAAAATTAAATATAGTTTGAGAAGGGATCTAAGGTGATGTGCTGTGAGATATTGGCAGGAACTAAATGAGAACAGCCTTGTATATATCCATAAAAGTGTTTGAACCTTAGCCTATTCATTTCCAGTGATTTCTTGTTTTCTGTTTTTGTTTTTATATATTATTTTGAGGGGAGGATGTTTTTTCTTTTAGTAATCTGCTGGAAGAAAATTCAATGCCTTCTCCCAAGAAAACATGCACACATAATCACTTTTGCATATAGACACATCCATGAACTTTGAACTGATGCTACAGACCACAGCTTAAGGTCGTTAGCAGTGATGGAACGTTCAGTAACTGACTAGGGGAGCTATGTGATCAAAAGTATATCTTTAGATTGTCAACATTTGTGGGAATCTGGAGAATCTATTGAAAGGAATGAGGCTCCTGTTAGGGAAAACAGGGATTTACTGCCAAGTTTCAGCCAAGAAATAAAGATCTGCAGTGAAGGTGACAGCGGACACTTGTTTTTAATTTGGCTCCTCCTTTGTATGTGTCAGCCTGCTTATCAAAGAGACAACACTACAAGAGTTAAGTAAGTGAATGGTGCATTTACTGAACTAGTAATTGCACATGTATGTGCAGTTTCATAGGGAAGATGAGGAATCCGACGAGCTTGATGAACTTGAAGTGCCTGTAGGTTTATGCCATGGCACACAGGGGTCAGCAGCTCAAAAGAGAACTCAGAGTTGAAGATATGTATACCATTTAATATTCTGGATGATTATATAGAGGTGGTTGATTTAATACTGTGAGAAGAGGAATGTTCATCTGCCAAAGAATGCAATTTAAGAGTTAGAAATGTCGGGCCTCCCTGGTGGCGCAGCGGTTGAGCGCTGGGTTGCGAAGCTGCCCGCAGCCTCTGCAGCGCCGGTTCGATCCCCGCTGCTCCCGGCCACCAGAGGAGGGTCCACATGCGCGCAGACCTCTCCTGCCGCCCGCTGCTCCCCTCAGCAGTGTACTTCGGTCCTTCTGCCTGCTCTGCTCCCCGCTCTGGCTCTGGTGAATTCTCTCACCCTCCCGCGCTTCTGGCTGTACCCAGTGCTTGTATAAATTAAATAAATAAATAAATAAAAATCTTTAAAAAAATTAAAAAAAAAAAAAAAGAGTTAGAAATGTCAAACTGGAAACTTATGGAACTTGTTCCCCATCTCAGAGATTTCCACCTTAACTCTTGTTAACTCCTACTCCCTGTTGGAGGCAGGTTAGCTGACTGTTTAAACCATTGAGAGAAGAGAGGATTTCTCTGTAATAGTGGTAGCTTGCCCATGACTTTGAATATGGTTAAGTTAAAGGATTGAAAATATGAAGTATTTAAGAAGCCATTTGTTGGATGTTGTTAGGTCACAAACTTGACATTCATAAAACAATTGACCCATGCTCTGTTTGTTTCAAGCCATGTGAGGTTGGGTAAATTATTACCTTCTGCCCATACTCTGGTTGACACTTGTTATCTTTGTGAACCTAAGTTTCTTCTTCTATAAAATGAGATAGACACACCTATTTCAAAGAGACAGAGAAAATGAAATAACCTATATAAACCACATGCCATGTGTCCTGTGCATAGGAGCTGTTTGATAAGTGGTTTGCCCTGAAAATCCTTTCATTTACCTCTTTCCCTAAATTTCCTAAGAAACCACAATGTTCTTGCTAGTCAATGAATGAACCATTCTGATTCTCAAACCTGTCATTGTTCTTACTATTTCAAAAGATGGCTTGGCTTTAGAACTATGGTTTGTGTTTAGGTATTTTTTTTCCCCTTCCTCAAAGATTTGTGACTGTGGGATGAAATACAAGATTGTATTGGGACCACATTCAAAAAGTTTGCTTTCTTTGGGAATTAAAAAGTAATGACATTTTCTTGGATTAACTGCTTTATCTGAGTGTCTATTACAGTGACAGCTCAAATGTAGTTTCGTGGGCTTGTTATTTTCTTGAGAACCTCTGGAAATCTAGCCAGATCATGCTAATGACAACCACTTAGCCTCATCAAAACCCCACTGATGTCTTCTCTGTTCCTCAGGATATTGAAGGAAAGTCTCATGGAGTATATTTGAGTTGTAAGGGGAACCTCAGAGGTCATTTAATCTAAGTACTTCATTTTATGGGACACACATTATTTCATTTTAAGTTTGGTGTGCTCAAGATTCGATGATCACATTTTCTCCTCTAGTCCTATATTTAGTTGAAAGAATCTCAGCAATGCACTTCCTGCTAACATATCATTATATAGCCCAGATTATAGGGAGAACTGGCAATTTGAATTGGAGAAAGTATATTGGGGAACAGAATTGCACTGTGTTATATGGTACTTTACCTCCTTCGAGGGAGCTATAATTAATGTGTGCAAGGAAAACACTGCAAGGAAACTAATTTAAAGAACATACTGAAACAATTTTCCTTGGTTTTCCAAAATAAATAAAGAAAAAAAGAAAGAAAGAAATCACTATCAAGCCTTGAGGAAGCATGAAGAATTCCAGCAGAAAGGAAATTTGTTGAGAGACCAAGAAGGGGCTGTTAATAATAGCTGGTTAGAATGTAAAGCCTCTTTGAAACTTAGGCTTCCTCTGCCATTTGTCAGAGCACCATGGCCCCTGATCCTTTCATTAAGGATTTCACATGCATGTCACTCTAATTATGGGTCAGAGTTTGGTTACAGCCCATTGACTGCTCTTTCTTTGCATCTTGGTTATTCAGTTCTTTATACTAGTTTATATCCAACTAGCCTTTCCTTCCTTTCTCCACCCTCCCTTACCTTTGTAAATCCTAAGCCTGTTAGGTGGCTTCAAAGTTTAGAATGTCTTATAATTGTAGGCCATTTGAGGTGAATGCTGGGAATTCCTTAGAATCAAGTCTTTCCAACATTTTTTTGTCTACAGACCATAATAAGAAATTCATTTCACATCCAACCCAGTATATTTGTATATATGTAGTTGAAATTTAGAAGTTTCATGAAACAATACAATGTATCATATGCTGTGATATGTTTGTTTCTCTTTATTGAATTTCTTTGGGGAAAAATGCAGGCCAATAGTAATTGAAGACTATTCCTTACTCAATATCAACCACAATGAACATGCTTCACATAAAAGTTACTAGAAGCCTTAACACTTAATAATAATAGTATGGCATGTTCTATTCTAAGTGCGTACTATGAACTAAACCTCAGAACAAGGTTTTGTAGACTATATTTGTCACAGATTCTTAAATTATTCCACTAACCTACAGTGTGCTATTGGAAGATAAATTAGAGGACAGTTCGGTCTCATATCTTACTGTGCACCTCTCCCTTGGCTCCGGTGACTTGATAATTTATTTCTTCTATTTCTGCCTTTTTCTTTAGTGTTAAGTAGAAGGGAGAATAGCACATTCCTTCATTGCTCTTTCTGACTTTCACTCATTATCTTTTGTTAAGCTGCCATCACTTCTATCACCTGAGTAACCAATTTAACCCTTAATTTTCAGACCTATCCTTTTAAAAATGATACACTTTAAACACTTTAAATTCAGCAAACTCAACACTTGAGATTTATTATGTCATGTAGCAAATGTTATTACAGATTATTAAATTCATTTTATCCAACTATTTAAGCAATTCAGACTAATGCATGACACCAAGGGATAATTTAAAGTATATGTTTAGAGCTAAATGGACTTCAAAAAACATTACTAAGAAAACTATGCCAAGTTTCCTATTGGGGCATGCCAGCCAGTTTTCGAGGGAACTTCCTAATATCCCCCAACACATGTCAATGCAAAAGGAGGTCAATGGGAAATAAATGAATTCCAAAGGCTGATTTTAGAAGATATACCATTGAAGATATGTGACTATTGCAAGCAGAGAAATAGAGAACAGACTTTTTATTTGAGGGATCAACAGATGTAAAGACCAAAAGTCATTAAAGACTATGGTGGCTTCAAGTGCTAGTATTTGGTGAAAGGAAAATTTATACACAGTGAGACAAGGAAAAGCTGAATCTTTTCATGTAGTTACTACAAACATGTAAGTTCAGGTTTTCTCTCCTCTCACTGCTATACTCAGCTCTTTATGGAAGATGCCTGTCAGGATCTCATAGAATGGGCGCCACCCATGCCAACCAGGTCAAGAAATTTGCCCAAGACATACTCTGACCTTACAAATGGCTTCATTCTAGCAGTTGACTCCTGTACAAAAAAATACTGGAGATTCTTAGCAGGATTGAGGGCCTCCCTGGTGGCACAGGGTGTTAAGACACAGCACTATGAAGCTACCCGCAGCCACTGCAGCATGAGTTCGATCCCTGCCAGGGAGGTGACCCACATGGAGCAGCAGACCTCTCCTGTCTTGCCTGCTGCTCCTCTCAGCAGTGTATTTCAGTCAATCTGCCTGTTCTGCTCTCCACTCTGTCTCTGGTGAATCCTCTCACCCCCAACACCTCTGGCCTGTACCCCAGTTCTTGTATGGATAAAATAAATAAATCTTAAAAAAAAAAGAGAGAGAAACTTAGCAGGATTGGAGATTAAATCCTCCCTCTCCTCTGGAGCACAGTTCAGATAGGAAATAAAGATGAAAATGATCATTGGTGGGTTGTGATAACTGCGAGAGTATAGGATGTGTGTGTGTGCGTGTTTGTGTGTGTGCATTAGTATATGCATGCTTATATGCATATACATAAGTTTATCTTGTGTGTATATAATAGAATTATCCATGTTTAACCTACGAGACTAATGTAGAAAATGTAAGAACTTCTAATATAGTTTTAGTTACTTTATGCTTGCTATTCTTTACCTGCCATAAGTTTGTTCTAGTTCTAAACATTCAGGTAATAAATTACTATGGTTCTTAAGATGCTTAAAGAAATACTATTAATGTGTGGACCATAGTTTATATCTGAGAAGTTTTTAATATCCCTAGATATATGTTATTTTTAACTTTTTCATCACATATTAAAAAAATTCACATATAGACTATCCCTCAATGAGCTTTTCTATCTGCCCCACCCTTACCCATTGTCACATTCTAATTCATAGTGTGTTTCTTCATATTTGTTTGGAACATCAGTAATGTAACCTTGTCATATTCAACCCTGATGGGTAACTTCAGAGTCTATATTGTGGATCATCCTGGGGAAGAATCAACCAGCAGCTACAACTTAAGTCATATCTTGTTCCCAGGCCTCTGTGAACCATAGTTCCAAGTGGCTGCTAAGTGGTGCTAGAATCATTTCCTTTTGTCTGGCTACAAATATATCATATTCTTAGAAAATTGTGGCGCAACACACATGGGAAGTGTTTCTGAACGGAAATTCCTCAAGCCCAGCTCTTCTGGGTATCTTCTCTTTAGCTTTGAATCTCTCAGTCTTTGTTGCTGAAATGTGGAGAACTATTGTATTTCCCTTACTCAGTTAAAAACATGCCAGGAATTTGTTGTCATAACTGATCTCTATGGGAGTGGTTCATTCCTGCCCCAGACTTGAGAAGAGTATCGTGAAGGTACATGTTACTCAAGATTGTTCTGTTAAGCTCTAGGGAGGTAAACTTCTCAGTCTGTGTTGAAGAGACCCTCCATCAGAATAATCAGTGTGTGGTGGTAATGCGTATTTAAGCTTATAGAGATCATTGTTTGCAAATTTCAGAACAAAGACTGAAACTTCAGATTGTGGTAGCTAAAGAGGGAGACCTTGCAGTGAGCAAGTTGGAAGAAGAGCTATATAGAGTTTTGAGAAAAAGGGAAATAAAACACCATCCAAATAGAGGAAGACTTTGCGTTAACAAAACATTCTGCTACAATGCGATTCTCCTCACAAACCATAAAAATGCAATTAGAGACCCAGTCACACATTTCAGTATTTGAAGAGTTTCAGACTAACTGGAGACTTGACAGCTGTATAAATCTCATTTTTATGTCATTTATCTATA
The DNA here is from genome assembly GCF_014898055.3 of Talpa occidentalis. NCBI lineage: Eukaryota > Metazoa > Chordata > Mammalia > Eulipotyphla > Talpidae > Talpa > Talpa occidentalis. Next base: position 74,599,287 of record NW_023600993.1, on the reverse strand, counting down.
AAAACAAAAGGATATTTACTTGCTCTATAGCTATATGATATTTAGTTTTTAAAACATAGCTTCTCTTCAGTGTTTGCTAGCATGATATGTCTAACTCATCTGTACTGTCAGATTCATCCAAAATTTAATTTTCCTAATGTATACCATATTGCATGTATTGGCTACTTTTGTGCATTTTGAAGAAAACAGGAAAAAGAATATTTTTTCTTTTCAAATTTAATTTGTGTATGCATGTGATAGAGAAATATATGTACTCTCAGAAGACCAAATGTAAAACGGCAATAGATATCACTGTTTTTTTTTTAATTTCCTATTTTATATAACATGGGCATCAAGACACACATGATTGGATTAAAGTTTTATGCTTTAAGATCTCTTTCTGTGCTTTATAACCATAAAGAAATGAGGCTATGTGTTTTCATGGAAAGTTTTATTGCAAACATGTGTGCATGTTTGTGTGCAATTTGTAAATTTAGCTTTAGGAAGGTATAACAATGAAGTTGAATTAAATTTGGCCCAGCCCTTAAGAGTTACAGTAAAGTGCATATATGGAAACATAAGACATGTGACTGAAATCAGCACTGACTTTGATGGCATTTCTGGTGTCTTCAAAAGAGTGCCATCAAATGAGACCTCATGTGTCAGAATGGCAGCTCCAAATAAGAGACAGAGTTCATGGAACAGAAATTATTTGGGGTAGATGATTTGAATGGCGTCCAAACCGTCAAGAAGCATTAAGCTCAGGTTCAGCCCCTTATCTTTGACAAATACCACACTGTGTATCTGCTTGTTATTTTGTGGTCCTCTTGCTCCTGTCAGCTTGTTAAATGGAACTCTGGTTTCAGTCGGGAGATGATAAAGTCGTAATCTCTGGGTTTTGCCTGCCTATACATCCAGAGGGGCAGTTGTGCCAAATGTGAGGCCTCCTCAGTGCCGAGTGACCACTGGCAACTAGGCTGATAGAGAATAGTCTTTACCAACAGATTTAAACATTTCTTTTTAGACTGGAAACTGAGCTTTACTTTTAAAAGTTTTATGTCCATGGCACAGATTGCACAATAAATTACTAAACCAATTGCTTTAGGAGCTTCCAAATCATGGCATTAAGGTGGCTGAGAGTGAATCAGTCATGATGAAACTCAAAGAAATAACTTCAGGAATTTTGTCCATCAATGGCGATTGGGTGACCCCCTAACTGTTTAACAGTCTTCAGATGTATGGTAAATAGGTCTTACTTAAGAGTAATGAATGAGGTTAAAAAAAATCAGGAATAAAAAGGTAGAGCTGTGCATTCTGAATTTCTTCTTACCCTCAAGTTAATCAGAGAAGAAGAAGAATACATTATTTAATGGAATGTTCGATTCTCACAGAGAAATATTTGTAGTAGAAATGAAAGCTGTAATTTCTTTTCTCTATTGAGGTTCCCCATCCTGCTTGGCCCTCTTTATTCTTCTACCAAAATAAGAGAAAAACAATCAAAGGCAGAATATAGAGTGCAGGTTAATTATTTCCAAATGGGTCAGAGTCCCTCTCTCTTTTAGTTGGGGAACTGAACTGATTAAAATTCACCTTTCACCAAGTTTGGATAAAGTTAAAGGTGATACCTCCAAAACCTCAGATATCCTTAGGGGCCCTTGAGAGGGGAGTTAGGGTGGTGGACTGATGGAATGGGAAACTCATAGTTTGGAAACATGGACTTTGAAGAAAAATAGGCCTAAGTTCAAATAGGGGTTCTCCCAATTACTATCAGTGTGACATAAACAAGTTACTTGGACTTTTGACCTTCTGCTTACTCATTTATAATACATGCCTACCTTATAAAATTGTTGGAAACATATAAAACAAGATAAGTTTAGGGATGGCATTTGCCTATGACTGCAACTTTGAAATGGTTAAAAAAATAAAATAGTTGAATATAGGTATGGGTAAAGTATTGATATGTCATAAAACAAATACAGCAGTATGTTAAATGATTATAAATATCGATGATGGGTATGTGGATGTTTATTATATAACCCTTTCAGTGTTTCCCTGTGTAAGAAAACATCTTAATAAGGAGGAAGAGATTTAAAAGGGCAAGCATTTCAATATAAGTACAATTTTGTGCCCACTACTTCTAGTTACATCCACACCTGTAGTACATGGCTGCATTGAGCCTCAAGGGAGACTGAAAAAAGTCTCATTTTTATGTACCATTGTGAACCTAGCTAGGAGTTAGAGATTCTGTTTCTAAGGAAGTAGGAGAGGAGAGCTTTGGGGGTTGGGGGAGAAATAGAAGTCTCATTCTGTCACACAAACTTAACTATTTCTTGGCTTAATATTGGATGGTCTCACTCATAGCAGGAATCTAGAAAACTTAAATAAGGGACCAGGAAAATGAATAACTATAAGAAAGTGAAAATCAAAATCAACAAAAAACTATGAACCAGAGACACTTTTGGGGAGGTGGGGGGGGGGGGGGGGATTGGGGTCAGAATGGGGGGGTTCAATTGATGGGGAATATAAAAATAAAATTTATTATTAAAAAAAAAAGATGGTGGCCATTGTCATTAGGAAGAAAAGGAATGAGTTCCACCTTTCTACCTAAGACTGGAATGGTCTCCCTCCCAAGTCCCCTAAGCCTTTCCTCAGTGACCCAGCAGTCCTATTTCTTCCATCTCTCTTCAGCTTAGTTTGCATTTCTGGGAAGTTTTTTTTTTCCCTGCATTGTGATACTGATTCACTCCAGGACCCCTCTTGATGGAGCCTGGGGTTAGCATTTGTGGGACACAGGGGTCTCTAGTCTGCCATGTATTTAAGCTCAAAAATGCTTCCTTATGGCAGAATTTTCTTAAAAGTCTCCAATGTTATTAATACGTTGAAACCATTGCTGCAGGAAGACAGCTGATTGTTCCGTTATGGGTCTCTGATGAGGGAGTTCTTTTGTTTATGATACCTCAGCATTGCTTTCATGGTGGGCATTCCCTGTGAAGCTATGCAGGGGGGCCTCTCTCCTAGCAGAGCTTAGTGCCTTTGATTTCCGTCCAGAAAACGCCCCTCTCTCCCCCATCTGCCTGTGGAGAAACATGCTATGAAAGGAGGGAAGGGACCCTGAGGAAGACCAACACTTCTACAATGGGCAGAGGAAAAAGATCCTCCTAAACTCACAAATAAAGCTGAAAGTAAAACAACAAACAGATCAAATTGTGAAAAAGCAGCTCACAACAGAGGAAAAGAACCAGAACAGGGAGCCAGCCCAAAGAAAACTAATTGCAGAAACCATATTTAATGCTGCCCAGCAGTCAGGGAAGAGAAGGACTATATTTAGTCTTTGATGATTTTAATAAAGGGCCATCCCAGGAGAGCAGTGAGAGAAGAATTCAAGTTTTGGTGGAGTGAAGATGGCAGAGAGAGGGTGAAGAGAAGATAGCAACTATGAAAAGATTACTAAAGAACAGCTAAAGGGAGATGAGGGTGGTGGTCACAGGGCTAATGCAGGGGGCGTAATGAGGGATTTTTATGAGATAGACTTCAGCAGGACTAAATGCTGCTGAAAGAAATAAAATGAGGCCTCCCCTTGTAGTGCAGCAGTTGAGCGCTGGGCTGTGAAGCTGCCCGCAGCCTCTGCAGCGCTGGTTCGATCCCCGGCTGCAGGCGCGCAGACCTCTCCTGGCTCTCCCTCTGCTCCCCTCAGCAGTGTATTTCGTCGGTCTGCCTGTTCTGTTCCCCGCTCTGGTTCGGGTGAATTCTCTCACCCTACCGCACTTCTGACTGTACCCAGTGCTTGTATAAATAAATAAATAAATGAATGAATGAATGAATGAATGAATGAATAAATAAATCTTAAAAATAAAGAAATAAATAAAACAGACGCAAAAGTTAACTACACAGAGAAAAGAGTTAACCATGGAGGGAGGCTGCTTGGATGATAAAAAGTGGTAGGATCCAAGTCACCAAAGTAGGGATTGACTTTGGGTGGCAGGACTTGGAGTTCTCCCCTTACATTGTGACAGGAGGGCATGGGTGTGCCAGTTTGACTGCGATTCATCCAGTAGAGTCAATTGTTGCCTCCTTTTATTCAGTTGATATGTTTCTCTAGTCAGTTTGCAATCACATCACATTAGCTTTTCTGTGACACTGTTGTTTCTTTCTGGAGTTTATTAGCAAAGGACAAACATTTTCTTGTAATAGCTCCTGTTAAATAGTATCTCCTCTATCCCACACTGATGCCTTTCAGAAACCAAATTCAGATCCTAACATTCATTTCCATTAAATGTCCTTCTGTTAGATTTAGATCATGTTTCCAATTTGTCAAGATCTTTTTATATTTCAATTGAACTCACAACATATTATCGTTGATGTATTTCAGCCTTGCATCACCCAGCATTAAAATGCCAGCTGTAGAACTTCATCCAAAGAGTTGTCTTTAGCTTTATTTTAATTTTATTTCATTAACCACCCTGCCACCGCCCAGACCCCCACCCCTTGCCCACTCAGAGATTCAAGGGAAGAAGTATTTGACTGGATGCTTTGATGATAACTGATAAAGCTTTTCATCTTGAGCGGTCCTCCCAAATTGGATTAAGTAGATTCATTTGTGGTTTTCAGTGTATATGTTTTAGGGAGACAGGGATGTGAAAACTCTCACTCTTTCTGTGTTCATTTTCACAAATAGATGGATACTGTCACTTTTCAAGGCTTGTCCATCTGGAATGCATCACAAACACATTGCTCGGAAAGTAAAAGTTCCCGAAAGAGCCTCATTTTCCCCTGGAACTGTGAAATTGAGTGGTCTAGTTTCTTCCATGTTGTTATAAATTCACAGGAGTGTAATATAAGCTACATTTTTTAACCATTTGGGATAACTTGTGATTGAATAATGCTTCCTGCCAGACATGTTTTCCCTTTATTTATCACTTACTTTTCTCTCTAATTTCAGCTGCAGCAATTGCTGATTATGGAAATGACTCCAATTGTTCAACCTCTCACAACTATATTTAGTCACCAAAAGCAATCTATCTGCTACTTTCAAAAGTTGTTATACAAACAAGCAATTTATCCCTGCCTTCATGTAAGCAACCTAGGAATAAGCTATGTTCTCTTTGCTTCTAGCATTGCTTTGGAAACATGAGAGTCTCTTTCCAACTTCAATCAAATTGGCTTGTTCCTAACCGCTGCCTTAGCAATCAGTAATTTGACTCAGTGGGCTTAATTCAAAGCAGGCACTCACATTCTTTAGACTATTCGTCAGTCTTCCAGGAAATCAAGGAGAACAAACAAACAAATACAAAACAAAACAAAACAATATTGGCCCTAAACGAAACAGATTGGGAGGAAGAAACTTCATTGCATGATGAAGCAGAATAAGAGTCAGGGTGAAGTAAATAGAAAATATTGTAAGGTTTCACCCGCCCTAGCTATATGAGCCCCTTCTTTATCTTCCTTTCCTAGAGGAAATCAAAATACCTCCCAAGAGCAATTATTAATAGTCGATTTCCAGACTTCCACATAACCTGCTGGTCTCCCTCCCCTTACCCTGCCCCAGCAGGTGAGCACACCTGAGATCGCTGCAGGCAGACATTTCTAGTGATTTCTCTGCATCTTAAACAGCCAGCATCCCTGCAGAAGTCACTTCCCTTTGCTGAAATAAGGGAGATGAATTAATTCCTTTTGAGTTAACCCAGCGTGGTTCCCCACAGCAACTGCTGGTTGGCAGCCTTCCTTAAAAGCCATTTTTTTTTTTCTACATAAACTACTCAGCTTTCTTTGCCCAGGCTTAAAAATACAGGTCCAGTCTTTAAGTTGCCTTTTATTCATACAAGGTGTAACAGGGTGGTCCCCAGGAAAGGGAGAGGTTCCAGGTTCCCTGCCCACCAAGGGAGGGTGGAGCTGAGCAGGAAGAGGGGAAGCTGCAGAAGAGACTGAGAAGAAGGAGCAGGATGGAGCCAGAAGACCTGGAGGAGGTGCATGGAGCCTAGAGACACGTGAAGAAACTGCGCTTGTCTTTTGGTCGTGGACTGGGTGACACAGATGTGGGTGAGACCCGTGGGGAGGTGACCATGGCAGCTTTTATCTGGATGTTGATTTTGCTCTTTTCCTTCCGGGCTTGTCCAGTTGTTTGTGACCCTTTTCTGTGGGTCCCCACTGGAAGATGCTTTAGACTTGTGGCAGGCTTGGGGCCTTGCTCTGGGCCAATCCATATGGATGGACTTTTACCCACGAGGGACGGGTAACTTTGGGTGCTTCATTTAGAAACTAGACTCTTTGCCTACCTGTATTGTTTCTAGTTTTATTAAAGATCCTTCCATTAGTCTCATGTGTTTTGTGTTGATGCGGTGGATGGCCGAACCCATTTAGAATAGGCAGGTTTGCGGGGTTGGGCTGCCCCTCTCCCTGTCCTATAACAAAGGGATTTATATTGGGGACGGTTCAACACTCAACAGAAAAATAGTGGATTAGTGTAGATTGTTTCAAATGTGTGCCCTGTTAACAGAGCTGGGAGGGGCTGTTCCTGGTATATGTGATTGAATGTTTTCTAAATATAAGTAGGCTAGAGGCTACTGTTTTCTGAATACATTTTATTTTTTTGAAGATTTATTTATTTATTTACACAAGAACCGGGGTACAGGCCAGATGCGCGGGAGGGTGAGATGATTCACCAGAGACAGAGCAGGGAACAGAACAGGCAGACGCAAATATGAAATACACTGTGGAGGGGAGCAGCGGGCAAGACAGGAGAGGTCTGCCGCACCATGTGGGACCCTCGCCGGCCGGCAGGGAAAGAACCGGTGCTGCAGAGGCTGGGGACAGCTTCACAGTGCTGCGCTCAACCGCCTGCACCAGGGGAGGCCCCTGAATATATTTTAAACGGATATGTTTATAAGTTCATTATTTATTTTTATTTTTTCTAAAAACCTTTCTCACATTTTGTGACTGCTCAGCTCTCTCATTTATTTTGTTTTTCTTCTTTTTAGAATAATTCAATGAAGGTGAACTTTTTCAAGTATTCACAGATTAGAACAATACGGATTCTGTGATTCATAAAAAAAGTTCGGGTTAATATTTAATAGTTGCATTCTAGTATAGACCTTCCGTGTGTTGTAATAGGTATACATAGTAAAGCTGGTGATGAGTACTTTCAGCATTCCTGAAATTTTTTTCTATTTCTTGAAATTCCTCTAGAATGAAGTTATTAAATAATGAATGTAATTAGTAAAAATGAAAGGGTTATATTTAACCAGAAATTAGGAAATCACTTTGTTCTTTTATGCAGATACCTCCACACTTTACTTTAGGAGAGTCACTTGTTCTTTAGGTTTAAAAACAATAATTAAAACTTCAACAAGTCTCAACACTTTAAAAATTCTTAAGAATGAAAAACCCATATTGTGCTGCACTCTTGGTGAGCAACAACCATGAAATAGGGAATATGATTTTTGTACAATTTTTAAAGACTATACTTGATCATCCCTTTAAACCATAACCATTTTATACAATGTGTATAATAATTTGTTTAATGCTGATGAATCAAATCTGCACTATGATATGAATTCCTGGTCTATCTGATGTTTGTATTGGGTGTTTAAGGAACGTATTGGCATTAGGAGCAAGGCAGTTATTTCCCATGACATTTTATTTTATTTTATTTTTTTTTTTTTATAGAGGCATGCTTTATTTATTTATTTTATTTGTTTGTTTGTTTTGTTTATACATGCACTGGGTACAGTCAGAAGCGCGGGAGGGTGAGAGAATTCACCAGAGCCAGAGCGGGGAACAGAACAGGCAGACTGACGAAATACACTGCTGAGGGGAGCAGCGGGCGGCAGGAGAGGTCTGCGCGCCATGTGGGACCCTCCTCCGGTGGCCAGGAAGCAGCCGGGGATCGAACCGGCACCACAGAGGCCGCGGGCAGCTTCGCAACCCAGCGCTCAACCGCTGCGCCACCGGGGAGGCCCTCCCATGACATTTTAAAAGTCTATTTCTGTATTACATATTCCAATCTAGTGAAAATTAGATCTACTCTATTTAGATTTGGCATCCAACACTTGTTGGTCATGGCATGTGATGTAATTTTAAGCTGTTCACGTGCATTTAGGAGGAGATTGATTTACAGCATTCTTTGCCTGAGACAAGCACAATTTAAACTAATTCCTATCGATCCAGAACATTTAAGATGATTTGAAAATTCTCAAGAATAGAGCGCTGGATATATTTGAACCATTTTGCTAAGCTTTATTGTTATATATATATATATATATATAATATACATATATATGCATAAAGCTGTTAATGCTTACACTTCTTTCCTTGGTATCTTTATTAGACACTGTATACCTGAAGGCTAATTCCTGCTCCAGATGCTGTGAGGTCTGCCCAGCTGTTCCAAGTACATACTATTTGCAACATAAACAGCACATCCTGAATATTGTGCGGGTTGGGACTTTGCCATTGAGACTAAAATATATTTAGTGTCAGGATTAATCTTTGGGTAAGTTTGAATAAGTATGGAGTTGAAGGAATGATAACAGGTATTGAAAAGTGTCTTAAAACAGTCAAATGAAGAAATTACATATGCAAGTATTTCTATATTAGCATATGTCATATAACACATATTAAATTTCCTGAATGTATAATCACTGTTTATTCATTATTTAAGAAGACCATTCATTAGATTTTTTTTAACCAAATCCTTTAACATTAAAAGAAGTAGTTCTGAATGCAGAGTAGCCTTGTCAGAACTACTCGAATTGGAGTTTGGAAGAGCTAGCTAGGTTCCAGGTTCTGCCACTGTCTATGTCTTCCCTGCCACATTGGATGAATCTTCTAATCTTTCCTAATCTTCTGCTATTCAAAGACTCTCCATTAATAGTATTGAAGAGAACTGCATTTTCAGTCTCATTTTGTCTCTTTGTGTTTTGCCCCCAAAAAAAGCCTTTATACATGACTTTTATTTCTAATTTTTCCCAATATTTCATAACTCTCTTTAAATGCATAGTGTTTTTTTTCTCTCTCTCTCCCTCTCTCTCTCTGTGTCTCTCTCTCTGTCTCTCTCTCCCTTCCCCTTTACTTTTCTCCCTCATTCCCTCCTTTCTTTTTTGCATTCTTTCATCCTTCTCCTCCACTCCATTCCAAAGGTGATTTCACAAATACATGGCATAATAGTCAGCTCTAATTAACACAAGCATAACTAAGTAGGACTTCTAATACACAAGTAAAAGAATATTCTAGAACTCAATAAATCAGTTTTTACTTTCCAAATTATTTTATCATAGCATCTAGAAAATAGCAGTGTCTGCTTTAATATGCCCCCCTCTCCCCCATAGGCTGCTAAAATATGCTTCTGGAAAGAAATTTGATTCATGCACTTTTTTGGATTGTGGTATTTTAAGGTTCTTTATGTCCATTGTGTCCATAGCTTCCTTTGAGCCCACACAAGGCACTGGTATCCAGAGGGCAAATGGCAAATGTTCACATACAGTCATAGAACTGATTTTTATCAGCATGGATGGTACCAGACTAGAAAATTATCCATCTGGGCATACAGTAATCAGTCTTCCTGGAAATATCACTAAACCACATTCCTAATAACACAGTGGCTGAGACAATTTCCTTTTATTGAATAATTTCTTCATTCAGTAAGGATTTTAAAAGCCTGGGGATATTTTGAGCATATGGTTTAGGGACATCGTTTTAAACCAAGAACTATCAACAGAATTTCAATGCAATCTAAGCAAAATAACTTACTTCCTAAGTGTTACAGATATAAGCAGGGTATTTTTACAAGAGAGCAGGATATTTCTACAAAAGCTTTTGCTTTTTGGTTAAAGTTAAGGGGAGAAGATTAAAAAGGTTTTCCTCACCATTGCTTTATAACACTGGTGCACCCATCCTCAGCTGCAAGCAGTCAATTCTCTCTTGACACAGATGATTGCTCCTCCCACATGAAATGATTTCCTTACTTGGATTCTTCCTACCTCACTGACTGCCCCTTTCCAATTTCTTTTGCTGATTCCCACATGTATCACTGCCTCCTTAATATGGAAGAGCCCCAGAGTTCACCCCTTGAATTCTTATCTATCAAGATACATTCTTGTGCTCTTAACTAAACTCAGTGCTTTCTATCCTGATAAATGACAAATTTATATCTCCAGCTTAGATTTACACTCTGAATTATAGACTTGCACACCCAGCTGCTTACTTTATAACTCCACTTCAGTTTTCCATTTGCTATATTCCCACTTGGATCTAAAATTTATCATCTCAGGGCCTCCCTGGTGGAGCAAGGGGTTAAAATGCGGCACTACAGAGCTGAGCCATCTGCAGCCACTGCAGCATGAGTTTGATCCCCGGCCGGGGAGGTGACCCACATGGCGCAGCAGATCTTTCCTGTCTCTCTCACTGCTCCCCTTACCAGTATATGTCAGTCAGTCCACCTGTTCTGTTCCCCACTCTGTCTCTAGTGAATCTTCTCACCCCCCACACCTCTAGCCTATTCCCCAGCTCTTGTATGCATACATAAATAAATCTTTTAAAAAATAAAATTTATCATCTCCAAAGTGGAATTTTGTATTTAGTACGGCACTGATCAACCCCAAATATATACATACAAACCTTTTCCCCAGTTTTCTCATCTTAGTTCATCCTTCCTAAAGTCAGGCCTCTTTGGTGTGCTCTTGACTACACTCTCTCTCTCTTACTTTCTATGTATCTCATCAGAAGATCTTCTCAATTCACTTTCAAAATCTACATAAAAATCAGACCATATCAGGCCTCCCCTGGTGGCGCAGGCAGTTGAGTGCAGTGCTGTGAAGCTGTCCGCAGCCTTTGCAGTGCCAGTTTGATCACTCCGGCCTGCGAGAATCCCACATGGCGAAGTCGACCTCTCCTGTCTCACCTGCTGCTCCCCTCAGCAATGTATTTCGTCAGTCTGCCTGTTCTGTTCCCTGCTCTGTCTCTGGTGAATCCTCTTACCCTCCTGTGCATCTGGCCTGTACCCCAGTACTTGTATAATATAAATAAATAAATCTTTTTAAAAAATCTGACCATATCTTATATTGCTTTACTTCTTCTACTTTGGTCCAGTAATCATCTCTCACTTAGTTCACTTGCTGCAGTCTCCTAATTTTCTCACTGCTTCAAACTTTGCCTATTGCAAGTTATCCTCAACATTGCAACTGGATAATTTATTGAAAAACATAAATCAGATCATGTCAGTTCTCTACTTCAAACTCTCCATTGAATTCCCAATATCATTCAATCAAAGTCCTTAAAATCCTACCCATCTCCTGCTGTTCTCCTCTTCGTTCACTCCACCCCTTCTTTAATGACCTTCTTATGTTCCCTTACTGGAGATCTCCTTCTCTCTTATTCCCATCCCTTTTAGGATTGTATATAAGATAACCTTTGTAAGAAGAATGTCTATGACCAGCCTTCCTAAAATAACACTAATTCCTGTTTACTAGCCTCTATCCTTCATTGCATTCAGACTTACCACACACCACACATATTCCTTAATTTGTTTATTATCTATATCCCCCTCCCCACTGAAAGATATGCTTTATGAGTGCAGGGATTTGATATATCTCATTCAGTACTCTATCCTGTAGAATATATAGAGCGGCTGTCAATTTATAGTATGTGACTAAGTAAATTGCCATGGCAGAGATATTCTCCTTAAAATTGATATGTTAATCTAAGCCAACAGCTCTTTTTTTATTGATCCCTTTACTTTTTAACCCCTTTATTAATTTGAAACTGTGTTTATGAAAAATCTGGTAGGAAATAAAAAAATCTAAAGATTCAGAACCACAAAGGAGGGGGATGGTGGTCTCAGGAAGGAAAAAAAAAAACTCTGGAGATGCAACTTCAGGAGAGTTGACTGCTTCAAATTTGACATAAAATACTTTAATTGCTCTAGGATATCATATTAACTCAAAGCTTTCTAGGAGGTATGAGTGTCTGAGAATTCAACTCTAGGATGAGCTTAAGTAATGTGATATTTTTTTTCCTTGCATACCTACTCCAGCGGTCCAGCTTTTTGAAATATCCAAGATGGGGGATGCATGGCATCTAGGACTACTCTGAATTAGTGGTATTCTGCCTCGGTTTTCTCAGACTTGGGGAGAAAGAAAAGAATCTTCATAAAAATGGAAAATTGTTCTTAGGTTTGTCCATTTTTTTCACCAGTGCTTAGTCTGTCATTAAAAGATTAAGTTTTAACTTTATGAGCAACTGATTTTGAGTCTTTTAGGCCATCTATATTGTAGACCTTTGTAAGGTGATTTTTCTTCTTTCTACTGTTATAAATGTGTTTTAAATTAAAACATAGAAACTTTCAGTTTTTGTAAAATTAGCTTATAACAAATTCATATTTAACAAAGTGTATGATGTGTATGATATATAAGCCATAAAAATATTACTAAATGGAAATAGATTTAATATGACACACAGAAATCTAAGCAATATCTACAGGATAAGAATGAGGTGATTGTGAACTAAGGAAGGGTAGATGAGATCATTTATCTAAGATCTTTTATGGAGATAAGCTACACAATAACCCTTATGTCTGTAGTTGTTAATGGTTCAGTCAGATTCAGAGCACTCCAGATTTAGGGAACAGAAGACCCAAGTACATATCGTGTAGGTGTGTCTCTTCATACTCCTTTAGCAGACACCAGTACCTAGACTGTGAAATCAGAGACCTAATCTCTGATCTGAAGAGACACAGATGAAAGCTAAAATGTTACTATATTTTCTCTCATCCATCTGTTCTCTCCTTGTCACAAGGTACTGTCATTAAAAGATATGAAAAACATAAAGAATGCTGAAAGGAAAGCTACAAATCTAATAAGCTTTACTGGGCTAGAATATGTTTTGTATTTCCAGATGCCTTGCCTCCCAAGACTTTGCTATTTAAAGCTTGGGTTAAATACCTTTCCTTCTTTATATAATGTGTTTGGGGTGTATGTGTGTGTGTGTGTGTTTCTTTCCTACTTCTCCTCATGATGCAGGTAGTTGGAACCAGACTGTATTTGTCTTTTATGATCATCTTTAGAGAGAATTTTTTTCCATAGTCTGCACTCACCAGAGAGTGACTCTCTTGTTTTTTGTTTTTTTTTTTTTTACCTTTTGATACACAGAAGTTCAAAGCTTTGGTTGAACTTACACCCATTTCTAAATGATTTCTTTGTTTTTAATTTTTAGTCTTTGAAAATTAACATGTGGTGCTATGGTAAGAGATCCAGGAAAGACAAAGCTCACCTTGTTACTGATCCATATTAATCATAATTTCAGAAAATTAGCCTCATATAGAAGTTGCATATAATGATGACTTTATCCACTGTGCTGATCACCAAGATGATGCTCATAATGGAATTTTCTGAAGGCATGACTCAATTATCAAATTGCCATATTTAAAATGCCATGACATGTTTCTGTCTCTCTGTCTATGGGTTCTGCATGAGTCATCACCTTTGTAAAGGAAAATGACATTTCCCTTCTGGAAGCTGGAAGACTACACATAGAAGGTTGAACTCATAAAGTTCTCTACACATGAATCTCTTGAAATCAGTCCCTCAAATCCTGATCACTCTTAGATGTAGACTTCATTAGCTTAGGATTAGCAGATGCACAATGCCAATATTCCTTCTACATAGAACATGACAACACTCTCTGCGTGTCCAAATGAGCATATACATTTGTTGTATACCAAATTTACATTTGAATGTGTACCTATATACACATTTGCATGTGAATATATACCTTTATATCCTCTAACAAAATGTCTTGGTGCCATCTCATTAGGCAAGATTCACAGAAAGATATACAGGACAGGATTTGTCAATTGCCTGATTCATAGACATTTACAAAATATGTTCCTGACAGCTCTAGTGAATCTAAAGGAAGTAGCTTTAGACACCAGTACCACTGGTGACTGTACCACTGTCACCACTGGAGACAGACAATGCTGGGGTCTAGTCTTGTCTGTGACATGATAACAAATCTAAGGAAGTTATTTGGCTCTTTACATGGTTGTTGAGAAAATGAAATATATCTGAATCACTGAACTATCTGGGACTATTCAGTTAGCTTCTTCTTGTTATTCATTTTCCTTCTTTCACTCTGTCTTGTACTCATCACTTTTTTGCTTGAATTCAGAATTTCCTGTAGGTAGTATGGGAACATTTTTTGTTATTTTGAAAAGTGTTTGAAACAGAATTAAAAAAAATAGAAAGTGTTATATTTGAAAGCTTATGCAGCCCCAGAAAATTATATGAAAAAGTCAAACTGAGTGCAACCAAGCCAGGGAGATTGCTTGAATGGATAAGATTAAGAGCAGAACATTACAGAAGACCAGAATTAGAGCTAAGGAAATTTCACCTCTTCCAGTTGACAAGAACATTTTTCTTCTTCCATGTGAAAAATCTCTAGCTTGCTAAATCTTGTATTTGTTATCCATAGTACACTAGAAAAGGGGGGGCGGGGAGACCACAAAAGCAAAAGCTAATTATTAAACTTGAAAAGAATTTATTTATTTTTTTGTGTGTTTTTTTGACATTTTAAAAGGACAGGCTTATTAAAAAGAAGAAAGGGAAAAAGAAAGACACCTGCATAGTCAGCGGTGGGTAGGGAGGACATTGCCTCAACTTGAAAAGTTTGAATGCTTCAAGAAACAACATTAAATAATTTCATGGTTTCATCAGTTTGGTGATTATTATAGTAGACTTTTTGTGATTCCAATGTATGTAGATTTTTACAAAATATAAAATTTTTTTATCAGTTAGCCCTTTTGTATTATTGAAGAAAAATTTCTAATGTTTTTTTCCATATTCCTTTATAGTTTAAATTATAGTTTAAATTTATAGTTTCAGTGGAATCTTGTCTTCATCTCCCTATTTAAAGTTTTCTCTAGATGTTCACAAGTAAGAGATTATCTTTTTTAAATGCTTTGTTCAACCAAAATAAAATGAGAAAATGAAGGAAGTGGTTATGGTTAGCAGTACTACAGGGTGGAGGTTCAGCAAGGAGAGATAAGGAAGGTTTTGCATTCTCAGCATCAGTTCTTTGAAGTTTAAGTAGAGAACAACGCAGTCATGGATGATGTAACTGGAGAGAACCCATACACAAGACCAAACTGTCCAAAAAGAAACACCTTTGCTGTTACTATCTGTTTAGTTGGCAGATATTACTTTAAGGTCTAGGTGCCAAAATCTCTAAAGAAAGCCACCAAATTCTTTCAAGAGCCATCCTTTCATGCTGCTGACACTTTGTTGTTTGTTTTCATCTTTAAGGTTCATCCAGTTGGATCTGCTTGGGGGATCCCTATTACATGCTAGCCCTGAGGAAATCTGGGACATATGGTTAGAGCTTTTTACTATCATATAGCTGTAAAAGTAAGCTGGAACAGATGGAGATTGAACTGCTTATCAGTATCTCCCACTAATGGGGTTGGACTGAAAGGTAGTAGAGATATTCAATTATCTGTACATTAAACAACAGTGTGTTATTTTAAAAAATGCAAGCACACCCAGACAGGGCTGTGACTTACTAAGCAAGCAATGCATAAGGACCAGAGCTGCTTAATTGGTTTTACCCACTCATTATCTTGGATATGGGAATTTTAATTAAAATAGACAGGTAGGACTCTCCTCAATCAGAAATCCATGTGTAGTCTTAACTTTGGAGGGTATTTTATACTTCAAAATTTTATGAAAATGATATATGCATATGCTACAAATAATTAAAACTTTCCTTTGGAATGATAACTGTGTGCATAGTATATAATATTGATTTGATTGTCTATATGTAACAGACGTCAGCAGCTTCACCATGAGTTCAAATATCAAAATCTGGTTCTACTTCATTAAGGATGGTAGAAGATATATTTCCATTTTGTTCTGTTCTAGAGTCAACCTTGTCCATGTTCTGTAACTTTGTTTCTAAACTTTGACTGTTGTTACTCTAAACTGGCCCATGTTAAAATTCATTTTTTTTGACAAAACTGCATTTGAAATACATGCAAAATGAAACAAACATTACTTTCACATCTAAAAACACCTGTCGATCCTCCTCCCTATTTTAAATCATTAGCTTGCTTTTTACAGTATCCATACTAATTACTTAGATATCAGTCATGGTTGTGTTTGGTTACCTCTGCTCCACTATTCCCTTAGAGGACAGGTATGGGAGTTTATGAAGAGTTTAAAATATGAAAAAAATTTACATTTAACAGTAAGTTCTTTAATAGAAATATAAATTTCTGTATAAGTGAAGTAATTACAATAGTTACATTTTGATTTTCAAAACTTTATTATCGATAAAAATAAACTCACCAGTATTAAAAGGCATATCATATTGCGTCTAGTCACACCATGATTATATCATATGGAATTCTGAGCTCAGAGTCTGGAGTTCAGCTATCCAGGTTTAACTCCAGATCTCTGAGTTCTGAGCTGTGATGTCTCAGGCAGGTTAATATGCTTTTCATTGCCTCATTGTTTTAATCTGTAGAACAGACTTGTCTATAGCTCCTATTTTAGCATTGCTGGGGGCTGAGATGATGCCTGTCAATTACCAGTCATGGCAACTTGCTCATAATTTTGGTTATATTAGTATTGTGAACGTATCATAAAATGTTCTGGAACTGTACTCCTGTGTCTAACAGGCAAGAGAGCAAAGCCATCTGTATAGACTTAAAATATGTGAAGCTGCTATTCAAAAATCTCCTGCCTGTGGATAAATCAATCTTTTGAACCCTCATTCATGAATAAGGAGCTGGATAAGAAGATTTAAATAATGGGTACCCAGCCTTGAATTCCAGTAGTTCCTTTAGAAACCAGGAAGTGTTTAAAACTCCAGCATTTGCCTCCCTTTGCACAAAACAACATCACTTTATCTTTAGGTCAAAGTAAATTAGGACCATGCCCTCTCCCCCCACAACGGAGTACTTACATTTTTTTATCCGTTCTTCACAACGTATACTGCTGAACTCAAACTTGTAACATTTGGAAACAGTTCTCACAGAATAAAATTTGTCAGATTGCTTCCAAGGTTCAAACCCTTGCTTTGATTACCTAGTAAACTCTTTGTCTGACTATCAATAAGAACTTTATTCTAGTTAAGAGTATTAAAACTTTCTCATTTCTGTTCGCATTTTTAATTCACTCAAATATATTTATGGAGCACTTGTGACACACCAGGTGCTGTTTCAGACAGAGATGACAGATGAGCCCTTACTTGTAAAATTCTGAACATATCTGCTTCAGAATAAAAATCAGAAAGCAACCAGAAAACCAGCACGTGCACACACACACACACACACACACACACACACACACACACACACACCCCTACCCCTTCAGGGGGGTTGCCTGTTTTTTTCTTTGAAAAGTTAAATCTTTATTTACTCATCCTCTTTGGTGCTTTAGAGAGTTCTGAAGTACCAAATATTTGTTTCTTTGTTTTGGCACATTGTTCAAGTCTGTTACGGTTTTATTTGAATTCTGGTTTTGCCATCATTATAGTGGACTTTAAACCTAGCGCTGCATCTCCAGAAAGATCTTTTGTGTATTAATTTTTCAGACCTACCCCAGTGATTTACTTGGCCTCTGGTGAGGTGCACACATGGTGACACAACCTATTAGAGCCACCCTGTGAAGAATAAAAGCTTTAAAAACTTAGATGTGTGTATATATGTGTATGTATGTGTGTGTGTGTATACATATATGGTTGCTGTTTTCAACTTCCCCAGTTATTTCCAATTTACTCAGTCAAGCACTGGCCCTCGGTATCTATTCATATGACAGCTCCAACACAAGCACATGCCATATCACTAACAGGTGCCTTTTAAGATTTTCTTGGTCCAGAAATTCTCGGATTTCCACAGTGGCTGAATTGGGAGTATAAAATGGAATATTAGAATTGCCTGGGAGCTTTTCCCAAGTTCATTACCTCAACTTGACTAGCAAAATTTCCCTCTTGAATCATCTCACTACTATAGTGAGCTGCTGTCATTGAAGGGATCATGTTGAATTCCTCCAGTTTTCCAGTGCAGCAAAAGTGCTAAAAACCATTTGGCTGATTAGTAATGCTTTTTACATAATTATATGACTTGTTTTGCATTAATTTCACTACTTTTCTCTGTGTCGTGCTAAAATACATATAATACTGGACTTTGTAAATATTTTTACTAAATTTGAATGACATTCACCAAATTCACTCACCTACCTGTCCTCTCTCTCTCCTCCTCCCTCTATCTCCTGGCCCTCTCTTCTCTCTTCCTCCCTCCACAAACACTAATTATTCTAGGAGCCAGACTCCTTTCTAGGTTTTACAGATATGTAGTGAGCATCACAGTTAAGGTCTTTGCCCTCTTGAGCTTACATTCTAGTAGGGATAATAAGCATCCAATATATACTTAAATGCATCAATAAAAAAAAAGTTCTTGAATAAGAATATGTGCAATGAAGGAAATAAATAGAAAAAATATTATGACCTATAAAGAATAGGTAGAGTAGGAACTATTTTAGATAAGGCCTCTCAAAGGATATAGGACTTGAAAACTGAAGGTGAAGCAGGAGTTAGCCTTGCATGGACCTTAGGAAAGAGCATTATAGGTAGAAGGGACAGTATATGTGAAAGCCTTGAGACAGGAAAGACTCTGCTTTTAAATAAAACACTGAGACTATTCAGGTTGGCTTGTCCTTACTGATTTTGTGCTGAACAGAGAAATATTCTCACCTGTTCTTAGTCTCATAAAGCACCTGTTCAAATATCTGCTGAAAAACTTTCTGTCACCATAAGCTTTTAGCCAGCCCATCTCCACTTGTGCCTGTAGTAGACTAGAATAAAATAAACATATGGAAACTGATGGCAATCTTAGCAGTAAACATTTGTATCTCTTCTCCAAGGGCTGATCTAATTTATGTGGGATGTGAAGCTTTTACAATTTCAAGGATCCTTTAAAGAAAAATTAATACAAAATTGCAAATAATAAATTGGTAGCCCTCTTCCTATCCCTTCCCCCTCATGCAAATGATGAACTCAGAATCTTAAGACAAATTGATTTTATGGTACATCTTCCTCCTCCTGACACCTTTCTGCAGTCAAGACAGCAAATGAGAACACAGAGATAGCCCTGAGGAGGAGTCCTGGTAGATCCAGGACTGTAAAGGGCACTGCTGCTCACAAGCTCTGAGGAAGTCTGTTTCTTCCTACAAAGGGCCAGAGAGCCCAGTTCTTCTGATTCACAGCTGATGAAGAGAGTAAACAAAAACTAATTTAACAATGTTGTCATTGTATGTCTGAGTTAGGGCCAGGAAGAAATAAACAAAAGAAAAAGATGTAGCCTACCCCTTGGTAGTTTATAAAGAATCTACTGAAGGTTTGCTTTAGATAAGTAAAGGAAGCTAGGTTTAGTAAATAAATATAAGGCATTTACAAACTAGTAAGTGCTAACTGCTAAGAGCTAAGAGGTAGAAGGGGTTGGGTAAAGATGGAGCCAATGGTGGAGGTCAGAGTGGGAGGATGTGTGTGGCCTATACCGAGCAAAGACTAGGATTGTGTAGGGTGGAGGAAGGGAGTAGCAGACCCTGTAGGGCTGGCAGTGGTATAGAGGTAGTGATTGAAGGAGTAGAAGAGATACAGGAGGTGAGTTTACAGGCAGAGGGAAAGAGATGATAGTGGTGGTTCCATTGTAGAGCAGAGTTAGGTTTCATTTGGTACCTCTAGAGATCATTCCTGTCCTGTATGAAAGAGTTCATTTCATAATTCTGATTCTCAGAACAAATACTCTTTTGAATAAAGGGGACTCAGAGAATTCCTGTAACATTATCAAACAATTATCCTAAACATATGAGAACTTCTGCCCTAACAGTGCCCAGTTTGTGAGAAGGAACAGTTCTACGGCTTTCAGGCAACAATACTATGAACTTTTTGGTTAACATAACCATCCTGGTTTTCTGTAGGCAATATGACCACATGCTGCTTTTCTACTCTTGGTGGCTGCCAGATGATCACTTACGTCTTCCACTAAATAGGATAGCAATCATTTTTGTGCTTTTAAAGGATGTTCATCATGTACATTAAAGGTCACATGACTTATAAGACTTGTTTTCAATGTGCAGTTGTGAAGACTGATAAATAGGTCTGAAACATAGAAGCATCATCATATTGTGTGTATGTGTGAGTGTGTGTGTGTGTGATGTTCGATGACTGAGTGTGCTCTGAGAGTACGACATTAATGAAACACAAACCAAATAGATTTTGTGATGAGGGAGAGATTATTTTTTTAATGTTCTTCGTTTCATGATATGTTACAAATAAAATGATTTTAGAACCATTGTGTGGTCAGCCCTGATAACAATTTCATAAATGTTAATGTTGAATTTCACACTTGAGCTGGAAATTATCCTGAGTCGTTGAATATATATTTTTAAAGGCTTATTGTATCTTTAAGTCGCTTTTGACTGAATGTTATATTTAGATTTATGCATACTAGTCTAGATTCTTAGAAAGAACAGAAATTTCTTTCCTGTGTGTCTGAATATTTGAAACTTCTGGCTATATGTTTGCACCATATCTTATACCCCAACTAATTTCATAGGTAAAATAATTTGCAATGGACAGCCATTCTTTGACAAGATACAATCCAGGGTGGGGTTTTTCTAAATACTAATTAATTCCAAACTCAAGTATTTCACCTGCTGTTTCAAAGGCTGGCAGTTTATATTCATCACCTGAATGACAGCTGTTTCTAACCTCTTTTCCCTGAAAAGAATGAAATTAAATAACCTTTTGCATGCTAATCACTGACATTCTGAAGTGACAGTTGAAAAGTGCTCCAGTGTGAGCGTAAGGCAGACTTGAATTGAAAGATTTTGTCTATATCAACCATTGTTGAATTTTGACTGGGAGTTTGTGAAGTGTAGAGAAAAAGGGTGACAGACAACTGGTGAGGCAGTATTGTCACAAGTGAGGATGTTGATAAGGTGAATCATTAAAGCAGATTTAAGTATATTTAATGTCTACATTTAAACATTTGAGCA